>NC_058101.1:19400000-20025000 GCF_020171115.1 Neogale vison | reverse complement strand
AACACATAGAAGACAGAGACTTAGAAGACATGTTGAGATGGAAGAATTCATCCTAAAAGAAAGAACAAGAAAGGGTGATGGCTAGAGATCCAATCAAAACAGATACAAGTAATATGACTGATCCAGAATTTAAAGCAACACAAGGATACTCATTAAGCTTGAGAAAAGCATGGGAAACATTAAAAAAAAAAAACTTACTACAGAGATAAAAGAAATAAAATTAATCAGAATGAAAAATGTAATAACTGAGATTCAAGACTAACCAGATGAAATCACCACAAGGATGGAAGAACCAGAAGAGTGAATAAATGATACCAAAGACAGAATTATGGAAAATAATGAAGCTGAACAAAAGTGATAAGGAAGAATTATACTTCATGAGAGTAGATTCAGGGAAATCAGTGACTCCATGAAACATAGTAACATTCATATCATAGGAGTCACAGAAGAAAAAGAGGGAGACAATTTTTTTTTTTAAAGAAATTAAAGCTGAAAACTTCCCTAATCTGGGGAAGGAGACAGACTTCTAAATCCAGGAGGCACAGAGAACTCCCTTCAAAATCGACAAAAGTAGGCCAACACCAAGACATACTGATCTGCAAAATATAGAGATAGAAAAAAAAATCTTAAAAATGGCAAAACAAAAGCAGCCCCTAACTTACAAGGGAAGAGAGATAAGGTTAGAAGCAGATCTCTCCACAGAAACTTGACAGGCCAGAAGAGAGTGGTATGATATATTCCATGTGCTGAATGGGAAAAATCTGTAGCCAAGAACACTCTATCCAGATTGCCTATTATTCAGAATAGAAGGAGAGATAAAGAGTTTCCCAGACAAACAAAAACTAACGGAGTTCCTGACCATTAAATCAGACCTGCAAGAAACTCACTGAGTGGGAAAGAAAGATCAAAGTGACAAAGACTAGAAAAGAACAGAGGAAATCTCCAGGAAACAACAAAAAAGTAATAAAATGATATTAAATCTATATCTATCAATAATTCCCTTGAATTAAATGCATTAAATGCTTCAATCAAAAGACCCAGGCTGTCAGAATGGATTAAAAAAAGAGAGAGACACACACACACACCTATAAGTTGCCTACAAGAAACTCATTTTAGACCTAAAGACACATGCATATTGAAATTGAGGGGATGGAGAGACATTTATCATGCAAATGGAAGTCAAAAGAACACTGAAGTAGCCATACTTATGTTAGATGAACTAGATTTTAAGTCAAAGACTGTAATAAGAGATGAAGAAGGGCACCATATAATAATATAGAGGACTATGTAACAAGAAGAACTAACAATTGCAAACATTTAACACCCCAAAATGGAAGCATGAAAATTAAATAATCAATAACATAAAGGAACTCATTGATAATGATGTAACAATAGGAGAGCACTTTAACACCACACTTACATCAATGGACAGATTATCTAAGCAGAAAATCAACAAGGAAACAGTGGCTTTGAATGACAAACTGGATCAGATGGATTTAATATATTCAGAACATTTCATACTAAAGCAGGAGAGCTCACACTCTTTTCAAGTGCATATGAAACATTCTCCAGAACAGATGACATACTAGGTCACAAATCAGGACTTAATAAGTACAAAAAGATTGAGATATACTATGCATATTTTCTGACCACAACACTATGAAACTTGAAGTCGACCACAAGGAAAAACTTGGAAAGACCACAATGCATGCAGATTAAACAACACGCTATTAAATTACAAATGGGTCAACCAGGAAATCAAAGACGTTAAAAAATATGTGAAAACATGAAAATGAAAACATGAAGAAGACGTTAAAAAATACATGAAAACATGAAAATGAAAACATGGAGGCAGCAAAAGTGATCACATATGGGAAGTATACTGCAATGCAGGCCTACTTAAAGAAGCAAGAAAAATCGTAAATAAACAATCTACCCTTACACCTAAAAGAGCTAGAAGAACAATAAACAACACCTAAACCTAGCAGAAGAGAGAAAATAATAAAAATTAGAAACAATATAAATAAATAAAGGAGTATATAAATGAAATAGAAACTAAAAATAAAACAAAACACAGAACAGATCAATGAAACCAGGAGCTGGATCTTTAGAAAGAGTAATAAATTTGATAAATGCCAGGGCACCTGGGTGGTTTAGTTGCTTAAGTGTGTGCCTTCAGCTTCAGGTCTTGATCTCAGGGTTCTGGGATTGAGCCCCAAATGGGACACTCTGCTCAGCAGGGAGTCTACTTCTTTCTCTCACTCTCCCTCTGCACTCTCCTTCTTTTAAATAAATAAATAAATAAATAAATAAATAATAAATAAAGTCTTTATTAAAAAAATTTATAAACTCCTAGCCAGACCTACCAAAAGAAGGGATGGAATGTAAATTTAAAAAAAAAATCACATAAAAGAGTGGAGAAATCACAATCAACTCCTCAGAAATACAAATAATTATAAGAGAATATTATGAAAAATTATATGCCAACAAATTGGACAATCTGGAAGAAATGGATAAATTCCTGGAAACATATAAACTACCAAAATTGAGGGTGCTTGTGTGGCTCAGTCAGTTAAGAATCGGCCTTTGGCTCAGGTCATAATCCCAGGGGCCTAGAATCAAGTCCCATGTCAGGTTCTCTGCTCAGCCAGGAGCCTGCTTCTCCTTCTGCCTGGTGCTCTCGCTGCTTGTACTCTATCAAATAAATAAAATGTTTAAAAAACAAAACAAAACAAATAAACAAACAAAACTACCAAAACTGAAACAGGAAGAAATAGAAAACTTGAACAGACTCACAATCAGCAAAAATATTAAATCAGTGATCAAAAAATCTCCCAAAAACAAAAGTCCGGGGCCAGATAGTTTCCCAAGGGAATCGTACCAAACATTTAAAGAAGTGTTAATACTTAAACACAACAATGGAAGGAAAACTTCCAAATTCATTCTATGAGGTCAACATTACCCTGATTTCAAAACAAGACAAAGACTCCACTAACAAAGAGAATTACAGATCAATATCCCTGATGAACTTGGATGTAAAGATTCTCAATAAAATACTAGCAAATAGAATCCTACAATACATTAAAAGAGCCATCCACCATGATCAAGTGGGATTTATTCCTGGGTTGCAAAGGTGTTTCAATATTCACAAATCAATCAATGTGTTATACCTACATTAGTTAAAGAAAGTATAAAAATGATATAATCCTTTCAATACATACAGAAATAGCACTTGACAGGGCACATCCATTCATGATAAAAATCTTCAACAAAGTAGGGACAGAGGGAACATACTTCAACATAAAAAGGCCACAAATGAAAAACCAATAGTTACTATCCTCAATGTGGAAAACCTGAGAGATTTTCCCTCTATGGTCAGGAATAGGACAGGGATGTCCACTCTCACCACTGTTATTTAACATAGTACTAGAAGCCTAATATCAGTAATCAGACAACAAAAAGTAATAAAAGTCATCCAGCAAGAAAGAAGTCAAATTTTCACTATTTGCAGAAGATATGATATTCTACATAGAAAACTGAAAGATTCCACCAAAAATTTGCTAGGACTTATACACAAATTCAGTAAAGTCATAGGACAGAAAATCAATGTACAGAGATCTGTTACATTTCTATACACCAATAATGAAACAACAGAAAGGGATAATAAGGAATCAATCCCATTTACAAGTGCATCAAAAATGATAAGCTATCTAGGAATAAACTTAACCAAAGAGGAAAAAGATCTATACTCTGAAAACTATAAAACAGCAGTGAAAGAAATTGAAGATGACAGAAAAAAATGGAAAAAAAAATTACGTGTTCATGGATTAGATGAACAAATATTGTTAAAATATCCATATAACTAAGTGCAGTCTATACAATTAATGCAACCCCTATCAAAATATCAGCAGCATTTTTCATAGATCTAGAACACACAATCCTAAAGTTTGTAAGGAGCCACAACAGATCCTGAATAACCAATGCAATCCTGAAAAAGAAAAGCAAATCTGGAGACATCACAATTCCAGACTTCAAGCTATATTACAAAGCTGTAGTGATCAAAACAGTATGGCACTAGCACAAAAACAGAAGCATAGATCAAAAGATCAGAATAGAAAACCCAGAAATCATCCCATAACTATATGGTCAACTTATCTTCAAAGAATCAGGAAAAAAATATCTAGTGGAAAAAAAGACAGTCTCCAACAAATGTTGTTCAGAAAACTGGACACTAATATGTAAGAGAATGAAACTGGACCTCTTTCCTACACCATGCACAAAAATAAATTCAAAATGGAAGAATGACTTAAGTGTGACAGGAAACCATCAAAATCCTAGAGGAGAACACAGGCAGTAACCTCTTTGACATTGTCCACAGCAACTTCCTTTACTCAAGTCAAGTGAAGCAAAGTAGATATGAACTACTAGGACTTCATCAAGATAAAAATAAAAAAACAAAACCAAACTAAAACAAAACTTCTGGGGCACCTGGGTGGCTCAGTGGGTTAAAGCCTCTGCCTTCGTCTCAGGCCATGATTTCAGGGTCCTGGGATCAAGGCCCGCATCGGGCTCTCTGCTCAGCAGGAAGCCTGCTTCCTCCTCTCTCTGCCTGCCTCTCTGCCTACTTGTGATCTCTGTCTGTCAAATAAATAAATAAAAATCTTAAAAAAAAAAAAAAACAACTTCTGCACATTCTGCACAGTGAAGGAAACAGAAAAACTAAAAGGAAACCTACAGAATTGGAGGAGATATTGGCAAATGATACATCTGATAAATAATTAGTGTCCAAAAATCTATAAAGAACTGATAAACTCAACTCAAAAAAAAAAATCCAACTAAAAAATGGTCAGAAGATATGCATAGACATTTTTCCAAATGAGACTTACTGATGGCTAACAGACCCATGAAAAGATGCTCAACATCACTCATCATCAGGGAAATACAAACCAAAACTCCAATGAGATATCTCCTCACACTCATCAGGAATGGCTAAAATTAATACCTCAGGAAACAACAGATGTTGGGGAGGATGCAGAGAAAAGAGGAACTCTCTGTCACACTGTTGATGGGAATGCAAACTGGTGCAGTCACTCTGGAAAACAGTATGGAGGTTCTTCTGAAAGTTAAAAAAGGACTGCCTTACCATCCTGTTACTGCACTACTATGTATTTACCTAAAGGATGCAAAAATACTGATTTGAAGGGATATATATATCGTGATGTTTATAGCAATGTTATCAACAATAGCTAACTTATGGAGAGAGCTCAAAATGTTCACCAACTTATGAATGTATAAAGATGTTGTGTTATGGGGCACCTGGGTGGCTCAGTGGGTTAAAGCCTATCTCTGTCTTTGGCTCATGTTGTGATCTCAGGGTCCTGAAATCAAGCCCCACATTGGGCTCTCTGCTCAATGGGGAGCCTGCTTCCCCTATCTCTCTGCCTATCTCTCTGCTTACATGTGATCTCTCTCTCTGTCAAATAAAAATATAAAATTAAAAAAAAAAGATGTTGTGTTATATGTACACAGTGAAATATTACTCAGCCATAAAAATAATGGAAATCTTGTCTTTGCAATGACATGAATGGATGGAATTAGATAGTATAATGCTAAGTGAAATAAGTCAGTCAGAGTAAGACAAATACCATATAATTTCACTAATATATGGAATTTTAGAAACAAAACAAATGCAGATAGAGGGGGGAAAGGAGGCAAACCAAGAAACAGATTTTTAATTATAGAGAAAAAACTGAGGTTACTGGAGAAGAGGTGGACAGGGGAATATTAGAAAAAGTGATGGGGATCAAGGAGGACACTTGTGATGAACACAGAGTACTGTATGTTTTGTTTTATTAAGTAGACTCCATGCCCAGGGTGGAATCCAATACAGGGTTTGATCAGGACTCTGAGATCCAGACCTGAGCTGGACACAATCAACCGAGCCATCCAGGTGCCCTGATCAATGAGTGTTTCATGTATTTGATGAATCTTTGAATTCTACACCTTGAAACTAATATTACACTGTATGTTAAGTAGAATTTATTTATTTATTTACTTGACAGAGAAAGAGAGACAGCGAGGGAGGGAACAGTGGAGGGAGAGTGGGACAGGGAGACTCCACACACAAACTACTAGAAATAAGACAGCAATTCAGTAATGTAATAGGATATAAAATCAATGTACAGAAATCAGTTCTTTCTTATACATTAACAATGAAAATACAGAAAGGGAAATTAGAGAATCAATTCCATTTACTATAGCACCAGGAACCATAAGATACCTGAGAATAAACCTAAACAAAGAGGTAAAAGATTTGTACTTGAGGAGCTACAGAACACTCATGAAAGAAGTTGAAGAAGACACAAAAAGATGGGAAAGCATTCCATGCTCACAGATCAGAAAAATAAATATTTTTTAAAATGTCTATACTGCCCAGAGCAATCTATACTTACAATGCCATTCCAATTAAAATTCCATAGGCATTTTTCAAAGAGCTGGAACAAACAATCCTAAAATTTGTATGGAACCAGAAGAGACCCGAATTGCTAAGGAAATGTTGAAAAAGAAAAACAAAACTGGAGGCATCACGTTGCCTCATTTTAAGATTTACTACAAAGCTGTGATCACGAAAACACCATGGTACTGGCACAAAAACAGACACATAGACCAGTGAAACAGAGTAGAGAGTCCAGATATGGACCCTTAACTCTATGGTCAACTAATCTTTGACAAAGGGGGAAAAATTATCCAGTGGAAAAAGAACAGTCTCTTCAATAAATGGTGCTGGGAAAATTGGATAGCTATGTATAGAAGAATGAAACTTGACCATTCTCTTACACCATACACAAAGACAAACTCAAAATGGATAAAAGGCCTCAATGTGAGGCAGGAATCTGTCAAAAATCTTAGAGGAGAATATAGGCAGTAACCTCTTCAACATTGGCCACAGCAACTTTTTCAAGCTATGTCTCCAAAGGCAAAGGAAACAAAAGCAAAAATAAACTTTTGGGACTTCATCAAGTTCAAAAGCTTCTGCATGGCAAAGGAAACAGCCAACAAAACAAAGAGGCAACCCACGGAATGGGAGAAGATATTCGCAAATGACACTACAGACAAAGAAATGATAACCAAGATCTATGAAGAACACCTCAAACTCAACACACACAAAAGAGATAATCATGTCAAAAAATGGGCAGGAGACATGAACAGACACTTCTCCAAAGAAAATATACAAATGGTTATCAGACACATGAAAAACTGTTCATCATCATTAGCCATCAGGGAGATTGAAATCAAAACCACATTGAGATACCACCTTACACCAGTTAGAATGACCAAAATCAACAAGATAGTAAACAAGTGTTGGAGAGGATGTGGAGAAAGGGAAACCCTCTTACACTATTGGTGGGAATGCAAGTTGGTGCAGCCACTTTGGAAAACAGTGCAGAGGTTCCTTAAGAAATTAAAAATAGAGCTACCCTATGACCCTGCCATTGCACTCCTGGGTATTTACCCCAAAGATATAGATTTAGTGAAAAGAAGGGCTATCTGTACCACAATATTCATAGCAGCAATGCCCACAGTCACCAAACTGTGGAAAGATCCAAGATGCCCTTCAATGGGCGAATGGATAAAGAAGATATGGCCCATATATATAATGGAGTATTATGCCTCCATCAGAAAGGATGAATACCCAACTTTTGTATCAACATAGATGGTACTGGGAAGAGATTATGCTGAGTGAAATAAGTCAAACAGAGAGAGTCAATTATCTCATGGTTTCATTTACTTGTGGAGCATAAGGAATAATATGGAGGATGTTGGGAGAAGGAGAGAAGTGAGCTGGGGGAAATCAGACGGGAGACACAAACCATGAGAGACTGTGAACTCTGAGAAACAAACTGAGGGTTTTGGAGGGGAAGGGAGTGGGGGGGGTTGTGTGAGACTCGTGGTGGGTATTATGGAGGGCATGTGCTGTATGGAGCACTGGGTGTGGTGCATAAAGAATGAATTTTGGAACACTGAAAAAAGATATAATAATTTAAAAAAAAGAAAAAGAAAAAGAAAAATGAAGCAGGCTCTTTGCAGCTCAGGGAGTCAGATGCGGTGCTTGATCCTAGGGCCCTGGGATCATGACCTGGGGCAGACACTTAGTGACTGAGCCACCCAGCTGCCCCTATGTTAACTTTTATTTGAATAAAAATTTGGGAAAAGAAATAAAAAAGAGTATGTTTATCCATGAATGTGTTTAGTTTGATCTAAATTCATTCTTTTATAAGTTCTCTGGTATAAATAAATACTTAAGAAACACTTGGAACTGCCATTATTCCCATGTGAGGTAGCAAGTTTCTTTCCTTTTTTTTTTTTCTTTCCCTTTTTAGGAATTTATTTCCTGGTAGAAAAGGAGAAGCAAAGTCAGGCTCCTGTACATTCTAGGAAAGAGGGAGGGAAGGGGAAGGGAGGCACAGGGGAGGGCTCCAACTTTGGCATTTATTTCCACAGTTGTCCTGGCTGGATCTAGGGAGGGCCTGCAGGGATGGTGCCACCAAGTCTGGTGACAGAGGTGGCAGGTCAGTGGCAGGTGTCCCAGAGGACAGCCCATATAGAGGCAATAGAGGCAATAAATACTGACAAGCCACACATACAACTCCAGGCCGACAGACCCAGGTAGACAAGTAAGGCTCAGGTACTGGCTTTGTCTGGGAGGGCTGTCCGCTGGGGTTGTGGGCTCTACTGTTGTCCACTGGAACAAAGAAGGCAGAGCTGTGAGGACACTTGGCCTCCCAGATGGGAATGGAAGCTACTTCAGTTTTGACAGTTTGGCTTTCCCCAAGTCCCTGCAGTCATCTCCATAGCCTTGGCCTGGAGAGGGAGCTGGTTAGTCTCTGGTGGACAAGAGAGCAAGATCAGCATCTCCCACTCTTCCCCCAGGACTGCAAGTGGGGCAGGGACCAAGAGGACCCCATGCTCACCCAAACATAGGGATTTAGAGTTTCATATCGGCCCCTACAGCACACGTTCCACATGTTTAGGTATCATGGTTAGATGGTTACCCACAGCTGTAGTTGAATTGACTCAAGACAGGTGAAAGCAGGAGGTAGCTGGCCCCCCAGAGGCCTCCAACCGTGCTCCCGTCTAACCCCAGAAGAAGAAAAGGAAGATTCATGGCAACTATGAAGACCCACAGGGACCTAAGTACCCCATGATTCCCTTGGAAAAGCTAGGGCCTTGGATCAGGTTAGGACGGGTAGAGGAACCTGAAGGGTTACAGAAGTGGAGATGGAGGCCTGTGCTGGAGGTTCCCTCTTCCCAATACTCCCCTGGAATAGGCAGAAGCAGTAAGACGAGACCATCGTGGAGGCTGGGTCCTGAAGGCAGGGCCAGGAGGGATGGGAGGGCTGGCCAGGGAGCCGACCTGTCTGCACTCTGATAAGGTGTTGAGGTGAGGGTGGGGGTAGTAGGAGTGGGGCACATCAGAAAAGTCATTCATCTGTCCGAAGGCTTGCTCACCTCCCTGACCAGGACTCAGTCCTCCCATTCCTATTTGATGGTAAGATTCCACTCCCAGGAGAGGTGAACAGTCTTGTCATCTGGGAAGCAGGACTTGTACCTGCCACAATCCAGCATACCCTTGGGTGTCTCTTCCCTGAGGGCCAGAAACCTGTACTCCTCTGCTTGGGACCCAGAGCTTCCCACCAGATCGTTTGTCTTGTCAATCTTGATGCCTTCCCTGCATGTGTGCTGGATGTACTTCATGCCAGACATAGTTTCCCAGTTCACTGGAGAGAGATTTTTCTCTGCCCTCCTTCAGCACCAAGGACTGCTTCTTGAAGCTCTCCAGATTACCTGTCAGGTCCAGCTCCAGGGTACCCAGGGCCAGGCTACACACCAGGGTTAGGCAGGCCACAACCACACTGGGTACATTAGGGTCAGCAGACACTGCTACGTGGCCCAGCAGAGTGTCTTTGTTCTTGTATGGACTCTTATCATCCTTGTCCAGCTCCTGGATCTCCTGGTTGCTCTTCTGGGCAGGGGGCTCACAGCTGACTGAGTGTTCATCCTCCTCATTCTTGGCTACCCTCTATGCTAGCTGCTCTGCCGCGGGCTCCTGCTTCCCCTGCTCACCTCTACCTGAGTCTGGGACACCAGAGACTCCATGGGCCACTCTTGTGCTCCCTTGCTCAGAGAATAGCAAGTAAGTTCTTAACTGAGTATACAATTATATTAATTATTGTGTTAGTCAGATTTTTGTCCAGTGTGTTATATAACCTTTGTCTTCATCTGCTCAGGCTCCCATAACAAAATCCCATAGATTGGGTGGCTTTAACAATAGAAATTTATTTTCTCACAGTTCTGAAGCCTGGAAGTCTACTATCAGGTGTCAGTTTGGTGCATTTTTAACCCCTAAATCTCATGTATCAGTAGAAGTTATTTGGAAAACACACAAAGTAATTATTCTTGTTCAAGATAGAGTGAGGCAGCATACAACCCTTGATGTTTCTCTGACCTCTCCAGTATAATCCAGCATAATTCATTTTAATGACCCCTTCATCTATATTGTAAGACTAGAAAGTTGTTAGTGACACTTTTTTAAATAAATGAAGTAAATGAGGTATAACAAAGGCTGTTCTATCCTAACTCAAGGCAGCCTCTCTACAAGAATGTGGTTGCTTCAGAGAGGGATTGCCTACAGCATGTAGGGATAATAATATGTTTCTCAACAGCAGAAAAAAGCTGCCTTGCTCTTCATTCCAGGAAAATAGTATTTGAAGCCATTATGTTTAAGTAACACAATATTTAGAATCTATTAATGTTGCCTTTTTTAATGTTGTTGTTGTTTTCTGATTGTTTGTTTTTAAATAACGTGGTATTTTACCAAAAATAAAAGAATTGTCATTTTGGTGTTTGAAAAATTCTCATCTAATTTAAGAGTAATGTGTTCAGCAATAAATAATTATTGTTTAGATTTAAATTCTTTAAGAGATTTCAAATAGCAAGCAAAGTAAATACAAAATCTCTGGAATATAGAACCACATTTTCATATTAAATCATTCATATTTATGTTTAGTGGTTAGAAGGACAAAGAAGGGAAAAGAACTCTTCTATGCTTAACATGTGAGAATAAACATACCAGATAGGAAGAGAAAAAAGCAACTTTATCATATCCTATTATTTGGGAAATCTCTAAATATTTCCTCATATATTTTAGCCTTTATAATATTCTATTTTAATGCCTATTTTCTAATCCCAAACAATCCCTATATTTATAAACTCTGAAATCCATTAAAAAAATGCTTGTTGAATATGTATGCATATGCATAGTTGTTCTTTCTAAATTGTTAATGCCTTTCTCTTGTGTCTCTGCCTTATTTATGCATATGTAAATATGTATGTAAATACTTAAATTATTGATTTTAAAAGTAGTAAATTTAACAGTACTAAATATAAAGATGTTACTTCTATTTCACATAATTTTATAAATAAGTTTTCACTAATAACACAGAAACTCTAACTTTTACGAACTCTGTTAGTAACTCTTTATTACTAACTCTGTTACCCACAGCCACCTATCATCATGTATCTGAGAATTTTTAAGATGAAGAAAAAAAAATTTATTTCTTTCACTATATAGTATCTGCATGCATATGTTATTTATTTACTTTTACTAATAAAAAATTAAAGGAAGAACTATCAGAACTACCCTATAATTCAGCAATCCCACTTCTGGGTATATATATGAAGGAAGTGAAATCATTACTCAAAGAGTTATCTTCACTCCTATGTTTATTATCACATTTTTCACAATAGCCAAGAAAAGGAAATAAGCTAAGTGTTTATCAAAATATGAATGCATGGGCGCCTGTGTGGCTCAGTGGGGTAAAGCCTCTGCCTTCAGCTCAGGTCATGATCCCAGGGTCCTGGGATCGAGCCCTGCATGGGGCTCTCTGCTCCGCAGGGAGCCTGCTTCTCCCTCTCTCTCTGCCTGCCTCTCTGCCTACTTGTGATCTCTGTCTGTCAAATAAATAAATAAAATCTTAAAAAAAAAAGATTAAAAAAAAACAAAAACAAACCAAAAAAATATGAATGCATAAAGAAAATGTGCATGTGTAATATTTTTAAAAGTTATATTTATGTATGTATGTATTTATTTATTGGAGACAGGAAGTGAGAGAGAGAAACAGCGTGTGCACACAGGAGGGTGGGAGAGAATCTCAAGCCGACATTCCGTGAAGAACAGAGCTGGACATGGAGCTTGATCTCAAGACCCTGAGGTCATTATCTGAACCTAAACCAAGAACCTGATGTTGAAGTGACTGAGCCAACCAGGTGTCCCATGTGTGTGTAATATAATTCAGCCATGAGAAAGAAGGAAAATTCTGCCATTTGTGATAACATGGAATGACTTTGAAGACATTATGCTAAGTGTGATAAATCAAAGACAATTACTATATGGTATCACTTAAATGTGAAAACTAAAATATGCAAATTTGTAAAAACAGAGGAAAATGGTGCTTAGCAGGGGCTGGGAGGGGTGGAAGAATAGGAGAGGTGTTGTTTCAGGGTACAAATTACAGCTAGTAGATAAGTAAGTCCTGGAGATCTACTGCATGGTACACTAAATATAGACAATAATGTATTTTAATCATCAAACTTGTTATGAGATTAGATCTGAATTATCCCCACTAAGACAAGAAATGATAATTATATTCCATGATAGAGCGCCAATGCTACAATCACAATTATATTACAATATATAAAGAAATCAATACAATTGTTACACAATGTTTTATGTTATATATTTCATTAAGAGGGAAAAAAACTGCTTTTATTCTAAAACAGAAAGGTGATAGGAAATTATTTAATTTTGTAATTAAAAACATCTCCAGGGGCATGTGGGTGGCTCAGTGGGTTAAGCCCCTGCCTTCAGCTCAGGTCATGATCTCAGGGTCCTGGGATTGAGCCCCGCATCGGGCTCTCTGCTTGGCAGGGAGCCTGCTTCCTCCTCTCTCTCTCTGCCTGCCTCTCTGCCTACTTGTGATCTCTGTCAAATAAATAAATAAAATATTTTTTAAAAAAAATCTCCAGACGGTATATCTAGTGTTGAATTATTTTATATATTTGAATATGTTCATATATGGGTATCTATACATATATTGTTTGATATAGATCAAATACTACCTTCAAAAAATCAATGCTTTACATCTGATTTTCATAAAACATTCTGAATCATATGCATTATACAAATTTTAAAAATTTTCATTATTCTGACTGTTGGTAGTCTAGTTTCTAACAGTTTCTTCTATGTTACTTGTATGCTTAGTGTTAACAAATAGTTGCTAAGTAGAAATACATTCTTTTACACATGAAAGACAGATATTGAATAATGTTAGTAAACACCTATAGAATAACTTACAAAATGATATTCTTTTTTTTTCCTCCCAATTTATTTATTTTCAGAAAAACAGTATTCATTATTTTTTCACCACACCCAGTGCTCCATGCAAGCTGTGCCCTCTATAATACCCACCACCTGGTACCCCAACCTCCCACCCCCCCGCCACTTCAAACCCCTCAGACTGTTTTTAAGACTCTGAAAAACAAAAATGATATTCTGTTAATAATACCAAATGCAGGGACACCTGGGTGGCTCACTCAGTTGGGTGACTGTCTTTGGCTCAGGTTATAATCCTAGGTTCCTGGTATCAAGTCCCACAATGGGCTCCTTGCTCAATGGGAAGTCTGCTTCTCTCTCTGCCTGCCCAACCTCTTGCTTGTGCTCTCTCTCTCTCTGACAAATAAATAAATAAAATATTTAAAAAAAAATTATCCCAAACTTCAGACAAAAGGAAAATAACTAATGGTGTGTAGATGGCATGTACCAATATTAAATACAAATCCGTAAAAAATATTTGTTTTCTATTAGAGTTCAGTGTTTATTGGTTATTGTTTTACAAAGAAATCTCACCACTAAAATAAAGCAGTATTTTTTAAGTAAACTGGATATTGAGTAACTGTAGCTAATACTTTAGAGAGCGTATCACTATCTATTCAGTATTAATGCCTTTGAGGTTTCAAAGAATTCATACCATTCTTAAATTCAAAAGCAGAGTTTCCATACCATCATCTTTATCAAAGTATAGTCCGACAATGAATTATTTTTCTTGTGCTTTTGTTATGTATTTTGTTATTGAGCTGCAGGATCAACATATTTTCTTCTGAATTATCAAATTAAAGTATACTACATTTATAGTGAATGATCAATCAATAATAACTCCTTTAACTGGTACAGTATTCTAAAATATTTTACACATCTTATCTTTTTCTGAATGCATATAGTAGTTGAATCTTTATTGAAATTAGAAACAGATGAAATCATCATAAAAATTATTAGAACCATTCTTACTTTGTTTTCAAATTCTAATACAGAGTTCCATCTTTACAGGATAGCATGCAGTTTTATACTCTACCCACCTATACTTTGTGGAAGTTGTTTGCAGATTGTCTCCTGGCTACTCCAAAGAGCCAGTTTCACTGGATTCCTCCTAGGAGAAAGGTCATAAGGAAGGAACCAATGAGATGATATTGGATCGTGTCATCTCTTTTTTAGGAGCAGCTCTGCTTTCAACTGTGTTAAATATTAGATTTCTGAAAATCTTCTTCAAGTGTGCTCTGATTAAAATATCATAAGCAAGTTTAAAAAATAATGCCACTGTAGTATGTTGCTAATTTTAACTTTAAATGAAAGGTGACTTTCCCCCTTATAATAGTTACTTTATAGTTTCAAGAATTCTCTTAAGATTATGGGGAATACAATGTTTTAGATGTTGGGAAAGAACATTTAGGCATACAGATGTATGCTCTATCTGTCTCTCTCTTCTCACACACACACACATATACACACACATACACACATGCACACATACCAGCTGAGAAAGGAAGTTAAGTTTATTCATGGTGTCACAGTATGAATCTTTCCTGAGAAGGTCAAGGAGTCTTTAATGCTAAGATGTTACCATTTCTATTACATCCCTCAAAGAGGTAATACCTGTTACTACCTCCTTTATATAAATAATTTCATAATACAAACTGACTTTTGTCTTCATAATTGAAATCCAAACATCTCTGCTGCACAGCTAATTTTTCTAAACTTTTATGCTTTCTATTATATATCTGGGTAATTCTCCTTATTGTTCATTTACTTTATTTGCACAGGCTCTTAGACATGTTCTTTGATGAACAAATAATTTGTGACATAGAGGAACCAGAAAAAAAAAAAAGGAAAATAAAACCTATGTCACCCTTAAGTACTAGGATGAACCACATATTTTTCTACTTTATCAAATCCATTAATTGTAAGACATATCATTAATTCATGTATCCATGAGAAAAAAAGATAAACATTACCAATTAAACTATGACATGCTACCTATGGTAAAACTGATTCTAATTTTAGAGATGTCATAATGTTAAAGACATGTACTTAGAACAAATGTAGAAATCATTCATTTGATTTTTACAAAAAACACCATGTGGAATGAATTTTTTGTTCTGTTCCTAAAATGGGGAAAATTAAGGATGCCTGGATGGCTCCATTAGTTAAGTGTCCAGCTCTTGGTTTCAGCTCAGGTCATGGTCTCATGTTTTGTGACATTGAGCCCCAAGTCTGGATCTGCACTCAGCAGTAGTTGGCTTGGATATTCTCTCCCTCTGCCTCTCCCCACTTATGCACACTCTCTCTCCTGCTCTCTCTCTCTCTCTCTCTCTCAAATAAATAAATCTTTAAAGTAAAATAAGATGGAGGAAATTAGTACAGAACTCTAAGTAACAACCCGAAGGACACACAACTAATATATAGTACAGTCAGAATTCAGAATCAAAGTTGTCTGACTCTTTGAACCATCTTCTCCTTACAGATTCCCAAGTCTTATGAGTTCATTGCAACTTGTAATGTAAGGTAATGATGAAACACTGCTGCTTCACTTCTAGAATTGCCACTCAGGACTCTTATTTAATAGCCCATATGCCACAATCTGTAAAGAGACCCTTGTATAACCAAATGATAGATTTTTAACATATTCTTAAGTCATGATTACTAAGAAAAAGATACTGCTTCTCTATACGTAAATCTCAATAAATGTTTTTTAAATGTTCCATATCATGATACTTATGGCAAATATAGTACTTTCTACTTAATAGCTTTAAAATGTTTTGATCATTTGGACAAACTGTCAAAGCAGCCATGGCACTGAACAACCAGAATTGTTTTAACCAATAAACCACACAATCCAATAGAATATGACTTTGGCTTCAGCTTTCCATGTAATGAGTTTTAGTGAATTAATGAATCAGTGAATTAGTCTTCAAATCATCGAGGCCTTATAAATAGTCAATGTCTTATATACTTAAGCTGGTAGTAATATTAATGTATGCAAATATTTATTGAGTCATTATTATAAACCAAGAACTAATCTAAATTACATAGTTCCAGTTTTAAGTATGTAAATGAGTTATTTGTTGAGCTTATATATATATACACACACACACACACACACACACTCTTATTTTTTTTAAAAGATTTTATTTTTATTTATTTGACAGAGATCACAAATAGGCAGAGAACGAGAGAGACTGAGAGAGAGAGAGAGGAAGGGAAGCAGGCTCCCTGATGAGCAGAGAACCCGATGCGGGGCTCAAGCCCAGAACCCTGGGATCATGGCGGGAGCCGAACCCCACACTATTATTAAGCCCATTTCTTGGATGAGAAAAATAAGAGCTCAACAAATAACTCATTTACACAGTTAAAACTGGAACACAGAATTTATTCCAGTTTCGCAGCCAAAGCTTTTAACCTACCTACAATATATCTTTCTAAGAAGAAGGAGGAATGGGCTGGAACTCTAGAAATCAGCCCTGAATTTCAAGTTACAAACTGAATTCTAGAGTTTAGTCAAATCATTTCATCGGATTCCGTGTAACCTTTGTGAACGATGTGAGTTTCTCTGATGATTCCAGTTTCACTTTTCACTTAAAATGGGGTTTGGTTTGCCTGTGTTTCCTCCTCCCTTGCCCAATGCAAATCTGTTGGTTTGAGTTTTCCTAAGGATTCTGTGTGAACTTGCTTCTTTTTGTTCCAAGGTCTTGAATCCTGATCTTCACGTAGAATGTGGTGTTTTCTTTTATGCTCACACAGCACCCTGCATATACATTTATTAAATGTGCATTGTTAATTAGTGATATTCTCCAGAGTCTCTGAACTTCCTTAAAGCAGAAATGGTATCTCATTTCCAATATATAAACTGAGAGCCTAGTCTGACATACACAAAGCATTTAGTAAGTGAATGCTAAGTAGAAGAAAGAAGAAATGAATGAGTGGATGTTCATTTACTCACTTATATAAGGAATTTGGCTTAGTTGAACATAAGATTCTTCTTAGGCCTAAACTCAGTCATTTCTGCCTTTATTGATATATTAGAGCACTTTGTTGATCTTTTTTGACCTCAATCTCCATAACACAGTTTTGTAGGTTTCCAACATTCCCAAACTGGCAGAGATTATGACTGTACCAAAGCATGAGCTCTTTTCACTTGTCAGACTCTCTTGCAAATAATTTGGCCCTGTGACTGACATCTTCCCAAGAAAATGTTGGGCAAAGGATTGTATTACTTTCAGGTTTGACCGTTAAGACATCCTGAAGAGCCTAATGGATCTTTCTGGCTCCCCAGTCATCCTGAAGCAGGGAATCATTGAGCCCTAGGGAACAATGGAGCAACAAAATGAAAGACTTTTAGCATCGGAAGCCATTGTTACATAAAAGTGACCCAGAAAGGCCACATGGCTTGTGTCAGGCTGTGTAAGCAATAACTAAGGCTTTCTTATGTAAGCCAAGAGAATTTTTTTCTACTTTTTATGGAAGGTAGGATTAATTACTCCAATTCTAAAACAAACCAATATCTTCAATTACCAGACTAATTTGTTTTTCTCTTTCTCTTTCTTTTTCCATTTTGTTTGTTTTAGGCTAAAAAGAAGAGAATATGTAGAATTGATTCATGGTATCTTAATCCAAATTTTTCCTCTCAGACTTTCTTGGTCAGAGTTATAAATCTGTATAGTCTCAGACACATTAGAGCTTCTATTAATGGAAGAGTAAACACAAGAAAATTTCAAACTTACAGTAGATCCTTTAACAATCAATTAAGGCCCAGCATATATACTAGTTATTTGTAGACATAACAAACAAGCAAAACAAACAAACAAACAAACAAAAAACAACAAAAAAAAAACATTTAGGATGTTTACGTCACAATGGGTGGTATATTAATGGATACCAAAACACATTTTTTTCCTCTACCTGCAGTAGAGGTTTTGCTTTATTTTGAATAGGTGATATATGAATAGATGATGTAACACTGAGAAGAGAATATGGAACTCATGGGAAGGAAACCACACTATAAGGAAGTTGCTTCTAATTTATTATCTCAAGATCAAATATTCACCAAGGCTTGATATTTTATTTTCTTATAGTTTAAGATTTAACTTCCTAAACTCTAATAAGAAATCCCTCAAAGAGAAAGAGAAAAAGTATATTCTTCATTATTATAATTCCCCCAAAGAGTCTTTAAACCAGGGTTAACTTAGGTGAATTATATTTTAAACCATTTGTTAAAATATTTAATGTTAACTCCTAAGTATCTAAAATATTACACTGAATTGGCTTTACAGGATGTTTCTTTTAACTATTCCTTTCAGATAGGATTATGATAAAAAGAAAAAGGTTATGTCATACTTATTTAATTTTTTAGCAAATAATCTCAGTAAGTAGTAATATCAACATCTAATTTCTGATCTCAAATTTCTTTATTCCCTTATCTGCCTCCCAATATTTCACAGGTCTCTTGATTTATCTGTTAAAATGTATAGAGACAGACAACAATGAAGAAAGAAATGAAAAAACATAGTGAGAGAAAGGGAGAAAGAGAAAGGAAGGGAGAAAAGGAAGGATGGACATATGGAGAAAAAAAACTATCATTTTTATGACGTGTACAGAAGAGGTTGGGAAACAATTTTTTACTCAGAAAAAGCAAATAAGAGAGGAAACCCACAGGTTTAATACAGTGGTTAAATTCGAAAATATGAAAAATCTTGGAAGAAATTCAAAATGACAGAGAGCTGGACATCCATTGCATGGTGGATATTTTACCTTGGCCTTAGAGATCACGGCATGAACATGAACTGATTCGGTTACACATTTAAAACCTTAAATTCAAAAAAGGGATAGTAAGTGAAACACAGCTCATAAAGAAAAAAACAAACAAACAAAACAAAACTTACATATTACTCTAAATAAGAAAGATAAAAACCAAAAGCAATACCATTTAATTTTGTGTTATTCATTTAAAAAAAATTGCAAACACTGATCACATTATTCAGAGATCTTTGGAAACCAGGAAAAATTAGATTTATAAACCTTGAAAACAATGAGTGGTTGTGAAATAGCCTGTCTCAAAGAAGCCATTTAACTAACTTCCCTAATTATTAAGACCTTATTCTAATGGATAGTAGACCCAAATGTCTGTGCTTAAATACCTCATTTTTTTTTTCAAATCACTTTTAGTGGCATTTACTTATACTTTAAAAAAAAAATCCAATTATTATTACTTAAGTCCACACAAATCTGCTAATTAGTGGTAGAATTTGGACTGAAGCACAGTTCTGAATCTCAATCTCAGCACCGTCATTGCTATTTAAAACCTCTACTGCTCTGACCATTGAGATAGATACCTTTCCTTTATGTCTCAGTATTAAACAGAAATGATCAATCTTTTGAGTTTCCTAACATCTAAAAGATGTTTTTTAAAAATTCTGTTGTGGATCACCTGGGTGTCTCAGTCAATTAAGTTTCTGCCTTCAGCTGAGGTCATGATACCAGGGTCCTGGGAATCAGCCCCATGGGAACCTGCTTCTCCCTCTTCCTAGGTTTCTCACCCTGTTTGTGCTGTGTGTGTATCTGTTCTCTCTCTGTTTCTCTCTCTCTCACGTAAAGAAATAAATAATTTTTTTTTAAATTTAAAATCAGGTTGTGGGAGTCCCCTGGGTGGCACAGTTGATTGAGTGTCCGACTTACTTTTAGCTCAGATTATAATCTCAGGATCATGAGACTGAGCCCTGAATCTGCACTCAGTGCAGGGTCTCCTTAAGATTCTTTCTCTCTGGGACACTTGGGTGGCTCAGTTGGTTAAGCTGCTGCCTTCGGCTCAGGTCATGATCCCAGCATCCTGGGATCGAGTCCCATATCGGGCTCCTTGCTCAGCAGGGAGCCTACTTCTCCCTCTGCATCTGCCTGCCTCTCTGCCTACTTGTGATCTCTCTCTCTCTCACACATAAAAATATATATATGTACATATATACATATTATATATTTTTAATTTAAAATCATGTTGTGGGGATCCTTGGATGGCACAGTTGATTGAGTGTCCGACTCTTAGTTTTAGCTCCGATCATGATCTCAGGGTCATGAGGCTGAGCCCCACATCTGCACTCAATGCAGAGTCTCCTTAAGATTCTTTCTCTCTCTACCCCTCCTAGTCACACACTCTCTCTCTCTTTCAAATAAATAAATCTTTTTAAAAAATACCATTATGGGCTGAATTGCGTCTCCTCGATGCTTATGTGTTGAATGAAAGCCTAACATTTAGTACCTCAAAATGTAACTGTATTTGGAAATAAGGTCTTTACAGATATGATTAAGTTAAAATTAAGTTGTGTTTTGCTTTGTTTTTACAGTGGGCCTTAATCCAATATGAGTGGTATCTGTATAAGAAGAAGTAATTCAGGTACATACACAGAGATACTAGACACGCACACAGGGATGACCATGTGAAGACATAGCAAGAAAGTAGCCATCTGCAAGCCGAGAAGGGAAGCCCCAGAAGAAACCGACTCTACCAATCTCCTGATCTTGGACCTCCAGCCTCCAGAACTGTGAAAAAAATAAATGTTTGATTTTAAGTCCCCAGACTGTTGTATTTAGTTCTGAGAGCCTAAGCAGACTCAATGTGCACAATTTTGTATCACTTGCCTGGAAGGACTGATGTGAACATTTATGAGATAATGATTATTAAAAAATTAGGGAATATTTATGAGATAACAATTAATCCCCTTAAAAATTGGGGATTAATATTAAAATCATACTAATAGCTATCAACATATTTTTAAATGTTCAAAATTTAATTGATACATTACACAGTTTTCAAAGAAACAGAGTATAGTAGATTAGAACACTCTTTAAAGATATTCACTGCTGCCCTCACCTTAATAAAGTGTACATCCCTTCTCTGTTGGATTGGGTTGTCACCATGTCTTGTTTAGCCAGTGAGATACTAACAAATGTGATGTAAATTAAGGTTTGAACTATGTTTGTGTAGTAGGGCATTTGTGAGTCTATCATGGCCCTGGGAGAATTTTCCTTTCAACTTGGGCCTTGGAATGTCCTCACATAAAGCAGACTTGAGGCCAATGTATATGGAGGAGCCAAGGCCAGTTCTCCCCCCAGTATAAATCAGTGCTCCCAGGTAAGTCTGGCCAAGATGACCTGATGCACCGGTGAACTGCAGATGCATGAGAGAGAACAAATGAAAGCTGTTTTAAGTCACTCCGTTTTGAGGAGATCTGCCATGTACTGTAATTGAACCATAATTGACTGATGTGGAAAGCGTTGCAATATAAATAAATAAATAAATAAATAAATAATGTTGATTACAATGCAATCAACGTAAATTTTAAATAATATTCAATAGGAAATCAGTATTATTGTTGAAAATTTAAAATATTATTACATATTTTCAATGTGAGAAATAGAATATTAAAAATACACCTCTCAGGTATTTATTATGTTCTAGGCATAGTGATAACCTCTGATTATTTTATTTTATCTCAGTAATGACACTAAGCTTAAGTATAATGATTACCATATTTTACAAATATTCAGTGATTTTTCACAGGATCATACTGCTAGGATGTTGTAGGACAGGAATTTAAACCCAGGTAATCAGTTTTTAATGCCTGGGCTCTTAAATTTTTTTTCAACCCTGGTAAAACCAGGCATCAAATAACTGACTTAACTCAGAGTTGTTCCTCTCCATGGAAATTTTTAGTGAAAGGTGAAAAACTTACATAAGTTGAAGAGAAAACAGAGCATATTGGGCTGTTAATTTTTATAGCATATCCAGATATCACAGATTCTCTATTTTTTAAGATGATTTTATCTATTGATTTGCCACTCTAACCTAAAATATTTTAATACAAAGAGGTCTTCTGCACACTATACATAGTAAAGATCATGTTTTCATTATATACCCTATAAGAAGAATCTTACCTATTAAAAAAAAAACTTTTTTATGTTTAAGTATAATATATATATCAACATCTATATTAATTTAGGACCAAATAAGTGTGTGTATATATATATGCGTGTGTGGATGGATAGATGATAGATAGAAAGAGATTCATAGATTCTTATCATTAAACATGACTTCTTGCACTTTGCCATAATAGGAATCAGAACTGATGGGGAATTGCCAGGTTTCACAGCTACACTAAAGATAATTGACCTACCAGAATTTTGCTTTAATGCTAATATCAAGCTGATGGAAATTGAGTAAAATTATCACTTTTCTGTAACCTTGTATATATCTCACAGGTGATCTATTCAAGTTATTAATGGACAAAGAAAGATAAGAGGCATGCATGTTAATGGAAATTATCGGAGAACTGAAGTTATTTTCATTAAAAAATGGATAATTAAAGAACTTTGATAACATTTGAGAGTGTTTTTGTAACTAGGTCTAAGAATATCCAGAAGCCTTTCAGGTCATTTGAAAGCATTCTGGGAAGCTCTAAAATAATTGGTCCTTTTGGACTAGTCCTCTATAAATTCTCCTCAAGGCCCATCTCTACCCTTGCCATCTCCAAATGTCCAGATCCAGGTGAACAAATTGAGTTTGTAGAGAATCGTCAGAGTGTCTAGTGAACCAAGACATGTACAAAGATCTCAAAATATGAACGTGAGGAAGAAGTTCCTATATAGAATGCTAACCAAACATTAGCCAATTACAAGGCACGCCTGAAATTAAAGTCAATGCTAAAAGCAGCCAAATCAAATTAGTTTATCCTAACAGAGCAGATGTATACATTCAAAGCGAAAGGGCTTCGTTTATTTTTATTGATCAGTAGTGTTCACCAGAATCTGAAATTCAATATTGACTTGGCCTGAATATTAACGTACCATCTAGTTGAATGATTTGAATGTTTCTCATTTCCCTCCATCATTTAACTCGCATTATACAAATCCATGTTATTCTCTATGATATTGCTCAAAGGGATATAATTTTTTACAGTTTTATTTTTTCAGCTAGGCAACATTGCAGCCTCTCAGCAGCTGTTGGTTTGTAGAAATATTTGGATAGACTAGATGGTTTTATGCTGTTTCCATATCTCCTTATGAAACATGGTCTAGTATCTCTTTAAATTAAAAGATTTTAGCCAGGGTTACTTGATTTCTAGTTAAGAGATATTCCATACAAATAGCAGGCCTCGTCATTTACTCTAATATTGGTCAGCTGGCTGTTTTCCCAGATCATTTAGAATCTTAGACTATTAAATTTAAAATACTATTGATTTTAAACTTCTATAGATCAGGTGACTTTTCAACTCTGTGAGTCTAAAACATTGTCAACACACCATAATGTGTATATTACTAAGGACCTGCTAAGCCTAAAAATAATATGCAACATTAAATAGGATTAATTGATATGACAATTGGTAAGGTTTTCTATTTGATTTTAATGGAGTAAATACCAAATGCTTTATATGGTATTTTAATCATGCAGTTATTCCAACATTACTGAACGATCTACCCTAAAAACATTTCCTATTTGATTCTCTTGGAATAATTACTTATTAAACCACTCAACACTATATATTTAGGATTGTGTAAAAGAAAAAGAGGTAACATTCATCTTTATTCCATAAATAAAGGAAATAAGGTACTACTCAGATACTTGGAATTTCTCCAAAACATACAGCTCATCATTAGAGTCAGAAATAGTCAAAACATATCTAAAAGGTGCATTTTCTGCTGATCATTGAACACGCTCTTAAACTGGCAGAAACTGCCTCTGTGGATCTTGAGTCAACAGCTCTAGCTATGTGTCACAGAGTTCCAAAGGCCATTCTTCCTTTCTTTTCAGGTGAACTCTAGCATATCCCTGCATATTCATAGGCTGTAATGCACTTCTCATTCACGTTACCATTTTTGGTCTCTGGGAATTTTTTTTTTTTTAAATATATAAAAGGAACAGCGTGACCCCATCTTAAAAATTGAAATATTCGCTGATCTATGGTTATTCCTGTAATATCACAAGTGTTGGTGAATAATTCAAATTAAATAGTTTCCTATATATTCCATTTTAAAGGGACTTCATTTACTTTCTTTCAATGGTTTCCTCCTGTGCTGTTCTCACCCTGAATTATTCATATGCAACCTCACAAATTGCTTTGCGTTTGAGCAGTTCTGATATAAATCATAAGGCTATTTTCTCTGGAGGACTTCAGCTTTAAGCTCTACAACTTGTTTTAAAATGAAAACTGTGTTCAATTAAGGTGATTTGTTTGCTTCAAAAAATTAACTATCTTATATTGCCATTTGCAAGGAGAGAAGACTGAAGTTACATTCCTGGGTGCTGAATAATTTTAGAAGTAATTTACTTGCTCTCTCTGACTGTATCTTTGCATCTAGTTTACCCTGTCCATTTATTTGTGGTTAGGTCATATTCTTCAGGATATATAGCTATCAAAAATTCCTTTCCCAACAGTTCTGCATTTTGACTTTTGACTAGTTTCTTTGTAAACAAACTAAAATAATGTGTTCTTCTCTGCTTTCAGGTCCTACACTGAAGGAGAGAAACAGGAAATTAATGGAGATGCAAGCAAACTGAGAAATTAGATTCAGTGTGGAGTGCTGCTTTATAGCAGTATTTATTTTTATAAACAATATTTTAAGAATGATATCACTGAAAATGGTAGAGTAGGGAATTCCATCCATTCTTCCCCAAAAGTAACTAATAAGATGAAAGGAAACCTATGGAGTGGGAGAAAATATTTACAAATCATATATCTAATAAGGTGTTAAATCCAAAGCATATAGGCAACTCATACAACTTTATATCTCCCCCCACACTCCCCCCCCAAAAAAAAAACTGACTAAAAAATGGGCAGAGGACCTGAATACACATTTTTCCAAAAAAGACATATAAATGTCCAACACAATGGGTGAAAAAGTATTCAATATTATTAATGGAAAATAAAAGTCAAAATCACAATGAGATACCATTTAACACCTGTTAGAATGGTTATCATCCAAAAGACAAAAGATATCAAGTATTAGCAAGGATGTGGAGAAAAGAGAACTCTTGAGCACCCTTGGTGAGGAAGCAAATTGGTTCAGGCCTCTGGGAAACAAAAGAGAGATTCCTCAAAAAATTAAAAATCAGTAGCTGCACTTCTAGTGCAGATTGTTAGAACTAGAGAAAGCAACATGGACCTTATTCTCAAAGAACTGCGTTTATGGGTCTCCATATATCCTATACCTTTCTCAATGACCTGTACAAAGCATTTATTTCACCTAACTTAAAGCATTCCCTGGGCTAGGATGACTTCCCTAGTGGCTTTTGCCAGAAGCATTTAAACTAACAGATATTGGTTACAGCAGTCTGGAGCAAGGAATAATATTTGTAACAAGCTTGGGTTACACTTGAGATTCAATCTTAACTAATGGGCCAAAGAAGAAATCACATGGGATATTAGAAAATACATTAAGACAAATAAAAGCAAAACCACCACACACCTCAACTTTTGGCATGCAGTGAAGGCAGTACTCACTTGGAAATGTAGCGCTATAAACATTTATACTGGGGAAGAAATAAAAAAGAAAGAAAAAGAAAAAGATTTCTTCAAAAATTCAAAGAAAAGATTCTTCAAATCTACTGATTTGAAATCAGTAGCCTAATTGTATACTTGAAGGAACCAGGAAAAGAAAAGCAAGCTAAATCCAAAGTTAGCAAAAGAATGAAGTCTAACCCCGCCTCATGCCATATACAAAAATTATTAAAAATGGATCCAAGACATAAATGTGAGAGCTAAAACTATAATACCTTAAGTTGAAAATATAGAAGTATATCTTCATGCTCTAGAATTTAGTATTCTTATATGAGACCAAAAGCACAAGCAGAAAAAGGAAAACAAACAAACAAAAAAATAAACTAGACTTCATAAAAACTGAGAACAAAACTGCTCTTCAAATGACACTATTAAGAAAGTGAAAAGACAACCGGAAGAATGGGAGAAAATATTTAGCAAATCATAAAACTAATAAAGGTCTAATATCCAAAATATATAGAGAACTCTTACAACTACTCAGTAACAAAAACAAATGCCCAATATGGTAAATGACTTGAATACACAGTACCTCAATAAGCACATGAAAGATATTCAGCATCCTTAGTCATTGTGGAAATGAGATACGGTATCACTGTGTGTGTGTGTGTGTGTGTGTGTGTGTGTGTGTTTAAAGAACATAAGTCTTGGTCAGGAAATTGGAATGCTTTTACATTGCTATTGGGGAGGTAAAATGGTATGAATAGCCACTCTGGACAACAGTTCGGCAGTTTTTTATTTTTTATTTATTTTTTTAAAGATTTTATTTATTTATTTGGCAGACAGAGATCACAAGTAGGCAGAGAGGCTGGCAGAGTGGGGGGTGGGGAGAGCCCAATGCAGGGCTTGATCCAGGACTCTAAGATCATGACCTGAACGGAAGGCAGAGGCTTTAACACACTGAGCCACCCAGGCACCCCTGGAAGTTTTTTTAAAAAGTTAAACACAGAATTACCATATGACCCAAAGATGCCCCTCCTAAGTTTACATTCAAGGAATTGAAAAGAGGTATTTAAATATATATACACAAATGTTTACAGCAGCACTACTTATAATAGCCAAAAAGTGGAAATAACCCAAATGTCAAAGAACGGATAAATAAAATGTTGTTGATCTATACAATTGAATATTATTCAGTCATATAATGGAGTGACGTACAGATACATGTTACAGTGTCAATGTACCTTGCCAACATTAAAGTTGGTGAAAGAAATCAGACCTAAAAATTTGCATTTTATACAGTTTCATTTATCTAAAATATCCAGAATAGGTAAATTGATAGAGATAGAAAGCTGACTAGTGGTTGTCAGTGACTGGGGGGTGGGCTGGGGAGGAAGGGGGAATGGTAAGTTACTGTTTAATGAGTATGGGGTTTCCTTATGGGGTTTTAAAAATATCCTGGAACTATAAAGGTGGTAGTTGCAAGCATCTTGAATGTATCAAACAACTCAGAATTAGGCACTCTAACATTCTTAATGGTTACCTTTATGTCGTATTAATTTTACTCAATGGAAGGTAAATAAATAAAAGTAGCATTTTATCTAAAATGTTAAACATTGGTCCAGGAAGATCCGGGACTAGTTCATCTTTGGACTGATTTCTGTGGGGAGTTAAGAGCTAAGAACCTTCAGTGTTCCCTGGAGGTTTCCTCTGTGAATTCAGAGACTAACACTTTCCTTATGTGGGAGTCCTTGGGAAACTTTTCACCTGAATTTGCTTCTATACCTGACACCTTACCCAATTCTCTGACCTAGGAGACTGCACCTCATAGAGAACTCATACTATCTAACTTAATATATATATATAATATATATATATATATATATATATAATATATAACTAATATATATATATATATATATTTAATTTGTTTATTTGACAGAAAGAAATCACAAGTACGCAGAGAGGCAGGTTTGTGTATTTTCTGCTTTAGTTTTAAAGTCAGTCATTTTTCCAAAAAGTTCTGCTCCCTTTCATTGGAGAATGTTATTAGAAATCAAGTTCTGGGCTCTAGGTGTGTTTGTTGCTCTTAGGGTTAATGTAGAGCATGAAATCAGCCATAATACCTGGCTGTTCAAATGTAACATGGAAGCTGCTGGGGGCCAGGGAAGCTTTCAGAGAAGGGCAGATGCCTTTGGAAGGCCAAGGTCTGTATGACCAGGTTCCCATAGGAATGCCATGGGAAGTTGCCGTCCCCAAAGCTTGCTTGCTTTCTTTCTTTCTTTCTTTCTTTCTTTCTTTTTTTTTTTTTTTAAGATTTTACTTGTTTTTTTGACAGACAGAGATCACAAGTAGGCAGAGAGAGAGGAGCAGGGGGAAACAGGCTCCCCTCTGAGCAGAGAGCCCAATGCTGGGCTTGATCCCAGGACCATGAGATCATGACCTGAGCCGAAGGCAGGGGGGGCTTTAACCCACTGAGCCACCCAGGCATCCCTCCCCAAAGCTTTCTTAGCCCAAACAGGAACCCTGTGATCTAAGAGATGTGTGCATTGTCCCCTAGGCTGTGTTTAGCAGAACTTGTGGAACAAGCGGATTAGCATATTAGATCTTTCCTGTAAACAGATCCTCCCAGTTTCAGTAAGACCCCTGGTCACACATCACTGCCTGAGAAACAGTGATAAAGACTTATCCTGAAGGACCATAAAAGCACCCGGCAAAGAACAACAAAGGGTCTTTGTCTCTGAGTGTTGACACCTTGCCTTCTTCTATCACTGCAACTTGTTTGGAGTAAACTTTCATCCTTTGGTACAGGGATTGCTGGCCATTCCCAGCATTTTGCTACTATAGTGTTGTTGCTTCCAGACCCTTTCAGGTGACAGAACAAGAAATGTATGTGCATATACTACCTTAGGTACATGCAAACATATATAAATATTTGTATATATAACCACCTGTATCTATATTAAATTAAACACAATTTCCTTCTGATACCTTCAACTCTCTTTCATAACACCGTGGGCCATTCTAGCCTCCTCTCATTTCTTATCTATAAACTCTCAGTCCAGTAGTGGGAAACCTGACTCTCACCATCTGCCATTCCTTTATTAATTGCTCAATTCAGTACACATGTACCCAGTACATGTAAATAGCAGCATCGGAACCAATGCATTATGAGAAATAGCTTCATCAACTATAGACTTAAAAACTTCACTCATTTCTAAAGTAACCTAGTTTAGTACTTCTTTCCCCACCCTCTTCAGGGTGGCTCAACATTTAAAACAGATTGCTGCCCCTTTCTTCATTCCAAACAAGGTTACCACCAAATCCTAATTAACTTTTTAAATTTACATAAAGAGTCACTCTTCATTTAAAAAAAAAAAAAAAGATTCATTCTTCATGCTCTAAAATTCTATAGGTTTTCACAAATAGAATGTCACTTATTGACTACTGCAGTATCATTCAGAATAATTTTTTTTCCAATTTATTTATTTTCAGAAAAACAGTATTCATTATTTTTTCACCACACCCAGTGCTCCATGCAAGCTGTGCCCTCTATAATACCCACCACCTGGTACCCCAACCTCCCACCCCCCCGCCACTTCAAACCCCTCAGACTGTTTTTCAGAGTCCATAGTCTCTCATGGTTCACCTCCCTTTCTAATTTACCCAAAAGCACATACCCTCCCCAATGTCCATAACCCTACCCCCCTTCTCCCAACCCCCCTCCCGCCAGCAAACCACAGTTTGTTTCGTGAGATTAAGAGTCACTTATGGTTTGTCTCCCTCCCTATCCCATCTTGTTTCATGGATTCTTCTCCTACCCACTTAAGCCCCCATGTTGCATCACCACTTCCTCATATCAGGGAGATCATATGATAGCTGTCTTTCTCCGCTTGACTTATTTCACTAAGCATGATACGCTCTAGTTCCATCCATGTTGTGGCAAATGGCAAGATTTCGTTTCTTTTGATGGCTGCGTAGTATTCCATTGTGTATATATACCACATCTTCTTGATCCATTCATCTGTTGATGGACATCTAGGTTCTTTCCATAGTTTGGCTATTGTGGACATTGCTGCTATAAACATTCAGATGCACGTGCCCCTTTGGATCACTACGTTTGTATCTTTAGGGTAAATTCCCAGTAGTGCAATTGCTGGGTCATAGGGCAGTTCTATTTTCAACATTTTGAGGAACCTCCATGCTGTTTTCCAGAGTGGTTGCACCAGCTTGCATTCCCACCAACAGTGTAGGAGGGTTCCCCTTTCTCCGCATCCTCGCCAACATCTGTCATTTCCTGACTTGTTGATTTTAGCCATTCTGACTGGTGTGAGGTGATATCTCATTGTGGTTTTGATTTGTATTTCCCTGATGCCGAGTGATATGGAGCACTTTTTCATGTGTCTGTTGGCCATCTGGATGTCTTCTTTGCAGAAACGTCTGTTCATGTCCTCTGCCCATTTCTTGATTGGATTATTTGTTCTTTGGGTGTTGAGTTTGCTAAGTTCTTTATAGATTTTGGACACTAGTCCTTTATCTGATATGTCGTTTGCAAATATGTTCTCCCATTCTGTCAGTTGTCTTTTGATTTTGTTAACTGTTTCCTTTGCTGTGCAAAAGCTTTTGATCTTGATGAAATCCCAAAAGTTCATTTTTGCCTTTGCTTCCCTTGCCTTTGGCGATGTTCCTAGGAAGATGTTGCTGCGGCTGAGATCGAAGAGGTTGCTGCCTGTGTTCTCCTCAAGGATTTTGATGGATTCCTTTCTCACATTGAGGTCCTTAATCCATTTTGAATCTATTTTTGTGTGTGGTGTAAGGAAATGGTCCAATTTCATTTTTCTGCACGTGGCTGTCCAATTTTCCCAACACCATTTATTGAAGAGGCTGTCTTTTTTCCATTGGACATTCTTTCCTGCTTTGTCAAAGATTAGTTGACCATAGAGTTGAGGGTCTATTTCTGGGCTCTCTATTCTGTTCCATTGGTCTATGTGTCTGTTTTTGTGCCAGTACCATGCTGTTTTGATGATGACAGCTTTGTAATAGAGCTTGAAGTCCGGAATTGTGATGCCACCAACTTTGGCTTTCTTTTTTCAATATCCCTTTGGCTATTCGAGGTCTTTTCTGGTTCCATATAAATTTTAAAATTATTTGTTCCATTTCTTTGAAAAAGATGGATGGTACTTTGATAGGAATTGCATTAAATGTGTAGATTGCTTTAGGTAGCATAGACATTTTCACAATATTTATTCTTCCAATCCAGGAGCATGGAACATTTTTCCATTTCTTTGTGTCTTCCTCAATTTCTTTCATGAGTACTTTATAGTTTTCTGAGTATAGATTCTTAGCCTCTTTGGTTAGGTTTATTCCTAGGTATCTTATGGTCTGGGGTGCAATTGTAAATGGGATTGACTCCTTAATTTCTCTTTCTTCTGTCTTGTTGTTGGTGTAGAGAAATGCAACTGATTTCTGTGCATTGATCTTATATCCTGACACTTTACTGAATTCCCGTACAATTTCTAGCAGTTTTGGAGTGGAGTCTTTTGGGTTTTCCACACAAAGTATCATATCATATTCAGGAGGTTCAGAGAACGCCCCTCATAATCAATAAGAATAGGCCCACACCCCGTCACCTAATAGTAAAATTTACAAGCCTTAGTGACAAAGAGAAAATCCTGAAAGCAGCCCGGGAAAAGAAGTCTGTAACATACAATGGTAAAAGTATTAGATTGGCAGCTGACTTATCCACAGAGACCTGGCAGGCCAGAAAGAGCTGGCATGATATTTTCAGAACACTAAACGAGAAAAACATGCAGCCAAGAATACTATATCCAGCTAGGTTATCATTGAAAATAGAAGGAGAGATTAAAAGCTTCCAGGACAAACAAAAACTGAAAGAATTTGCAAACACCAAACCAGCTCTACAGGAAATACTGAAAGGGGTCCTCTAAGCAAAGAGAGAGCCTACAAGTGGTAGATCAGAAAGGAACAGAGACAATATACACTAACAGTCACCTTACAGGCAATACAATGGCACTAAAATCATATCTCTCAATAGTTACCCTGAATGTTAATGGGCTAAATGCCCCAATCATTCAGAATAATTTTATTTCCCTAAAGGAGTTCTGTGCTTCATGTACTTAACCCTTACCTATTATGTCCACTAGCAACCACTAACCTATTTATCGTCTCTGTAGTTTTGCCATTATTAGAATGTCATATAAATTGGATCAAACAGTATATAATTTTCAGACTGGTTCATTTAAACATATATATTTAAGATGCATCTGTGTCTTTGTAGCTTATTAGTACATTTCTTTTTGTTAAAGAATAATATTCTATTGCACAGATATAGATATACCACAGATGTTTTTATCCATTCACTTATTGAAGGGTTTATTGGCTGCTTCCAATTTAGGGTAACTATAAATAAAGCTGATAATGACATTCCTGTGAAGATTTTCAAGTATACCTACATTTTCAGATGGTTTAAGTATACAGAAGAACAATTGGGGCCCCTGGGTGGCTCAGTGGGTTAAAGCCTGTGCCTCAGCTCAGGTCATGATCCCAGGGTCTTGGGATCGAGCCCCACGTCCGGCTCTCTGCTCCGTGGGGAGGCTGCTTCCCCCTCTCTCTCTGCCTGCCTCTCTGCCTACTTGTTATTTCTATCTGTCAAATAAACAAATAAAATCTTAAAAAAAATAAAAATAAGGAATAATTACTTAGATGGTAAGACTGCTCAGCTTTGTAATAAATTGTTAATATCTTTCAAAATGGTTTTACCATTTAGAATTACCATCAATGAACAAAAGCTTCTGTCACTCTGCATGCTCACCAGTGAGTGCTATCATCAGTTGTTCAATATTAGCCATTTTACCAGTATGTCATTTGTTTTAATTTGTGACTCTCTAATAATAAATAATGTTGGTTATCTTCTCATATGCTTATTTTCTAATCTGTTTATCTTCTTTAGTGATATGTCTGTTCAGATTTTTTACCCATTTTTTTTAAGATTTTACTTACTTATTTGACAGAGAGAGAGAGAGATCGCAAGCAGGCAGAGAGGCAGGCAGAAAGAGGTGGAAGCAGGCTCCCTGCTGAGCAGAGAGCCCGATATGGGACTCGATCCCAGGACCCTGAGACCTTGACCTGAGCCAAAGGCAGAGGTTTAACCCACTGAGCCACCCAGGCGCCCCACCCACTTTTTAATTGTGCTGTTTGTTTTGTATTGTTGAGTAATTAAAAATTCCTTGTGTATTGTGAATATAAGTGTTATCTGTGTGCTTTTCAAATATTTTTCTCCCATTCTATAGCTCATCTTTTCCTTCTCTAAACCACGTATTTAACACGGAAGGTTTAAATCCTAAGAACTACTTTTTTTTTATAGTGCCTTTGTGTTACAACTAAAAGTACATTGCAAAACATGAAGATACTTACAGATGAAGATAAAAATTATAGTATATTTCTTATCAGAAATTATGCAAGCAACGGTGGCCTGGGTGGCTCAGTGGGTTAAAGCCTCTGCATTCAGCTCAGGTCATGATCCCAGGGTCCTGGGATTGAGCCCCGCATCGGGCTCTCTGCTCAGTAGGGAGCCTGCTTCCTCCTCTCTCTGCCTGCCTCTCTGCCTACTTCTGATCTCTCTCTGTGTCAAATAAATAAATAAAATCTTAAAAAAAAATACTTAGAGAAATAAAAGCTGAGGTGTGCTCACCAGCAGATCTTTCCTGCAATCAATGATAAAAGATGTTTCAAAAGAAGAAACAAATTAAATTAATCAGAAATCTTATTTACTTTAAGAAAGAAATAGTATTAGAGAATAAACAATTGAAAATAAGATACAGTCTATTTTGTCTCTTGTTAATTGACCTAAATATAATGGTTTGGGACACCTGGGTGGCTCAGTTGGTTAAGCATCTGCCTTCAGCTCAGGTCATGATCCCAGGGTCCTGGGATTGAGTCCTGCATCAGGCTCCTTGCTGAGCAGGGTACCCCAATTCTCCCTCTGCCTGCTGCTCCCCTTGCTTGTGCGCGCTCTCTCTCTCTCCCTCTCTCTGACAAATAAATAAGATCTTTTAAAAATTAATAAAATGCAGTGATTTATTTAAAGTAATAATAACAACAATGTGCCAGGTTATTATAGCATACGGACAAGTGAAATAAATGATAGACATGTCATAATGGATGGGAGGGAGGAACTGGGAATGCTTTGTTAAATTACCTACACTCTTAACACCCTTAAGTTAAGGGAATGCTTGTTGAGTATAAGTTACCTACACTCAAGTAAAGCAGTATAAGGTTATTTGAAGATAAATTTAGATTACTTAAAAAAATGTTTTATACTCCTAACATGTTTTAAAAGAACAAGTTATACCTAAGTAAAGGAGAAAATGGAAACATATAATATGCTGTCAATGGGATGAATTATGTACACTCCCTAAATCTATTGTGTTGAAGTCTAAACCCCAGTAACTCAAAATGTGACTGAATTTGGACATAGAACCTTCAAAGAGATGACTAAGTTAAAATGACACTTTTAGGAAGGGACCTCTTCCAATCTGACTGACGTCCTTATGAGAAGAGAGAATTTGGACTCAAAAGTAGATACCAGGGATTCATATGCATGGAAGAAAAACAATGAGAACACATGAGAAAGGTAAGTCTGAAATCCAAGGAGAGAGGCCACAGAATAAACCAACCCTGCCCGTATCTTGATCTTGAAACGTCTACCCTACAGAACTGCGAGAATACAAATCCATTGTTTAAGCCACCCAGTTTATAGTATTTTATTATGGTAGCCCAAGCAAACTAGTACAATACTCACTTAAAAACTATAGAAGAGAGAAAAACAAGAAAAATAATGGTCTGTATATACCAAGTAAAGACAGACTGTCACAGTGGGTTAAAACAAATTTATATATATATATATATATATATATATATATATATATACACACACACACACACACACTTATATTACCAAGACCCAGATAGAACAAAAGAAAGGGATAATGGAAGATATATCATGCTAACATTAATCAAAAATAACCTATACTAAGTTAAATTAGTTTCAAACAAAGCAGACTCCAGAAAAAGGGAAAAATTTTCAAGGATAAAGAGGGGTTTTACAAAATGAAAAAGGCACCAATTCTCCAACAAGCCTAACAATTCTAAGTGTGTATGCACCTAACAACAGTGTCAACATCTATGACACAAAACTGACAGAACTTCAAGGAGAAATATATGAATCCATTATTATAAATGAGATTTCAACACCTTTCTTTCAGTAATTGACAGATCAAGTAGGAAGAATATCAATAAGGATAAAGTTGACCTGAACATCACTATCAATCACCATGACCTATTTATTCTATATTTCTTCCCAAAATTTCACTGCCTTTTTAAAATATGCATTTTAATGTATCAGAAGACTCATGTATCCTCATTTCATTAATATATCACTTATTTGTACTTCCAGATTGTTTATTAAGCTTACAAGATGATTTATAATTTCTTCTAGAATCATTCTTCAAGAGCTCCCTGATATTCTTTTCTAATTTCATTTTATTGCTAAGTCTTGTATTTCTAATTTTACTATTTTTTCTTATATTTTACAAGAAGATCTATCTGATTAATTTAGTTTTGAAAGAATACATGGAAAATTCATTGTAGCAAAACATACAAGTTAGAAATTTTAGAATTCTGTCTTCATTCTTAAAGTTTCATTGGCTCTACATTGTAGGTTTAAAATCACTCAGCAGAACTTGATAAACAACGTTTTATAGTCTGCTAGCATGTAGTGTTGATAGTATTTGAGTCATATTAGCTTCCCTTTTATCTCTATTGATTTTTAAGATTTCCTTTTGATTTTTATAACATTAGGGTTTAGTTGAATATGAGTTTTTAGAGCATTCACTGCTTAGTATTTCACAGAGCTTTTTGAAGCAAAATGCAAAGTCTTTATTCAAACCACAGGACTTTTTATTGCTTTTTATTATTAAACAAATAATATTTATTATTTTCCCTACTTACCTTGATCTTGATCCAGTCCTCTTTGATTTCCTATTACATGTATATTGGACCTTATTCATCTTACCTATACGTGTATCAGAGGATGAAAGTTTGGAATGTTTGTTTTCCTCTGCAGTTGTGTGGATTTTTTTTCCCTGCTAGATATTGTTCCTGCATTTGGTTATTCTAAAAAATAGCAGAACTTATCCACATGGGTAGTCTTCTCTCTAAAGAAACTGTATGGGAGTAGGCTGGGAAAGGCTATGATAGCTGTGAATGTAGTCATTCCAGGATGAAGCAGAGGATTCAGTTTTCTCTCCTCTTCCTTAACCTCCTCTTTCCTCTTCCATTTCCTTCTTTGTTCCATCCTTTTCTTAATACTTTCCTTACTTTCACCATTATTTTTAGAGAGAATGATTAAATGTGCTCCAGTGCCTTGAATCAGATGTCCTTTAAGCAGTGCATTCTGGACCCTTATGAAAGAGTTTAAAGTATTTTGCATGTCTACTTCACATTTTTGTTGAAATTCTCTCAGATTAATCCCTAAGAATGAACTAATGTGTTCTACTATAGTATCTATGAACATGACTGATTAAGAAAATATAAAACCATCAACTATTCTGTACACAGTACAGAAGGTCTCATAATTTTGGTACCATAACATGCCAACCATAGCTTTTAGGGTAGTGGTTCTTTTTGCCAATTATGATTATCTGTCTTGCTTTTGAAGATATTCACTAGGATTAGCTTATATGATCTCTATATCATAGCATAAAAATCAACATATATTTTATCTGATGCCATTAATGAAAAAAAATTACAGGTAATAGTATTTTTATTTTGCAGAAGGCAAGAATGAAGACTGGTCTACCAAATATCAATCCAAAATTCATGTCTTACCAATAGAGCATTCTATTGTCGCTATAAATTATATTTGAGTCATTACAATGAAGCCAAAATACATTCAAGACCACTGGAGGGTTAATTGGTCAATCTAAATAAAATATTATAGTTTGTTTACCTTTTTTTAGATGACTAAATGAAGAAATCCTATGCCTTTCACCCCCATCCCCCGGGGTCCTAGTACCCTTCTTTCTGAATGGTGGAAATAGTAAATAATTAAATATTTATTTGTAATAAAATAATTAGAAGGCAAAAACAAGATTAAGCATTCTGAGTTTCACCAGATTTTAACACCAGGTTTTCAAGCGTTGAGTGAAAGAATGGTTGAATGAAAAGTGAATTAATAAAATTAAGAGGAAATACATAATTATACAATCTGAGAACATGCCCGCAGTCCCAGGCTTCAGGAAGACCCAGAAATAAAAACCATTTGCTTGTATAAATGAACAACTGTCATTAAAACATTCAACAATTAAAGACAATTACCCTAAATTAAGGTTGTATAAGGTAATGCTTGTAATCCTATGAGTATAAAAGGAAATTTTATGATTATAACAGCACTTGCCTAAATGATATAAAAATAATTAATGTTATATTTTATCACACCTGGGTCTGAACATTTGAATCTGATTATAAGAATAAACTGAGTTAACTTAGTATATCACACTGTTATTGGACATATCTGGAAACATTTTCCTGATCAATAAACAGTAGGATTTGTTTTAATCAAATGAACACAGACCTGTGTACCCATTCTATGCTATCTGAACAGAGTTTCTAATCCTTAGTTAGCATTACAACCTTGACTATTATATTTCTTTCTAGAACTAAAAAAAGAAATCCTGCCTTTTTCTATCAATAAACTCTCAGTGAATAGCTTCACTAGAACTGAATTATTAAACTTTGTATTTTGATTTGTGCTTTCTTTTTTTCCTATTTTTTTAACATCAGAAGTGATAGAAATAATTGAGTGCATCTAACTTACAAGCCACATTTTTTTAAAAGATTTTATTTATTTATTTGACAGAGAGAAATCACAAGTAGGCAGAGAGGCAGAGAGAGAGAGAGAGAGGAGGAAGCAGGCTCCCTGCTGAGCAGAGGGCCCGATGCGGGACTCGATCCCAGGACCCCGAGATCATGACCTGAGCCAAAGGCAGCGGCTTATCCCACTGAGCCACCCAGGTGCCCCACAAGCCACATTTTTTAACTCCACTGTTCCATTTGTTTTTTTAAGACTTTATATAGGAGTGCAATTGCACTCCTATACACTCCTGGGTATTTACCCCAAAGATACAGATGTCGTGAAAAGAAGGGCCATCTGTACCCCAATGTTTATAGCAGCAATGGCCACAGTCGCAAACTATGGAAAGAACCAAGATGCCCTTCAACGGATGAATGGATAAGGAAGATGTGGTCCATATACACTATGGAGTATTATGCCTCCATCAGAAAGGACGAATATCCAACTTTTGTAGCAACATGGACGGGACTGGGAGAGATTATGCTGAGTGAAATCAGTCAAGCAGAGAGAGTCAATTATCATATGGTTTCACTCATTTGTGGAGCATAACCAATAGCATGGAGGACAAGGGGCGTTAGAGAGTAGTAGGGAATTTGGGTAAATTGGAAGGGGAGGTGAACCATGAGAGACTATGGACTCTGAAAAACAGTCTGAGGGGTTTGAAGTGGCGGGGGGGTGGGAGGTTGGGGTACCAGGTGGTGGGTATTATAGAGGGCACAGCTTGCATGGAGCACTGGGTGTGGTGAAAAAATAATGAATACTGTTTTTCTGAAAATAAATAAATTGGGAAAAAAAAATAAAATAAAAAAAAAAAGACTTTATATAGGAAGTCAGGTACTTGAATCTTTTTTAGCATTGAAATAAATATACTTTCAAAGTTGTCACTGAGGCTTTGGTCTGTTTTTACACTACTTTTGTGTGTGCACAATAATAGTTCATCACAGTGGATTGATGTTAAATTAAAAATAGGAGATGAAGGCTTTTGACTGATTACTGAAGAATGAGTAGAATATAACATAGCTTATGATGAGTTGAAGCTAAACTGACACTTTTTGAATCTTAGTTCTGTCACTTTTTATATAAGTAGGCAAGTTATTTAAACTCTGTTTCAGTCAACAGATATAGCTATTATAAGAATTAAATAGGTTAATAGATGTTAAGCACTAATAATCAAGCTGGGCACATAGTAAGCACTTAGCAAAAGAGCTAGCTGTTGTTGTTATCCTCTTGTATTAATATCGCTTAATATATTCTCCAAAGCTTATCACATTGCCTACTGGATAAGATCAGCCTCTTTTCATGAACTGTTAAAGTTCAAGAGCAATGAGAAATATAACTTGGCACATCCTTAAGCATGCAGTAAATATTTGAGGAAGCAAATAATGTAAGATTAACCTGAAGAAGTTTGCAATTGTTCAGTTAGAATAAACTCAAAAAGGTGATGGAAATGTGAAGTTCCTTTCTAATACTGAGGTCCTAAAGTGCATCTCAAAGAATATTATGTTCACAAAGCCATTGCCAGCTAGTTTCTGTTAAAAGGTGACTGGTGGTAGTATTAGGTTGTGATCTCATGTATGGTATAATTTACTTTATACAACGACTGCTTGGAGCATGGAAAAACCAACACCCAAAGGATATACTACATTATGCTTACTAGCATTATATAAGAAAATGTAACTTTAGTGTAATTAAAATAGAAAGTAACAAGTTCACTTTTAAATTTTATGAGCTCCCTAATATAAAACAAGCCAAAGAATCAAATCAAAATAAATAAATAAACAAATAAATAAAATATGCATAATTAATTAATTAATTGATATGAATGATGTAGTTAGTTTCACAGATAAGTTAAGGTCAGAATCTCTATCGTAACTTCTATTTTAGAACAAAAGTAATTGAAATTCCATTGCTGAAATGTTGAAACAACTCTATTGTTGCCTGGGGAAGCTCTGTCCTGAATAAGGCACTTAAAACACTCATGGTCCATGTTTTCCTGTATTCATAACAACTGGCCCTTCTCTATTTAAAAGTAAGCTATCCTTTCTGGAATTCCCTTTCTGTTTTGGATCAACTACTTTTCTGAACTAATGTCCTCATTTGTCTCCTCCTTTTTTAGTGGTGGCATAAGATGATTATATGTCTGCCCCAGCTGTTTCTCATTTAACGACTCTGGTTGTCTTTGGGAAATGACTTGGCAACTTTACTCTTTTGTTTAAATGGAGGCAGAATGTTTTACTATGTAATCACTATACGTTAAACAAAGTTTCCTCATCCTACATTATGCGGATAAGACAAACACATGTTTTCACAGTTGGATAATAAGAGGGAAGAAAGCATTACAATTTAAAACTCTGTCTATTCCGTGAAAGAAAAGAATAGGTTTTACAATTCATCAAAAAATATATATATCTAGTGGAAACAAACAGAAAAATTTTCCTTCTATAAATGTTGTTGAGTAGTTTTTCCTACATTGACTCTTATAAATAATACCAATATCATTTTTTTAAAAAAAGTGTTCTAATGATATATGATTTTGTCTCTATTAAAAAAATCAATCTATTTATGTCTTCTGCCCATTTTTTTAAAACATAATTATCTGTTTTGTGTGTGTTGGGTTTGAGGAGTTCTTTATGGATCTTGGATATGCCCATTTTTTTAAAACATAATTATCTCTTTTGTGTGTGTTGGGTTTGAGGAGTTCTTTATAGATCTTGGATATCAGCCCTTTGTCTGTACTGTCATTTGGGAATATCTTCTCCCATACTGTGGGTTGCCTCTTTGTTTTGTTGACTGTTTCCTTTGCTGTGCAGAAGGTTTTGATCTTGACGAAATCCCAAAAGTTCATTTTCACTTTTGTTTCCTTTGCCTTTGGAGACATAGCTTGAAAAAGTTTCTGTGGCCAATGTCAAAGAGGTTACTGCTTATGTCCTCCTCTAGGATTCTGATGGATTCCTGCCTCACATTGAGGTCTTTTATCCATTTCGAGTTTCTTTTTGTGTATGGTGTAAGAAAATGGTCAAGTTTCATTCTTCTATACATAACTGTCCAATTTTCCCAGCACCATTTATTGAAGAGACTACCTTTTTTCCACTGTATATTTTTTTCCTGCTTTGTCGAAGATTATTTGGCCATAAAGTTGAGGGTCCATATCAGGGCTCTCTACTCTGTTCCACTGGTCTATGTGTCTGTTTTTGTGCCAGTACCATGCTGTCTTGGTGATCCAGCTTTGTAGGAAAGCTTAAAATCAGGCAACGTGATGCCCCCAGTTTTTCCTTTTTCAACATTTCCTTAGCAATTCGGGTCTCTTCAGGTTCCATACAAATTTTAGGATTGTTTGTTCCAGTTCTTTGAAAAATGCCAGTGGAATTTTGATCGGGATGGCATTGAAAGTATAGATGGCTCTATATGGGCATTTTGACAATGTTTATTCTTCTGATCCATAAGCATGGAATGATTTTCCATCTTTTTATGTCTTCTTCAATTTCTTTCATACACTGTTGGTGGGAATTCAAGTTGGTGCCCCACTTTGGGAAACAGTGTGGAGATTCCTTAAGAAATTAAAAATGGAGCTACTCTATGACCCTGAAATTACAGTACTGGGTATTTACCCCAAAGATACAGATGTAGTGAAAAGAAGGGCCATCTGTACCCCAAAGTTCATAGTAGCAATGGCCACAGTCACCAAACTGTGGAAAAAAACAAGATGCCCTTCAACAGACAAATTGATAAAGAAGATATGGTCCTCAGGGCGCCTGGGTGGCTCAGTGGGTTAAGCCGCTGCCTTCTGCTCAGGTCATGATCTCAGGGTCCTGGGATCGAGTCCCGCATCGGGCTCTCTGCTCAATGGAGAGCCTGCTTCTTTCCTCTCTCTCTGTCTGCCTCTCTGCCTACTTGTGATCTCTCTCTGTCAAATAAATAAATAAAATATTAAAAAAAAAGAAGAAGATATGGTCCAAATACACTATGGAGTATTACGCCTCTATCAGAAAGGATGAATACCCAACTTTTGTATCAACATGGATGGGACTTGAAGAGATTATGCTGCATGAAATAAGTCAAACAGAGAGTCAATTATCATATGGTTTCACTTATTTCTGGAGCATAAGGAATAACATGGAGGACATGGGGAGATGGAGAGGGGTAGTGAGTTGGGGGAAACTGGAAGGGGAGACAACCACGAAAGACTGTGGACTCTGAGAAACAAACTGAGGGTTTTGGAGAGGAGGGGTTGGGGTGTTGGGTGAGCCTGGCGGTGGGTATTATGGAGGGCACGGATTGCATGGAGCACTGGGTGTGGTACATAAACAATAAATTCTGGAACATTGAAAAGAAATTTTAAAAATAGCATGCATTTTACATATATATTATGTGTATTTTCCAATAAATCCTAAACACCATGAAAAAAAAATCAATCTAGTCTAGTGCCAATAAATAAAATGGACTTAGGTTGTATTTAATGAAGGAGTTGAGGAATTCTCAATATTTATCCCTAAAATTATTGTTAGACTATAGAACTAGCATATATTTTGTAAGAAATTTAAAGTTCTTGATTCACTTGAATATAGCATATGTTACTAATTTCAGGGTTTTGATTCTCAGCCATAAGTCAAAATGCTACCTTTTTATCTTCTACTTCTATCTATCTTCATCTTCTGTGCTTCTTGATTTTGCATGTCTTCTTTCCTTTTGGGCACATTCCTGTAAATCACACACAACTGTGTGGATGATTCTCTGTATCCTACACAGCTCTAGGGAATATTTAATCTGTAAATGCTTTACTAAAGCATTGTAAGGAAAGGAAGGTTTGAGTAGAATTGCCTCTACTAAGTAGGACTCACCTGAGAAATAATATATATTTTTTCCTGTTTTTATTCCTGTCTTCAGGGAGTGTATCTTTTAAGAAGAGAGGTTGTGAAAAATGTGTATATATGCACATATATGCATATACATATATATACACATCTATATATACACACAACTATATATATAGTATATATATAGATATATACACACCTACATATATAGTATATATATAGATATATACTGCTTCTCTACCTCTGCCCCTACTTGCAGACATGCACTCTCTCTCTCTCTCCAAAGAAATAAATAAATCTATAAATAAATAAATAAATGCATACATACATACCAAGACTCTGATGTCCAGCTTAGATTTTGAATGTCCATTTCACCACTTAACGCAGGTACTTGAAAAAATAATTTTTCTTTTTGTACTTTTGTGTTTACCTTTTGTACTTTAGTTTTCTGATATGTAAAGTGGAGTAAATAACAGCCTCTCAAATATACAGTGTTTTGAGGGTTGTCATGAAGTCTGTGAGATAATTCAAGTAAATGTCTTAACAAAACTTGTCCAAAAATAAATTTCAGGATCAATAATTATTATTGCTATTGCCTTATCATTATTTAAAAAAAGGTTACCTAACCTCAGAAAATTCAGTCTAATTGGAGAAAGAGGAGTTCACTGGCAATCTTAATAGAACAGGAAGGCTCCTCTGAGAATAATAAAAGAACAAAAGATAAATATACAGTGTATTCTCATTATCTTTCTCTGAATCCTCACAGTTATGAGGTTAAGGATAAACAAAATTTGCTACAGCATGAAAATAATCACTAAGGAACTGACAGTTTATGAAATTATTCTCTAGAAAATACCTCCCTCTTTCCCTTGCCAGCCACTTAACATTACTGAGTATCCCTTCTCTTCTTCTCAAATTCTTTATCTATCAATAACTCTGTTCACTTATAATAGTGTTCTGTAAACATTAGCCAATGCAATGCAAATGTAATGCAAATTAATTAGAAAGTGAAAGTGCATATCCTGCAAGAATTACATTTTCATTATGTCAATAAAATTATATTTGTGGACTATTCCAGTCACATACAAAGCTACTGCCAAGTGCAGAATGTAAAAGGTTGAGCAGTTAACAAAAAGAAGGCAATAGTGATAGAAGTTATATGTTAGTTATTTTCCTTTTTAAAAGAATGCTTTAAAAGTCAAGCTTTAACACAGCTCTCTGGGGAAACTGATGAAAACTTCCTGTATTTTAGTAAAAATATAATATTATCCTTTTGTAAATATAATTGTGATAAAGGATATAATTTCATACTATTAGAAATGTTGTTAGAAAAAAAAACTATGCAAAATAGTAGCACTTTCAAAATGTATTTAAGAATCAGAATCCAGCTGCCCTCTGTGCTGTCTTGCTAAAATAAACGAGTAGTAAGCTGAGTTTTTAGTTCGCTTTCATTGTAATGCATTTTTTAATTATCTACCCCCCAAATCCCACTTCACTACTGCCATTGACACTGTTCCTTACAAAAATTTGATTCATTTTAGGTGAATTTACTTCAAGTGTCTTCTTCCTATACCAACTGATAATGAGCAGCTCCTGCATTTACCTATTTAGATACTCGAGTAGGTACAGGATCAGTTAAGAAGAAAGTTTACTTGCATTTGGAAGGATATGTACAACTTCCCAGGGAATATTTGTATGCTATGATAAGGAACTTAATCTTTAGGAGGTCATGCAGATGAATAAGCATGGGCACTGCATAGTCAGATTTATATCACGGAAAGAACATGTACGCAAGATCCTGCCTGTGGCTGTTTCTCAACTCTCCTCTAATCATTACTCCAGTAAAGAGATTTGATTGGGTGTAATGGACAATATCTTGCCTCAGTATCACTGTATCACTTGCTTTCTATCATACAATCTTCTGAAGCCTTTGGATATCTAACAAACCACTCAGTACTTATGCATGCATACACCTGGAAATTCTGGAAGTAAATACTCCATGGAGCAACCCTTGGCCAGAGGGTAAGAACCACTGGATAATTACTCCTCTATCTTTCCAGCAGATAATTCTGAGACCCTCAGGGCATCCCACAGTGGTGACCAGCTAGATACCTCACCTGTGCCTCTGTTTTTCCCCTTCCCTTTTCATTCTTTTCACTTGATATCATGTTACCAAATCAACTCCCTATGGAGAAGAATAGGTCTTATAGAATTCTAAAAGAAGAGAGTAGAAAAGGTATATAGTGATTTTCATAATTCAAGAAAATATAATAAAAGCCTAAACAAAGGCCATAGAATAGCTATGTACGGAGAGATGGAGTGAATTTTAAGAGATATTAAGGAGATAGGGTTTGGGCAACTTATTAACTGATTAGATTTAAGGAGCAAGAGAAAGTATGGAGTCTAAGTGGTCTGGAAGAATGTGAGATGTTGGGGCACATTCTGAAAAATAGGGAAGGTTACTCTGAGGAAAAGATGATGAATTAAATATGAACACATTAATTTTGTGGCCACTATGTTTTATCTATGTAAAAACATCAAGACACCAGTTGGATATGAAGGTTTCTGAATTAGAGCTTTTTTTAAGACACCAATGTGCACAGTAGTTGGACCCACTCATGCAGATAGGTCATCCACAATATATATAGAATAAGGTGAGCACAAAATTGAGGACTGAAATCTGGGGGATAAAATCAGGGAGGGAAGAAGTGGAGATCAGCAAGAGAATGGGACGATATTACAAGGAGTTAGATTCTTCATCAATCCAATTAAAACAAGTATCATTTTAAAAAAATACAGAAAATTTTTAAAAGTTTATAAATTTAAAGCAAAATTATTTAGAGAATGAGTCAAGAAAATTAAGAAATCCGGATTCAAATTACAGATGATTTGAATAAAGCCAGCTGTCAAAATATATTTTTGTTTTTGTGAACAAATCGTATTTGAGCAGATAAAAAAATATTGCTACAATAAAGTTTTTCAGAAATAGTGGTGTATTTATTTGATGATGCAGTCATTGATATGGGTTTATTATATAGTTGTGGATTTTTTGGTAGGATTTGGAAGGGCTTGATGAGAATAAAGGTAAATTATGCAGTTATGACCACGAGAAAGGCAGATAAGAATGATTATAATTATAATCACCAATGCAACCAACCTTCATCAGTGACATGTTTGATTCCCATTTGTAGTGTACTAGAACAAGTATTTTAATTAATCTTGAAGCAATACAATGGAAAAACCAAACCTTGCTATTATACAACAGTTGTTCTGCAAGAAAATTATCATTACAAAAGGAGTTTTTGTAATTGGACTATATAATTTCATTTTAATCTTTATAACTGCTTAGGCATAATTTTTAAAGTATAAATACTATGTGGTTTTACAATTCCAAACCTATCATGCATACTTATTGAATGTTTTGATAGTACCAATTGAGGTACAGAAAGAAGAGCAAAATAAGTAAAAAGTTTTGATCATGATATATTGCCTTTTTGAATAATTTGTTTTGTCCAATAATAAAAATGTGTCAAAGCTTTTATGGTAATGCTACTGTTTCTTTTTAATGTGGTATTTGATATTAGTGCTAACAGACTAATTGCTAAAATCCATTTTGTAGTTTTATATTTTAAGTTTCATAGTTTGGGTTCTAGCAAGGAACATATTTATCATCTGCAAAAATAAAGCTTTTTTTTTTTTTTTTTTTTTTTTTTTAATTCAGAGTTTTCAATATACCACCAAGCTATGTCTCTTTTTTGGTAAAATGTAGAGATAAACATTAAACTTGTGTCAATTCTGTGTCATATTAAGACATGTTAATGATTTAAAAATACAGTTTGGGGGGCCTCCTGGTGGCTCAGTTGGTTAAGTAGAGGGTTGTTGATTCTGACTCAGTTCATGATCTCAGGCTCCTGGGATTGAGCCCCGTATTAGGTTCCACTCTCAGTGGAGAATCTGGTTCAGGATTCTCTATCTCCCTTTGCCCCTCTCCTTGCTCACACTCTCTTTCTCTCTCTCTTTTTCTAAAATAAATAAATAAATCTTAAAAAATAAAATACAGCTCAACTGTTACCTGTAGCAGGTTGCAACAAGTTCCAAATGTATTCCATATGCTCAACTTCACTAATAATATAGAAAATATTACTATTTAGCATTTTATATTTTATGAGTTAAAATCATTGATTTATATTTAATATGAACTGTTAATAATCTCATAAAATAAAATGTGAATCAGTTTTGTAAATTTGAGGAATAAATCTTCTTTACCTCTTAGATATGAATCTTACTCATCTCTATGTCTCTGGTAACCAGTATAGTGATATGAACATAGCAAATATCTTGGAATTTGTTAATGAATAAATGAAGAAAACTTTAAATTAAGAGAAATCAGACTATACAATAGGACTAAGTATCAACACTAAATATTCAAATAAAAACATACCAAAGAACCTAATAGAAACGTATTTTACAAACATAGTTAACACTGATTTTAACTTTACCCTTTATATACATAAGGTCAACAGTAGAAAATTTAATAAACCACTACAATAGGACTTGAGCTCCTTTCTGTATTCTGAATTTTCACCCAAGTGATTTACTCTAGGATGTTCACGATGACTGCCTTTCCGTGTCTCGCTAAGCATACTCTTCATGGAGAGTACCCTGTTCTTTGGGTGTCTTCTGACTCTAACAAAAATGGCATTAGTTCATATTGATTTTACTTGGAAATTTGAATTTTTTCAATAAAGTTAATCTAATAAACTGATCTATGCTAAAGGTAAATGTAATTTTCTCTAGCCAGGAACAGATATTTAACAGGTGCTTTCTAGAGTCAATAACTTAATCCAACAAAAATGGTGCTAATTTTCAAGATTTATATCATAATCATGGGTGAATTCCCTGAAAATGAAAAACCTAAGTAATATATGATGGCTACTTTTAAATATTAAAAGAATCCTTGATAGTAGAAAACAGATATATTTGTTTTGAATTGCTATAAAGATGTAATTATTGGGTATATTTACATGGAAAAAGTATCTTCAAGAGATTGTTTTCAATTAAGGTTTCGCATATGATGTTGTTGCCTTATATGAAGTCTATGTCTTTAATGTTACTTTGTTTCTCTAGATTTCATTCAAGATATCTTGTGCTATAAATTCTCTAAGGAAGATGACTTGTCTTCTAAGTCATTAAACTACCGATATTTTAGTGCAGGATTCTTTGTTTTGTTTTCTAGTTGTATACATTGAACTTTCTATCATTTATATCTTATTGAATTCTCTGAAGACTTGTCAAACTCAACAAATCTTAAACTGAATTACCTTTCTTTTCACTTCCATTTCTTAAAAAAAAAAATCTTTATTCTAATGAATGACACTCATCTATCTTATTGCCCAAACCAACATTCTGAATAGGTTTTCAATATAATGGAGATTTTTAAAGAGGCTGGTGTTTGACGTCAGATTATCCAAATTTGAAGATTTGTTATTTGGGAATTGGACAAGTTAGTTCAGTACTCTGAGTATTTCTCCCCATATACAAAATTAGCATATAATTACATTGCTCTTAAAGCTATTTTAAGGATTAGAGGAGACAATTACTATAAAGTACTTAACATATATCCTTTCTTATAAAGCACTTAATACATATCATTTACATAATTTCTTATATGTATTAATCATCTCTTATATAATAAATTATAATTTATAAATTTGCTTTTTAAATGATTATTTTGTCTTTCACTTTACTTTCCTCTGCCTTTGGTTTTCCAACACTCAGCAATTTTAATACAGAAGCTTCCTAACTTTTTCTAGAATTTTCCTTTCCCATATACTTGAAAAACCATGACCAGATTATCTTTCCAGAATATACATCTATTATCATCCCCCTATTTAAATTGCATCAGTGATGACCTCCTATCTTGAGATTAAATTCTAAGCCCCTTGGGAAGGCATCAAATTTTTAATTCTACTCATCTTCTCTTAGTTCTCCCACATGTATTTCATAACTCATTATACTAAACCACTTGTACTCATTTGAATGTGCCAGATTTTTTTCACAGATTTTTTTTTTACAGTTTGCACATACTGTTCCCTTTTTATTCTATTGTCTTTGCCTTATTTCTTCTAAAAACAACAACAGTAAAAAAAATCTATAACCTTCCAAAAACTGTTATTTTGTCTTCAAGCTGGATGAGGTTCCTTTTCTCCATGTCCCCATAGCTTTGTGTGAAAATATCTTATGTTGTTTATAATGTCCAGGTATTGTTATGTACAACATGTTATCTTGTATTTTTATATTATGTTATTTGGTAGTTCAGAATGAGAAGGGAATAAGGGCAGAGACTGGACATTCTAAGTGTGCATCATAGTGCCTGGGACTTACTCAGGGTACAATAAATGTTTGCATTTATTCTCTGCAATTATTCAGCCCAGAATTACTGAGTTTAAAAGAAAAACACTGCTGGATGTTAGATCTACAAAACTGTTATTTTTAAATCTCTTGTGCCCCTTAAAGTTAAAATTTTAATACAGTGTTGACACTAAGAAAAAATGAAGAACTAACTATGACACAGGAGATTGATCTTCATCTCCCCACTTGTGAGTATCACAGAATTTCTGCTGACCCCCAGAAATGTGCCAGAGAGATTGATCCTGTTCTCAACATCTCTAACACTACTTCCTTTAACAGTACACTTCAGAAGTTACAGATATTTTCATAGTTTTACACCTCTTTTTAGATCTTCACAGTTGAGACTGCTACGTGTCTGTAATACTCTTCAGCTCTGTATTTTTTGCCCAAAGTGTGATAAAATGTCTATATAGTGGCCCATAATTTGTTGAATTGTTCTTGTGAGTAGGTACAAAAAATCATAAGCAGAAAAAGCCATGTATTTATTCTCTCATTTCCAAATCAAGAAATTTGAAATATAACTATGTAAATTGATTTTACTGATATATATACCCAACAGAAAAATTTAAACTGTAAATCTGATTGTGAAGCTGAGGAAGACAAAGTTTCTAACTCAAAGAACATATTTATTCCTCAGGATTTTCTTGGAAAAAATTAAGATTATAATCTTATGAACAAAAACATATCTATATGTAGATATCTAGTGTAGTAATTGCATTTATTTAAAAAAGGTAAAATTATTTGAGTGACTCATCTGACTAAATTTTTTTAAAAAATCTAAAACTTATTTTTAATTATAAAACATTTCTTTATACATTGGAATCAGTAAGGCTTTGGTTATTTTCAAAATTATAATTCCAGGACTTTATTTTCATTCTGTTAGAAAAAAAAATGACTTTTTTCATGTAATTTTTAGTCTTAGGTTACAAAACTAAGAGCTGAGAAAAGGCAATTCAGTTCTTATGTGTCTAATTTTTGAACACTTTTAAAAAATTTTTGGCAATATCTGAATATTTTTTAAACACTGGAAATACTTTCAGTGTGAGTATAATAAAAAGAATAGAAATGTTCTACAATAATAAATAGGACTTTTAACAACAATTATCTTTCTATGTTAGTAAAGAATATTAAAGACTAGGCCAAAACCAAAATGGACTAAAAATGATGAAAGGAAAAAAAATCTGTGTGCTAACCTATAGCTTGATCTGCTTACATATTTATAAATTAATTTTAATCTTATAATCCCCTATGTTTAGACAATAGAATATATTGGTGGTGAGCTATTTGTACAATCACAATTGATTCTAGCCATACTTTTCCTCGTGAAAACATATTGCATGAAAATATAGGCCTTGGAATACCTAAAGTGTAATCTCCTTATATATCTTATGATTTACTCCATAAATCAAATGAATCACTTCTGCTTTCAAAATAAAATGGTAGCTCAATCCAGTTTATTCACCCATTCAACAAATATGGACTGTTGTACCTGTCCTGTGTTCAGTATATTAGAAATGTCCTAAGAATAAAAAAATCAAGCATGGTTTCTGTTCTCACAAACCTTGGAATTTAGTGAAATAAATAGAGTAGTATTCTAAAAACTACTAGTGTAAAGAGCACTTTTACAATTTACTAGTATAAATTGCAACTTTTATAAAAATTCTCAAGAGTAGGTTTGGTATAGTACTGTGAGATCCAGGGCATCTGACTTACTCAGAGAAATTAGTATCTTCCTTCAGGAAGGCTAGAAACTTAATTGATATTTGAAGGATGATTAGGAAAAGCAACAAGTCATGGTAATAACCTCTACAAAAGCACAATGAAAGAAAAGGAAACCAGTATGGAGAAAAGTATCAATAGTGAGAATTATTTAGCAAATTCTTTTAGACTAAATACAAATTACAAAATGTAATGAGAAAGGTAAAAGAAAACCTGCAAAACGTAGAAATCAAAAGCAACTATAAATATAGACAGATTCTAATTTTAATTAGATTTTTTAGAGTATGAACCCCAAAGAGCCAATGCAATCTTGAGAATTAAAAGCAAAGCTGGAGGCATCATGCTTTCTGATTTCAAACTATATTATAAGATATAGCTATTAATGCAGCATGGTATTGACATAAAAACAGATGCCTAGATCAGTGCAACAAAAGAGAGAGCCTAGAAATAAGCTATGTAAATGTGGTCAATTAATTTATGACAAAGGAGCCAAGAATACACAATGGGGGATGAGTCACTTCAATAAATGGTATTGGGAAAACTAGACAACTACAAGCAAAAGAATGAAGTCTGACCACTATCTGATACCACACATAAAAATTAACTCAAAATGGATTTAAGACTTGAACATAAGACCTAAAGTCATAAAACTTGTAGAAGAAAGCATAGGTAGTAAGCTACTTGACAGGAGTTAGCAATGATTTTTTAATCTAACACCAAAAGCAAAAACAACATAAGCAAAGAAAAACAGGTGTGAATACATTATATCTAAAAACTTCTTCACAGAAGATAAAATAATCAACAAAATGAAAAGACATCCTACTGAATGGGAGCAAATATTTGCAAATTATATATCTGATAAGGGGCGAATATCCCATATATGTAAAGGTTCAAGCATCTTAATAGTGAGACAAGTGGGCAGATGGTCTGAATAAGCCTTTATCCAAAGAAGACATACAGATAGCCAACTGGCACATGCAAAGATGAATCATTAATCACCAGGGACACGCAAGTCAAAACCACAATGAGATATCACGTCATACCTATCAGAATGGCTAGATCAAAAAGACAAGAAATAACAAGTGTCAGTGAGAATGAGGAGGAAATGGAAACTTCACACACACTTGTTGGGCATGCAAATTGGTACAACCTCTGTGGAAAATAGTCTGGAGTTTCCTAAAAAAATTAAAAATAGAAATACCATATGATTTAGTAATTTCACTATTGGGTATTTGTTCATTATTTACAAATAACCAAGATATGGAATCACGCTCCTTAATATCCGTGGATACATGAATGAATAAAGATGTGGGATGTATTACAATGGGATATTACTCAGCCATAAAAATGAATGAGAGTTTGCCATTTGCAACAACATGGATGGACCTAGAGGGTATTATGCTACATGGGATAAGTCAGACAGTGAAAAACAAATACCATATGATTTCACTTATAAGTAGAATCTAAAAACCAACCAAACAAATCAAACAGACTCTTAAATACAGAAAACAAGCTGGTGGTTATCAGAAGGGAGAAGAGTGGGGGATGAGCAAATAGATAAAGGGACTGAGAGATACCAAATTCCAGTTATGGGGCGCCCAGGTGGATCAGTCAGTTAAAGGTCTGCCTTTGGCTCAGGTCATGATCTGAGAGTCCTGGGATGGAGCCTTGCATCAGGCTCCTTGCTCCGAGGGGAGCTTGCTTCTCCCTCCCCCTCTGCCTGAAGATACCCCTGTTTGTGTTCTTTCTCTCTCTCTGTGTCACATAAATAAATAAATAATAAAATCTTTGAAAGAAAATCCAGATATGAAATAAGTAAGTCATGAGATGAAAAGTTTAGCATAAATGATACAATCAATAATATTGTACTGACATTGTATGGTGACAGATAGCAAGTACACTTATCATGGTAAGCATTGAGTAATGGATACAATTATTGAATCAATAACCTGAAACTAATATACCATTGTATGTCAATTTTACTTCAACAACAAAAAATGTAGACTAGATTTTGATATATGGCTTGACAGAGGTCCTGGGAATGCTCATGTTCTCTTTGTTAATGGTGCCTCTTGTGTGTGTGTGTGTGTGAGTGTGTGTTTGTGTGTGTGTGTGTGTGTGTGTGAGAAAGAGAGACAGAGACTGAGACAGAGAGACAGAGGGAGAAAGAGATGGAGTCAGAGTTAAGGAGAAAAATAGCAAATGTGAAACAAAGTACAAAAAAAAGTGTGAATGTTACATACTTTTCATAGAGGGAAATTTTTTTTTTTTAGTTTTAAATTCAATTTAATGAGACTACATTGTTCTTTTCCCCCTTTTCAATATATTTTCCTTAAACAGCAGTTGCATGTTTTCCTTTTGGCAAAAGTAGAGATGTAACATATTCTATCAGGTGACCATATTAAATATTTGATTTTCTTCCCAATGACTCCTTTTTCTAAGATGTTATACTACAAATAAATATTAATAATTGTCCTCAACACTAAAGTTGAAATTTTTCTCCACATCACATCTATCTTCCATTCTGAAAAATAGTATTTGATTCTTTTATTATCTGCTAATGTTTGTCATAAATAAGACATATTTGTATAGAAGAGAATTCATACATTGTCTGCCAAGTTTCATTGAGAAAGATAGATATACAACGCAAGTTTTCAGTTAATCCAGTCAGTCAGGCTGTATAGCTGAGTTGGAGATTTCATTTCTCTTATTTCAGAAAGCAATTATTACTATGTGAAATATAAAGATTTTAATTAATTATAGAAAGTACTCATTATTTCCCATCTTTTTTAAAATTTTAAATTCAATTAGGCAACATATAGTACATTTTTAGTTTTTGGTGTAGTGTTCAATGATTCATTATTTGTGTTAACACCCAGTGCTCATCACATCACATGTCCTCCTTAATGGCCATCACCCAGTTTACAACTTGAGTATTGAGTATTTATTTGTGTTATTTAAAAACATATTGTTCTTATCAAATTGTTACACAATGTTTTCTTTCACACATTTTTTTCTGTGAAGTAGAATATGCAGACTCTGCTTCAATTATTTGAGAGTTCATAAAATAGGTTAAATTATAGCCATACTTATCATTATGATAAATGGGAAGATAACATAGACTTAATTCACTGCAAATATTTAGCTCTAAAACATAGATGATGTGTCCTGTAGATATATGTCTAGATATAATTTTAATGTAATGCTATATAGTCTATATTATTCTATTGGTTAATCTTTATTATAGTAATAATAAAATTGAATTACTAACATTTTTCACTTGAAATTTATTTTTTTCTAATTCACACCATCTTTTTTTTTTTTTTTTTTAGTTCAGGTATATAAAATAATTCTATCAATCTAAGTGTTCTCCTTTGATGCAGAAGTTGTGTGCGTGCTTTAGCTCAGGTTGCCATAACAAAATACTGTAGACTGGGTGGCTTAAACAACAGAAATTTATTTTCTCACAGTTCTGGAAGATGGAATTCTGAGACTTTGGGATGCCAGCATGGTTGAGTTTTGGTGAGCACCCTCTTCCTGCTTTGTTCTCACATGGCAAAGAGAAAGGAAGCAAGCTCTCTGGTGTCTCTTTTTAAAAGGACGATATTCTTATTGTGAGGGTCCACCCTAATGAGGTCATCTAAATCCCAAAGGCCACTCTCCGTCACATGGGGATAGGGCTTCAACACATGAATTTTAAAGGGACACAATTCAGTTCTTAGCCATGCATTTTTTAAAATTTATTTAACAAATATTTATGAAGTACCTATGTACTGGGTGCTCTTTTATGCTTAAGCTCATTTTTTTCTCAGGAATATTCCTATTTTCCAAGTACACAGGCTTTTGTTATACTTGACTAAATTTCAGCAAAACACAGATGAGTAAAAAGAAACTTCATATTTCCTCATCTTCACATTAAAACAAAACAAAAAAAAAACTCATGACATGTACGGCTGTATACTATGAACAGTGCATTATAATAGAAACTTTAAAATCTGTACATATTTATATTTATATAACTATGACCAAGCAACTTGAGTATATTCAATTTGAATATATTCAACTCAACTCTGAAGTTACTGAACTTGTATATGAATATAACAGCACGTAGACTATATTAGGAATTAAAATGTAAGTATTCTTGTTTGTATTGAAGAATGATAAATACTTATCATTCTTATATTATCTAAAATAAAACAATTATTATCTAATATATACAATTATTATATTATCTAATATAATAAAAGGTTATTGAGCACAAAAAATATCTATAAACATGCTAGGTCTATAATTTATTTTACCATTACTTTTACTTGCCAGAAATGTACCTACAAGTCAGATTTCAGAATTGAATTAGAAATTCTTTTTGATCTCTTGGAATAAAACTGTCTATTTGATATAAGAATAGATTACTTCACTATAATGAATGATAATTATAAAAACTACAAGAAAAGCTGAACTGTTTTTCTCTTGATTTTTCTTACAGTATAACAAACATTAAAAGTTTTAGCATAATAGTTACAAGAACAGAATAGTTTGGAATTGATATAGTTGGGGTTTATAGTCTCTCTAAAATTTACAAGCTGACCATTGGAATATTACATAAGTCTCTTTGTTCATTTTCTTCATCTTTAAAATTAAAATTATAAAATGTAATACTTATTATACTCTGTATTTGTTTCCTATTGCTGCTCAATAAATAGCTACTAATTTGGTGGCTTAAACACAAATTTATCTTAAGATTCTAAAGATCAGAAACCTGAATGAACCTCACTGGACAGAATCAAGCTGTCAGCAGGGCTGTTTCTTTCTGGAAGCTCTAGGAAATAATCCCTTTCCTTAATCATTCCTAGTTTCTAGGGACTCTTGCCTATGGTCTCATTCTACCTTCTAAGTCAGGAATACCAAGTTGAGCCCTTAGAAAAAATCACTCCAAATTTGCTTCCCATTACATTGTTCCTACTTCTTCCATCTGACATATTTAAAGAACACTTGTGGTTACATTGGGTTTACCTGGGTAATCTAGTATAATCTATTTATCTTCTGATTAACACTCTTAATTTTATCTTCAACCTTAATTGCCCCTCATCATATAACAGAAAATATTTACAATTCTCAGGAGGCTTAGAATATGCACATCTTGGGTGGGGAGGGTATGTTATTCTGCCAACCACATATACATTCCACATGCCAGAAGCTATACTATATCCTTCTGAGAATTAAAACTCATAAATTAAAGTTATGGAGTATGCACTTCATCTTCACAGGAACCTATATTTATGGTATTATTATCTTCACTTTACAGATTATTTAACCGAACATAATATTTTTTTTTAATTTTTTTTCAATTTATTTATTTTCAGAAAAACAGTATTCATTATTTTTTCACCACACCCAGTGCTCCATGCAAGCTGTGCCCTCTATAATACCCACCACCTGGTACCCCAACCTCCCACCCCCTCCGCCACTTCAAACCCCTCAGATTGTTTTTCAGAGTCCATAGTCTCTCATGGTTCATCTCCCCTTCCAATTTACCCAAAAGCACATACCCTCCCCAATGTCCATAACCCTACCCCCCTTCTCCCAACCCCCCTCCCCCCAGCAACCCACAGTTTGTTTCGTGAGATTAAGAGTCACTTATGGTTTGTCTCCCTCCCTATCCCATCTTGTTTCATTGATTCTTCTCCTACCCACTTAAGCCCCCATGTTGCATCACCACTTCCTCATATCAGGGAGATCATATGATAGTTGTCTTTCTCCACTTGACTTATTTCGCTAAGCATGATACGCTCTAGTTCCATCCATGTTGTCGCAAATGGCAAGATTTCGTTTCTTCGAAAATAATATTAATAAGTGCCTCAGAATATCACATCTAAATATAGAGATAGTGTCAGGATTAAATGATATATACAAAATTCTCAATTAGGTTTTAGCACTCAGTACATCTTTTTTTTTTTTTAAAGATTTTATTTATTTATTTGACAGATAGATATCACAAGCAGGCAGAGAGGCAGGCAGAGAGAGAGAGAGAGGAGGAGGAAGCAGGCTCCTTGCTGAGCAGAGAGCCTGATGCGGGCCTCGATCCCAGGACCCCGGGATCATGACCTGAGCTGAAGGAAGGGGCTTTAACCCCATGAGCCCCCCAGGCACCCCAGCACTCAGTACATCTTAATTCTTATGCAATATTATCTTGGTCTGTATCATTCTTATTCTATGTTCCTTAGAGCACTCTTCTTAAATAAGAATACTCTGCAGAAATAAACCACTGTGGCTTCTATTTAAATATAACAGATTAAATCACATGTTTACAACCTCTCCCTTCTGAAAGCACTCTGAAGCAAAATGGATAAAAAGAACAAAAGCGTATAAAGTATACAAGAATAAAGAAAATATATAGAGCATGACAGCAATGCTTTTACAACTGGAAATCAAATAAGTCATAAGTGATTTAGAAAAGCAAAGAAAATTAAACCATAAGCCTGCAATTGGGGAATTTGATGTGTAAGATGAATCACATCACAGAATCCTAGAAAGTCTAAGAAATTGGAGGCACTGGATCCTTGACAAAATATAGCTGCATTTAACACAAATTTGTATAAAAAAGGTAAGACCATTAGTTTAAAAGTGTAGAAGACATAATTTAAACCCTAGAACATCCCTCACCCAGCCAGTTCACTCCCTGGAAATACTGAGGCAGAAAGAATTTGGATACTAGGACACAATCATGTGGGAATCCTACCCAGTCAGGTCCTTTTCTTAGCAGAGCTCTCATCCCACAGAAGCAGTAATAGCTTATTTCTATGCCCTTCTCTGGAGAATTTCCTTTGTCTAACAAAGTTGCCTGGGAGTTATATTGCCTCCACCCCCAAAGAAGGAATGCAACGTATTACTGATAAAAAGATACAAAATCAATCTACGGTGAGTTTTATGTTCCAGATCACCACCATTTCTCTCCTATGGATCAGGTCTAGGCTACAATTTGATCTGAGACCATAGTCATTTCACTTTTTTATTCAACCTCCCTTACTTCATTTTATGTTTATGATGAAGATAACCTCCCCTACTAAGTCATAAGGTTTGATATTGCTGTATTAGGCTGTGCTGTTTTGGTACCTAACCTGAGACTATGGGGCACTCTACTCAATATCTGAACATAGAATAAAATTCCACAAACCAGAAATTAAGAGCTGAGCCCCATCCTCTCAGCTCTAAAAATGCTGAGTTGTTAGACTTCAACACTAAATTTAGGGGATTGGAAAATTTCTTTCTAGGGAATCATCAATCCAAGAGAAAACAGCTACAGATATTGAGAGTTGAGGTTATCTAAACAAAAGGGCAAAACTAGATCACTTAGAGAAAAGTCTACTAAACATACTGTTCCCCCATACATAGATCACAGATTTCAATTAAATTTTTATTACTTCTCTCCCACTTGGTCATCACGAATCATTGGATATTTGGAGAAAATCTCCTGTGTGTATGTGTGTATATATACATGTATATGTATGTCTCTCTCTGTATATAGATGTATGTGTGTGTGTATAAATATATATATATATATATATATATATAGAGAGAGAGAGAGAGAGAGAGAGACAGAGACAGATAAAAAGGGAGGGCAAGAGAGAAAGAAGGAAATTCAATTACAAGGAAATAAAGATAATACAGGGAGAAATAAATCAATAAAAATTATACTAAATATGGTACAGCCATAGCTACTTGAGAGATTATTTTGGTGGCTCCTTATGGAACTAAATATATATATTTTTTAAAGACTTTATTTATTTATTTATTTGACACAGAGAGAGAGAGATCATAAGTAGACAGAGAGGCAGGCAGATAGAGAAGGGGAAGCAGGCTCCCTGCCAGGCAGAGAGTCTGATGTGGGGCTCAATTCCAGGACCCTAAGATCATGACCTGAGCCGAAGGCAGAAGCTTTAACCCACTGAGCCACCCAGGCATCCCAGAACTAAATATACTCTTATCATATGATCCAGCAATCATTCTTTTTAGGTCCACATAAAAACATATGAGTAGATATTTATAGCAGCTTTCTTCATGTTTGCCAAAACTTAGAAGCAACTAAGATGCTTTCCAATAGATGAAGGTATGAACAAACTGTGGTACATCAAGACAATGTAATATCATCCAGCACTAAAAGGAAAAGAGCCGTCAAGCCATGAAAAGACAAAGAAATTTTAAATGCATATTCCTAAATCTGAAAAGCTACTTAATATATGATTCCAACTATATGACATTCTGGATAAGGCAAAACTATTCCACACACTAATGTTTCAACAGTGTTCTCAATAGATATTTAGATTTATTTATTGCATTAAATAAATAAATCAATAAAATAAAGAGATAAGTGCTATGAAGAAGCTAACCATAGAATTGGTGTCTCAATAGGCTTATTAGTAAAGTTGTCTGTGAAAAGGAATTATTTGAGCAAAGACAAAAAGAATGATTTAGTAAGGATAAAACCAATTGCTGGGTGCCTGGGTGGCTCAGTGGGTTAAGCCGCTGCCTTTGGCTCAGGTCATGCATGATCTCAGGGTCCTGGGATCGAGTCCCGCATTGGGCTCACTGCTCAGCAGGGAGCCTGCTTCCCTCTCTCTCTCTGCCTGCCTCTCTGTCTACTTGTGATCTCTCTCTGTCAAATAAATAAAAATAAAATCTTAAAAAACAAAAAACAATCGCTAATGCATTTGAAGTAAAATAGAATATTCATATAAATATACACATAGAAATGTGTATTTGTATATGTATATATACACACAGAAGTGTGTGTATACACACATACACATATTCTGCAGACAGAATGTGCATAAAAAACATACATACAAATGTGTGTGTATATACATATATAGTATTTTTTTTCATAAAGTAATAATTAGGTCACTCAATAAAGAAAAAAGAACACAAAATAAGAAAAGCTAAGATAAAAATAACTGCAAAGAGAAAATTAAAAGAATCAAAGGTTCACTCCATAAAAATGAATTTAGAAATATGGAACAAATGAATAATTTACCAGGAAAATGAAATCTTCTGATTGCAAAATAATTGGAAAACCTACATAATTCAATTATGATTAGCTAATGAATAGAAATTATCAAAGAACTACCCATAAAAAATGTATCAAGATAGTTCTATCAAATTTTGGGGGGGAAAGGATCATTCTGATTCCATTAGCAGTATTTTAGAGGATATAAGAAGAAGAGAATATTTGTGGTCAAAAATATCTATAATACACAAAATAAATACAATATCAATTTTATGCATGAACATCATTGCAAATATTTTAATATCAGCAAACCAAATTTAGCAGCACATTAAATAACTAATATATTAATGCATGACCATCGGGTATAAATTATCAGTATCAAGAAATTTATTAATATTTATCTTATCATTTACATTATTATTTTGATCAAAAATGAAAAACCAGATTGAAAAAGAAAATCAAGACCCATCCATGCTCTTTTTTTCTCTTAAATCTATGAAGATATATGAGAATAATTTAATGGATTTTTACATAGATTTTAATGTAGGAAAATGTTTCTCTCCACAAACTATGTTTATTTTGCCTTATGACATAATGAGAAGTGTAAAACTTGTCATGGTTTCCCTATTTCCTTGGCCTTCAAGAAACTAAATTTTGCTTTCAGTATAAATAGCCAAATATATGTTTCTGGCATATTTATTTCTCACCTCTTTCCAAAAGATTTCTAATTAATATATTTTTAAAATTTTTCCATCTTTACTGAGATATAATTGACATATAATATTGTATTTAAGATACACAACATGATGATTTGGTACATATATAACATGAGATGGTTACCCCAATAAAGTCAGTTAACATCTCCTTATGTTCATATAATTATCTCTGGGAGTGCATGAGCGTGTGGTGAAAATCAAGATTTATTCTCTTAGCAACTTTCAAGCATTTAGTTAATTATAATCATTATGTTGTATATTTGATTCCCAGAACCTATTCAGTTTATAGCTTGAAGTTTATACTCTTTCACTAATATCTCATGTTTTCCTACAGCCCACCATCCTTTGATGACCACCATGCTAGTCTGTTTTTACGAGGATTTTTTTTTAGATTCTTCATGTAAGTGTGATGATACTGTATTTGTCCTTCTCTGACTTATTTCACTTAATATAATGCCCTCAAGGTTCACCTACATTGTCATAAATAACAGTATTTCCTTCTTTGTAAGGCTGAATAATATTCTATAGTGTGTATATACTACATTTTCTTTGTCCATTTATCCATCAATGGACATGTAGTTCTATTATGTTCTTTTTTTTTTTTTTTTTAAAGATTTTATTTATTTATTTGACAGAGAGAAATCACAAGTAGGCAGAGAGGCAGGCAGAGAGAGAGAGAGGGAAGCAGGCTCCCTGCTGAGCAGAGAGCCCGATGTGGGACTCGATCCCAGGACTCTGAGATCATGACCTGAGCCGAAGGCAGCGGCTTAACCCACTGAGCCACCCAGGGGCCCCTCTATTATGTTCTATTGGTCTATTATGTTCTATTGGTCTATGCATTTGTTTTTATCACAGAATCATACTATATTGTTTACCATAGATTTATAATATAGCTTGAAATAGTGTGATGCATTCAGCTTTTCTCTTTCATAGGATTGCTTTGGCTACTCAAGGTCGTTTGTGATTGCATACGAATTTTAGAATTTTTTTTTTCTCTTTGTGGAAGATGCCATTACAATTTTGGTAGGGACAGCACTGACTCCATAGATGGCTTTGGGAAGTACGAATAATTTTAACAGTATTAATTCTTCCAATCCATGAATATATCATCCTATTTATGTCTTCAATTTCTCTAATCAATGTCTTATAACAATTGGTGTACAGATTTTTTTCACCTCTTTGTTTAAATTTATTCATGAGTACATTATTGTTTTTGATGCTTTTGTAAATGGAATTGTCTTTCTCAAATATTTCATTGCTAGGGTATAAAACATAACTGAATTTTGTATGTTGATTTTGTATTCTACAACTTTACTGATTTCTTTTATTAGTTCTAATAGCTTTTTGTTCTTATTTTAGAGTAGTCTTTAGGATTTTCTAAAGATAAGACCATCTGCAAACAAACACTTCTTCCTTCCCAACTTTTATGCCCTCCCCTTTATTTTTTTTTTCTTGTTAACTGTCTAATTATTCTGGTAAGACTTCCAGTACTATGTGGAATAAAACTGGTGAGAGTAAGCATTCCTTTCTTATTCCTGATCTTAGAAAAAAAGCTTTAACTATATTTAATTTTTATTAACATATAATATATTATTAGCACCAGGGTTACAGGTCTGTGAATTGTCAGGCTTATACACTTCACAGCACTCACCATAGCACATGCCCTCCCCAATATCCATAACCCAACCACTCTCTCCCTAGCCCCCTCCCCCCAGCAACCCTCAGTGTAAGTTTTGTAAGATTACGAGTCTCTTATGGTTTGTTTTCCTCTCAATCCCAACTCTTTCCATTTTTTCCTTCCCTACTCCCCAAACCCCCCACATTGCCTCTCAAATTACTCATGTCAGGGAGATCATATGATAATTGTCTTTCTCTGATTGACTTATTTCGCTCAGCATAATACTCTCTAGTTCCATCCATGTCATTGCAAATGACAAGATTTCATTTCTTTTGATGGCTGCACAGTATTCCATTGTATATATATATACCACCTCTTTTTTATCCATTCATCTGTTGAAGGACATCTATGTTCTTTCCATAGTTTGGCCAATGTGGACTTTGCTGCTATAAACATACAGCATGCCCCTTTGGATCACTACATTTGTATCTATAGGGTAAATACTCAGTAGTGCAATTGCTGGGTCATAGGGTAGCTCTATTTTCAACTTTTTGAGGAACGTCCGTGTTGTTTTCCAGAGTGGCTGCACCAGCTTGCATTCCCACCAACAGTGTAGGAGGGTTCCCCTTTCAGTGTAGGAGGTTTGCATCCTCTGCAACATCTGTCATTTCCTGACTTGTTAATTTTAGCCATTCTGACTGGTGTGAGGGGGTAGGTTGCTGCCTGTGTTCTTCTCAAGGGTTTTGATGGATTCCTTTCTCACACTGAGGTCTTTCATCCATTTTGAGTCTATTTTTGTATGTGGTATAAGGAAATGGTCCAGTTTCGTTTTTCTGCATGTGGCTGTCCAATTTTCCCAACACCATTTGTTGAAGAGACTGTCTTTTTTCCACTAGACATTCTTTCATGCTTTGTCAAAGATTAGTTGACAATAAAGCTTTAAATATTTTTTTCGCTGGGTATTAGCTGTGGACTTGTCACAAATGGCCTTTATTATTATGAGATGCATTCCCTATCAGTTTGTTGATTCAACATGAAAGGATGCTGAAATTTGTGAATTTTTTACATCTATTGAGATGACTATATGACACTTATTTTTCATTGTATTTATTTGGTGTGTAACAGTTATTGATTTGTTTATGTTGTAACAGCCTTGCATCCAGGCGATGAATTCCACTTAATCATAGTATATGACCCTTTTAATGTGTTGTTGAATTTGGTTTGCTAATATTTTGTTGAGAGTTTTTGTTATTTATGTACTTCAAGGATATTGGCCTATAGTTTTCTTTTCCTGTAGTGTCCTTGTTTGGCTTTGTTATTAGGGATATATTTGTCTTGTGAACTGAATTTGGTAGGGTTCCCAATCCCTCTACTTTTTGAAAGAGTTGCAAATGATTGTCATTAATTCATGTTTGGTCCTGAGATTTTCTTTGTTGGGAAGGTTTTGATTGCTAATTCAATCTTACATGGGCTGTTTGGATTTTCTTTTCTTTTCTTCTTTTTTTTTTAATGTTCGGTTTTTTTTTTTTTTAAGATTTTATTTGTTTATTTGACAGACAGAGATATAAGTAGGCAGAGAGGCAGGCAGAGGGAGAGAGAGAGAGAGAGGAGAAAGCAGGCTCCCTGAAGAGCAAAGAGCCTGATGAGGGACTCTATTCCAGGACCCTGGGATCCTGACCTAAGCCTAAGGCAGATGCTTTAACCCACTGAGCCACACAGTGCCCCTACAGTTCAGTCTTTGTAGGGTGTGTGTTTCTAGTAATTGTTTCTTCTAGGTTATCCAATTATTTGGAGTGTAATTTTTCATAATTGTTCTTTATGATCATTTGTATTTCTGTATTATCAGTTATAATATCTACTCTTTCTTATTTTGAGTCCTCACTTTTTCTTGGTCTATTTTATCAGTTTTGTTTATCTTTTCAAAAAAAAAAAAAAGCTCTATTACTTTGTAATATTTTTTTAGAACTCAGAAATTGGGACACCTGGGAGGCTCAGTAAGTTACGAATCTGCCTTCAGCCCAGATCATGATCCCAGGGTCCTAGGACAGAGTTAACCCTGCATTGGGCTCCCTGCTCAGGGGGGGCCTTCTTCTCCCTCTCCTGCCCCTTACTTCTTGTCCTCTCACTCTCTGTCAAATAAATAAAATCTTTTAAAAAATAGAAAAGAGAGAAATTAAGAATTTTCACATTCTAGGATTCATATAGAAAATATGAATAATGAAAAATAACTAAGAAGTATTAAATCATATCTAATGCCTAAATAAGTAAAGTATATTATTAGCAAAAAATATGAGATATTTTGGAGAGATTTAAAATCCCTGAAATAATAAAAATATTTATGGGAATAAAATATATGATGTATATACCTACTCAAAAGGAGGAAAATGAATTATCAGTTAATAAGTCCATAGTTGGGGAAACTGTGAAGAATTAGTATACATACCATTTATTTTATACTTAGATAAATTCTGAATGACCAACTGTTTAAAAGTAAATAATGAAATCATGAAAATACTGAGATCACTAAGATAATTTCTTCATGTAACAAATAGACTATAATATAACATGTCACTCAAAAATGATAAAATGAAAGACCTTTAAAAATAAAAAAGTATAAAATAAATTATCAGTATACAGACATATATAAATCAATTAATAATCCAATACCTGTATATTTAGAAGTATCAAAAATAACAATTAACATATTACTCTTAGCAGGACTAAGGAAAAGTTACTTATGAATCATACAGATGACATAACTAAAGAAAAAGGCAGTGGAAAAAAATTAAAAACTAATTCTACATGTAACTCTAGGTCATGAAGTGCAAACTTAGAGAAAATGGTTTATTTTCTGGCAAAATGCCAATTTCAGAAATAAACCGAAGAAGACCACTTGCCTAGATACTGAAAGAGACATTAGAACTTATGTCATTATGACATTAGAACTATGGGATCGAGCCCTGCATTGGGCTTTCTGCTCAGTGGGGAGCCTGCTTCCCTTCCTCTCATATAACTTATGACATTAGAACTATGGGGTCACACTTGTGTTTTCAACTAGATTGTAGAGGACTGGTAACTCTAATTTTATTTTAAATTACTGCAGACCACAAAAACTATTGTTCCCCAATTTATCTTAGACATTTAAAATTATAACAAGATGAAAATTATAGGCTAACTTGTGACCATAATAGAATTCTAAATAAGAGAAAATGGATTCCACACAAAAAATACACTAATGACAAATTTTTCATCTAACACCACAAGGTTACATTGGTGCTTATGTAAATTACTGAAAATTAAAGATTTAATTATCTTCATGGTTCAAAGCTCAGTGAAATGTATTATTTTCTGGAATAACATAATTTAATAAATTAAACATAGTAAATAAACATATCAGACATAAACAATATACAACAAAGAATAACAACTAAATTAGACAAACATCCTTTAAAGAGTTGAAAAAAATTACCTAAATCTATAAAATATTGTCTGTATTAAAATAATGCTCCAGTTTTATAGGTAGAATAAACAGATGGATTTTGTACTATGAAGACACTCAGTTACACAGAAAAAGAAGTTAAATGTATTAGTCACCTAACCTATCGAAGTAAATACATACCAAAAAAGATGTACATATATTTATATTCTTGTGTTCATTTGTGCTAGAAAATAAACTCAGGAAAACAAAATCCAGTGTATAGTCAAACCAAGTAATATTACCTGAAGAACGCAAGATTGCTTAGTAAAAGGAAAATGAATAAAATTCATTCAATTAAAAATATAAACAATTACAGAAGTTTTGTGACTGAGAAGTATTTTATTTTATATATTTATTTTGTGTATTTATTTTTTTATTTTTTTAAGATTTTATTTATTTGTCATTGAGAGAGAGAGAGAGAGTGAGCACTGGCAGATGGAGGTAGAGGGAGAAGCAGGCTCCCTGCCAAGCAAGGAGCCCGATATGGGACTCAATCCCAGGATGCTTGGATCATGACCTGAGCCAAAGGCAGCTGCTTAACCAACTAAGCCACCCAGGCGTCCCTGTGTATTTATTTTTTAAGTAGGCTCTATACCCAACATGGGGGTTGGACTCATGACCCTAAGATTAAGAGTTGCATGCTCTACTGACTGAGCCAGTCTGGTTCCCTGAAAAGTGTTTTAATAAAATTTAGTATTGAAGAAGTGGAGAAACAATCACTTTTTACACTGCTGGTGATAATGTGTAATGGTATAGGCACTCTTAAAAACAGTCTTGCAGCTCCTTATAAATGTCAACATGCAACTACCAAACAACCCAGCAAATGCATTTCTAAACTTTTATCCCAGAGAAATGAAAACTTACGTTCATATAAGAACTTGTCTACAAATGTTCGTAGCATCCTTATTTGTAATATAAAACACTGGAATTAGCTCTGATGTTATTCAACAGATGATTGGTGGTGCAAACTGGTGCATTTATACCATGGAATACCACTTAACAATAAAAAAGCTATTGATGCATTATGACTCACTTAGAAAATTATGATTAAAACAAACTCAAAATTTTACATGCTCCAGGATTCCAATTGTAAGTCATTTTTGACAAGACAAAATTTTAGAAATGGACAGAACTTAATGCTTTTTAGAGGTCGTAAGGGAAGGGGCTGGAAAGGAGGTAGTGTGGGTATAAAAGGGCAGTCCAATAGGGATTCTTATGGTGATGGAACTGCTCAGTTTCCTGACTCTGGTGGTGGATACAGTAACACACATGAGAAAAAAATAATATACAACTAGATGCACACAAGCATACAAATAAGTACTAGTAAAGTTCAGAAATATGAACAAGATTTGTGTATTGCATCAAAATCTGTATATTAGTTATGATACTATTCTATAATCCTGCCACATACCACTAGAGTAGAAGACTGGGAAGATTGCACATGAGAAATCTATGTATTCTTTTTTTTTTTTTTTTTCTAATTTCTTTTGGTGTTCCAGAATTTTGTTTATGCACCACACCCAGAGCTCCATGCAATACATGCTCTCTTTCTTTTAAGTACATGTGAATCTACAGTTATCTAATAAAAACTTAGAAGAATTACAAGATGGATAATGGAAGCATATTTTGTTAGCGTGTCAAACAGCAAATAATCCCTAATTGTGAAACAAGAGTTATTTTCAATTATTTTTCTAAAGCATAGTTTACTTTTTATACTGTTCTAAAAATTGTAGCTAAGGAAATGAGGTACATTTTGTAAATGATAAGTGAAAGAAAACATAAAATAACAACATAACAAATGTTTTCCTTTCTTACCTTGAAAACACAAGAATAAATTCAAATATCAAAAGAATATACAATGCATATGTGCTGCCGAAGCGAGCACAAAAGAATATATAATGCAAAGGTAAACTAGTTTATAATCAGGAAAATGGGAAAAAGATATAGGGAAGTAATTATTAAAATAATATGCTGATATGTGTACAGAATTCTGAACATTCTCACATAGTGTTGGTGGACATTTATAATAAATACTTTAAGAGATTAGTAAGATATATCAAAAATATTTGAGGGGCGCCTGGGTGGCTCAGTGGGTTAAAGCTTCTGCCTTTGGCTTGGGTCATGATCCCGGGGTCCTGGGATCGAGCCCTGCATTGGGCTTTCTGCTCAGTGGGGAGCCTGCTTCCCTTCCTCTCTCTCTCTGCCTGTCTCTCTGTCTACTTGTGATCTCTATCAAATAAATAAATAAAATCTTAAAAAAAAATTGATTGTATAAAAAGTCTTTGGGACAAGATATTTACCAGAGTTAACAGGATAAGTTTTACACAGAATGCTCTGTATGGAGCATATATGATCCACAGTATCCTGGGTAATGTTCTATGTATTATATAAATATAAACTTATTGAATCTTTGTAACAAGCCCATGAAGAAAACATTGTTATCAGTTCAATTTTACCTAGTAAAAAGCTCTATTAGTTGAAAGATGATAAAAAAAAATTTGCCCAAGGGCGCTAGGTGGCTCAGTGGGTTAAGCCTCTGCCTTCGGCTCAGGTCATGATCTCAGGGTCCTGGGATCGAGTCCCGCATCAGCCTCTCTGCTCAGCAGGGAGCCTGCTTCCCCCTCTTTCCTGCCTGCCTCTCTGCCTACTTATGATTGATATCTCTGTGTCAAATAAATAAGTAAAATCATAAAACAAACAAACAAACAAACAAACTTACCCAAGATCATCCAACTAGTTATTAGGTAAAACTAGAATTAGAATCCATGTAGTCTCCTTCCAAATATCTGTGTTCCTCATCAACATCATTGAGATGTGTATCATGATTGCTGTAACAATCTCATGTAGGAATTTTTATCTTACCATTATTTAAGATGGAAAAATTTAACCAAAGAAATGATTTCTCTATTAGCTCAGATTTTTAAAATACGTCACAACCCTACAATTATGTAATGAAAATATGTATAGAAATAAATATATGAAATAACATGAGGTGAGAAAGTAAGGTCAGCTACTATATACATGGATCCTAATTTTTAAAAAGCAATATGCTAATACAGACACAAGTAAAAGAATGCAATGGAATGAGCCAAAAGGTAATCAACACTTAATTCTGATAGGTAGAATTTGAGTTTTTTTTTTTAATCTAGGACATCATTACCTGAATTATTTCAATATATGTGCACTATATTTCTAGACAAATAATTTAAAATATTTTAGAAATAACTTAATATAACTTATTTTTCTTCTAAAATAATAGCCTGCAACCTGCGTTACTGAAATGGATATACCTATCTCAGTCTATATTACTAACAGAAATTATTTAAACACAAATAATATAAAATTCAAAGACTTTTTTTTGCACTGATTGATAAAATTTGTATTTCAACTATATCTATTTTATTACAATTGCAATGTTTACCACGTGGAAATATAGTTGCAGTTTATGGGGGGAAATAAATGCTTTCTAGGAAATTGAATATTTTATCATATATACAACACTATGTCTCTCTTGGGAAGTAAAAAAACTAGCAAGAGAAGAGACTATTGATGAGGCAGAAAGGGTTTATCTAATAGTTCTGTCTGCTAATCTTCTACAGACCTCCTTCTTTAAAAAAAAAAGTCTGTATGCTGTAAATAACAGTACCATTTTTTCTTGAAAATTAATTTCTTTTTAGAGTAAACTTACATTTAAAAAATAATATTTGTTAGTCTCAGTATGAACTTTACAAAATGACTTTTCATTAGGTCAGCTTGGTTTGTTGCTTTTGGCCTAATTTCTGGAATTTAAATCAAGACCAGAAAATCAAAATAGTCAGCTTAATTTTCCTAAGAACATTTTCTTAATTCAGTTTATTAATACTTTAGTGACCTGCTGCTTAGTTTCTATTTTGAAAATTTTTATTTTGTTTGCTGTTTGTTACCCTACTTTCCTGCAGAGTGTTTAATAGATTATCACCTGTGAACAATTTATATATCATTACAGTGGTTCATTGCTACTTCCTTCCACAATCTATTTACCACTGAATCCTAGTTTCATGCTATGTAAGCTAAAGTTAGCAGTTTTTTAAAATTTCTATAGCATCTCAAAAAAAAAAAAAAGAGAGAGAGAGAGAGAGAAAAGAAAGAAAAGAAAAAATAAGTAGAAAAAAAGGGTCTTCTTTAAATAACAAGGAATCACAAGTGATAATATCTACAAAGAAAAATACCTTCCTGTTAGGGAACTATACATTAGAAATCATCAACACTGATATTTACTGAGCATTTTTATATACTTAGAGATACACAAACCAAGTAAAATGAGTTGTCTACTTTCTTGTTTGGTTTTGATTTTTAGAAAAAAGTTTCCTTCCTCTAGGATTTTCTATTGAAAATTTCATCTAGTTGAGATTGGGTATGAGAGCAAAAGACCTTAAATGCCTAACTGTACTGAATGACCTCTGAGATAACAGCTCTCTTCTGCCCTATCAAAAAAAAAAATTTTTTTTTGAGGATCAAATTACATGTCTGAGAGTGCTGTCTAAATTGTACCAGTGATGATTACACAGTACTAATCTGTGGTTAGATGCTAAATAAGTTGAGGGAGTTTTAAATTTTCATACACAAAACCACTAAGCTGTAATGCAATTCTGTGTCCCTAAATATATTAAAGTCTTTATTGTTGTCACTTACAGAGGATGTTCTCTGAGACGAGGATCAGTTAGCTTTCTCAGGACTAATTTCTTCCAATAAAGTTTATGTTTCCCTCAGTGGCACTAACAATTCTATTGCCACCATGCTGGTCAAAAGGAGATACGCTTTCTGTCCCTTCTTTTCTAAGCATGAAAAGAAACTACAAAGGAATGAATGAATGGAAGACATTTTGCTTGTAATATAATAGAGCTTAACTCTATGTCAGTCATATGAAAAGTTATCTGGTGCAAAACTGATAAGTGAAGCAGTCCCTGGGGTTGGTATCAATTTAGCAAGCCTGACGTTTACATGTGATTTTAATAATTTGTATTATTTGGCCACGTGGGCACAACCCTCAACTGCTGTTCCTGCTTTCCTTCAAGCCCCCTTGCGTGAGGGACACGCCATTATGACACCCCTAACTAAAAAGGCAAGACTGTAGCAACTACATAAATTCACTTTTATATCTTGTAGCAAGAAGGGAAGGGATGGGGTAGAGGAGACACCCCTTTTCTGCTTCTGACAGGCCCCATCTGTAAGCCTGTTGTCTGGGGAGGAGTCCGGACATATTGTGCACTCTAGGCCTAACTGCAGCCTGTACTTAAACTCTGCCTCCCTGCAAGGCTGTGGCCTTATTCATCCAGAACTTTTGTAAAACTGCTTCTTTGAACTTACTGTAATACTGGATGATCTGAATTGCTTTCCCTAGGCTATTCATACAGCTCAAATGAATCAGGCCACATTCTGAAGGGGAATTTTTTTTTTTTTTAAGTACAAAATCTCGAGTAATTGGATATTTATAAATGAAAAATCTGAAATAGTATCAGTCGCCTCTCCCACCTTCCATTAAGAACAACCTGAAATGGGAAAAATAAAAATCTTTGCTGTCCTGATTCAAAATCTCTATGCTCATGCGACTCTGGTCGCCTTGTAAAATTTATATCAACTGTGTGTGAGTTGCAGAAATCTATGATTCACGCCCAATTGATGGATTAAAAACAGTAGTACATTATAAGGTTGAAATGAGACTTTTCATTAAGATGTGATCTGTTCTACATAAAGTAGCTACTGTCCTGCAAAGTAGAAATTCAGATCAACTTTCATAATTTATCCAAACCATTGGCTTCCACCAGGCTTAAACTGTTCAAAGTTTGTCTCTTTCTGAAATACCACCATCTCTTACCCAGAACCTCCAACTTCATTTAATTGTTGACACTATTTAAATTTATATACCAAAACTTTTCTCAATTGGTTTGTTTTATGAGACAACCTACACTCCTGTGGAAGATTTTGTGATTACTGTACTTTATTTCCAGATGTCATGCACTCTGAGACTTTTTGGGCATTTCTTCTTCAGTCTGACTGAAATGGACCTTATTGTTCAGAGGTGAACTTTTTCTGAATTGCATGAAGTATACCATCCTCTAAAAACTCCTCCTCAGAGACACATGAGTCAGAAGTTCTTTTTCACCTTTCCACTTTTCCACCCATCTGCTTTTCCCCATGACTAAGTATCTTTATGCATTCTGAAAAGAACACATTTATGAAATAGTGTATTTGGCTTTCCCGTATCCACATTAAAATCTTTTAGATTCCACATTCAGGAAGAAAATTTTACGAGCTAATTATTCTCTTCCAACTGATAAGGACTTGTTTCGGGTTACAGACATTCCAAAGTTATGACTTACCTTGTCTTGAGGACAGCTTAAAACAAAAACATTTATATTTTTCAAGTATCTTATTTGTAAATCTTTTTTCTATTGGTGTCAGTAGTGTTGGTCCCTTGTTCAAAAATTATTATTTGATGTCTATGCATTTGTGGACTTTGTTAGTTTAGAAGATGTACTTTTGTACTGAGGAGTAATTACTAAGTTCAGGAAAGGTGAACAGAAAGAATGGAGGGAGACTTGCTCATGTCACTGAACTTCTATGAAATATTAGCAAAAAAAATGATGCCCCTAAGGATTTTTATTCATGTAAAAGGAGAGAATAAGCAGCCAAGTATGTATTTCTGTGGACATGTTGGGGGGAGACGGGAACATCATGGCCACAATTCATTGCTTTTCTATGAAAGGAAATACATGTTTCATTACCGTGTTCATGGGACATTTACATTTGGTTAAAAACACTAGTTTTTTGTTACAGACACACCACTCACTCTAATCCTAGAGATCTAGAATTTTTTTTAGTTTTTATTGTAATCACCCAGTGTGCATCACAAGTGTACTCCTTAAGGCCCATCCCCTATTTAACCCATCCCCCACCCACCTCTCCATTGTCAACCATCAGTTTGTAGTCTCTAGCTAAGAGTCTCTTTTTGATTTGCCTCTTTTTCCCCCATGATCGTTTGTTTTGTGTCCTAAATTCCACATATGAGTGAAATCATATGGTATTTGTCTTTCTGACGGACGTCTTTTACTTTGCATAATATTCCCAGCTTTATCCATGTCCTAGCAAATGGATTTCATTCTAGCAAAAGATGACATTCTTTTTTGTGGCTGAATAATATTCCATTGCAAAAATATACACCACTTCTTTATCCACTAATTAATTGATGGACACTTGGGCTGCTGCTTCTATATTGTATTGTATTTAATGCTGCAATAAACATAACAGTGCATGTATCCCTTTGAATAAGTGTTTTTGCATACTTTGGGTAAATGTCCAAAAGTGTGATTGCTGGATCATAGGGTAGGTCTATTTTAACTTCTTGAGGAAACTCCAGACTGTTTTCCAGAGTGGCTGCACCAGTTTACATTCCCCCAACAATGCAAGAGAGTTCCTTTTCTCCACATCCTCGCCAACACCTGCTGTTTCTTGAGTTGTTGATTTAAGCCATTCTGACAGGTATGAGGTGATCTCTTATTATTGTTTGATTTGCATTTCCCTAATGATAAGTGATTATGAGTATCTTTTCATGTTTCTGTTGACCACCTATATGTCTGATGTGGAGAATTGTCTGTTCATGCCTTCTCTCTGCCTTGTTCCCCCCCACAAAAAAAGCAGCTCTGTACCCAAATTGAGGCTTGAACTCATGGCCTTGATATCAAGAGTTGCATGCTCGGGGTGCCTGGGTGGTTCAGTCAGTTAAGCATCTGCCTTCAGCTCAGGTCATGATCCCCGGGTTCTGGGATTGAGCCCCATGTCAGGCTCTCTGCTGAGCAGGGAGCCTGCTTCTCTGTCTCTCTCTGCCTTCTGCTCTATTTGTGTTCTCTCTCTCTCTCTAATAAATTAACAAATAAATTAAAAAAAAAGAGTTGTATACTCTCTCAAGGGAGACAGTCAGTTAACCCTTCTGCCCATTTTTTAATTGGGTTATTTCTTTCTGGGTGTTTAATTTTGTAAGTTCTTTATATATTTTGGATACTAACCCTTTATCATATATGCCATTTGCAAATATCTTCTCCTATTCCATAACCTACCATTTAGTTTTATTGATTGTTTCCTTCACTGTGCAGAAGCTTTTTGTCTTGATGAAGTTCCAATAATTCATTTTTTTTCTTTTTTCTTCTCTTGCCTTTGGAGATGTGTCTAGTTAGAAGTTGCTAAGGCCGATGTTAAAGAAGCTACTGCCTTTGTGTTTTTCTAGGATTTTTATGGTTTCAGGTCTCATCCTTAGGTCTTTAATCCATTTGAATTTATTTTTGTTTATGAGTGTAACAAAGTGGTCCAGTTTCATTCTTTTGCATGTGGCTGTCCAATTTTCCCAACACCATTTGTTGAAAAGACTGCCTTTTTCCCATTGGAGATTCTTTCCAGCTTTGTTTAAGATTAGGTGACCGTAAAATTGTGAGTTTATTTCTGGGTTTTTTATTCTGTTCCATTGATTTATGTGTCAATTTTTGTGTCAGTACCATACCGTACAGCTCTGTAATATAAGTTGAAATCCAGAATTGTTTATTCTAGTTCTGTGAAAAATGCTGTTGGTATTTTGATAAGGAGTGTACTGAATGTGTAGACTGCTTTGGAAGGTTCAGACATTTTAACAATATTTGTTCTTCCATCCATGAGTGTGGGATGTCTTCCATTTCTTTGTATTATCTTCAGTTTCTTCTTTAGCGTTCTATCATTTTCAGAGACTGGGGCTTTCACCTCTTTGATTAGGTTTATTCCTAGATGTTTTGTTATTTTTGGTGTAACTGTAAATTGGATTGTTTTCCTAATTTCTCTGTCTGCTGCTTCATTATTGGCATACAGAAATCCATCATATTTCTGTATCTTGGTTTTGTTTCCTACAACTTTACTGAATTATTAATCAGTTTTAGCAGTTTTTTGGTGTAGTCTTCTGGGTTTTCTAAATGTAATATCATGTCACCTGCAAATAATGAAAGTTTTATTTCTTCCTTAACCAATTTGGATGTCTTTTATTTTTCTTGTCTAATTGTTATGGCTAGGACATCAAGTACTATGTTGAATAAAAGTGGTAAAAGTGAACAACCTTGTCTTGCTCCTGACCATAGTGGGGAATCGCCCAGTTTTTTCTCATTAAGGATGTTGTCAGCTGTGGTTTCTCATATATGGCCTTTATTATTTTGAGGATGTCTCATTAAACTACTTTGTTGAGGGCTTTTATCATGAATGGATATACTTTGTTGATTGCTTTTTCTGTTTCTACTGAAATGATTATATGTTTCTCCTTTCTCTTATTGAGGTGATGTATCATGTTGATTAATTCTCAAGTACTGGACTACCCTTGCAACTGAGGAATAGATCTCACTTGATCATGGTCAATGAATTTTTTTAATGTATTATTAGATTCTGTTTGCTATGATATCTTGTTGAAAAATTTTGCCTCTATGTTCATCAGGAATATTGGCTTATATTTCTCTTTCTTTGTGGTGTATTTATCTGTTTTTGGTATCAGGGCCTTGTAGAATGAATTTGGAAGACATCCTTACTTTTCTATTTTTTTGGAATAGCCTGAGAAGAATAGTATTAACCATTCTTTAATGCTTGTAAAATTCACTTGTGAAGCCATGGACTTTTGTTTTTTGGGGAGTTTTCTGATTACTGATTCAATTTCTTTGATGATTATCAGTCTGTTCAAATTCTCTATTTCTTCCAATTTCATTTTTGGTGGGTTACATGTTTCTAGGAATTTATCCATTTCTTCTAGGTTGTTCAGTTTTTTGGCATGTAGTTCTTCATAATATTCTCTTAAAATTGTATTTTTGTGGTGATTGTTATTTCTCCTCTCTCATTTGTGATTTATTGGGTGCTTTCTCTCTCTCTCTCTCTTTTTTGGTAAGCCAGGCTAGAGGTTTATCGATTGTATTTATTTTTTCAAAGAACCATCTCCTCATTCCATTGACCCATTTTTGTTGTTGCTGTTGTTGTTGTGTATAATTTATTTCTGTCCTAATCTTTTCTTTTTAGAATACATCTTTTTTAGTTTAAATGCAATTTAGTTAACATATAAGGTATTATTAGTTTCAGGGGTAGAATTTAGTGATTCATCAGTTGCATATAATACTTCGTTCTCATTACATCAAGTGCCCTCCTTAATGTTAACCACCCAAGTACTCCATTCTCCCACCCACCTCCTCTCCAGCAATCCTCAGTCTGTTCTATAGTCATAGTTCCTTATGTCTCCTATGGTAGTCTTTATTTCCTTTCTCCCGATGGTTGTAGGTTTTGTTTGTTCTTTTTCCAGCTCCTTTAGGCATAAGAATAAGTGGTTTATTTGAGACTTCTTTGCTTCTTAAGGTAGGCCTATAATGCTATTAACATCCCCCTTAGAACCAATTTGCTTGATTCCAAAGGTTTTGGACAATTATTTCATTTCCATTTGTTCCCATGTACTTTTAAATTTCTTCTTTTATTTCCTAATTGACTCATTCATTTTGTAACATGTTATTTAACCTCTATGCATTTGTTGTCTTTCCAGATTAGTTCTTGTGGTTAAAATCCAGTTCCATAGTGTTGTGGTCAGAAGTTACATAGTATTAAATCAACCTTCTGAATTTAGGAAAGTTTGTTTCATAAGTTATGTGATCTATTCTGGAGAATATTCCACGTGCACTTGAAAAGAATGTGTATTCTGCTGTTTTAGGATGCAATGTTCTGAATATTTGTTAAATCCATCTGGTCCAGTGTGTCATTGAAAGCTATTGTTTTCTTCTTGATTTTCTGTTTGATGATCTGTGTCAGAGAATTTTGACTTCTTTTTTTCTCTTTAACTTCTGCTATTTTGAAACTTATCATAGAAACTAGAAAATATATGATGAGCTGTTTCAACTCTAATGGATTTATTTTTTCATTGTGGATTTCTGTATCAACTTTTTGTTTTGTTATTTCTGCTTTTGTTAAAGAGAAGATTGGATGTCTAGGACAATTTGTGAGTAGTTCTTAGATAAAGAAATCTAAGACAATTCATGGATTCTATTCCAGACTATGGATATACTTGCTGATTTCTTAAGAAACTGTAAGCATTGTTTTATGGAGGAAAAAAAATAATAATAATGCTCACATAATGACATGAGTGTAGATTGAGTTTCTTTGACTTTTATAACAAAGAACAGTTTAAATGTATTTATTTATTTATGTATTTATTGTTAAAAAAAAGGAATGGGTTTATTTGGATACTTTCTCAAAGATCTGCAATAGTTGTATAGATATCCCATTATGTAATTTCATTATGAGTTATGTGGGTGTTCTATGAATAGTAATAGCTTTGCTTATTTTTTACATGAATATTTTAATTTTATTTATTTTTTTGTTTTTATTTATAGTTAGTTAACATATAGTGTAATATTGGTTTCAAAAATAGAATTTTGTAACTCATCAGCAATATAAAACACCCAGTTCTCAACACAAGTGCCCTGCTTAATCCCCATCACCTATTTAGCCCATCCCTCTCCCACTTTCCTTCCATCAACCCTCAGTTTATTCTCTATAGTTAAGAATCTCTAAAGGTTTGCTTCCCCCTCGCTCATTTTTTCCCCTTCCCCTGTGTCCATCTGTTTTGTTTCTTGAATTCCACATAAGTTAAATTGTGTGGGATTTGCCTTTCTCTAACTGACTATTTCATTTAGCATAATACTCCCCAGCTCTATCCACATCCTTGCAGTTAACGAGATTTCATTCTTTTTGATGGCTGGGTAATATTCCATTGCGTATATATGCCACATCTTCTTTATGTTCATCTGTCAACATTAGGGCTCTTTCCATAATTTGGATAACAGTTTTACTTATCAAGAAGAAACAATAGATATTTTAAAAATGAGTCATTGCAATACAAGTTACACAGTTTTTTTATGATAGGTCAAAGTATTAAAGCAAACCAAGAAAACACTTTTAAGATTAATTTTAATTGGAAGAATAAGTGCCACCTCAAAAACTGTAGAGAAGGAAGCCAGTCTCCTTCCTACAGATAAATTTCAACTGTGAGTGTTAGGTGTCCTTCAATGACTTCAGAGTACCAGGCACACCTAGATAATTAGGTCTCAGTCTTAAAGAAATTCAATCACAATCAGAGCATTATGATGATACCACAAGGCACTTTCACATTCCTATTTTCACTTAATCAGATATAACTTTCCAGCAATATAACATGTAATTCATAGTTTTGAAATAATTTCCCATAATTTGGCTATTGTTGATAACATTGTTATAAAATCAGGATGCAAGAATCTGTTTGATGTAGCATTTTTGTATCTTTTGGGTAAATACCTACTAGTGTAATTGCTGGATCATAGCATGGTAGTTTTCCTTTTAACTTTTCAAAGACCCTCCATACTATTTTCCACAGTAGTGCACCAGTTTGCATTCCACCAACAGTTTAAGAGGGCTCCCCCTTCTCCACATCCTCACCAACATCTGCTGTTTCCTGTGTTGTTAATTTTAGCCATTCTGACAGGCATGAGGGGTTATCTCATTGTAGTTTTCACTTGTATTTCTCTGATGATTAGTGGTGTTGAGCATCTCTTCATGTGTCTGTTAGCCATCTGTAAGTCTTGGTTGGAAAGTCTCTTCTATCTTCTGCCCATATTTTAACTGGATTTTTTTTTGTTTGGGGGGGTGTTGAGTTTTTTAAGTCTTTATATATTTTGGAAACTAACCCTTTGTCAGATACATGATTTGCAAATCTCTTCTCCCATTCCATAGGTTGCCTTCTAGTTTATTTATTTCCTTCATTGTGCAGAAGCTTTCTGTTCTGATGAAGTCCACTAGTTTATTTTTGGTTTTGTTTCCCTTGCCTGAGGTGACATATCTAGTAAGAAATAGATAAAGCCAATGTCAAAGAAGTTACTGCCTCTTTTCTCCTCTAGGATTTTGATGGTTCCCTGTCTCACTTTTAGGTCTTTAATCCATTTTGAGTTTATTTTTGTGTATGGTGTAGGAAAGTGGTCCAGTTTCATTCTTTTGTGTATTGTTGTCCAGTTACTTATGGACTGAGGAATGGATAAAGAAGATGCAGTATATGTATATATATTGCACACACAGACACACAGTGGAATATTATTCAGCTATAAAAAACAATGAAACCTTGCCATTCATAAGGCCATGGATGGAGCTATAGAATATTATGTTAAGTGAATGAAGTCAGTCAGAGAAAGAAAAATACCATATGATTTCACTCATATGTAGAATTCAAGGAACAAAACAAGTGATCATGAAGCAGGCAAACCAAGAAACAGACTCTTAAATATAGAGTACAAATTAATTGCTACCAGAGGGAAGGTGTGTGAGGAGTGAGTTAAATATTTGATGGTGATTGAGGATTGTGCTTATATGATGAGCACCAGGTATTGTATATAAGTGTTGAATCACTAAATAGTACACCTGAAACTATCATTACACTGTATGTATTCTTGAATTTAAATAAAACTAAAAAAATTAAAATTTAAAAAATGAAACTATTTTATTAAAACGATTGTTTCCCTACTAATATAGCATTGATAACTTAAAATAATGCATCATAGGGAAAATAAGACACTTTTAGGATTTTAGACAAATTACTGACATAGTTTTTAATCTTAAAAGAATCCTGAATGAAAATAGATTTGTGCTTTCCCTCCAGATGTTAGGTCAAGAGAGAGGTTATTGCTCTTTGCCTATAATGCATTGGTAGATAAGAAAAATTACATTGTACATGGGGAGAAAGACTGCTTTTCAATGATTTATATAAATAAAAGTCACCAATAATGATTTTAATGAAACTCATATCTGGCTGAATAACAGTAGCAATGGAGTGAACTCAGCCTTTCCTTAACTTTGTCAGTTAAATGAGGTGTTAATATTACGGCCAATGGGAGCATGGCCATATTAGATACAGGCAACTTCTTTCTTTAGTTCTGCTTTTTAAAATAGTAATATTCAGCAATACATTTACATGTAAAGTTTTTCAATGTCACATTTTAGTTTGATGAAATCAGCACTTTCCTGCATTCACAGGATGCAATGTAATTGCTTTTTGGGAAGAAAGTGAGAAGATAATTCCAATATCAAACTTTAAAAACTATCATTTCTAGCTTTAATGGAAACAAAATGTTCCTTTTTCTCCCTTGCATCAGGCTTTCTAAAATTTTACTTTTATTTCCAATCCAACCTGAGGTAACATGGCTTCAAGTAATTTCAAAGTGATTGAAAACAAATACTATTCTCCTTCATAATTTTTTTTCTATAACAATGTACCAAAAAGAAAAATTAAACAATAAAAACAGACAATAAAAATCCCCTTTTGGTATGGTCAGTATAATCACCTAAAAACCTACATTAAACAGTACTAATAATTCAAACTCAAAATAATTTTCTTTATCAAATTTTACTATTTTAAACTAAAGAAATGGAGGCCAATACTCTAAGCCTTTCAAATCCAGTAAACTGTTCAAGAATTTCATCCACAAATGCACAGCAAACATCAACTGCCAATTATCAAAATGATTTTTAATGCATAGATTCCATGTCAACATGTTCAAAATCCAATTTAAAATCTTTCTTTGCAACATGCTCATCCTTCTATATTCCCATTTTGAATGAACCATTTAATCACTTAACGCACAAATTCAGGAGACCCCCTAGACCTCCCTCCTTTCTTTCTCCTACCTCATCTCATAGGTCATTGAATCCTATTGATTTTATTATGTTAGTATCTCTAACTATCAACCCCTGTCTAACTATTAAAAACTTAAGTCATATTGTCTCATCATCTCCCACTGAAGCAAAATAAGCTCCATTCTTGTCCCTAATCCATATCTTCAAGAACTAGAATATAAATATGACCCTGTTACTCCTGTTTGTTTCTTTTTAATGTTCTCAGTGGATCTTACTGTGTCAGAGCCTATTAGACTATTATAAGATATGCACAAAAATTTCTCCTTTGCCTAATTTGCCTTTGTTACATAAATATAGTCTACATTTCAATTAAGACCAAAACTCTGCAGTTCCCTTAACTGTCTAATATATTTCTAGTTTTGCACATGCTGTTCTGCCTCCTGAAATATTTTTCTTTCCTCACTCTGCTCCCATCTGGAAAAAGAACCTACTCCTATTTTATGATCCATATAAAACATTTTTTTCTTTGAGAATATACCTTATGCATTCAAGTTGATGACTTGTGATTTGTGTCAATATTCTATTTTGGAAATACTTGCAAAATTGCACTCATCACATTTTATTCCAATGATTTACTTACATCACTATCTTCATCCCTTGACTATGTGTCCTTGAAAACAAATAGTGTTCCATATTTATCTCTTTATCCCTAGCACTTTTCACAGTGTCTGACACATATTATGACTCAATAAATGTTTGTTGAGTTTAATTGGCATAAAATAAATCAAAGACTACGTACTTATGTAAAGCTCTACCATTTACATAGAATTTTGTGAGGCTGTGTATCATACTCAGAAAGAATATAAGCTTTGAGATGACTGTTAATACAATCAAGCTTTATTACATTTTTTTCTTTTTTTTAAAGACAAACTTTCAGCCTTAGTTTTCAGTTTGTTAAGAATACAGCAATACTTCCCTTCCTCATATAAATTACTGAGGCATGTTTTTAAAGTACTTCAAAGAGTGATAATGAACTATTACTTAAACAAAAGTGATGTTCCCTTTATATGGTGTTGAGCCTGCTTCTGTTGTTTAATTTCTTTTTTATGTTTGCTCCATGGATTGGAGGCAATGTATGAATCATCAAAACTCACAGAAGCTGATGGAAACTAGCCAGAAAGAGAAGACATTCTAATGAAAAAAATAATTTACATTGAAATAAAATTGCAAAAGGTGGGAGGAATATCACAACTTGCTTTTGGGATGTTGCATTATCCAATACAAATAGAAATCCTTTTAAAAGACATTTTGAGTAAATACCCAGTAGTGCAATTGCTGGGTCATAGGGCAGTTCTATTTTCAACATTTTGAGGAACCTCCATGCTGTTTTCCAGAGTGGCTGCACCAGCTTGCATTCCCACCAACAGTGTAGGAGGGTTCCCCTTTCTCCGCATCCTCTCCAGCATCTGTCATTTCCTGACTTGTTGATTTTAGCCATTCTGACTGGTGTGAGGTGATATCTCATTGTGGTTTTGATTTGTATTTCCCTGATGCCGAGTGATATGGAGCACTTTTTCATGTGTCTGTTGGCCAACTGGATGTCTTCTGATTTTGATTCCTTTCAGACTAGAGAGTCCATTCTCATTGAAAATATAACACATACTAACTGCAAAAGTCCTCCAAAAGAAGTTCAAGTACTATTTTAATTTGGGAAATTCAATTTTCTTTCTATTCTTTCATATATTAACCTATATAAACTTTCTATTATACACACACACACACTTTTCTATAAATATACTTTTCTATCATATATACATACATATATATGTATATACATATACATCTACATAAAAGGTATATATACTTAAAATATAATATAAAATACCTACATAAGTTTTTTAATTATACAAGCTTGTGAGCTTTATCTATGTGTATCTGTCTATTTGTGTGGATATATCACAGCATAACTTGTAATTCTTACTAAAAATCATACAAAAAAGTTAAACCTTACAAGAATTTCAAAAGTGAAATCGGGGCACCTGGGTGGCTCAGTGGGTTAAGCCGCTGCCTTCGGCTCAGGTTGTGATCTCAGAGTCCTGGGATTGAGCCCCGCATCGGGCTCTCTGCTCAGCGGGGAGCCTGCTTCCTCCTCTCTCTCTGCCTGCTTGTGATCTCTGTCTGTCAAATAAATAAAATCTTTAAAAAAAAAAAAGTGAAATCAGTTCACTACAATGCAAATAGTTACATAAAAATTGAGAATTTTCAAATAGGCTATGCTATTTTCTAAACTTTCTCGTTACACATTTATTTGTATTATTTATTATTATTATATATAAAATCAAATGTATGTATTAATATATACATAAACCATATAGAAGACAATGCTGTCTACATTAAGACATAATCTATGGAATGAAACAAATATAAATAAGGCATCAACCATAATAAATAAGCATATTAAGCAATAATTTTAAACAATAAAATTATATATTTGGAGTATTTTAAAAATGAGACATAGACAACAAAATGTATAAGCAAATGTAGAAGAAGCCCTTCGTATTAGAAGACATGAATGGTAGAAATATACAAGCACAAAAGCAGGTCCAAAGAGGACTTGATTAATAAGTAAGACCAAGGGGCCGCCTGGGTGGCTCAGTGGGTTAAGCTTCTGCCTTAGGCTCAGGTCATGATCTCAGGGTCCTGGGATCGAGCCCTGTGTCAGCCTCTCTGCTTGGCATGGAACCTGGTTCCTTCTCTCTCTCTGCCTGCCTCTCTGCCTACTTGTGATCCCTTTCTCTCTCTGTCAAATAAATAAAATCTTTAAAAAAAAAAATAAGTAAGCCCAAGTTACTGGACTATGAAGCAACAGATAGCAACTTCTAAAGGAATGGCAAGTTGATGGATTGTAAGAACAGCTGTGGTGTCACTGCTCTATCTGAAACAGCAGTAAGTACTATATTCTACTGTGGGATGGTTTTCTGAGATTCTGAAATAGTCTCTTGTGTGTCTTGTGTTTTCAGAGGAACACAAAAGTATTTAGCAGTGGGCCCCAAGAATAAAAAACCCTATATCTTTAGGAAATTATAAAAATGCAATTTACTTGCCACTAAGTGATAAATCTATAGTTATCTTATGGGATTTTCCACTGATCAGTCTTCAAGGTGATATTTTGACATTTATAAATAGTATCAGATTTCTTCAATATATGCACATCCTTAATAACCTGCATACCAAATTCATTTGGGTATAATTGACACACACTCAAATACAAATGTTTGGAGGTTACAATTTTATATATTTGACAAATATGCATAATCAAGTAACTACCATCATAAGATATAGAAAATATTCATTACTGCCAAAATCCCCTTATCTTCCTTCACGATAACTGTCATCCAATTTGTCCTAGCCAAGTACTTAACTTTCTGTCATATTACATTAACTTGTCTATTCTAGAATTTCATATAAATAGAATACAATATACATTCTTTCTTGCTATCTGCCGATCCCCAAATCTCCAATCCCTCCAAAAGTGGCAACTGTTAGTACTTTCTTAAGTAATCTGCACCCCCCACAGTGGAGCTTGAACTCCAACTCCCAAGTCAAGTGTCACATGCTCTACTAAATGAGTCAGCCACGCACCCCTGTAAGGGTTCATACTTTCTTAAATATGGTCCAAAGGAGAAAAAAGAAAAAGATACATATCCTTTTAAAAATTAAAAAATCATACACAAATGGTTTCATGTTGTTTTTCACTTGTCCACTAAATAATGTATCTAGGAGATCTTTCTCTATTCTAATGACTGTATTTTCTTGACACATAATTATTTATTAGCTCCCATTTATGGAATGTTGTGGTTGCTTCTGGCATATATATATATATATATATATATATATATATATAATTTTTTTAAAGATTTTATTTATTTATTCAACAGACAGAGATCACAAGTAGGTAGAGAGGCAGGCAGAGAGAGGGGGAAGCAGGCTCCCTGCCGAGCAGAGAGCCTGATGCGGGGCTCGATCCCAGGACCCTGGGATCATGACCTGAGCCGAAGGCAGAGGCTTTAACCCACTGAGCCCCCCAGGCTCCCTTATACCTAGAAAAATACTTTTAAATTTCACATATAAGTGAGAACATACACTATTTGTCTTTCTCTGACTTATTTTGTTTAGCTTTCAAGTTCCATCTATATTGCTGCACATATCAGCATTTCCTTCTTTTTTTATGGCTGAATAATTACCACTGTAGTTATTAACCATATACATACACACATCACATTTTATCTATTCCACCATAAATGGACAACTGATTTGCTTCAGTGCTCTTACTGCTGAAAATAATGCTGCAGTGAACATGTGGTGCAGATATCTTTTCAATATAGGGACTTCATTTCCCTAGAATAAATACCAGAGGTGGAATTGTTGGTCGTATGGTAGTTCTATTTTTATTTTTTTGAGAAATCACCATACTATTTTCAATAGTGGCTGCACCAGTTTACATTTTTATGTCCATTTCTCTATATCAATGGAAAGAAGTTGTTTGCTATATCTGCAGGACCAATTAGATGTTTAATTTCTTTCTGAGATTTCTGGTGTGAATTTTTACTGTATTTTTGCCATTAGTTTCAGTCTCAAACATGTTCAAGAGAATCAAGGTTTACAAAAATTGAGTATTTTTCACAAACATAATACACGGTTAGTAAAATAATAGACATATTGGAGCAGTTATAGAAAATATATAAAAATTAAGCTTAAATCTTGCAAAGATCCTGGGTGACATGAAATAGTCTAGCAGAAAACTATCCATTTTAATGAGTTTTTTAAAAATCATTTGGATTAATAAGTTTTCTTTTTTTTCATATTGTTATTTTATTATTTCTTTCCTTTTATATACTTTGTTTTCTCTTTTTATCCTGTCTTTCTAAGGTAAAACTTAGATCTTTGATACAATTATATATCATTGGATATTTCTTTTAGTATTTAATTTTTTAAAAATATTTTTATTTATTTACTTGACAGAGATCACAAGCAGGCAGAGAAGCAGGCAGAGAGAGAGAGAGAGAGAGGGAGAAGCAGGCTCCCTGCTGAGCAGAGAGCCAGATGCGGGGCTTGATCTCAGGACTCTGAGATCGTGACCCGAGCCAAAGGCAGAGGCTCAACCCCCTGAGCCACCCAGGCACCCCTACTATTTAATTTTTAAACTCGGTATTTTATTTTTAGAATTATATATCATACACACACATACATCCACACACACGCACCCCGTTACCCCTGAAGCACTGCTTTTTGATATTTATTTTTCAATTAAAAATATTTTATAATTATTATTGTGATTTTTCCTTTGGCCCATGGGCTATGTAGAATTATTATTTAACTGATCATTATTTGGATATGTTAGGCTACTTACTCCTCAGTGGTCTAAGAATATAAACTATTTAATTTTGATTCTTTGAAATTTACTGAGATATTTCTATGGCTTAACATATGATCTATAGAGATTAACATTCCTTTTGCATTTAAAGTTTGTCTACTTGAAATAGGAGCTCCAACTTTCAACTAAAATTGTGGATATATCTCCTTTCAGTTCTCTGAGTATTTGATTTACATGTTCTGAAACTCTCAAGAAGTTCATACTTATTTACATATTTAAGTGTATTTTGTCTTACTGATGAATTATCTCTTTTATAATCATGAATGTCTCTCTTTACAAATATATTTTGTCCTGAAGAATGCATGGTCTGGTATTAATATAGCCTCTCCAATCTTTTTAGGATGATTCTTAGCATCCTATAATATTTTTTATCTTTTTACTTTTTACCTAGTTACTTATTTACATTGAACACATGTATCTTCTAGACATCATGTTGCTCAATCTGGCTTTTTATCCAGTTTGACAATCTACCCTTTATTTGGAATGTTTAGACATTTACGTTTTATTTGTCTCTAGGTTTGGGTTCAAGTTTACCCTCTGGCTATTATTTTCCGTATCCATTCTTTGTTCTTTTTCTTTTTTTTTTCTTTAATTTTATTTGTTTAATGGAGAGAGACATAGCAAAAGAAGGGAACACACACAGGGGGAGTGAGAGAGGGAGAAGCAGGCTTAGCAGGGAGCCCGATGTGGAGCTGTGATCATGACTTGAGCCAAAGACAGATGCTTAATGACTGAGTCACCCAGATGCCCCACTTTTTCTTTCCCTAACATTGTTTGGATTAATTCTGATTTCCATTTTAGAGTTATTTACTGAATCTCTTCATTTTTTTGTAACAATTTTCTTCAAAGGATCAGCAAGATGCATCTTTAACTTAACAGTCTATTTTAATATTGCTATACCTGTATTCCTCAGTTCTCACCTCCTGTCCTGCGTTGTCACTTCTAGTTATGTTACAAATCACATGTTGTTTTCATTTCTTAATCAAATCCATCTGAAAGTAACAAAAATTACAAAAATCCCTTTTAAATCTTTTCTTATAGATTTACTTTATTTAGTACTCTTTATTCCTTTGTGTATACTTAATTTTCCACTTGAATTCTTTTTCATTCACCTGCAGAATCAACCTTATTATTCATTGTAGTAGAAGTGGCGAAGGGTGAATTTTATCAGCTTTCTTTTTTTTCCAAAAATATTTTTATTTCACCTCATTTTCCAAAGATTATTTGGCCAGATAGAGAATTACAGATTAAATGTTATTTTTTTGGTTTATATCTTTGTTTCTACTCTTTAAATATACAATTCTGTTTTCTTCTGGCTTTGTTTCTGAGAGTCTTTCATTTCCAGGATTATTTAATCTATCTCTAAATTCTTTTAAGACTTTCTCTATTACTGGTTTTCCATAATTCAGATATATTATGCCTTGCTGTTTGTCTTATTTCAGTTTCAATGAGCTTCTTGGTTTTCAGCACATTGTTTTTTATTAAACTTGCAAAAACTTAAAAAAAATAAATAAACTTGCAAAAACTTTAAACAGTAGTTAAGTTGTTTATGATGCTGTTTTCTGTACCCCACACCCTACTCATTTCTTCTCTCCTTCTTGGTCTCCAATTACACAATTACTCTATTTATTGCTTGATTTTTTTTCCATGAGACTGAAAATCTTTAATTTTCTTTTTTTCTTTGAACCTCTCAGTTTAAATCTTTTCTAATTCTGTATTTTTAAGTTCACTTATATTATCATAAACTTTATTTAATATTCTGTGGAGCTGTAATGACTTTATTTCATATATTTGATATGAGCCACCAGACTCCACAAAACATACTTGCCTAAGGCTTTATTTAAAGGCAATTGATAGAGTTGGGGGAAATTGGAATGAGAGACTATGGACTCTGAAAAACAATCTGAGGGTTTTGAAGGGGTGGGGGGTGGGAGGTCGGGGTACCAGGTGGTGGATATTATAGAGGGCACGGATTGCATGGAGCACTGGGTGTGGTACAAAAACAATGAATACTGTTATGCTGAAAAGAAAAAGATAATAAAGGCAATTGATACAGTGCAAGAAAAGAGAGTAAAGGAAAGTATTGGACGTATCAATGAAACTAGAAGCTGGTTTTTTGAAAGAATCAATAAGAGGGCACAGCTTGCATGGAGCACTGGGTGTGGTGAAAAAATAATGAATACTGTTTTTCTGAAAATAAATAAATTGGGAAAAATAAAATAAAATAAAAAAAAATAAAAATAATAAAAAAAAATAAAAATAATAAAAAAAAAAAAAAAAAAAAAAAAAAAGAATCAATAAGATCGATAAGCCACTGGCCACACTAATCCAAAAGAAAAGAGAGAAAGCCCAAATTCATAAAATTATGAATGAAAAGGGAGAGATCACAACTAACACCAAGGAAGAAGAAACAATCATCAGAAGTTATTATCAACAGTTATATGCCAATAAGCTTAGCAACCTAGATGAAATGGAAAGTATTGGAGAACTAAGAGACATCAATATGTATGCACTCAAGGAGCTGGACTGGAACAGACTAGACTGTCTTTAGCTTGAGACACTATCTTTATCAGTATTTGTTATAGGAATCCTAGCTTTGGGAGAGCTCAAAGGAAAAATTTCCAGAAGGTACATTTATCTCCTCTTGGCCTCCTGATCAAGCTAGTCTTTCCAAGCTGAAGGTTAGACTGTATTAATCACATTTTTAACATTCTATATTTTACTATGCTTTGACAACTTGATAGGTCTAGTTGCCAAGGAAGTAACTGCCCAACGAAGGGTCAGCTAATTATCAAGATATCAATTTCCTGTGGACAGGTCTTTCATAGGCAAACCAACCAATGCCAAGTTTACATCCTTAACCTCCACCACCTCTTTTATCCAACTTTCACACACCACACCAATTCTTCCCCTGCCATAAGCCAACCCAGGGCCACAAACCAGAACACTAGAGACTACCACTTAGCCCAGAGCCCACAGATATTATTCAGATTAGCCAATTCAATAATAAAGTTTTGGGTCATGCTTTCCCTCTTGTTCCTTCTGCTTTGTGATAAAACCTGGTGCTTCACCTTGCATTCAGTCCTGCAGGGCATGCTATCTTCCCTTCTTTGGAGAACTATAAATAATAAATTCTTCTTTCAATGGCCTTGACCCATGTTACCACCTGGTTGCCCCCATAAGTTAAAATTCCATGGGTACAATTGGAACATAGACCGGTTGCAAAACATTTAGTAAAGAAATTGACCTTTGAAGTCACCAGGGTGATTTGGCTTTTTATGCAGCACATCATAAATTCTTTTGTCCTTACCTTGAATAAGAACAACCAGATATCTAGAAATGTCCAAAGATAAAGACAGAATTTTCCTATTAATATAATCAGCAGTATCTCTACAATTCAAGCTCTGACTCTTGGTCAATAGTCTTTTTTTAAAAAAAAAAATTTATTTACTTATTTGACACACAGAGAGAGATCACAAGTAGACAGAGAGGTAGGCAGAGAGGGAGGGGAAAGCAGGCGCTGCTGAGCAGAGAGCTCAATGTAGGGCTCAACCCCAGGACCCTGAGATCATGACCTGAGCTGAAGGCAGAGGTCTAACCCATGGAGCCACCCAGGCTCCCCAATACACCGTCACTTTAATTAGCTCAGAACTACTTCTCTTCTGTCATCTGTTGCACAATTTATACAATATGAAAAGCAAAAGAGTATTAAATAAAGTAATCTTTTGCATCATTAAATGAGGTACATATATTGTTTTAAAGAAACATCTCAATTTATCAACACAATTTTTTTCATGATCATTTCAAGCATGACAATTTTTATAATTTTTGAATTTTATGAAAGGTATAAATTAGTTATCATATTCAATTAATCTATTATTAACTATTTCTAGGTCTTCTACTATCCAACAAGCTTCTATTGAAAAAAAATTACGTGAAGGTTTTAATTCAATTCTCCAATATATTTGATCATTAATATCAGTATTAATGGTTTTATCAAAATCAAATTTATACCATCAGTTACAACAGGATTATACCAAATAGTAGTTAGACTAGTAACTAGACTGAGAATATTACAAAATAAGAATTATAATAGGATGTTCTGTACCTTCTTTTCTCTCATTGAACCTTCCCTATTTATACCAATATCGTCACTTCAAACTCCGAATTTCTTATTTTAGTATCATATCAGATATAATAATTGTTATTTCAGATAAGGGTTATACTTTCCTCCCACTTGACTGCATACTAGGATACTTAATAACATTAAATGGACAATGGGAATATTTTACCATAGGAGAAGTCTATGATTATGTGGTCACAGGAAGATATTTCCTTTTATTTCCAGTAAAAGAAAGATCTTAAATAAGTTTATACCTTAGAGAAAATGTCCTAAGATATTTTCTTACTCATTTTTTTATCTATTTGCTTTCTTAGTTGTTAAGAGATTTTAAAATATCAACTTTCCATATTAATCATTTTCTTCTCTTGTTCATCATATTGTTTTGCATAAGAAAATCTTCATGTGTTTGATGATCATTTTTTCTTATGTAAATTTTAGCTTTCTTCTTTTGGGGGATCCAATATTTTTCATTTTGTTTACATTAAAGGTAATTTTTGGAATTTAATGTTTTCTAGAGAAACATAACTCTTAGTATGCTCTTATAATTATAGCACGTATGAGTATTTTAACTTTCATAAAGATACTATTTAGGAACTCTAAGTTTACTATAATAATTTTCTCATTTTGTGCTAGAGGAAAGGGAATATGTTTTCTAATAGCTCAATCAGTTCATTCTCTTATCCAATCAACATTTAGTAAAGACATGTCATATAGTAATGATGCAGTAGATATGAATATTCAAAGATTAAAGATCTGGTCTCTATTCATTTGGCTCCCACAGTAATCAGAACTGTTTCATGTAAGTTATTACCCTGGTTCATTCTTCTTATGTTTTACCTAAGATACTAATAAATGCACGAAGAATACCTATTTCTACCTGCAGGGGATAAATTAATAAAATTTTATGAACTTGTTATAGTAAGGATTTCAATAATAGCTTTTTTTGCAGCTGTAATTTATAAGCTTCAATTTTTAAGCCAAAATTTATTCACCTGTATAGTCTTTCTGCTTCTGATAAGATGTCCAATGATCATTGGATTTTTCCTAATTAATAAAAGTTATAACCCATGCAATTATCTGTGTAAAGGTTATAGCACAACATCTGAATACTAACAATTTCTATAATAAAAAATAAATCTGTAAATATCAGCAATGCATTTCTAAATGTTCTCCACAGTAATTCTTCTGCAAGACATACATTTAAGAAAAAAAAATTATAATATTGAAATGGCTTTGACAGCATGGAGATAAGGTATTAAAAATCACAAACTACAAGAACATATATTATGATTGCATTGCTGTCACAAATGGATCCCTTAAATGAAAAAGACACTGAAGTTAATTTATTTATTCAGTTTGGCTAGTCAAGTAGCTATAATTACCAGTTGGTCTTAAAAGAATCAGTTTCTTTAAATTTAGCTTATTAATGATTACTGTATGGATAATCATTTTCATTGTCCAAATGGAAATAATCTAATAAAAACTACATAACCCAACTTATGAGTGCAAAAGGCATTTTGAACAATTTTAATGGGATTAGATATTTTAATAGATAAAAATAAATGTTTTATACTCTAACAATACTTTTTAATTTTTTTCTTCATCAACTAGGTAAATGGTATCAGTATTTTTCTTTAAAATTTCAATGCTAGACTTCTGATTTCAGCTGTAATATGTAAAAGGCTTTAAAGTTATTAAGCCCATTTTTATAACAAGATAAATTAGATAAACTGAAATTCAATGAATTTTCTTGGACTACTCAGAAAACTGACTTGATAGAACTGAAAACCACCTCAAATTCTAAAGGAAGAGGCAAAGCTAGAGAGTCACAGGAGAGATCTGTTTATTTGAAGCAGAAGCTACTGGAGCCACAAACTAACAAGAATACTTATGTGATAATTCTCACAAGCTGATGGAGATTTAGTACGGACTAGTGTGAGAGTGAGAAACCCCCAAGGGATGCAATCCCCCATACTTCGTGGACTTTATCTAGCACAGATTCATTGGTTTTACTTTCATGGTTTTTACTTCCAATAACCCTACAAGCATATGATGATTAAAAAGCAAAGAAAGATTCCTGCTCCTCATCCCTCATGGCTCTGGCTGTAAGGAGAGAAAAGTATTATTGTGAAATAAGCAAAACATTCTTGAAAGCAAAGCCTTGCTCTCCAGGAGAATGGATTTCATCACAGAATTTTCCCACCTCATGAAATCCATTTCTCCCACTCCAGACAGCTCAAGATTTCCTGTCTAATAAGAAATTCCTAAAACCCAAAAATAAGGAAAAAACCTCAACCACCTTCTTTGCATCAAAATAAGAAAAAAAAAAAAAAAAAAGTAAAAACCTGAACAGATGCTTCACCAAGGGGGATACATGGAAAGAAAACAGGCATGTGAAAAGATGTCCAATATTATTTTTTGTGAGAAGTGTATACAAGAGTCAGATACAAATATAATAAAACCCAGTAGACTATCTAAGATAAAATTTTAAAATTGTATTGACAATTGCTGGCTAAATTGTAGAGGAACAGGAACACTCATTCTTTTCTGGTGTAAATACAAAAATCATAGTAACTTTGTAAAGCAACTTGTTAACTCTTAAGAAAAATAAATATAATATTAGTGTATAATCCACCAACCATGCTTTTGGGTATAACTGAACAGATTTGAAACTTGGGGCTACTGTCACATGGATGTCTAGGGCCATTTTATCACCCAAAACCAAAGCTATCAAGATGGAGGGTTCTGGGTCAGGCCTCCCCAAGATGGTCCACTTTGACATAAAGATTATTTTGAATTAAAACCCAATCAGAACCCATCAGATTCAGGAAAAAAAAAAAAAAGAGAGAGAGAGAGAAAGAAAAAGAATAAAAAAAGAAGAAGCTATTTACCTTTATACTCAACTGTCTAAAAAGAATTTTAGACACTGCTCCAGAAAAAGATGTATTGCCAAAGAGAACTACATTATGATATAAACCAGGTATGAGAGACTGGGAGGAACCTAGCAAGTTCTGTTTGATAAAAGTCCTCCATGTCCAGTTGTTTCTGAGTGGTCCACTGAATACTTGTTTACCAAACATTTACCCTTTTTCATCTTTGTGTGAACTGCATTCCATTACTTTGAAGTCTCAAACCCCTATCTTCTTCTCCTTAGTTCAGGATGATGTATAGATCCTATTTTGCCTGTCTTTAAAGTTTTCATGTCTGGGATGCCTGGGTGTCTCAGCTGGTTAAGCATCTGACTTCCACTCAGGTCATGATCCTCGGGTCTGGGACTGAGTCTGGAATGTAGCTCCTTGCTCAGCAGGGAGCCTCCTTCTCATTCTGCCTGCTGCTTGCCCCGCTTGTACTCTCTCTGACAAATAAAATCTTATAAAAAAAAAAAAAGGGTTATTAAGAAAAATTTCCATGTCTGTGTGAATTCCCCATATGTGCAAAATTAAATTAGATTTTCTCCTGTTACTCTATCCCATATCAATTTGATTCTTAGTCTGGCTAAAAGGATCTTAAAGGGGACAAGAAATTCTTCTCCAGGAACTTACAATAGTTGAAAAAATAAATAATATTTTATATATAGGATGTACATCTAAGTGATGGAATAGTAGAAAATGATTAAAAAATGAGCTATCAATTCACAAAGAGACATGAATGAGTCTTAAGTGCATATTGCTATAATAAAGAAGCCAGTGTGAAAATGCTATATATTATATGATTTCAATTATATGAGATTCTAGATAAATCAAAACCACAGAAATGGTAGTCAGATAAGAAGTCACTAGCAGTTCAAATGAGAAGGGAGGGTCATTCAGGTGCAAAGAGATTTTTTTTTTCCTATGGTAGTAAATCTATTCTGTATGGGATGCTATAATGGTTGATATATTTCATTATAAGTTTCTCAAAGCTCAAAGAACTCCACAGCACAAAGGGTGGAACTTTGTGTATACCAAATTAAAAAAAAAAAAAATTAGTGAGGAATTTGGGAGATCTCAGTAAGAAATGCAGTATGTGAAAAAATGATCTTTTATAAACATATGATACAACTGTAGGGCCCAAGGGCAGGCCAACCCAAGAAGGGCTACTTTGACATAAAGATTACTTTGAGGCAAAAGCAATCAAAACCCAGATAATTCATGAAAGGCTCTTTATCTGCCCTTTAACTACCTAAATTTACATGGGAAATGAGTGTCTGTAGCTGGAAGAGAGCTATTAACTGAGATTCCACTTTACTTAGAAACTTACCTACACAACAAGGCAGCCTTTACTTTCTAAACCTCTCTCACCTTCTTCCTAATATTCATCCTCTCCTTTGTATCCTCAGACCCTGTCCTCTCCTTAGCTCAAGTTGTCATATAAGCCCCACATTGCCTGAATGTCTGGAGTTTCACATCTGTGTGGATTCCCATAGGTACCATATTAAATTTTATTTTCTCTTATTAATCTGTTTCATGTAAATTTGTTTAGTCCAGCTAGAGCACCTTAAAAAGCAGAGGAAATTTCTTCCTCATCAACTAAGAGGGGTGGCAGAAAAGCTTCAAACTTAAGTCTAAGTCACTTTGGAATGACTTGTATCTGTTAAGACCAAAGGCAATACATAAGTTAATTAAGACAGTTGTTCATAACAACTTTACTCTACTTAATAAACCTTTCCCCTAAAGGCACAGGCCAACAATTCTGATATGATTATACACGTATTCTGTAACTGAATGTAAGTGAATGATGGATGATGAGTTATTTTCTCACTGTTGGGTGGTAGTTATTTGTAGAAAGTAAGAAAAGGCTAAGATGATCCATGCAGAAATGAGTTAGAGTTGGAGATATCAAAATGGGTTCATTTTAGCTTGATATAGAAAAAGAGAGTTACATATAAAAATATTTATATAAGTGTGCACATACACATGTTAGTACATTCATATATATTTCCTTGTTCTGTCACCTGGGAGAACCTTGAAACAACAACCCTGTAATAGCAACAATTATACCTGGAGCCCAGAACTTGCTTTCAAATAAAATCCTCCAATAAAAGGAAGCAGGACTCCTTGCAAAATGGCTGATTTTAGGATTAGAACAGGAAATACACAAGATGAGCTTAAAATATCTTATAGTACCAGAAAATAAGATAATGCTCAAAAAACCAAATGAAAACAAAAAATCTTATATTATCATAGGTACATTAAAGAGAAGCAAAAGCCAACTGAAAGCGCTCCCAATGCCAAAGCTGGAAAAATTTGAGCAACCAAATGAATAAATTAGAATTGGATTATAGCCCGAAATATAAAATAAGTATACATGAGTCCATGCTGATGAACCATCACAAGCAAATGGATGAATGAGGCAGAGGAAACAAACTTCAAGTACAGAAGAAAAATTCCAAATATTTTGTCAGAAAACTCTGTCCTCAAGACAGAAGAGCATAATTCTCCACTCCTTAAATCTGGCCTATGTGTAGTGACTTCTTTTCAGGGTACGATATAAAAGCACATGAGGGTGAAGCATGGCAGGAAAGGGACTTTGCAGTTGGAGAAGTCAGAAAAGTCAGAAAAACACTATCAGGTGATCAAGTTCAGCAGCAAAAGTGATAGTTCATCTTGAGAGTATTTACTCTTCTTTTTTTTTATTTTTTTTTATTTTTTATAAACATATATTTTTATCCCCAGGGGTACAGGTCTGTGAATCGCCAGGTTTACACACTTCACAACACTCACCAAAGCACATACCCTCCCCAATGTCCATAAGTAGTATTTACTCTTGATATGTGTTGAAATGGTTAACTCTAGCTTTTCTTCTAAAAACACATCACCCAGACTAATCAGAAGGAAAACATCAGAGCAATTCCAATGGAGGGGCAGTCTACAAATTACGTGACCAGCACTTCTCAAAACTTCAGAAACAATGAAAGTTTGAGGGATGGTCAAAAGCAAAAAGTCTATAGAGATATAGGGACCAAATGTAATGTAATATCCAAAATAGAATCTTGGAACAGAAGGAAATTAGATAAAGTGAAAGTGAACAAAGTGTGGGCTTTCCTTATTATATCAATATTGATTCATTAATTAAAATATGTAAATTACTAACATAAAATATTAATAACATGGGAAATCAGGTATGAGTTATGTGATGTAGTAAAAAACTTTTAAATTTAATTCAATTATTTTTTTAGTTGAAAAAGTGATTTTTAGAAAGTGTTACATTATATATATTTATTATTAACTTACATTCATGCCAGACTGAAGAAGTAAACATTTTGCTAAAATATAGAATTTTATTCAGCTCACGATGTCACTGATATTTAGAAGAGATGAGCATAATTTTCTGCTTTAAAATGTATAGATTTGGGGGCACCTGGGTGGCTCAGTGGGTTAAACCTCTGCCATCAGCCCAGGTCATGATCTCAGGGTCCTGGGATGGAGCCCTGCATCGGGCTCTCTGTTCAGCAGGGAGCCTGCTTTTGCCTCTCTCTCTCTCTGCCTGCCTCTCTGCCTGCTTGGGATCTCTCTTGCTCTCTCTCTCTGTGTCTCAAATAAATAAATAAAATCTTTAAAATAAATAAATAAATAAATAAAATGCATAGACTTTAAGAATCCTATTAAAAGAGGCACAGTAAAATGAACGAAATTTCAAGTTTGTTTTGTATATATCATCTATTGTAATACATCACAGTACCATAAAATTTAGTGGTTTATACAACAATGAAAATGTTTCTCATTAGTTCTGTTGGTTGGCTGAGTGACTGCGGTCATCTGAAGGGAATAATAGAATATGTAAGATGGACTCAATCACCCTGACAGGTGGAACTGGCTAATTTGGGAGTGCCACATGTCCTCTCATTCTCCATGAAGCTAGTGGCCTTCCAAAAAGCAGCCATCTCAGGGCAAGGTTAAAGATATCACATGTAGGGGCTCCCAGGGGTCTCTTGAGGCCTAGACTCCAGAACTTACACGGGATTAGTTCCAAAGATTTAGTTGATCAAAGAAAATCACAAGGTTTGCCTGTTGGATAAGAATAGCAAACCACATTGCAAAGTACCATGCAAACTGGGTGGAAGGAATTTGTGATCGTGACGCAAACTACCACATACATTGGCATTATGTATCCTGGCAATAACAGGGGGATTCCTGTTTTAAAAGGACTGTTTCTCATGTTGCAGCATTTGGTCATGATCCTCATCAATTCTATTGTCGATTCAAATGTATATTAAGATTTTCCTATGAGCAGGGACTTCTTCTAAGTATGTCCTGATTAACTCATTTGAGCATAACAAAAACTCTAGGACTAGTTAATGTTATTCTCATTGTAAACTGGTTGTGGCATACATGTTAGAAGAATGGTTTTATTTTAATTAGTTCATTCGTTGATTGATTGCAGTTTTTGCTTATACTAGGGACATGATTGAAGGCAAATTAATCTTTCTGAGCTTTGCATTTTATACTGACAAAATTAGGTAGCAATAAAAATTTTAAGGTCATTCCATTTCTGAGTTTTTATTAATGCATTCCTATTGATCAAATGTCATGGATCACATATACAAATATACTTATAGAAATGAATATTCTTACTTTCATGGCTCTTTCCCTTTTTGTTCTTATTATTGAAAAATATGTAAAATAATTCATTTAATGAAATATTGCATATGGTTGAGTTTTGCATTGAGAGAAGCTGAGCTTCAAGTAGAAAACGTCATGTCTACCATTTTTACCTTAGAATTTCCAAATTAAATAGCCTCATGGAAAATGAGAAAGATTGTTAGAACTTTGACCATCAACACTACTGTCTTTACCCTCCTTCTCCATCCAGTTCTATAAATGTTTTAATGCATTATTCATAATGAATTATTTTGATAATATTTTGTACATTTATATAATAAATGAACTATTTTAATTAATATTTAATGAATCCAGATATTTAACTGCTGTATTTGAAATACATTTGTTTCATAAACTGCTTCCAATTGGATACTTTTCTAGCTTCTTAATATATTCTTAGTTCTACAGACAATTCTCATAATATTTCTCTATTAAAAGACAAGCCCAAGGCTCAAAGACTTTATATGACTTTTCTGGGACTTCATAGCTAATGGGATTACAACTGTGAATCACAATAGCCACTTTACTTGCAATAAAGATGAAGTATTTTATATTAATTTTTCAAAATAAATGTTTAAAAATATATTTCAAGTGATCTTTATGCACATATGTTTAAACTGCAATTGTCAGCTCAAAGAAATCTAAATAGCATCTAAGAATTTGGCAATACTTATTTATTCCAGACATTAGGACTCCAAATCCATTAACAAAAAGAACCATAAAGGGCAAGTAAATATTAATGTTGTTTGTTGTATCTTTCCAGTTTAAATGTTTCATGATCCGAAATCAGAGTTGGCTTCATTTTAAAAAGACTACAGTGGAATTTGAAGAAATAGTATAAAATTTATAACTGTTTCCAGCTTTAATATTAATTATGACTATTGAATAACCATTCTTAAACATTTAAAAATCCCCTAGAAGTAAAATTGCACTATTATTATAGGCCAAATTATATAAATTATGCAATGTTTGTGGATAAAATTATTTTATGGCTTTTCATGAAAACTGTCCTGATGTTGGACTAATAATGGGAGCTATGGATAGAGATGGATCATGATTTGCTATGAGTTTTTATAAGTTGAAACTGAGAGATGAATACAGAAGACTCATTCCTCTATATCTACTTTCAAAAGTAGTTTAATATTTTTGTAACGAAAGAGAGCATGTTTGGTCCTTGCACAGGGTGTGCCTATTTAATATCTTCACTAGAGATCAATGGAAAATTAAATAAATATCATAATTAAAACTTGAATTATATACAATGATCTATGGCTAGACTTTGATATTTAACTTAAGTACCTGATAATGATATAAAAATGAAAATCAAGACTATTTTGGTTATCAGTCGTCTTTGCCTTCTGGAATCTCTTATCCTCCTAGACATCTAATTCTGGTATAACTCCAGTGGAAACTATCCTCTTAGTCCATGTCTTATCGATAAACTTGACTGCACCTCTAAAAACCAAGAGAGTGGGCGCCTGGGTGGCTCAGTGGGTTAGGCCACTGCCTTCGGCTCAGGTCATGATCTCAGGGTCCTGGGATCGAGTCCCGCATCGGGCTCTCTGCTCAGCAGGGAGCCTGCTTCCCTCTCTCTCTCTCTGCCTGCCTCTCAGGCTACTTGTGATTTCTCTCTGTCAATAAATAAATAAAATCTTTAAAAAAAAATAAAATAAAATAAAAATAAAAACCAAGAGAGTGATCTTTGACCTATGTTAAACCCATCAAATCATTCCACTCTGGCAGTCACAGAGGTAACTTCTGAGATCGGTATGTGACCTAATGGGGAGCAATCAAGAAGGAATTGTGTGTGAGTCATCAGATCCTACATTACACAGGGACCTGGATATTGTGATGATTTAAACCTGGTACTTCTGGGTAAGAAATGAAAAGCGTGGGAAAGGATTCTGTTGACACATTTGAGTCCTGAATAAACCGATGCTTAAAGCTATAGCCACCCTTACATTTTTATTACATGAGGCAATAAATATTACTTTTTAATGCAAAAGCTCATTCGGAGAGGGGATTGTTCCCCTTACAATAGGACAAGTCCCAACTAACATGTACATGTAAAAAAAAGTGCTATAAAAGGTTGCTTCCAATCAAGAAGGTCATAAATTGATACATCAGATTTACTTATGAATATTTGATGAAAATGTTTAATATGTTAAAAATTCAGGAACTTTGACTTAAAATTTGTTTTTTTTTCTCTAAGATCTATGAATGTGTATTTGTTAGCCTTTAAGCCAAATATATTGGATATTTCTGTAGAAAAATGAATTATGAAATTAAAATTTAGTCTTTTTTTTCAAAGAATCTCTGCACTCTTAAAAAAATAATATTGGAAGTGATAAGGGAAAAATAGATCTGTTAAATATTTTTTACAAGTAAGTAAATTGAGAAAAGAGTTAACTTTCAGAGTTAATGTTTGTGACTACTTTATGTTACCTAGTTTTCCTATTCTCATTTGATGGATAAATGATGGTACACAAGTAATTTTTAAAGAAGAATAAGAATTTCAGATCTCATTCAATAGGCTTGATGGTTATATAGCAAGCATTTCAGAGTTAATAGTGTAATAGAACTCATAAAGATTTCTTATGTTTATGTTTAGAATATTAATAGTGATAAAAGAAATATTTTGAAAATATCCATTTGTCAAAATTAACACTGAATTTCAGACTAAAGCAAATGTTTATATAAATGTTATATTTAAATGAAACTATATGCAGAGCTTAGACTCAAAAAAACACATTCATAACTCACATTGGTCATGGGAATTAAAGTTACTTTAACTGCATGTTAGGGAAATAATATTTCAAATGGTTTATATACAAAAATATTTTTAAATAAATTTTTATTTGAATGTGGTTGACATACATTGTCACATTGGTTTCAGGTGTACAATATAAAGATTCATTATCTCTGTGCATTTTGCTATGCCTACAAGTGTAGCTACCATCTGTCATCATACAAAACTACTACACTATTAATGACTAGATTTCCTATGCTGTGCCTTTTATTCTTATGACTTATCCTATTACATAATTGGAAACCTGTATCTCCCACCTTCATCTTCAACCATTTTGCCCATCCTCCCCACCCCCTGCTCTCTGATAACCATCAGTCTGGTCTTCATATTTATAGTAAAAATGATTTTTGAAATAGATTTTCATGTGTCTCTTTCAGTTGGTTATTTCCATGATTCAATAAAGTGTTTGCAATAAAACATTCAACAATTCAGAGTTAAATTAAAAGTTAAAGAAAAATGAGTAAGAAAACAGGAAACTTATATGTGTGATTTAATAAAAGTAAAAATTCTGAATTTCTAAAATATACTAAAATTTTCTTCAAAAACTTTACTCAAAAAAAAAACTTTACTAAAAACTACAGAAGTATATTCAACTTAGTTAATGGTTAAAATAAAGACAATGTCTTCATAGTTAAGACCAAATTAGATTTGTCACTCTTTTTTCATTAATTTTTTTTTCATTTCCTAAGAATTTTGCATGGAAATTGTTGACCTCCTCATAGTTTTTACAATATAGTTGTTATAAAGGTTAAATTAATAATATATACAATGGAGTATTATGCCTCCATCAGAAAGGATGAATACCCTACTTTTGTATCAACAAGGATGGGACTAAGAGACATAAGAGATTATGCTGAGTGAAATGTCAAGCAGAGAGAGTCAAGTATCATATGGTTTCACTTACTTATGGAGCATAAGGAGTAACATGGAAAAGGCATTGGGAGATGGAGAGGAAAAGTGAGTTGGGGGAAATCAGAGGGGGATATGAACCATGAGCGACAATGGACTCTGAGAAACAAACTGAGGGTTTGGGAGGGGAGGGGGCTGGCAGGTTTGGTGAGCCTGGTGGTGGGTATTATGGAGGGCACGTATTGCATGGAGCACTGGGTGTGGTGCATAAACAATAAATTCTGGAACACTGAAAAGATTTTTTTAAAAGACTGAAATATGATGAAATAGAAAAAAAGAAATAGCACAGTAATTTTCAATTAAATATTTTTTTAAATGTAAAAAAGAACCATGTTCTGAAAAACTTTGACAACTGAATTAGTGCAGCAGAAACATTAAAAAGAGGACTACTGAAATTTAAGTTAGTTCTTAAGGAAAAAAAAAAAACAATAAAAGATAGATGAGTTTCCTGATCATTTTCCATGTTAAAGATTCAAATCACGATTGTAATTTTTCCTACTGTGTTGTTCTTTTTGAAGATTGGAATAGGATTAAATACTGTCTCTTAAGTATGTAATTTAAAATAATCATATGGTGACTTTTTTTTGTTTTTCTGACATGATGGAGAAATTCTTTAGACTATAAATATGCATATGTGTATGCCTAAATGTATATGTATATATTTTTTTATAAATTTAGTCTTAAAATTAAGGAAAAACTATATTACCATGTTAAATTTGATTGACTTATTGAGTCCAGAAAAGTATCCACTAAAGATTGTTTTTAAAAACTTACAATATTTTGAAAAAGGTATAGAATTATGAACAAGCCAGATTTTTGCATTCAACAGTGCCCTTTTATCACATTTTGAGTATAAAGTTAAAAATTAGTATAATTTCCTCTCACCTTATTTAAGTCTGTTAGGGCCTAAAATGTATAAGGAATGTGTGTGTTTCTATGTTTATGTGTGAGCACATGTGAAAATTTTCAATTAACCAAACGTTGAATGTTTCTCCATGTACAATCCTGGTTATACAAATTCAACCCTATAAAATTCAATCCAACTCACTGCTTCTAAGTAATTAGATACTGTATCATTTCTTTATCTCTTCCTAATTATTATATTGTTTTCAATATTATATATGTATCAAGTAAAGATGTGTTGACATCTGGGGGCAGTTAGAGTTTGAAATTAATTTTAAGACAATTGACCGTTGCAAGTTTTCAAGACTATTTTTTTTTACATTCACATAGTAGCTTTGATTAAATAAGAGGAAACCGGGAGGCATAACCAATCTAAAAGCAACAAGATCAATAAAGACTGATGGGCTTGTTTCATTTAACAAAATGGGATTTCATGCACAGTGGACCCATTAATTCATTTTCTATAGAAAGCCTCTGGTCTATTATGTTTTAAAGCTTAGGTGAGCATTATCTTTTTCACACATATGGATAGAATAAATGTAAACATATTCCATCTACAAATCAATTCTTTAAATGCACAACATTTTCTATGGAGTTTCCTGTTATATATTGCAAGCATATGAAATGTTATAAATATTTTCATAATTTTAACAACTTATTTTAATCATAGTTTTAAGTCTTATTAGATTTCAACATCTCTGTAAAATATCATGTCTTTATTAAAGACATTAAATATGGGGGCACCTGGGTGGCTCAGTTGGTTAAGTGGCTGCTTTCAGCTTGGGTCATGATCACAGTGTCCTGCATTGGGCTCCATGTTCAGTGGAGAACGTGCTTCCCCTTCTCCCTCTGTCTGCTGCTCTGCCTACTAGTATGTTCTCTCTATCTCTGTAAAATAAATAAATAAATTTTTAAAGACCTTAAATATGATAAATAAAAAATTAATGAGCCGAGAAATTCTAATATTATTAAAAACAAAATGTTATAAAATAGTAGTTATTAATCTATATACTGATATCATCGAATACAATCAGACAATATCAGACAAAGTAAGTAGAAGAGTGATAATTCCAAAATGATTAAAGAGTATGACTTCCAACTCCTACAGAACAGGTAGAATAAAAATTCAAAGTATTGACTAGGAAATTATTAGAGCATTCAGCATATTTCTTAGTTAGACATATTTATCAACTACTCCAAGGAGAAGTCCAAAAGGACTTTATTCTCACAGTATCAAGAGGATAGTAAGCAGACAGAAATAACACAGCACCAGAAATACAATCTCAGAGCACACAGGTTAAAAAAAGAAAAAATCCACAAGGATGAAAATGAAAATCTCCTATAATCTGATTCTTCTTTCCTTTCCTCCTCCCACCTCTTCCTCCACTTCCTTCTTCCTTTATATTTTTTAAAATTTGTACTGAATCTGCTCCCAGTTAAGAGTATATTCTAATGGTACATAGAAAAATCAATAGACTAGTATCCAATCATTAATAAATGTTATGACCAAGCTATTATAAAGTAATAAGAAAACATACACAGGCAGTTTAATTTACATTTGTTGAGACTAGAAGACACTTCTTGCATGAAAACTAGTCAAAGAGGAGAAGCAAATAACCTGGTAAATAGAGGAAATAGTCTTCCAGACACAGAAAATTGTATGGACTATGGCTTAAAATTAAGGGGGTAAATCTGTTATGTGGTGATATAGAAATTATAAAATATATATTATAGTGATATTAAGACTTAAAAGTTTAGCCTGAATATACTCCCAATTTTATAAACATGCTACTACCATATTTTATAACTACACAGTTACATAGTAATTATAATATTGATTCACATGGAGTTCTTAATATGTGCCCAGAATTATTCTATGTGCTTCCTTTAATACCCAAATCTTTTACATAAACTTGAATAACATCTCACCTTACAGATGTATTGTTTTTTATTATAACAATTGTTAAAAATGGTAAATGTATTATTTGTCAATTACCTACTTATATTCTATTTTTTGCAAAATAAATTTTGTAAAATAGTTTACAAACTTATTTTCAAGTTTATATGATTTTAAGTTATCACTGAAATTGCCTGAAAGTGAATACTAAAATTAATTAATTGCTTGAAGTTCAAATGCAAAACTCGATTGAGGAAATTTCCCTGAAGTAATAATTTTAAATAAAAGGAAGAAACAAAAAAGAAAGAAAAGTAAGTAAAAGATGGGTTAAGAGATATAAAATACACAATTACCAAAATTAATACATGACTATTAAAAAAGAAAAAAATTAAAATGGGGAAACAGCTATTTTATAAAATAGGATATATATATTTTGGATTTTTTTTATTTTATTTTTTTAAGATTTTATTTATTTATTTGACAGAAAGAGAGAAATCACAAGTAGGCAGAGAGGCAGGCAGAGAGAGGAGGGAAGCAGGCTCCCCACTGAGCAGAGAGCCTGACACGGGGTTCAATCCCAGGACCCCAAGATCATGACCCAAGCTGAAGGCAGAGGCTTAACCTACTGAGCCACCCAGGCGCTCCTATTTTATTTTTTTTCGGTGTTCCAAAATTCATTGTTTACATACCACATTCAGTGATCCATGCAATACATGTCCTGCATAATACCCATTACCAAGCTCACCCAACCTCCACCCCATTCCCTCCAAAACCTTCAGTTTGTTTCTCAGAGACCACACTTTCTCATGGTTTGTTTCCCTCTCTGATTTTCCCCAAATCACATCTCCTTTCTACCTCCCAATATCCTCTGTGGTATTCCTTATATTATTCCTTCTGTTATTCCTTCTGATCCACAGGTAAGTGAAACCATGAAAATTGACTCTTTCTGCTTGAGTTATTTCACTCAGCATAATCTTTTCCAGTCCTATCCATGTTGTTAGAAAAGCTGGGGATTCATCCTTTCTGATGGAGACATCATACTCCATTGTACATATAGACCATATCTTCTTTGTCCATTCATCTGTTGAAGGGCATCTTGGTTCTTTTCACAGTTTGGTGTCTGTGGCCATTGCTGCTCTGAACACTGGGGTACAGATGGCCCTTCTTTTCACTACATCTGTATCTTTGGGGTAAATACCCAGTAATGCCATTGCAGGGTCATAAGGTAGCTCTATTTTTAATTTTATAAGGAATCTCCACACTGTTTTCTACCAAAGTGGTTGCACCAACAGTACAAGAGCATTCCCCTTTCTCCATATCCTCTCCAACACTTATTTTTTACTGTCTTGTTAATTTTGGTTAATCTATACTTTCAATGCCATTTGGTTGTAAAGTGGTGTCTCAATGTGGTTTTGATTTGAATCTCCCTAATGGCTAATGATGATGAACATTTTTTCATGTGTCTGTTAGCCATTTGTGTGTCTTCTTTAGAGAAGTTTCTGTTCATGTATTCTGCTCATTTTTTGACGTGATTATCTGTTTTGCATGTGTTTAGTTTGAGGAGTTCTTTATAGACCTTGGATATCAGTCCTTTGTCATGTCATTTGCAAATACCAGCTCTCTTTACACCTTAAAAAACTGGAGAATCAACAACAAATTGAAGTTCAAATGCAAAACCACACACAAGAAGAGAAATAATCAATTAGAGCAGAAATCAATGAAATGGAAACCAGAGATAAAGTATAACACATCAACAAAACTAGAAGCTGATTTTTTGAAAGAATCAATAAGAGCAATAAACCATTGGACAAACTAATCCAAAAGAAGAGAGAGAGGATCCAAATTAATAAAAGTATGAATGAAAACAGTGAGATCACAACTAACACCAAAGAAACAAAAACAATCATCAGAAATTATTATCAACAGTTATATGCAAATAAGTTAAGCAATCTAGATGAAATGGATGCATTCCTGGAAACCTACAAACTTCCAAAACCGAATCAGGAAAAAAATGACAAACTGTAATAGACCAATATCTAGTAATGAGATTCAAGCAGTGATACAAAACCTCCCAAAAAACAAGAACTCAGGACCTGACAGATTCCCTGGAGAATTCTATCAAACATTCAAAGAAGAAATAATACCCATTCTCCTGAAGCTGTTTAAAAAAATAAAAACAGAAGGAAAACTTCCAGACTCTTTTTAAAATGAAGCCAGCATTACTCTGATCCCCAAACCAGGCAAAGACGCCACCAAAAAGAATTTTAGATCAATATCCCTGATGAATATAGATGCCAAAATTCTCAACAAGATCCTAGCTAATAGGATCCAACAGTACACTAAAAAGATTATCCATCATGACCAGGTGGGATTTATCCATGTGATGTAAGGGTGGTTCAACATTCACAAATCAATCAACGTGATAGAACAAATCTTAAGAGAGAACCACATGGTCCTCTCAATTGATGCAGAAAAAGCATCTGACAAGATACAGCATCTATTCCAGATTAAAACTATTCAAAGTATAGGGTTTGAGGGAATATTCCCCAACTTCATAAAATCTATCTATGAAAAACCCACAGAGAATATCATCCTCAATAGGGAAAAGCTGACAACCTTCTCTCTTGAGATCAGGAACACAACAAGGATGTTCACTCTCAACACTGTTGTTCAACATTGTACTAGAAGTCCTAGCAAAAGCAATCAGACAACAAAAAGAAATAAAAGGTATTCCAACTGACAAAGAAGAAGTCAAACTCTCTCTCTTCACAGATGGCATTATATTTTATATGGAAAACTCAAAAGACTCCACCCCTAAACTACTAGAACTCATACAGCAATTCAATAATGTGACAGGGTACAAAATCAATGTACAGAAATCAGTTGTTTTCCTATATGCTAACAATGAAAATATAGAAACGGAAATTAGAGAATCGATTCCATTTACTGTAGCTCCAAGAACCATAAGATACCTGGGAAGAAACTTAATCAAAGAGATAAAAGATCTCTACTTGAGGAAAAACAGAACAGTCATGAAAGAAATTGAAGAAGACACAAAAAGGTGGAAGAGAATTCCATGCTCATGGATTAGAAGAATGAACATTATTAAAATGTCTATACTGCATAGAGCAATCTATACTTTCAATGCCATCCCAATCAACATTCCACCATCATTTTTCAAAGAGCTGGAACAAACAATCCTAAAATTTGTATGGAACCAGAAGAGACTCCGAATTGCTAAGGAAATGTTGAAAAGAAAAACGAAACTGGGGGCATCACGTTGCCTGATTTCAAGCTTTCCTACAAAGTTGTGCTCACCAAGATAGCATGGTACTGGCCCCAAAACAGGCACACAGACCAGCGGAACAGAGTAGAGAGCCCTGATATGGACCCACAACTCTATGGTCAAATAATCTTTGACAAAGCAGGAAAGAATATCCAGTGGAAAAAAGACAGACTCTTCAATAAATGGTGCTGGGAAAATTGGACAGCTATGTGTAGAAAAATGAAACGACCATTCTCTTACACCATACACAAAGATAAACTTGCAATGGATAAAAGACCTTAACATGAGGCGGGAATCTATCAAAATCCTAGAGGAGAACATAGGCAGTAACCTCTTCGACTCGGTCACAGCAACATCTTTCAAGATATGTCTCCAAAGGCAAAGGAAATAAAAGCAAAAATGAACTTTTGGGACTTCATCAAGATCAAAAGCTTCTGCACAGCAAAGGAAACAGTCAGCAGAACAAAGAGGCAACCCATGGAATGGGGATATATATTTTTAAAACCTAAGGATCTATAAATAAATCATTCTTGGTTTACCAAACAAATGAAATTAAGAAAATCTCATACCACAAGAAATTGTAGTGCATGTCCAAACTGTGGAAAGAGACTAGACGTCCATCAACATATGAATGGATAAAGAAGATGCAGCCATCAAGAAAAAAAGAAATTGTGCTATTTACAACAATATGGATGGAACTAGAGGGTATTATGCTAAGGGAAATAAGTAATCAGAGAAAGACAATTATCATATGATTTCACTGATAGGAGGAATTTGAGAAAAAAGACAGAGGATCGTAGGATAAGGGAGGGAGAGATGAAACAAGATAAAGCCAGGGGGAGACACAATTATAAGAGACTCAATCTCAGGAAACAAACTGAGGGTTGTGGGAGTGGAGGGGGGTGGGAGGGATGGGGTGGCTGGACATTGGGGAGGTTATGTGCTATGGTGAGCACTGTGAATTGTGTAAGACTGATGAATTACAGACCTGTACCCCTGAAACAAATAATACATTATATGTTAATGTTAAAAAAGTATATTTTTAAAAAATTGCAGTACATTTAAAAATACCAATACAAAATAATGAGTTTCCAGAAATGACAAATAAACCACTATTAAAAAATAAGAATAAGTTGATATTAAATTTCTCAATTGCAATTTTAGATGAAACACAGTAAGTTGTTCTTTTAAAATATTAACCAATATGAACATTTAAATTAGTTACAAATATATTAGCATTCAATTGAAACAAAGATCTCAAAAACACAAGATCTCAGCACATGTACCAAAGACCCACTTGAAAAAATTTATTTTATATGTACAACTTAAATACAAAAAAAAAAAAAAACCCAAATCCAGAAAATTCTGCAGGAAATATATAAAGCAAGTGGTCAAATACTTTCATAAATTTCATAAATAAATTTCATAAATTTGTCTTAACAAAATAAAAACCTAATACTAATAATTTCAAAAAGAAAAAAATGAATAAAATTAGAGAGAGCATAATATAATCTGAGAAATAAAATTCTATACAATATCAACATGATGAGATTGGGTTGGTGGAATATGTATGGTCTAGGTATTGTAAGATAAGTAAGGGGTTTTGTAATCATACCGAGTTGTGTATATATATGTATATATGTACTTACTACCATTAGTTGTGTGACTTTGGGCTGAGTGGGGATTCAATAGGTAGAAGTATTGAAACCTCTCTAGCTGATACTTTCAGCCCATAGTTTCTTTGAGGTATGAAGCCAGATGTTCTACTTTTTCAATGAAGCCAAATATTCAGGATATTTTAAATCTCATTTTTACATCTGGACAGCTAATATTTTTTATTGACATTGAGTAGACTAAATGAAACAGTTGTGGGCTAGATCCAATGGTTTTGAGGGACTACTCTAGTATAAGATTGCTACTCAGCTCTGACTAATACATCGAACAAGGAGAATTTGAATACCATAGTTAGTCATAAAACAACATTCTTACTGCTTTCCCACATCTACTTAAATGCATTTGGTAGACTAGTACTTACTCTAAAATTTGAATGAAATCTGACAATTGTGTCTTTACTTTTCTTGCTATTCTCTGATAATAAAAGCATTAGTCATGTTAGTCACTAGAAAAGTACAGTCCTGCAAAAATAATCAACACCATATATTTTACGAAAGTTTGAAGGTTTCCCCCTCCCCTCATTTTGGCCTGCTTATTTAAACTGCTTTGAAAATATTCATAAAAGGTTTGCAAAATTTGTCACGATATTTTCCCTCCTCTTGTCCATAGCCCTGCCTGACCCTAGAAGTCATCCATGTGAATTTCTTTGGGGATTAGGATATTAGTTAAAAATACAGACTCAGGAGTATTTATGAACTGGGGTTTGTCCCCTCTGGATGCTTTAGGAATGCTGTGACATTCTATGGGAATGTGCCAGGAATAGCCTACTAGATTATGAGATGTGTAGCCAAGTCATTCCATTTGTCCTGACTGTCTGCAAGCCAACTACCAATCAATATGGCCATCCTAGGTCATCCAGTCTGAGCAGAATTGCCAGCTGGACTCTCTTATTACCCATCAACTAGACAAGAAGAACTATCAGGCTCACATTTTAAGTCATGATAAATAAATACTTATTGTTTTAATTTGCTAAGCTTTAGAGTGGCTTGTTACACATCAAGAGATTGCTGATATACTCTTAATTAAGACTGGTCATTTGCAAATATATGCATAAAAACTCTTACTTTGGCAGATGTTGATAGCTTACCCTTTCCTTTCTGATTGTTTTAGTGGGTTCTCTGGACTCCTCCTACTGCAACTCTTATGATGGGAGAAAGTGTTTCTTCTTAAATTCATTGTTTAACACTTCTAATACTTTTGTCATCTTAATTCTCCTGCATCTGAAAGTTCTTATCTACCTTCATTCTGCTGAGTTGTTTTGCATCTGTCATATGCTTCTTGGCCATAATCTTTCAAAAATGACTTTTTATTATTAGTCCAACCATGGATTTCAGAGCTAGTCTCTGGAAATCATGTTCCTTTTACCAAGTGCATGAAGGGTGGCAATTGTTCTCCAAACATGACCAAAGCCAAGCAGATTCAAGCCACATTAGCCCACTTTGGAGGCTATTTTTATAACTGATAGTTTAAAACCAGCCCAATGTGTACTCAAATTATAGGGGAAAAATAGGACTTCCCCAAACAATTTCTTCAAAATCTCTCTTAGATCCAGATAAAAGAGGAAAACTATGTCATTCAAGATGATGGAATGGAGCAAAGAGAAAAATTCTGCAAATAAATCCTACCTCAATTTTTACCACATATTTTCTATTTGAATGGTGGTTATACTCCTGACATAAGGCTGAGTTATCAAACCAGATTTTGAACATGTTCTTTTCCTCACAATTCTTAGAAAATCTATCCCTCAACTTTCATTTATTATCATGGGGTCTCAATTTGAGAAAGAGCCAGTTTTAAAATTATGTTATATTCTGAAAGCTTTTTCCATTATTTGACAAAGTTATATTTTGGCCTAAACATGTGTACCAACCCTCTACCTTAAATTCAAATACTATATTGAAAAAAATAAAGTAATAGATGTATAATTGCCAAAGTCTGATGCATAGTTTACAAATATCATTTTCAACTTTTCCATATGTCTTGTTATAACCTTTTTGGTAATTTTCACACAATTAAACTTTTGAAAACTACTAATGAATTTTATATTAAGTAATTAATATCAGCTTATGTGTGAAATTATAAATTATAACCACAAATCAAGTACACTTGTAAGTCTTTTTGCAGTCACTTGCAATATCTCTGAAAATGCACGTACCCTCTTGGAGAGAATGTTTTCAGGGATAAAGGGCCTGGCATCAAGACCAGGAAGGTCTATCCTGAGTTGTCTTATGGGCTTATTCATTATAATTAAAGATAACAAAAATTATGTTACACAATTTTCCTTCATCCCTGTTATCAAGAAATAGAATACGGCATGTGAAGCTGGTTGATTTGCATAGCTTCCCAGCCTGAAGTTAGAAGCAGCTTTCTCTTAGTTGCACAAAAATCCCCACTGCAAGAAGTGCTCTACTAGACAGCCCTTCCAGGATGGATCCTATCTAAGCCCTTACTAAGGGGCCCCCAGGATAAGCTGTATCTGTGATTTGAAGCTAATAGGATTTTGACTACCAACATCTGGGAGTTAACAAAGCCCATACCTGTCCTGAGAATTCCATATCAAAGCCATAATCTTAGCCTCATCATCATGCTACAGCAAACTTACAACAGCTGCATGTGAGAATAAGCCATAAAACTCCCATCAGGATTAAAGAACTCATTGAATTCTTTGCCATTACACCACCAATCTCCATATTTTAGAAAGCACCAATCACAGAAGGTGTTCAGCACAAGGCACTTTCTTAAACCACTATTTAGCAGCTGTACTCCAAGAAACACTATGGTTTCACTTCAAAATACTTGAAAAACATGGTTTACAACTATGTTGATAAAGTAATGACTATGAAAGTTAGGATTTTAAGTAAATTGAATTGGGAACAATATGAATAAATTTTATTTTGTGAGTTCTTTGATTCAGAGTCAGGTGTAAGTGTGATCTTATTTAGCAGGTGGTTACAGCTGTTAGTGTGGAAATAGATTTCTGGCTAAATGGATAGGTTTCTTATTTATAAATTTGTTTAATTCATTCATTTTAGAGTGCCCAGGTGTTTCAGCAATACATGGCAAAATACATTTAAGAAGGATAAATACATGAAATCTAACACAACAAGCTGCATACATAAGAAATGATTAAATTTAAGCCAGGACAAGTGCAATAGCAGATAAATCAATGCAGGTACAGCACTTAATTTGTGAGACAAATGGCTGTGGTCATCAGAGTCAAAAAGTGCAGAAAGCAAACATAGTAACAGCAGGGCACAACCTACCCCCCTGACCCCGCCATAAAACCACATAAACATTGCAGTCAAAGGAAAGGGCTTTAAAGAACTGCTGCCTAGAATGAAATTGGGCCGTTGAATTTTCATATGGTGAGATTTTGATTGCAACCTCATTTGAATGGCAACTTGTAAAATTGTTAGTGCACAAAGTGTAATAAAAATGAATATTTTATACACACCTAGGAAGAATCTTGAGCTAAAATCTATTAAATAATGATGTTAGTGGTAAACAGCTGAGTAATCTAGAATATAAGTGATATTAAATTTTTCTTTACAAAGTAACTAAAAATAAATAAGTACTGCTTATTTATTTATTTATTTATTTGACAGAGAGCACAAGCGGGGGAGTGGCAGGCAGGAGGAGAAGCAAACTCCCAGCTGAGCAAGGAGCCTGAGGTGGGACTCGATCCCAGGAACCAGGTCATGACCTGAGCAGAAGGCAGACGCTTAACTGACTGAGCCACTTAGGCATCCCTATATTTCAGATTCTTAAATAATTTTGTCATTTCATAGAATTTCTATGTTCTTTGCAGATATTCAGCAATAAATACTTGATTTAAAAATAAATAGTCCATGTGATAAATTACTATGCTTGTTGAAACTGGCTACAGAGATTGATACATCTTTAAGCCTAAATCTGATTTTTCAATCACAATGGACAATTATTTTTGGAATTATTTTCATTGGTGTTTTATGTAAGCAATTTTTTAAATGTTCAGTTAGCCAACATATAGTACATCTTTAGTTTTTGGTGTAGTGTTCAACAATTCATTAGTTGCATAGAATACCCAGTGCTCATCACAGCACGTGCCCTTTTAAATATGAAGAAGCCTGGTTTTATTTTTATTTTTTAAAGATTTTATTTATTTATTTGACAGAGATCACAAGTAGGCAGAGAGGCAGGCAGAGAGAGAGGAGGAAGCAGGCTCCCCACTGGGCAGAGAGCCTGATGCGGGGCTCGATCCCAGGACTCTGGGATCATGACCTGAGACGAAGGCAGAGGCTTTAAACCACGGAGCCACCCAGGTGCCCCTTAAAGCAAATATTTTATCCAGTGGAGAGTTAATAGAGGAACCCTCCATTTTTATGTCTGTCTTATTTTTGAAATATAAAATCCTATAGGTGTCATACTACAGTCTAAATGAACACTGTTTAGTTTGCCAGATGAAATTCTGAAAAACCAAAATTTCCATTTCAACATCTCCAACTGGTCCTATTATTTTCAATTCAGTTGATGACTAATACCTATCTTATTAACAACGATATTCACAGTAATACAGGGAATATTTGAGTATGACTATTAACATGGATCATAAGATAGTGAACAAATACTTTATCATCCAAATCTGAGTAAGTCTTGAGTGAAAAGGTGGGGGGCATTATGAATATTGTACTTGGGGACACTTGTAATAGGGGGCATTATGAATAGTCACCTCAATCACAATTGTTCCCACATATAGGTATAACAAATCTGTACAAATAATAAAACTGGGACAGTATTGTCTGAGATAGAAACGTAAATAAGGATACACAAAGAAAGAGTAATAACTAAAGAAGTTGTATATATTTGTTTCATAAAATTGTTTTCTTTAGAAAACTGTTATAAGTGGGATGCCTGGGTGGCTTAGTTCGTTAAGTGTCTGCCTTCAATTCGGGGTGTGATCCTAGGGTCCTGGGATAAGCCCTGTAATTGCAATGGGCTTTCTGGAGCCTGCTTCTCCCTCTGCCCCTGCCCCCGCACCCTGCTCCTGCCTTGTGTGCCTGTGTGCCCTCTATCTCTGTCACATTCTCTCACTCTCAAATAAATGGGTAAAATCTTAAAAAAAAAGAAAAGAAAAACTGTTGTAAGTGTTTTTATGTTCTCTGAAATATTAATAAAGTGCTTATTGATAATCAGGGGAAAATTCTGTTATACTAAAGGAAAAATGAAACTGGTCAGAATTGTGTCAATATTGAATTTGTTTCTTAGGGGAACATTCCATCTCTGCACTAAAACAGACCATATTTCCCAAAAAGAATCAAAATATTTTGCATTACTATTTTCAAAACTACATGCTTGAGGAAATAAAAAAAGTACCTAGAATACTCAACCTGTAGCATTATAGATTTGTCTACAGTGTCAGAAACCCTTTTATCTGATTATATTTAAATGTACACTAATCTGAACTTAAATAGCACAGCCATTATAACTTGCAATCATACGTTATGAAGAAAAAAAAAAAGAAAGAAAAAAGAAGAGAAAACCTCTGGTTCTCAATGTTTAAATTAAATTCTCATTTCAACTCTGAAATGAAAAGAGGTCGGAAGATATCACTCTCATTTTTATAAGAAAAAGTGAAATAAAGTAAAAACCAATGGCTTTCCTTGAACACATCAGAGAACTGATATCACAGGTCAAACGACTGCCTGGAAATCTGAAGACACAAGTGAAACCACTTATCTGGTGCAGAAGCCATGTATGGGAAAACTTAAATGGTAAGTTTGGAAAATTGCTGGAGCCTGAGTAGTACCAGCATAAATGGAAAACTCTTGGAGCCACAGTCTTAGGGGAGAACTTTCATAGATTTTACCCTAGAAACTACACCAAGTTTCCACAGTTAAAGAGCTAAGAAAAATCACCTATGGTTCTGATGGGAGAGAGAGATATTAATCACACAATGGGATGAGAGCACTTCATATTAAAGGCCTCCTTCCAGGAATGAAGGCTTCATCAGAACCTTATTCCCCCTGGGTGAAAGTCAGTTCTCCCACTCCAGTTTCTACTTCCGGTCTCTGCTATTGGTGGGGAGGAATGGGTAACAAAGTCTTGTCAAGTTCACACGCTGGGTCCTCTGGAATGGGATACGTAATTAGAGAAAGCATCCGTTCCTTTCTACTTCACTACCAAAACAACAGAGCTCTAGCATAACAGTGGATCACAGCTCAAATAAGTTTAAAAAGCATAATTTTTGAGGAAAAATACTTAGGAAAACCCGAAGTCAACAGAGAAAACAAATGAAAATTACACTAGAGGAATTTGAAGTCTTTGGTATATATAACTTCAGCAAACATTAAACACAAATCAAATTCTAGCCAGATTAGTATATTTTTTTTAAAAAATTTTATTTACTTATTTGACAGAGAGAGAAAGAGATCGCAAGTAGGCAGAGGGGCAGGCAGAGAGGGGGGGGAAGCAGGTTCTCTGCTGAGCAGACAGCCCAATGTGGGGCTCGATCCCAGGACCCTGAGCTCATGACTTGAGTCAAAGGCAGAGGTTTAACCCACTGAGCCACCCAGGCACCCCAGATTAGTATAAAATTTTACACAGAGGCCAATTTACCTGAGATCCTATTACCCAATATATCATGTCCAGCCTTAAACAAAACCAGTCTGAAGAAGCAAAACAAGCATCAGAAACAAATTCCTATGACAAAAAATGATGAAATTTTTAGAGTAATTTAAATAACCCTGGTTAATATGTTAGGGCTCTAATGCAAAAAAGTAGACAACATCTGCAAAAGAAGATGGACAATGTGAGGAGATAGATGGAAATCCTAAGCAAAAATTGAAATGAAATGTTAGAAATATTTTTTAAATGGTAACAGAAACCGAGGAATGCCTTTGGTGGGCTCATCAATTGATGAAACTAATGAGGAAAAATAACTGAATTTGAATATAGGCTGATAAATACTTAACAAACTGAAATTCAAAGAGTAAAAGAAAGATCCAAGAATGGAAAGCAAGTTCAAAGTATGTTATATATTCCTCACTGGAACAATAGTGGAGAAAACAGAAACAAAAAGAAATATTTGAATTAATAATGGCCTTGAAACTTCTAAAATTAATGACAGAAAATTAATCAAAGATCCAGAAAGCTCAGGAAACTGACTAAAATAAACACCAAAAAGGTACATTAAGGTATACCATATTCAAATAGTTGAATGCCAAAGACAAAGGAAATTTTGAAAAAAAAGACAGACAAAACAAACAAATAAGGAAGGAAGGAAGGAAGGAAAGAATGACCTTAACCATTAGCGGAATAAGGATGAAAATTATAATGGACTCCTCAGAAATCATACAAAGAAGAATAAAATATTTAACATGTTTAAGAAAAAGAACTTTTTGTTTCTTCCTACATTCCCTTATTTAAACTTGAATTCTTGACAAAAATAATTTATGATTTTAAGAGATAACAGACATATAAACTGAAAGTAGACATACAAATATGTGAGAGACAAAAAAAATATCCGATTTCCTACTCTTTGAAAGCCTTTTCTGATCTATTTTATTAAATTTATGTCTCTTTTTTCTGGTAAGCAGAAGTATATTGGCAGTTTACTCAAGAAAGAAATGTTAATACAGACTTCGATATAGATGGTTTCAAAAGTTCATTGAAGAAAATTCGTCACATACACACACACACAAGTGTCGTGGCTCCTTTATTCTTTGGCTAAAAGAGCTATTTGGGAATTTAGCATCCTATTCTCCCTCTACAGAATTGTTGATTTGAACTTTAGCAGTAAATGGCATTCCTATCTTGTTGCCATAGACGTATTAAAGCTTCTGGCAGGTTACTGCTTTGTGTTAGGTTCTGTCACTGGGTAAAATGTTCCTGTCTAGGGAAGAAAATACCTGTCAGGAGCAGATGGGGGCTTAACATGGTGTCAGCATTGTGGAAAAGTCAACATTTGTTCTGTGGTTCACTGCAACACTAACAAAAATGAAAGGCAAGTCTAGCAGAGTGATAGCAAAGGACAAAGTAGTGGAGGGGAAATCCTGGTTCCTGAAACAAATTAATACATTTTATATTCCATTGTGCATGTTTGTTAGGGCTGTATAACAAAGTGGCTGAAACAATAGTAATTTATTGATTACCAGTTCTGGAGGCTCAGAGTCTAAGATTAAGATGTCAGCTGGCTTTGTTCCAACTGACAGCTGTGAAAGAAGAATCCGTTCTAAAAAAAAAAAAGAAAGAAGAATCCGTTCTAGATCTCTTTCCGTAGCTTGTAGATAGCCATCTTTTCCTAGGTCTTCATATTGTTTTCCCTCTATACCTTTGTCTGGGTCCAAATTTTCCCTCTTATAAGGACACTAATCATATTATATGAGGGCCTACCCTAACAACCTCACTTTAGATTAATTACCTGTATAAAAACCCTATGCCTATAAGGTCACATTTTGCTGTACCAGGTGGTTAAGGATTCAGCATATGAATTTGGTGGGAACACAATTCAACCCATAGCACTTTGAAACACAGAAATATTTTACCTCGAGTTTCCTGAAGCTATAGTTTCAATAGGTTGCTCTTACTAATATATTCATGTTATGTATGTGATTTAAGTAATTAGCTAAGAAAATTACAGTTAACAATTAATCACATGTGGAAAAAATTGGTCAAAATAGTAACCTTATTTTTGTTAATGAGACATTTGGAAACGCTCGTAAATTTGGATTTAAAGGTGAATCTTGTGGGTCTGCCTGATTATCTTTTGCCTTAAATCTGTAATTCAGATCACTCCATTTGGCATAGCACTTTTTTTTTTTTTTTTCCTGTGGATTGGGTTGCAAGACATACATTTAGTTGTTAGGTTTGTTTTAAAACAATCAAAAAGGTAAGGTAACTCCAGTTAAGCTTTGTAAATCATTAGAATCACTTTGTTTAAAATTATAATAATCTCACTTTTGGGGAGGATGACATTAAAAGGACTGGGTTTTTCCTCCTTGAAGCAACTAAGAAAATCAGGTTTACTACATGGAGAAATGATTCTCAGGACGTTGAAACAATATCGGATTATTTTTTTTCCCTTGAGAAATAAATCATGTGAAAAGATATTCAACATCATTACTTATTAGAAAAATAAAAATCAAAACCACAATGAAGTATCACTTTAATTCCACTAGGATGACCTAATCAAAAGTCAAACAATAAGTGTTGATGAGGAGGTGGAAAAATTTGAACTTCCCTGGACTGGTGAGGAAAATGGAAAACAGTACAATGACTTCGGAAAATTATTTGCCAGTTCCTCAAATGTTACACATCGTGTTACCATGTTGCCCAGCAATTTTACTCCTAGATATCTACCTAGAAATGAAAACATACATATGTCCACATAAAATCTTGTTCCAAATGTTCACAGCAGCACTGTTGATAAAACCAAAAAATAGAAAGCCTAAAATCTCTTCTACTAAAACAAAGAAATTTTTATATATCTCTACAATAGAATGTTATTTGGCAATAAAAGTGAGTAAGTCCCTACATGTTACAACATGGATGAAACTTTAAAACATTATGTTTAATGAAGCAAACAGATGCTGACACAAGTGAGGGTCCTTTTTAGAGTGATGAAAATGTTCTAAAATTAGACTGTGCCAATAAGTCTTTGAATATACCAAGAACCATTTACATTCACATAACTCTGAACATACTTAAAACAATTGGGCTATATGCTTTAATTGGGAAAATATTGTGATATCTGAATTATCTCAGTAAAGCTGCTATAAAGAGAAAATTAAAATAAAGAAATGGTGGAGTCAGTAGAAAAAGAAATAAAAACAGTAATTATAACAATATTCTATTTGTTGAGGATATAGAATGAACTAGCAAGTAGAGATATCAAAATTATAGAAAAATAAATACCCAAAATGAAGCCTGGAAAGAAAACACAATATCCAAGATCGAATACACATTTGATGGCATTAATGGCCAATTAAATATTACAGATTATTATATTTGATAATATAATAATGGAAGCTCTCCAAAGTTTAAAGAAGAAGAAGAAGAAGAAAATGAAGAAGAAGAAGAAGAAGAAGAAGAAGAAGAAGAAGAAGAAGAAGAAGAAGGAGGAGGAGGAGGAGGAGGAGGAGAAGAAGGAGAGGGAGAGGGGGAAGAAGGAGAGGGAGGGGGGGAAGAAGAGGAAGAAAAATTTCTGGGGTAAAAAGACGAGAGCATCAGTGAACTCTGAGATAACTTTAAGTATCTAAAAATAAGTATGTTTGAGTTACCAAATTAAAGGGGTGACAAAACAATCTCACTAAAGACCATTTTCCAAACTTAAAAAAATACATACATACACAAATATAATAAGTTCAGCAGCTTCAAACACAAGAAACAAAACTCTACCAGGCACATCACATATAAATTACTTAAAACTACTGGTAAAGAGAAAAGCCTCACATACTTATTAGAATAGCTCAAATAAAACATAGGGGCAACATTAAATGCTGACAAGGATGTGGATGTACTGGATCTCTCTTAATAATATTCAAAGATAGTTCGGCAGTTTTTTAAAAAGTTAAACCATATATGACCTTTGTCATATGACCTAGTAATTGCAACCCTGGATATTTATCCCAGAGAAATGAAACTTTTGCATCCACACAAAACTGTCCACACAATTATTCGTATCAGCTTTATGTGGAATATGGTAAAACTGGGGACAACAAAATGTCCCTCATCAGATGAAGGGTTAAACCAACTGTTGGACATCTATACCACGAACTCTACTCAGGAACACACAGCTTTGAACTACTGATAAGCACAACAATTTGGATGAATCTCAAGGGCAGCATAATGAATAAAAAAGACAATCTCAAAAGTTCACATATCGTAGGATCCCATTTGTATAATATTTTTTAAATGACAAACTTATGGAGATGGAGAGCAGATTAATAGTTGGCAGGGTTTACAGCTGGTGGGAATAGGGGATGAGTGTGACTACAAAAGAGTATAAAGGGAGGTGTTTGTGGTGAGATCATGTTGTATCTTGACTATAGCAGTGGTTCATGAATCTACATATGTGATAAAATGACATGGACCTCTATATACGTGTTATACCAATGCCAGACTCTAGTTTTAACATTGTACTATAATTATGAAAGATTTAACTATTGAAAGAAACTAGGTTGAGGGTACATGGGCTCTCTGTACAACTTTTCAATTTCTTATGATTCTATAATTATTTCAAAATTTGAAAACAAAACAAAACTTTTATTTCAGTGAGAATCTTCCCTGCGTAGATGCTGACTCTTTTGCCTGGTTCAGGGAGGCGGGGGAAGGGTCATAGGGAGTAGATGACCTACAGAAGCATAATGGAGAATAAATTATTGTTTTTTAAACCACTGAACTATGAAGTCGTTTGTTTGTAGCACTAGTGTGAGAACAGCTGACTAATGGATGCCTACTTGCCTCACCTCCTCTCTACAACCCCAAGAGGATAGATGTTGGTCATTGGTGACTGTGGCAAAGACAGTTAATTGTCTTCCAACAACAGTCTTATGTATCTATTACCCTAAGAAATCATCTCTCTGATTTTTATCTGGTCATATGGCTATCTAGATTAAGACTACATCTCTAGCTACCATCTTGTAATGAGTGTGGCCATGTGACTAATTTCTAAACAATGGCATTCAAGGGAAAGTACCATGTGACAGTTTCTGGGAACCTTCTCGAAGGAATAGCCACATTCATTTTGCCCCCCCCTTTTCTTAGCCCCTTTACTGCTTCCCACAGATTAAAATGCAGTTGTGATTGTTGGAGCTAAAGTAGCCATCATGACGTGTGAACTACATTTTGGGAATAGCAAGTAAAGCAACAAAATAGAAGGACTTAGGGTTCTTGTTGATCATGGAGATGCTGTAGCAAGACTGTGCTGCTTATATCTGAATTTCCTTATTATGAGAGAGGTATAGACTTCTGTTTTAGGTCACTCACAGTGGAACTTAATCTTTATTTATACAGTGGCATTTTATTCAGGCTACTCTTTTTCATCAGCGTATCCTGGGCAAACCACCATACTAAGCATTATATGACTTCTATCCATTAAATAAGTATTTATTAAGCACTTACTGTACATCAGTCAATGTGACAATGTTGGGGAAATAGTAAGGAGCAATGGATATGGCCTTTGCCCTGAAGGGCATTAAAAGAGAGAGAGAGAGAGAGAGAAATCTTAAAAGCAGCTACAGCAAAAAGACACAATCCATAACAGAAAAGCAAAAATAAGAATGACAGATGATTTCTTATAGCAAAAAAAAAAAAAAAAAGCAAGCTGGGAGAGAGTGAAGAATATCTTTAAAAATAGTGGAGGGGTATGGGTTATCCCTGTCAATCAACAATTCTTTAGCCAACAAAAAACAGCTTTCATAAATAAAGGCTTTTCCAGATATACAAAATGCCAAATGAATTACTAGCTTGTATAAATGCACTAGAAGAATGTTAAAGATAGTTTTTAAAGTACACAGATTATCATACTAGATGGAAACCTGATATATACAATGTAACAGTGTCAAAACTGGTAGCTACATGAATAAAGACTTTATTTTTTATATCTCTTCCAACTACAATTCCTTGTTCAAACAAAGATAACAATAATGTATTGTGGATTTCATAGAGAGAAATCGAATGTGTGACAATAGCATAAAGTCCATAAGGGGAGAAATGGAAGGTACTGTTGTATTAATGTCATTACATTGTATGTGACACAGCACAGTATCAACTGAAGGTGATCATTTTAAAAGGTCGTGCTATAAACCTCAAGACAACCTAAAGAGTTGTATCCACCTTAAAGACATGCCTCTAATAAACATAGAAGTAAAATGGAATCATAATACTTTACTCCAAAAGAAGGCAGAATGAAGAAAAAAAATTTTTAAATAAATGATACAAATAAAAAACAAATAGCAAGATGGTAGATTTAAACTACCATATCGATAATGACATCAATACAAATGGTTACTCCACAATTAAAACAAGCAAACACAATATTGTTGGGAATTGAAAGCAACTCTATGCTACATACAAAAACTCTATTTTAAGCATAATGACACAGTTTGAAAGAAATACCATTCTGAGAAATATGTAATTAAAAATAAAATTGGGAGATGTCTAGATTCAGTTCAGAGTTGTGGGGAGGCCTATAAATATTCCTCCTACCTTTACAACAAGGTAACACTGTACACAATTCAATTTAACAACTCCTGTGCACCCACACATGAAATCCGGATAAACGCAGGCACTCGAATATATGAGTACTCTAGCATTTGCGTACCTGGGACAGATGCCACGTAGCTCAACATTAACTGATAAAAAGGTACAGGTCAAATAAGAGTGTGAAACCCTGGGAAGTAATCAATACAGGGTTGTGGGGTCATACCTTTTGCAGACTTTTCCTCCGGGAACCCTACCAGGGTCTCACGGAAAAGACTGAAGAAAAACCAGAAGAAGCTTTTTCCATCGTGAGGGGAGGAACACAAGAGCTGCCCACCCGTGGAACATTGCAGAAAAGAGTTTCCCCCATCTTCCCACACATCACAGACCTTAATCCATAAGGGAAAAGCAATAAACACTGTTACCTGGAGCTCTCAGAACATTAGAGAAAACCCAGTGGAGCTGGGGAAAGAACAGAAAACAAAGCAGAACAGTCAAAAACAAAACCCCGCGCGGTCACTAGGGCAATGTAGAGGAATACATACCAGGCCTGGAACTACAGCAGCAAGAGGGCACGTGGCTCTCGTGAGGTCCGACGAGGGAGACGCGGGACACAGTTCCAGCCAAGGACATCAGCTAACGGCTGCACCGTCACCTGTCACTCAGTAAATATAATAATGAAACACAGCTGGGCGAACTGTTAGTGTTTGAAAAAGTCTCTCTAGGCCAACAGCACAAAAAAGAAATCTCCGGCCAAGAAGAGAGCAGAAAATGGGGAAACAAACAAACATCTCTGCGAATGACACTGTCCCCACAGCCCAACTGGTCACCAGAGGAACTTGAAGACTATGGTGCTGGGAGCATGATGGTAGAAAGAGGCTTTCAATCAACAAATGGCTTTCAATCCAGTTCAGCCCTGAGGAGATCACCACAAACCCATGGGTCGCAGGCCTTTCAGAGTCACAAGCAACACAAAATATTTACCTCAGTATCCACTGTCTCATACAATAACAGTTCAAACTTCTGACAAGAAAAAAAATTCTACAGCATGCAGAAGAGCGAGGAAAAACAAATTCTGAAGAGACAATGCAGAAATGAGGCAAATGTTAAACACAATCCAGCAATTTGCCTCAGGTGACTTTCATAGAACATTCTAATCCACATAAGCAAAATACACGGCGAACTCATGTAAAAGTGTTCAACATCATCAATCATCAGGAAAATGAAAAATAAAACTGTAGTAAATTACCATTACATACCCTCCTGAATGATTACACTGAGATATCACCAAAAGTTGGTGTGGAGCAAACCTAACTCATACAATCAATCACTGTGGGAAAAGTTCTGGCAATATCTTGTATAACTAAACATGCACTTACCTAATGATCCTGTAATTCCAGTACTAGGTAACTGCCCTTAAAAACGTAAACATAGGCACACAAAGAGATGTGATCTCAAATGTTCCAAAGCAGCTTTACTCACAAGGGTTAAAAACTAGGGACAGTAGAGTCCACTAACAGGTGGATGTATTTTGAACTGATGTACATCCATACAATGAAATACTGCTCACCAATAAAAAGATATTATACTATTGAACTTCATGTATTTCAAGTTCTGAAACAGACTCAGGCAATATCTGATCTAAGAACATCAGAATAGTCCCTCTTACAAGAGGTATGAGTTGAGTGGAAATGGCATGGTCAGACTTTTGGGGATGAATTGTGTGTAAAATGGTGTTAGAAGAAAATAACTGCCTATAAATATTGAATTCTGTCCAAGATCTGCATGCTGAAATATTTAGAAGTGTTCTGATGTCTGTGAGTTAGTTTTAAATTCATCAAAAAATAGGATGGATTGGTTGATGCGTAGGGGTATGGGTGAAGGAGATGGACATCTGATAAAGCAAGAGAAGCAAAAGGTTTGTGGTATAATCTAGGGATGTGTGTATGAATGTTTACTATACAATACTTTCATTTTTGATACATATTTTAGTGTTTCTATAATAAAAATTGGAAAAACAAAAGAAATGTGGAAGAGGCTTACCACTGTCTCCAAACACAGCAAGCATCTAGTTGACATATGGACATACGCCATATGACGTATGGAGAAGGTACATGTATTTTCAAAGTTTACAGTTTTCACAGGATACTTGAGTGGCTCAGTCGATTAAGTGCCTGCCTTTGGCTCAGGTTATGACCCCCGGATCCTGGAATCAAGTCCTGCACCAGGCTTCCTGTTCAGTGGGGAACCTGTTTCTCCCTTTCCCTCTGTCCCAACCCCCACTCATGCATGCTTTTTCTTTCAAATAAATAAAATCTTTTAAAAAAAACTTTATAGTTTTCATTATTACATGAGAATGGATATTCTAATAATCATAAGGGAGGAAGAAGAAAAATCTTTTCCTTCTACCCTTCTAAGTTCCCAGCAGGAGCTCCATAATAAAAGACAGATTACCAAGAGAAAACATACACATTTATTTAATATGTCACAAGGGAACCCTCAAAAAGAAATGAAAACCCAATGGAGCTATTAAACCTCAGCATCTGAATGCTAGATTTGCTGAAGGGTGGAAAGTCGTAGAAAAATGGAATAGGGCAAAAGGATATGAGCTAAGGGTGATAAACTGGGCGAAGCTTAGCAAGGTCTGTTCATTTGAACTCCTCTTTCAACATCCCCTAGTCTTTAGAAATAAGGATACTCATGTCCTCTGGATAAAGTGTGGACTACAAGCCCCCAAAGGGCCTTATGACCTACTTCAGAGACACGGGGGTCTTATGACCTACATGGAAAGACAAAGAGCCTCAGAGGGTCCTTCCCACATATACCAGTTCTCAGACTTCTTCAGCTTAAATATTCACTATGCCAAGGTGTCGTATTATGAAGTAGCGTATCCTGAACCCCATCATTCAAAAATAAGATCTAATTGTGTCTAAAGTAACCAGAGTACATTTTCTTGTCTGAGAGAGTGAACAGAAAAGTCATAGATCTTGCCCGAGGTATCATCCAACGGACAGGGAGGAACTCGCCAAACATAACAGGTTTAAAAGGACAGTTGTGGGAGGAATAAATTCACTTTATCATTACATTCTATTGTATTTTTCTTTTCAACCCAGCAGTTCCACACAGATTTTCCTGGCAAGGTTAAAGGCACAGTTTAGATTAAATGTTATATAGTTATAGTGTCTCCAATCCATGCAGGGGTGTGATTTTTCACCAGTGGAATGAATTATTTTGTAGTGATTAAATAAAGAAGCATTACAGCCAAACTGCCTAGTATACTCTGCCGACTCTATTCTTGGTGGCTGTGGAACAAAATTATCTAACCTCACAGAATAAGATTGCTCATCTGCAAAATGGAGATGATATTAGCACATATCAAGGCTGCATTCTTGAAATTGGCTTCCACCATGGACATAGTGGGCAGAATGTACTTTCCAATGACAGGAAAGGGTGAGGGGTCTCCCATTGTGTGGATCCAGCTTTTAGATCAACTGGAGGACATGTCCTCTTGACGATCTCCTCCAACAGGGTTGTAGTTAGAATTAAGTGAGTTAATGATTAAACCATCTAAGGAAGTACAATATAATACGAGGGATTATAATTTTGAGCATTGTTTGCACTTCTATAAAGGCATTTGATATAGTAGCTAAATGAATCTCTTTTACCTTTATAGTATTTATTAAATTCCTACTAATGCCAAAGGTATAACCTATCAGGTCAAACTATTTTAGTAAACTTTTTAAAAGTATAAATGGAACAAAAAGAAAAATGGCTAATATAAAATTATTTCTTTACAATTACAAGAAATTAATGCTTTTTCTTCAAGGAATTCACAAATCTGTCACACATAGTTTCTCGTGTCAAATGATTTTCTGGCTTTAGCATCAGATTTTAGTTTTAGGTACACTGTTTTAAGTACATACACTCTGTGCTGGCATATATTTCCTAATGTTTAAATTGTTCATTTATATTTTCTATGTTATACTATCATTGACTTGATATGCAGCATATATATACATCTATACAGATTTTAATTTGTTGGTATAGCATTATTGTCCTGTAGACTGGTTTTAATACCCTAAATTACATATTCTCAATTAATTTAACACAGATATAGAAATTTAGCGTCTATGCACTGGCCACACAGAGTAGCAGTTGATACAGCATATCTCATCACCATTTCTTTGACCAAAACTTCAGATTCTCCAGTAAAGATTTTGCAATTGTCTATGATACCTTCCATTGTAAGTCAGGGTCTTGCCCAGGTTGAGAAGCTTAGTTTTATAAGACATTATTGATTGCGGTCATCCCCCTCCCTTCAGAACTCAAAATACTATTCAAAAACATATAGATAATTCCTTCCACCAGCTTCTGTTAAAGAGAATGTTTGTAACATCGGATTCTCCACTTGTTGGCTCAAACTCAGTATTAACATAGGAATGGGCAGGAAAGGGGCACCTGGGTGGCTCAGCGGTTTAGCCTCTGCCTTCAGCTCAGGTCATTATCTCAGGGTCCTGGGATTGAAGCCCTCATCAGGCTCCCTGCTCTGTGGAAAGCCTGCTTCTCCCTCTCCCAGTCTCTGTGCTTGAGTTCCATCTCTTGGGGTATCTCTCTCTCTCTCTCTGTCAAATAAATAAAATAAAAATAGATAGGAAAGCCGAGTTTGCCCAGTGTTTCTTCCTGTAATTAGTGACTCTCCATCTTTATTTCTGACTTCCTAGAAAGGTCCCCTCTTTGCAACGTTCTAGAGTTTAGATGGAACTGAACAACAACAGAGCAACTGGTTCAAACAAACATCAGGACGCTGCGTGCTTTCCCTCCCGTAGTTGTGAACACGTTCCTCTCTGCCCTCCCAGTGGTTGCCAGCAGGTTCCTCTCTGGATCCATTCCCGCTCCTTGACCCATAGTCAGGAGTGTGGGAGGAGTTAACGACACTGACACATTCAGACCAAGTCGCAATGTTTACTTTCAATTTTCTGGTTTTGGTTCTTTATTTCATGTTGCTTTGGTTGTTGCTATTACTTTAGCCTAGCACATTGCTGTGGATTCTACACACTTTAATTTCCATGGCCAGGGAAGTCAAAGATACAACTAAATCTGTTCCAGTAGAGAGGATTTTTAAATGCATGTCATTGGGTATGTGCCTCCTGGGGACGAGAGACGTGTATTCCTCCTAAACCCAAGGATAGTCATACTTCACTTTTGGAAAGTTCATGTTATGAAACATTACCTTTACAAAAGACCGTATTAGTATCTGTTTTCACTAACCAAAAGAAATCTGTAGAGAGGGTTGCCTGGGTGACTCAGTGGGTTAAGCCTCTGCCTTCTGCTCAGGTCATGATCTCAGGGTCCTGGAATCAAGCCCTGCATCAGGCTCTCTGCTCAGCGGGGAGCCTGCTTCCCCCTCCCTCCCCCTGCCTCTCTGCATCCTTGTGATCGCTGTCAAATAAATTAAAAACAAAACAAAACAAAACAAAAAAAACAACGAAATCTGTAGAGAAGTTTCACCTATGGGGCTAAAAAAAGGTGAAAACTGAAAATAGTGTTCAGGGTTTGTCTTGCAGGGAGCAATTAGAGAGGTTCTTATCCGGGGCAGTGAGAGGGAGCCGCCAAGTCCTTCCCCCAAACTCAGCATCAATCTGCGGCGTTCTGGAATTGTGTCTGTGAGCTTATGTGTTTTATCTTGATTTATTTTGTGACTCTATCAGCGAGGTGTGTCCTGAGCTATCGGAAAAGCCTATGACATGTTATTTTGGGGGGAGTCTAGGAATGCTAGGAAATTTTAATATAAGTTACTGATAACTGCTTCTTTACACCATTTTGGCTCGTGAAAGTTTTCATAGAATCACTCTGCTTTTGGAGAGTGGAGGGAATCTGTGTTTTCAAAAAGTGAAATAAAGATGGCTTTCATGGTATTTTTCATTACACTTCTAAATTGTAGGAAACATTATTATGATGTAAAGGTAAAAGAAGGATTTTGGTTTCCTGATACAGCCATTCAGCAATTTACTTAATCACTCTGAGTTTTAGTCCCCTGCTCTACAAAATAGAAAGTAGTAGCTATTATTAAGTGCTCTGGATTTTCAATTCAAATTTCACATCTCAATTCAATGCAAAACATAACAATAAAGACTTTTTAAATGGACTTAAATAGATGTGCTCAATGTATATTTATGAACTGAGCCAAATTTGGGCAGAGTAATTGATACTAAAGGGAATTCAATTGACGTTCAAGTAGTTTGAAGAATTAAAAAGGTAGATATAATTATGACCGGTATTTCAATTAGATAAAACAATATTTCAACCACTGAATCATTTGGTACTCTTTTAAGAAAAGACAAGACTAGCATTGAGCTGCAACCTAGATTATTCACATAATTCTCCATCTCGACAACAAAGGGGCTTCTGCTAAAACAGTGTTCAGGAAAGAATTGATGGAATTTGGAACTTTCCCACATCACTAATATAGGAGTTTAAACAGGCAGACTCTAAGTAAAACTTAAAAGACACATTAGCCTTTAGCCTGGTAGTAGACATTAAGTTTGCAGGATGTTGTACCAGGGAAAGTTCAATCCATTTTCAATGAGAAGTAACAAATCGTGATTTGGCTAAACCTTATACAGATGCCTGAAAGAACTTTCTGGCTGGTATGATGGAGAGATGTGAGACTTGAGTTCCCCGTAAGATTGCAGATTCTCATTCCTTAAAGATAAAAATAAGATGTCTACCTTCTTAGGATTACTTTACTGCAGACCTAGGATTAAGGCAGGGAGATGAATGAAGTCGGCATTAAAGTTTCATTCCAGGCCTATAACCCAATGAATTTCTTGAATTCACCATTTTCGCCTTGTAACAGATTCAGCAAAGCAGCAAAATTACTAGGCAACCCAATTTCTTAGGGTGGTTGCAATGTCACAGATAATTAAATAGAAACTGGGGTTTTGTCCTGGTTTCAATAAATTGGCCAGCTGGACCACCAGCAACATCTCCCTATGCAGTTATAGAGATCTAGCAGTGTGTTAATAAAAGCCTCAGGGAGGGCCCACAAACTATTGGCCATTTTCTACAGGAGATACAGCTCTGGGCAACTTCAAAATGTGTATCTAGTACTTTTGTCCCAGTAAAAAGAGGAGGATATGCGTACACGGTGTATGCATACATTAATGCGCATGTGTGTTAAGTGACCTATGAAGTATTGAAAATTAATGAGACATTATAGAAAAATGGCTAACTTCCCGCTCCCCCTACCATATATAGCTCTGCTAACCCAACAACTCACCAGCTGTTAATACTTAAGACTCAAAGGAAGAACGCATTTACAATTTAATTAAAGCACAAGGTGGTAATTTCTATTTAGAAAATTCATGATAAAGGCAATTTTCTCTCCCCACACCATTTTTTTTAAACCAACCTGTCTAATACCTGACATATCTCATATATGACTTGCTAGTACTGTTAACACTGCAATTAGTCTAATAGCAATAATAAGTGAGAGGATTAAAAATAATAAAGATAAGATAGCAATTTATGTATAATTAAATTCAATGATATAATTAAACATAATATAAATAATATCGTTCAACAATTGTGAAGAATTCAATTAGCTTGAAGTTGACTATGGAGGAAAACTAGATGGGGAGATAAAATCCCGTGCATTCTTTGCTTTTTGATCATGAGCTAAGTACTGATTATATTATTGCTCATTTTTCCAACAATTCAAATCTATAATACTAATAATTTTAATTTCTGTAAAAAGTTAAATATTGCTATATTTCTGAAATTTCTGAAAACAACAACAATAATAGTAATAATAAAATATTATATCCTAATAATGACATTTCTGCTCTGCTTGTTAAAGAGAAAAGAGCTCTAATTATAAGAGCCTCTCTCCAGGGAACCAATCCTTAACTATAAATTTTAATAGCAATTTTCCCCATTTATCAGAGCAATTTGGAAATTGCACACATCCATTTTTAGGTCTCTTATTTTTCAATCTAGACATACAACCCTTAAATATTTTAATAAATGTTAAATTGACATTTCACTAACTTTCAAACTAAAGTTTTGAAATATTTCCATTACCTAAATTAACTTTAAGTGTGGATCTCCATTTCGTATCTATGTTTTCTTATCTGTATATGTTATAAATATTACTACAAAAAAGTGTATATTCTAACAAAAAACCTCCACCATAAACAGTCCCTGTATGTGTGGCACTTTTGTCTGTAAACATTTTTTTTTAACTAAGAAATTTCTAAATCAAACATACTCTTGTAACATAGTGTAGAATCTTATGAGACACTATTTTACTGGTATGTAGCACTAGACGATAGACAAATTCTTCTCAGCATTGACCAATCAATAAAGAGACATATATATATAGAAAGATATATATATGTCATAAATACATACATATGTACCTGCATATATACATATATACATATACAAGAAGACAGTTGACTTAAATATAGAGAGAGATCAATAAGAATTAGTAATGCAATGTTAATGGCTATTGTGGTGGGATTATATGTCAAATATTATTTTCCTTTATATATTTATAATTTTTAAAATTTTCTATAAGTATGTATTACTTTTATAATCATAAACATAGGCATTACATTTTAAGAAATAAAAATAGTTTCATGAGTAATCTCTGAACATTCAACTGATAGCATTGAATACAAAATATTTTTCATATCCACAATATTCCTGGTGAAAATGGAATTCTTATTGCTAATTCTTTCTAGTTTCTTATGCTTTATAGGTTTAGAAATGGAATATCATATATAAATCTAGCCTTACTTTATAATGTAAAAGCCTCCATAGTAAAATTTTTAAATTTTTTTATTTGATAAATTTGATGTTCCATTTTGTAAATTTAAGGTATACACCATGTTACTTTGATACATTTATATATTGTGATATGATTGCCAAAGAAGCAACATTTAGCACATTATATCATAGTACAATGTTATAGTCTATATTCATTATGCTGTATATGAGATCTCTATGGCTTATTTATAACTTGTTACAAGTTTATAACTTTATAGACCATCAGTCTTATCTCCCCATCACCCATCCTCTAGGAACCAGTATTTTATTCTCTGGGCTTTTTTGGTAAGCTTAACATTTTTAGATCCCACATTTAAGTGATATCATATAACACTGTCTTTGTCTCATTTATGCTCCTTAGCATAATGTGCTCAAGGTCCATTCACATTGTCACATATATCAAGATAGCCTCCTTTCTCGTAGTTGATTGTGTATATCTACCACATCTATAGTATCCATTCATCCACTGGTGGACATATGGGTTGTTTCCATGTCTTGGTTGTTATGAATAATGTTGAAATAAATATGGGAGTTTACATGTCTTTTTTTTTTTTTTAAAGACTTTATTTATTTATTTGACAGAGAGAGATCACAAGTAGATGGAGAGGCAGGCAGAGAGAGAGAGAGAGGGAAGCAGGCTCCCTGCTGAGCAGAGAGCCCGATGCGGGACTCGATCCCAGGACCCTGAGATCATGACCCGAGCCGAAGGCAGCGGCTTAACCCACTGAGCCACCCAGGTGCCCCGGGAGTTTACATGTCTTGTCAAAATTCTGATTTAATTCCTTTTGGCTATGTACCAAGGAAGTGGAACTGTTAGGTTATAAGGTAAATTATTTTTTAATTCTTTAAGGAAACTTCAAATTGTTTTCACTAGTGATTGGACTAATTTTCATTCCCATTAATAGTTTGTAAGTTTTCCCTTTTCACCACAGCCTCATCAACAGTTGTCTCTTGTCTTTTTGATAATAACCGTTCTAAAGAGTGTGAGGTGATATCTCATTGTGGTATTTATTTGCATCTCCCTGAAGATTGATGACATTGAGCATATTTTCCTGTGCCTGTTGGTTATTTTGATGTCCTCTTTTGAAAAATGTCTATTTAGTTCTTCTGCCATTTTTAATAATCTTTAATTATGCCACATTAGTTCTTTTTTTAACATTTATATATTTATGTTAAAGAGAGAGTGAGAGAGTAAAAGCAAGACAGCAGAGTGAAGAACAGAGGGAGAGGGAGAGAATCTCAAGCAGACTCCTCACTGAGCACAGAGTGCAACATGGGGCCTGACCCCAGACCCTGAGATCATGACCTGAGCCAAAATCAAGAGCCTGAAGCTTAACTAACTGAACCACCCAGGAGCCCCACATTAGCTCTTTATATATTTTAAATAGTAACCTCTTATCTGGTACAAAGTTTGCAAATATCTCTCATTCTATAAGTTAACATTTCATTTAGTTAATTATTTATTTTGATGTGCTGAAGTTTTTGCTTTTCATGTCATCCCATTTGTTGGCTTTTGTTTTTTTGTTGTTGTTGTGCTTTTCAAGTCATGTCCAAAAAATCATGGTTAAGCTAATATTGATAAGCTTCTTTCCTATTCTTTCTTTTAGGAACTTTAGAGTATCAGGTTTAAGTTTTTTTAATCCATTTTGAGTTAATTTTTGTAAGTAGTATGACACAGGAGCCCAATTTTATTGTTTTGGATGTTTCTTCAATTTTCCCAGCACCATTTGTTGAAGAAACTGTCCTTTCTCCACTGAGTTTCTTGGCTCCCTTGTCAAATATCAGGTGACTGTACATGCCAGAATTTAATTCTGGGCTCTCTATTCTCTTCCATTAATCTATATTTCTATTTTTATGCCACTACCTTTATCACTAAGGTTTCATAGTATAGTTTAAATCAAGAAATGTGATATCCTTGGCTTTCTTTGTTGTTGTTGTTTTTGTTGTTTTGTTTTGTTTTCCCCCTCAAGATTACTTTGGCTGTTTGAGGTCTTTCATGGTATCACACAAATTTTAAGATTGTTTCTTTTATTTTTGCGATTTGATGGATTGCACTGAATCTGTGGATGGCTTTGGATAGTATGGCTTTTTAAACAATATTTATTCTCTATCCATGAACACAAGATATCTTGCCACTTCTTTGTGTCTTTGACTCCTTTCGGCAAAATCTTGTCATTTTCATCAGACAGAACTTGAATTTCCTTGATTAACTTTGTTCTCACATGTTTTATTATTTTTGATGCTATTGTGATTGGGATAGATTTTCTGATGCTTCATCACTAGTGTAAAGAAATACTGCTGATTTCCACTGATTGATTTTTAACCTGCTACTTTACTGAAATCATTAATTCCAATTGCTTTTTGATCTTCTCTGAGATTTCCCATATATAAGATCATATCATTTGAAATTTTGTTTCTTGCTTCTCAATCTAGAAGCCTTGCATTTCTTTGTCTTGCCTAATTTCTCTAATGAGGACTTCAGTACTATATTGTATAGTATTGGTGAATATGGACAATGTTGTCTTATTTCTGTGGTATCCCAGGGATAAGTCCCGTTTGTCATAGTGTATAATCATTTCAGTGTGTCCTTGAATTTCATTTTCTAATATTTTGTTAAGAATGTTTGCATCTAGGGCACCTCGGTAGCTCAGTTGGTTAAGCAACTGCCTTTGACCCAGGTCATGATCTTGGGAGTCCTGGGATCAAGTCCCACATTAGTCTCCCTGCTCAGCAGGGAGTCTGCTTCTCCCTCTGACCTCTCCCCTCTCATGCTCTCTCTTTCTCTCATTCTCTCTCTCTCTCTCAAATAAATAAATAAAATCTTTTTAAAAAATAAGAGCTTTTGTATCTAGGGACACCTGAGTGGTTCAGTCGATACTCGAGCCCTGTGTCAGGCTCTTTGCTCAGCAGGACACCTGCTTCTCCCTATCCTACTACTTCTGCTTGTGTTCCCTCTCTCACTCTCTCTCTGTCAAATAAATAAAATATAAAGGAAAAATTAATTTTGCAACCATATTTATTAGGGATATTGCTCTGTTGCTTTCTTGTGATATCCTTACAGGGTTTTGATATCAAGGCAATGCTGGCTTTATAGAAAGAGTTGGAAAGGTTCCTTCTTCAAAATTTTGGAAGAGTTTGAGGATGACTAGTATTAATTCTTTAACTGTTTGGTAGTATTTATCAATGAAACTATCTGACCTTGGACTTTTCATGTTGGGAGTATTTTTAATTACTGACTCAATCTCCTGATTTGTTATTGGTATTTTCAGATTCTCTATTTTTTCCTGATTTAGTTTTAGTAGGTTTTGTGTTTCTAGAAATGTATACATTTCTTGTAGATTATGTAATTTTTTGACATGTAATTGTTCTTGGAAGTCTCTTATAATTCACTGTATTTCTGTAATGTTTCTACTTTCAGTTCTAATTTTCTTTGATTCTTGTCCTAGTTTTCTTATTTTCTCTAGCTAAAAGTTTGTCAAAATTGTTTATCTTAGATGAATCAGCATTTAGTTTTGCTGTTTCTTTTTATTATTATTATTTATTTTTTGGTCTCTATTTCATTTGTTTCTGCTCTGATTTTTATTATTTCCTTCCTTGTGCTTAATTTTGGGCTAATTCATTCCTTTTTTTTCAGTTTATTGAATGTAAAGTTAGGTTATTTATCTGATATCTTTTTTTTTCCAATTTATTTATTTTCAGAAAAACAGTATTCATTATTTTTTCACCACACCCAGTGCTCCATGCAAGCCATGCCCTCTATAATACCCAGCACCTGGTACCCCAACCTCCCACCCCCCCGCCACTTCAAACCCCTCAGATTGTTTTTGAGAGTCCATAGTCTCTCATGGTTCACCTCCCCTTCCAATTTACCCAAAAGCCCATACCCTCCCCAATGTCCATAACCCTACCCCCCTTCTCCCAACCCCCCTCCCCCCAGCAACCCACAGTTTGTTTCGTGAGATTAAGACAGTAAGCTCACAGCTCGGTATCTGATATCTTTTTGATATTTTAATACATATATTTATTGCTATAAATTTTCCCCTCAGAACTGCTTTTGCTGCTTCAAAATGTGGTATGCTGTATTCTCATTTTCATTTGTTTCAAGATAATTTTTTGTCTCCCTTTTGACTTCTCTTTTGACCTATTTGTTGTTTAGGGGTTTTGTTTAATTTCCATGTATTTGAAGATCTGCTTTCCTCTTGCCAATTTCTAATTTCATGCCATTTTGGTCAGTGAAGATAGTTGGTATTATTTCAGTCTTCTTAAATTTGCGAAGAGTGGTTTCTGGCCTAGCATATTATCTACCCTGGGTAACATTCCTTGCATACTTGCGAAGAATGCATATGCAGCTACTGTTGGGATGCAGTGTTATATAAAACCTGTTAAGTCCATTTGTTCTACAGTGTGGCCCAATTCTATCATTTCCTCATTGATTTTCTATCTGAACAATCCATCCATTGCTAATAGGGGGTATTGAAATCCCCTAATATTATTATATTGCTGTAATGTTTTTTATTTCTCCCTTAAGATCTATTGGTATTTGCTTAACATATTTTGGTCAGATCTTAGGAGTACATATATTTATGATTGTTATATCTTCTTGATGTATTGACCATTCATTCTGAAGAAAAGATTCACAGCAGCCATACTCTCAGTTTCAAGTGGGAAAACACACACACACACACACACACACATATGTTTTATTGGTATTACAAAAATCTAATCGAAACAGAAAGAAGGGGAAAATCTATGCATAGATGAGGGCAATAGTAATCAGTATAGGAGAATAAGACAGAGTTACATCAAATAGGGTCCTTACAGCATCCATCCGCATTAGCTGGTGAAGCCTCATGGAGACAACCAGGCTGGAGTCCCCATGGAGAGGTCTGGACAGAGCATTCCTCTTCCAGGTGAGACTTCCAACTGATCATCCCCATAAGGGCCATATTTGTAGGGCAAATGACAGGGTCTGAAGTTAAATGTTGTTTTGCCTACTTGTAGTGTGGAAGGAGCTGTATTTCTGTGTTATCATGTTTTTACATATTCAAAGAGCCTGGACTAGGTGTGCTTGCCTCTCCTCCCAGATTCCATTCTGGGGGGCCAGCCCAGACTGGAACAGGAGGGAATGTAAGGCAAGATTGACAGCTCTTGGCATCCAGACCAAGGGCAAATTCTCACCTGGTGGGCCAGCTAATGTCAGCTAACCAGGCTCCCAAGGTCACTTATGCAGCACAATCTCCAAACAACATTCTTTAGCCTGCCTGCATAAGTGCAGATCAGGGTGGTCCATTGTGAAAATTCCATCTATACAACACTTTCTCTTTACTTTACTTTACTTCACACATATGATGACCCTCTTTGTCTCCCGTTACCATTTTTGGCTATTTTATCTGATGTAAGTAGTCTATTTTATCTGATATAAGTAGGGCTAACCCACTTTCTTTTCGTGACCATATGCTTGGAGTATTATATTCCATCCCTTTATTTTGATTTTACATCTTACTATATGACTGAGATGAGTCACCAGTAAGCAGCATAAAGTTGGGTCTTATTTTTTGATCCATCTAGATATTCCCTGCCTTTTGATTGGTGAGTTCAGTCTGTTTACATTTAGGGTGGACTTACTACTGTCCTTGTATCTTTTGTTTTCTGGTTGCTTTGTATCTCCTTGTTTCATTTTCTGTGTGTTTCGGTTACTATTTTAAATTGGTGGTTTTCTGTGATGATTTCTCCTTTTTATGGTTTTGTGTCTTTATCCTACATATTTGTTTTGTGGCCCCCTTGAGGTTTATATAAAACATTTCATATATAAAATAGTCCTTTTTCTATTGATAGCAATGTATCTCCATTTGCCTTTACAGGTTCTGTCATTTTCCTTTTCCCCTTTCAATTTGTCACAAACTACTCCTTTTTATGTTGTAAGCTTGTTACCAAATTATAATAACTATAGTTATTTGTTTAATTTTTTAAAATAGTTATTTATTTATTTTAGAGAGGAATTGTGTGTGTGCATGCTCCCGTGAGTAGGGAGAGGGGCAGGGGGAGACAGAAAGACAGAGAAGGACAGAGGAAGACTCCCCACTGAGCACAGAGCCTGACACAGGGCTCAATCTCATGACTCCGAGATCACAATCTGAGCCTAAACCAAGAGCTGGCCACTTAAACTACTGAGCCACCCAGGTGCCTTGTTCATATATATATATATATATATATATATATATATATATATATATAAATGTAAAGAAAATCTTTTTTTTAAGATTTTATTTATTTATTTGACAGAGAGAGATCACAAATAGACAGAGAGGCAGGCAGAGAGAGGGAGGGAAGCAAGCTCCCCACTGAGCAGAGAGCCCGATGTGGGACTCGATCCTAAGACCCTGAGATCATGACCTGAGCCAAACGCCGTGGCTTAACCCACTGAACCACCCAGGCGCCCCGTTATATTTATTTTTAATGCCTTTTTCCTTCAACCTTTATGCTGTGTAGTGTATTCAACATTCTATTCTATGCTGTACCTGTGTATTCAACATCCTATTCTAAAATACAGTTCTAGCTGCTTATCACCTTATTCAAAGTTTCATGTACTTTTATCTTTTTCTTTCAGGTAGAAGAGCTTCTTTCAACATATCTTGTTGATAAATACCCTCAGCCTTAGTTTGTCTGAGAAAGCTTTTATTTTTTCCTTCCTATCTGAAAAAAAAAATAAGTTTGCTGGGTAGTATATTCTTGGCTGGCAATTTTTAACTTTTCAATACTTTGAAGGCATTCTTTCTGCTGAGAAATCTGCTGATAGGTTATTTTATTTTAATTTCCCTGGCTGCCTTTATGATTCTTTCTTTATCATTGACTTTTGACAACTTCATTATAATGTGTGTTGGAGAGTGTCCTCTAGTATTGTGATAGTATGGTGATCTATTAGCTTCATGGACGTTTATGTCTAGTTCTTTCCCCAGGTTTGGGAAGTTCTCAGCTATTACCTCTTTAAATAACTTCTCCACCTCCTTCTCTTTCTCTTCTTCTTCCTAGGATACCCATTATTCCTATGTTAGATCTCCTAGTGGAGTCTGATAGCTCTCATAGGGATTCTTCACATTTTTAAATCTTAGTAATCCCTTCTCTTCCATCTCAATAATTTCTAGATTCTTATCTTTCAGCTCATCAATTTTCTCTTCCATCTGATCTGCTCTATTTCCAGTGCTTTCTAATGAATATTTCATCTCACTTATTGAGTTCTTCATCTCCAGAATTTCTGTTTAGGATCCTTTTTAGGATTTCAATCTCTTTTGTAAAGTACTCTTTTTATTCATTAATTTTATTCCTGAGTCCATTGAATTGTCTCTCTGAGTATTCTTGTAGGTCACTAAATTTCTTTTATAACATCTATTTGAATTCTCTGTCTGTTGGATTCCAATCTTCTATGACATTGAGTTTGATTGCTATAGAATTGTCTCTATTATTAGGTAATTTAATTGTTTGTAAAGAAAGTGAAGTCATGTAACTTTCTTCAGAGGAGTTATCTGAGATTACAATATGTTGTTCTCCAGGACCAGATGTCAAAAATACCTGGACTATTTAGTGACATTTGTCCTTCCTTCTCTTTCTCTTTTCTATCTTTTACATTAATAAGCCAATATTTTGTTTATTCTGCTTTCCAAATATGTTCTTCTTATATTATCCTTACTGGCTTCCAGCCAGTCCTCCTCTAATTTCTGGTCTAAAGAATAGTGACTGACTCCTACCTGTTAGCCTTGATATTAACTTCTCAGCCCAGTATCCCATCCCTCCCATCTCAAAAGAGTTAATTTCTAAAGCAAACGTTTAGTCATCTGATACCCTACTTAAAAAAGGTAACAGGGCATTCTATTATTCATGTCAGAAGCTCCAATAATATTTGTATAGCCCTCAAAACCCATCAAACATGATCTCAAATAAACTTCCAACTTCTTTCAAGTAACAAATTCTATCCCACCACATTTGCACTTACAATATACCTTGTGCTTCTTTCATTAATTCCTTCCCCCAGATTTCCACTGTCCCCTGCCAACTTAACCTCTTAACCTCTGCCAACATTGTCTCCATAATGTCTTCACCTTGTCTAAGTGATGGCTTTAATTCTATCACACTGGAAAATAATTTCTTGGGTACCACCATTCTTTTTCCACCCTAAAAGAAGTTATGGCTTCTTTAATCTGCAATCCACCATCTTTCATAAAAACTTTCACTACAAAATTTAGCACACCTTCTCCTGGTTTTCACAACTGACATCTTCATTATGTTATGAACTCCTTCATGATGATAATTATATTTACTTTGTGTCATATCAAAGATCAAATCTATCATATTCTTCTTTTATTATGTATACTTTTCTGAAAATGCACTCTTTTTCTGTAATTCCATATTGCAAGTACACACAGCTTAAATTAATTTTCCTTGTAATATATTCTATTTATTAACCAATATGATCTAACCTTCCATTAGCGAGATCATTTCTGAATATTCCTGAATAAATTTCTGCTTAAATAGGATACAATTAGAATGAAGTTCATTTGGTACTTTTTTAAATTGGCATTTTTTAAAAGACAAGCAGAAATGCAATTTTAAACACTTCTACTGCACATAACATATATACCTAATAGTTCTTCTTTTCTCAAAGCTAATATTCCCATCCTTCTTAATACACAATGAAAAAAAAAAAGAAAGAAATACAAAGTACTTGAGTTTTATAAGTGAAAAATAATGCTTCTGTGGATTTGGGGAGTGCTTTACAAGTGCCTACTTTTATCTAGGGAATAATTTTAAAAGATAGAAAAGTTAAATGCAATCATTTAGAAATGTTTGGTTTTAGTGTTTAGAAGAACTAAACTTGCACATTTTCTGAAACATTACTTTTTTTTTAATCAAACTTGAACTCATTTTATTTTCTCTTTTCAATATGTCAATAAGATAAAAGCTTATTTTTCCCCCCTTTAGAAATGACTATTTTTACTGTGGATAACTGAAAGAAACAGCAGAATCATAGAAATTCAAATTTCCAATGTGGGAAGTCTTTTTATAAGGAATAACATCTGTTTGAGATTTCTTTTTTTGGAAATTAAACATGAAAATGGTAATTATTTTAAAAAATTTCATGGATATTGCTGATGTATATTTTCATGATCTTTGTTTCCACAGTACCATAAAAGGAAAACAAAAATGTGCCTGCTGTGAATTTACTTAGATAGATGAGACAAGAGGATTTAGAAATATTCTAAGAGAAGGTGGGCAGTATTGTCAAAAAAAAAAAAAAATCAAGTAGTATGATATATGAAAAATGTGGGTTCTATTTGTGTAGTCAGTGAAATATTTTTATTCTTAATAACAAAACTCTATCTTTGAGATTAAAAAAAATAATTGCTTTTTCTTTGTCATAAAAATACTTAAAAATTGAAAATAAAAACATTGGTATTTAAGTGACTTGTTTCCCATGCCAACATCTTGAAAATAAGGTGAAAGGAAAAACATTATGACCTAGGCTTTCTATAACAGTTAATATCACCAGATATCTTGGTCTTATCGGTTTCCCTCTGGCTCAAACTTTGCAGGACAGGGCATGCCAGGGTGACTGTCAGTTAAGCATCTGCCTTAGGCTGAGTTCATGATCCCTGAGTGTCAGGATCCAGCCCCTACATCAGGCTCCCTGCTCTGCCCCTTAATTTTGCAGGAGGAATTCCTGGATGTCTCAAGACCTGCCATCTTTTTCTCTATTATTTTGTGATTTCCTTGTTATTAAATAGATGGAATGCACCCATGACTCAATATATACTTAGAGGGTGGCACCTGATCCCAAGGAGTTTGCAAATATAGGGAAGTACATTTTTCTAGCTGTTCTGCCTTGATAGGATAGCATCAGATTCCAAGGTGAAAACAAAACGAAATAAATCTTTGTCCTAAAAAAAAAATAAATAAATAAGATTTTATTCATTCATTCATTCATTCATTCATTTCTTAATTTGAGAGAGAGAGGAAGTGGGGAGAAGAGCAGAGGAAGAAGGACAAGCAGACTCCACGCTGAGATCATGGCCTGAGTAGAAATCAATAGCCCTACACTCAACCAACTAAGCTACCCAGGCACATCATCCTCAAAATTCTTACAGCGTGTTAAATAAAGCAGTTATAGTAGCAGCAATAACAATGAAAATGAACATCAATCAAACAATGTAGAAAATGCACTACGTTTTGGGTTTCAAAATAGTTCAAATAATTCTCTTAGAAATTCCGGTCATACAAAGGTTATTGTACTTATTCTTGACTACAATCCATTATTCCTCGGAGGCAGACACCTGTCCTAAGGGAGCAAGTCTTGACACTTGAGTGTCACAGCATCAGGTCAAAGGAACAACATGCTAAAATGCTGCAACCCAGAGAAGGAAAAGAAAGGTGTCTGTTCATAGAATAGAAAGTACTTCACTAGGACTGGAGCTTTGTAGGAGAAAGGAAAAGGATGACAGAAAAAAGTAGAGCTGATCAGAAAACAAATCATGAAGAATCTTTTAAGACTTTTTAGACTTTATGCTCAGGAACAGTCAAAATCTTAAGTACAAAATATAGACTCATATTTGAGTTGTAAAGAGACCATTTGGGTTGGCATTTAGAAAATGTGAATGGGGCAGCACTTGCGTGGCTCAGTCATTAAAGCCTCTGCCTTCGGCTCAGGTCATGATCCTGGGATACCGGAATCAAGTCCCGAGTTGGGCTCCGCTTTCAGCAAGAAGCCTGCTTCTCCCTCTTCTACTCCCCCTGGTGGGGTTTCCTCTGTCTCTTTCTCTCTCTGTCAAATACATAAATAAAATGTTCTTAAAAAAATGTGAATGGGAGGTAGATAGATGGAGAGAGATCAAGTATCATGTTGTTGGAGTTATTGAGGTGACAGGGGTCTGATCTAAGGCAAAGTTTCTCAACCTCAGCACTGCTGATAGTTTGGACTGGGTAATTCTCTGCTGTAGGGGCCGTCCTGTGCATTGCAGAATGTTTTGCCGCATCCACTGCTGCTACTAATTAGATGCTAGAATCGTTCCCACCCCTGCTCCGATAATGGAAGATATCTCCAGTCTTTTTCTCAAATGTCCCCTGGAGCAAAGACCTTCTTCTTCCCCACCCTCCTCCCCTTGGGAACACTGGTATGAGATAATGGTAAAGGGAATAGATAAAGGAGGTGAACTAGAGTAATATTTAAAAGATACCATTGACTCTCTCTGCTTGACTTCTTTCACTCAGCATAATCTCTTCCAAGGGGCGTTAGAGAGGAGTAGGGAATTTGGGTAAATTGGAAGGGGAGGTGAACCACGAGAGACTATGGACTCTGAAAAACAATCTGAGGGGTTTGAAGTGGTGGGGGGGGGGTGGGAGGTTGGGGTACCAGGTGGTGGGTATTATAGAGGGCACGGCTTGCATGGAGCACTGGGTGTGGTGAAAAAATAATGAATACTGTTTTTCTGAAAATAAATAAGTTGAAAAAAAAAAAGATACCATTGACAGTAAAATGATGATCTGTTGGATAAAGAGTTTGAGGGACAAGAATAAGATATTTGAATTAGAACAAGAAAGTGCATTCACTACTGAGTACCCCCGAAAAGCTAAAAAAAAAAAAAATACTAATTTGAAAAGATATATGCACTCCTATCTACTGCAACATCTTTTACATTAGTTGAGATATGATAGAAGCCCAAGTGTCCACCAATAGATGAATGAATAAAGATGTGGTACACACACACAGACACACACAGGAATTTACTCAGCCATAAAAAAGAAATAAAAAAAGGATGAGATCTTGCCATTCACAACACCATAGATGGCCCTAGAAGGTCTTATGCTGAGTGAAAAAAGTCAGACAGAAAAAGACAAATACATGTAAATACATGTGGCCTCACTTACATGTAGAATCTAAAAAACAAAACAAATAAACAAGCAAAATGCAGAAACAGACCCGTAAATACAAATAACAAACTGATAGTTGCCAGAAGGGAAGGAAGGGTGGGGAAATGGCAAATATGGGTGAAAGGAATTGAGGGATATGGGCTTCTAATTGTGCAATGAATTAGTCAAGGGAATAAAAGGTACAGAATAAGGAATTTGGTCAATAGAATTGCAATAGCGTCGTATGATGACAAATGGTGGATACACTTGTGGGGAGAACAGTGTAACAGATGCACTTACTTGAGAGGAGAAGGGAGTTGGGGGAAACTGGAGAGGGAGACAAACCATGAGAGACTGTGGACTCTCAGAAACAAACTGAGGTTTTTTGGGCACTGGGGGTGGGGGATTGGGTGAGCCTGGTGGTGGGTATTATGGAGTGCACCTGTTGCATGGAGCCCTGGGTGTGGTGGATAAACAATAAATTTTGGAACACTGAAAAGAAATGTAATAAAATAAAATAAAATGAAAAAATTGAATTAACTATATGTACACCTGAAACTAATATAACAAACATTGTGTGCCAACTATACTTCAATATAAATAAATAAATAATTTCTTAAAAGAATATTTCACTGTCCACTGGGAATGAAGTAGTTTTTAAATAGGGAAGTGGTGATACCAGATTTATATACTTGTAAAACACGTGTGTGTGTGTGTGTGTGTGTGTGTGTGCATGTCTGTGTATGGGCCCATATACACGGGTTATGACGTTATTACAAAATTTCAGTGTGAAATGAAGAGGGTCTCAACAATGACATGATAGCTGAAATAAAAGGAAACCCAGTGGGAAATGTTTCAATGATCTACTGGGGCAATGAGTTAGACTTATATCCTGGGACACTCCAGTCTTTCTGGTTTGGAAAACTAGATATATTATGTCAACATTAACTATTTTAGAAAAATAAGCAACAGATTTGGAGAGCTGGAAATCAGAAAACACATTATTAGCTACTAGCAATGTTCGGAAAGAATATAAGCACTTTCCTTTAGGGGGTGTCTATGATTTTAGGAACATAATACAGAAAATAAAAGGACAAAAATCCTTTAAAATATTTTATAAAAATATGTGTTTCATTTTTTATATTATGGCTCAGTGCCTTTATTTGTCCAGAAAGCGTAAGTGAATATAAGCAACAAAGAGGTATCTGGACATCTGGAGAGGAAGAAATTTGCAGAGTAGAGCAGAATGAAAGCATATGATTACTCTTGAAAGACTCTTAGAAGAACCTGTCCTCGTGCTGTCATATAGCATGTTCCTGCTGTAATAAAATATTGCTCTTTCAAGTCCCATTAGGCATTTTAGCTTCACTTTTCCTACTTCTATTGGTAAATGTAGGATATTGTTTTTTAAAAACCTGCAATTTTTTGCATGCCAATTCACTATATTCTCTGTAAGCATAAAAAGAGAAACTAATACTTTAAAAAACTTATTATTATTATTATTCTTAGTAGACTGGCAAAAAGCAAAACAGCATCTTTTATGAAGCATAAGAAAAACATGAAGTTTTAATATTTTGTTTTCAAAAGAAGTAATTTTGGTAAAGATTATTTAACTTTTAAAGGATACTTTTAAAGGATATTTTCATTTTAAGTCTGAAGTTTTCAAAAAATGATTTGAATAAAATAAGGAATACTTGGAAATTATAAATTTCATTATTTAAATTTAGAGAATAAAATTTTAGCTTAAATTTTAGCAAGATTAGATTCTCTATTCTTGGGTTATCTCAATCTATCATCACACTTCTAACAAAATATTTTTAGAATACTTTTTTTATTCTATATGTTTAAGAAATAAATGCTTAATATAAAATAATCAAAGAAAGATTACACAGTATTAAATTATGATTACCATTTGGTGTATAGGCTTTCATATCTATACTGATGTATCAATATTTCTAAAACTATGTTTCAACATGTTTCAATGACTTTATATATATTTTTTTTCAGTAAAGAGATTGAAATTATAATTTTGAATCATTAAATCCTATTCTATTTAAAAGATATGCCAAAATTTATTTAAACCCTCTTTTTAAGAGTGACATGTAGGAGGTACCTGAGTGGCTCAGTCAGTTAAACATCTAACTCTTGATTTCAACTCAGGTAATGATCTCAGGGTTGTGAGTTCTACCTGCGGGGCTTGGAAACTGTTTAAGGTTATCTCCCTCCCTCTTTTTCTACCCCTCCTGGTCCTCTGTCCCTCTGTAAAATAAAAATAAAATAACAAAATAAATAAACAGAAATTTAAAAACCGAGTGACATGAAGAAGTTATATTCAATATTTGGATATTGTAAACAATGTCAATAAGATCACATTATATATTTTATGGTTTCTTTGTTCAAACCTTCATTGCATGTTTCTGGAAAGAAATTCCTGGATTAAAAGTTTTATATATATATACATATAACTATGTATATTTATATGAATTATTTAAAACTGGTTAAAAGTCATATAAATATGTAAATATATATATTATATATATATATATATATAAAATATATTTAACCTGGGGAAACTATTGATTTGTTCTGATACTGACTGTGAGTGGTTTTATCCACTTTCTTACCTCTTTTACAACAGCAGTCTATTTCAAGTGTTTAGATTGTGGAAACAATGTAGACAGAATCCTGAATCCATTATGAATAAGCATGAACAATATGTCCCACATCCAGAAGACAAAATGAAACAAAACACTTTGCACTGAGAGATAAACTATAAATAATTGGGTCAGTCTGTCTAGTTGTAGGCTCCAAGCTCAATAAAAATCCCAGGCATTTTCCATAAATTGTTAGTTCTCTAAAAAAAAAAAAAAAAGACAAAAAAACCAAAATGAAACAAAACTCTATCCTGGATTTTCACACAGCTCGTATCTGAAGAAAAGACTTTATCTTTGTAGATACAATGATGACAATGTGAGAAAAAGGTTGTTTTTCTTTTAATCTTAAACCAGCTAACTATAAACTCAGTGTATTTAATAATTCTACTGCACTTTAATTTTTTTAATAACTTGTCTTTTTAATTTGATGACAAGTGCTTTTATTCTTAAATCATTTTAAATATATATATTTTTTTTAATTTATGAGAAAGAGAGAGAGAGAAAGAGTGAGAGACAGAAAGAGAAGGAGCAGAGGGAGAGGGATAAGCAGACTCCATACGGAGTGTGGAGCCTGACAAGGGGCTCAATCCTAGGCTCCTGAGATCATAACCTGAGCCAAAATCAGGAGTCAAACACTTAACTGACTTAGCAACCCAGATGCCCCAATGACAAGTGCTTTTAAAGCTTGAACTTCTTTTCCAATTTTTTGAAAGCAAACTTTTTTTAAATAAATGTTTTGGTCTCTGTATCTTTCTTTCACAGATGTTTACCCATCTCATAGGTTAGAAAAATGATTTTTTTTACATTTACATTTACAACTTGCATACTTAATTACTAGACATTCCAACATCCTTTTACAGATCAGTGATTCATTTGTATTTCCTCTGTTGCAAATGTCTTTTACATATCTCTAGCCCTGTTTCTACTGAGTGTTTTTTTAATGGATAACATTGGTTTCCTATACCTGAAAAATGTTGCTATTTGCCACATATGACACTGATTTTATTGTTATGCTTTTTGCCAATCATTTAAAAATATTTTTGCAGTCAAATCTATCATTACATGTTCTTGCAAAGTTTCGTGCTTTAGAAAGCCATTTTAACCCCCTCAAATTTGAAACATTTATCTATTTTCTAACACATTCATGATCTTATTTTTAGCATTTAAATTATTTACTTATTTGGCAGTCAGCCTAAGGAGAACTGGTTTCCAGTATCAGCTTTGTCCATTACTCACTTGAGGTCTGGACAAGTTCAGTGTTCTTTGAGGCTCACTACCTCACTTATGTTGATAGTTTCCAACTCCTAGGTGTTTATAGAAATTAATTAGATGAAGCATAAAAGTGGTTTAGTATGCTTTCTGTTGATAGTGCATAATAAATAACAAGGAGGAGGATTTATGGGTTCATACACAAAAAAATGCATATAAGTATATGGAGATCACATACTTATGGACCAAAAAAATCTATAATTTATAAATACTTATTTAAATGTAGAAATTTAATCCTTTGGATGGCCAAGACATATATAATGTCAAAACATACATGAATAAGGTTTGAAAGTAATTTCATTATATTGTTTTCAGTCCCATTTGAACAGAATGGCAAATGAAGCAGGGCTCATGAATAGTGGATATACAGAGAAACTTCCTGTGCATGAAAGCGACTTTGGACTTTGGAGTTCAACTCTTTGTTCTACTACCCTTTTTAACGGAATGATAGGATAAATAATGAATGTTTAACAGTGATGGCAGATCAACAGGCAAAGATAAACACAAAAATGATACAAGACAGAGTGTTCCTGTTCAATATCCTCCAAGTAGTTGCAGATTTAGATTGCTTCTAGGCATCCAGGCATCTGAGCTATCACCAGGAATATCTAAATTGCTTTCTCACAGTTTCTACAAAGCACTCTCTTTACTTTATCTACTCATTTTAGATGGCACCTCATTGAATTTCTCCTAGCCAATTTACTTTCTGCAAAGCTCACATTTCTCTTACAATAGAGAAATTTCTTTAGCTCTACTCTTTTAACTTTAGCTTAATAGCATGGGGGCTTTCGTTAAGTTTCACTGTCAGCAGAACAGCACAAATTTAACATTTACGTGATCCATTTCTACTAAATAGCAAAAGGAGAAAGTGTTATGCCAAGGGCAATGTGGGTATTAATTTTCTCTATGGTTTATACAATTACTAGAATGCATCCCCAAAGAAAACTAATATATTGATCAAACCTAATTAGCTTTAATTTACATAAAACCATAAAGTGAGTTACTTCTATGCTTTAGAAAAACAAAAGGTTTAAGTGAAAATAAGCCATGGGAATTTAGAGTTCAGACTCATCTGGCATACAAAATATCTAAAGTATGAGCAATATGAGACCAAAATTCTAATCTTATTGTAAGAAAATTATTTAATGACAAAAATAATATAAAATTCTAATTGTTTTTAAATTGTTGTTATATAACATATTTTATATAAGTATCTGTATTTAGTTTTTTAAACAAGAGGAAAACTAGAAATTTAAAAAAAAATCATCAAATAATACCATCATCCAAAGAGATGTGTGGTGATTCTTCTTCCAGACTTGCACACACACGCATGCACACACACACACACATATGTAATATTCATTCCACTCGTTCAGTTTTATAATCTTTTTTTCATTTAACATGAAGGAATTAAGATGTTTTCTTGTCATTTCTTCATGCAACAAATAATTACTTAACAAACATCATTTGCCACAACAATGCTACTTATGTTGTAAACAAAAATTTATAGAACTATAACTGTTACTTCCTTGTGGAATTTATATTCTTTTCTTTAAGATTTGTACTTATTTATTTGTCAGAGAGAGAGAGAGAGAACAAAGCAGGGGGAGTGACAGACAGAGGGAAAAGTAGGTTCCCCGCTGAGCAAGGAGCCCAGTGTGGGACTCAGTCCCAAAACCCTGGGATCATAGGCAGCCACTTAACCAACTGAGCCACCCAGGTGTCCCTGGAACTTATATTCTGAGTGACCAGACAGATAATTAAGAAAAAAAATTGAAGAAAGAACTAAAAAATGTATTTCTGTGCATTTATATGGGCATAATTACAAATCACAGAGGAAATTATGAATAAAAGATAATCATGAACTGAATAGAATAACTATAAAAATAAGGTGGCTAAAGATGATATTTTACAGGTGACATTATGTTGGGCTTTGAAATATTAAGAACAGCAACCTTTATGCTGTGTCACGTAGGAGCCATCTAAGCACAGGAAGCAAGCATGAATGTCCTACACAGCAAAAGCTTTATTTTGGAAAAGCAATAAAAAATACCAATTCTACTGTACCTGGTTAGAGCTTAGAGTGGAGGCCACTGGCTGTCTAATGACTCACAAGTGTAGGTAGTCCATGCAAAAGGGGCAAGTCTTTTTGCTAACATAAGGTCTCTGGCCAGTGAGTGGAGTTTGATAGTAACTCTTGCTGCAGTTATTAAAAAAAAGAAATAAAGAAAGAGAGCAAGAGAGAGAGGGAGGAAGGAAAGAAAGAAAAAAGAAAGAAAGGAAAGAAAGAAAGAGAAATGAAGGAAGGGAGAAAGAGAAAGAGAGAAAGGAAGCAAGAAAGAAAGGAGGAAAGCAAGAGAAAAGAGAAGAAACTAATTCTAGAGTCTAGGGAAAGGAGAAGACAGAAGGGGATATAGTTAAGCAGTTATCAAATCATTCAGGATTTTATTGTTTGGTTTTCTAGTAAGATTGAAGAACATGAATTGAGCTAACTCTTGATTCCTTTTGGCCAACAGAATGCAACAGAAATGATACCGGGCCTATTCCAGCTCTAGGCCTTAAGAACTTTAGACTACCATTTTCACTCATGAATCTGATTGTCAAGTAAGAAGTTGAACTGCCCCAGCTCGCCTCAAGGAGAGGCCTTGTGGAGGAAAACCGAACATCAGATGTAAAAGAACATTCCCTGTGATGTCCAGCCCAGCCCAGTCACCAGTTGAGTGCAGCTAATTGAAGAGCCCCCACTAATAAAATATAGAACGTAACCACCCAGTCAATCCCTGCTCAACTTCCTAACAAACCAGATTATAAAAAGTAATAACACAATTGTTTTATGCCACTTAATCTAGAGATACTTAGTTACACAGAAATAAAGGCAACAGTAAATCTGTACAAGCAGAACTCATTTTATTGTACTTCGCTTTACTGTGCTTTCTGGATATTGTATTTATTTTACTTTATTTATTTATTTATTTATTTTACTAACTGAAGGTTTGTAGTTATCTTGCATGGAACACGTGTAAAGGCACAACTTTTTAAACTGTATTTGCTCACTTTGTGTCTCCGGGTTGCATTTTGGTAATTTTTGCAATATGTCAAGCTTTATTATTAATATTATATTTGTTATGGTGACTTGTAATCAGTGGTTATGACTCTCTAAAATTTCAGATGATGGTTAGCATTTCTTAGCAATAAAGTATTTTTTAAATTAGGCACACTTTTTTAGAATGTTATTGCACACTTAATAGACCATAGTATTGTGTAAATATAAATTTGTATCCAGTAGGAAACCAACAAAAATCATCTGACTCAATTCACTGTGATATTCTTTATTGCAGTGGTCTGGGACAAAACCCACAATATCTCCCTGTATACTTGCATTATAATATAATGTTTACAATAGCATAAAATAAAATTATACAGTATACAATATGCTACCATAATATAATTTCAGGTAGTGAGATTATTTGTTCATCTTTTCTAAACAAATATGATCTATTTATATGTAAAATCATTTTATTTATTATACATGGTTCTTTTATAACATAATTTTGCTCTTCAGAAATTTATATTAGCACAAAATAGCTATTAGCAAAAGAGGGTTAAAGACATAGATGGTTTAACTTAATATGAACATTAATTTTTCTACAAAAATTGTCCTAAAGTTCTGTTAAACTAAGTTTAGAGTAACTAAACAGTGAGTTAAAGGCAGTAGCAATACAATTTAAATATATCCATTATTTGAGTTTAGTTTTGCCAAAGAGACGTGGCCTTTAGTTTCCGTCAATAGCAATATGATTTTAAGTTCAGAACCTCTTACATATTCATATTTACCTTTATAGTCTTTAGCAGTGAATGTCATTTTTTGAACAAGTGTTGGGAAACGTAATTGAAAAGACGTGACTGCGAGTTGACCTGTGAGCTGGACCTCAGCACTGAGAGGCTCCTCATCCCCTTCCCTGTCCTTAGGCTACGGTTCCCTTGCATTTCCTGCTCCCAGAGGCTGCTCCAAGGATTTAGCTTTGAGTTGAAGATGTGGTGTTGAGAACAGCTGCACAGTGTAACCCAGTTAAGACCTCTTAATAAAATTTTAAGATTTGGCAGGCAGGAGTGGGGATCCATTGTTCTTACTGCCCAAGAAAGCCCCATATGTAAGTTTCATTTGCTTATTAAAACTGCCACCTACCGGAGCACCTGGATGGCTCAGTGCATTAAGCTGCTGGCTTTGGCTCAGGTCATGATCTCAGGGTCCTGGGATCCAGCCCAGCATCCGGCTCTCTACTCAGCGGGGAGCCTGCTTCCCCACCTCTCTCTCTGCCTGTCTCTCTGCCTACTTGTGATCTGTCTGTCAAATAAATAAATAAAATCTTTAAAAAAAAAAAAAAAAACAACAACACCTGCCACCTACCAACTTAGAGTGGTCAGCCTCTCCCTTCCCTCCATGTTTGGGGGGGATGGGGTTTAAATCAAACCCAGGAGTCTCCTGAGAGTAATGTGAACCAACAAGTGGAATAGCTGGAAATAACTTTATTTTTTCTCTGCATATTAATTAATTTCCATTCATAACTCTATGTAAGGTATAGTTGTTTCAATGAGGTTGTTGAAGTTAAATATAATTAATACAATGAAAACTCAGTGACAAGAATCCATATGTTGGCTGACTGTGTGGTCTCCTAGTGACATAAATTGGACATGTGACACCATAGATATGTAGCAAACTCTCCATGACCCTCAATGACATCTGCCTCCTGATGTTCATGCTCTGTAGTCCCTTCCTCCTGAGAGAAATTGGGTCCTGTGACTTGCTTCTAATGCATAGAATAGGGCAATGGATTCCCCTCCTATGATTAGGTCACATTTTATGGCAACAGTGATAGGATGTCACTCCTGTGATCATGTTACATGAATCTCCATTTCTCCAAATCTACTCTTGCTCTCCACTGCCTCTGAGGAAGCAAGCAGACAAGTTGTAAACAGCTCATGGAGAGACCTCCATGTCAAAGAGCTATAGGCCACCTACTGGAGCTCACAGTCTTAACTAACACAAGGACTTACCTTCTGGTAACAACTAGAATGAGCTTGGTAGGAGAATCTTCTATAGTTGAGTCTCCAGATGGGAATATCACCATGATTGTGAGACCCTGAGCAAAGGACACAGCTGATTTGTGTCTGTACTCTGACACACGGAAATGAAGAGAAAATAAACCTGCTCTGTCTTAAGCACTAAGTTTCTGGTAATTTGTTATGCAGCTACAAAAAACTAACATGTGATACACCTTTGTTTAGACAAGTGCTATTCAGGAGAAATAAAATTCCAGCTACATGTGTTATCTTAAAAATAATAAAAAGAAAAATTTATTTTAATAATACATTTCATTTCTATATCATATATTTATGTTATATGTGTTTAATGTTTATATAGCATATTAGATACAACATAAATTGATCTGATTATGATAGTAAATATATATCATATGATTAGTATTATTCATATACTATGTATTTATATTTTATTTTACTCAATGTATTCAAAATATGGTCATTTAAATATGTAGTCATATTATCAATGTATATATATATATATGTGCATGTGTACACACACACACACACATATGTATATACACATTTTTTCATATCAAAGCTTCAAAGTCCAGTGTGTACTCATATACAACATGTCATTTCAGGTAACGGGACGCCTGGGTGGCGCAGTTGGTTGGACGACTGCCTTCAGCTCAGGGCGTGATCCTGGAGTCCCGGGATCGAGTCCCACATCAGGCTTCCAGCTCCATGCGGAGTCTGCTTCGCTCTCTGACCTTCTCCTCGCTCGTGCTCTCTCTCACTGTCTCTCTCTCTCAAATAAATAAAATAAAATCTTTAAAACATGTCATTTCAGGTATGATATCTTTATCATAAATGATTATTCTGTATTTAAGGTTTTTTTTTTTTTTTTAAGATTTTATTTATTTCACAGAGATACAGTGAGAGAGGGAACACAAGCAGTGGGAGTGGGAGAAGCAGGTTTCTGCTGAGCTGGAAGCCTGATGTGGGGCTTGATCCCAGGACTCTGGGATCATAACCTGAGCTGAAGACAGACACTTAACCAACTGAGCCACCCAGATGTCCCATCTGTATTTAAGTTTTATGAAATATACCTAAAAGCTTTATGTTACTTTTAAATTTAAATTTAAGTTAATTATTTTGTGAGCATTTTATAATTTATATAAATGTGGAATTACTGTTGTACAATGGAAACTAATATAGAATTGTATGCCAACTATACTTCAATTTAAAAAAAGAAAAAATAGTTCATTATAATTATAGAATTCTGTTTGTCACATCAGACATAATTTCAGTAATCAATAGCTACATTAGGTGGTGTCTACTAGCTACCATATTGAATGGGGAAGAGTTAGACTATGAATTTCATGGCACCTTGTTCTTAAGCCCATGCTGACACATCACACTTGAAGTAATTTTCCTAAATTTTGTGAAATCTAACAACCAAAATGAGTACTTGTTGTCCATGCAGTTTGCCAACACACCATCCACTCACCTCATTCTGATACCATAGATTAGTAGTTGGATTGGGTAATTAAGGTGCAAGTGGTCTTCAAATTCACAGTCTGAGAAAGGAATGGTAATGGAACACTTGCGTGGAACAAAGGCGGAGTGGGGAGTGGAGGTTGGTTTGCCATAATGCCTGGAGCTCATGTGGGTATCACATATGCCAATCTTTTTTTGGCTCATAGAATAGCATGTTAATCCTAAAACCATAATCCTGGGAAATTTAAAAAACAAAACAAAACTCAAAGAAACAAATCCTAAAGAGGAGACTGTGTCCTTAGCACGTGCAGAAAAATAGCATTTCCCTTTGCCCCAACTTAAATGTTAATATATCAGTACAGAGGAACTTCGAGCTGTAAATCTAGGGTTTATAATATGCCCACATCACTGCTTCCTTGGCTTAACCTTATTTCATTTACTTTCATTTTCAAGTTACCATTCACCCATCTGACACTTAAAAATAAATGTAGAACAGAGCTTCATTCTTAGCTTTTATGTTATTCTTGACTTAGATATAAATCCTAAGAGATCTCATCTACATCTAAAATTCCTGCTACCACTTAATGCTGATGGCTACCAAAACTTTATTTTTTTAGATCCATATTTGTAAATTGTACTTGTTATCAACATTTGAACAACTCATAAATCACAGGTAACTCAATGTCTAAAATGAAACTTATTTTTACTTCCAATTATGCTTAATTCTCTTTATTTTCTCTCTTCCTAAATGTACTATTATCCACAAGTTAAAACCAGACATCAGTGATTTATTCTTGATGATTTTTCCTTCCCATTTTCTTCTTTACTCACTGAAGTCTAGAATTTTATTTGTTTCATATCCTGTGAACCCTTTTTATTTTTTTCTTTCTGTTTCCACCACCATTGCTTTGTTATTCACACATGACTTCTTACAAACTTCCATGTTAATTCTCTGGTTGCTAATTCCACTTATTTTCTTGCTTTAACTGGCCCCTGATGAAGTAGTACCTCATAGTTTTTAGGAAAATTTTAATCTCCCTACTTTAATTCACAAAACCACTTATGGCATAAACCATACTTATCTCTGTCTTATGCAGTACCTGCTGCATATTATGTGCACAAAAAAATCCAGAGAGTTTATTTGGATTCTTTTTTTTTTAATTTTATTTATTTATTTGACAGATAGAAATCACAAGTAGGCAGAGAGGTAGGCAGAGAGAGAGAGGAGGAAGCAGGCTCCCTGCCGAGCAGAGAGCCCGATGGGGGGCTCGATCCCAGAACCCTGAGATCATGACCTGAGCCAAGGCAGAGGCTTAACCGACTGAGCCACACAGGTGCCCCGAGTTTATTTGGATTCTTAAAAATCAGAGAAAATAACTTTTTTTCCTTTTCCTTTTACTGATTTTCAAATATTCACTTAAAATTAACCAGAAAATTTACTTGAAAATGACAAATATCTGATACTAGTTATTAAATGAAGTTATTTACAAATCTATATTATGTAAACAAACTTATCATTGTAATTATTTTGACATAATAAGCCAAGTATTTAGAAAAAACTTTCTTAGAGGGTTTTAAAAAAAATAATGTTATTTTTTTACTGTATGGAACTCCCGCATGACATAGTGGACAGACTACTGGATTGAAATTCAGAAAACTTAGGTTTGGGTTGTAATTCTGCCAATAAATAGCCAAACAACTTCTGTCAGATAAACAAACCTCGGTAAGTCTCAGCTAACGCTTTCTTATCTGTGAAATAAGTTGGTTGAACTAGATAATCTGTACGTTTCTTTCTACCTTATTTTATCCATGTCAGTATTGTTAAATGGAATAATGCTCTCTGCGCCAGAAGACCTTATTGATTTGACTCTTAAATATGACTACTAGTTCCACTGGAATCCTTTATCAAGTGTTTTCCATGTGTTAAACCTAAAACTGTTTTACTTTCTTGATATGAGATAGAGATAAAATAAAATGCATATATGAATATTGGATTTACAAATTATATGTGTCTAAGGCAAACAAAAATATGAGCTTTATAAATGGCACATGAAGAATTTAGTCCTCCTCAGTCCTCGTACGCTACCAGATAGCATCATTCAAAAATGTGATCACCCGCTCAGCATTGTTACTGTTTTCCCTAGTAAAGAATTTATATATTTCATAACCACTCTTATTTTATGGTGATATTAGTGGTCAAAATAATTACCACCCAGAATCTGAATGTTCTCAAAATTTCCTAGAGCAATATAGATAAAATTTTCAAATATTCTAAATAATAATGATATAATATAGAAAAAAATCCACATTACAATTTATTTGTTGAACATGTACTTACCTAGTAAATTTAAAAAAAAAAAAACACACATTTCATTTAAGATTGTCACCAGTTAGACCCCAAGACTTGACCTTTACTTCCCACCTGCTTATACCCACCGAGTTTTGTCCCACATTTTTCTTTAAGTTCTTCTTTCCAGCTTATCCCTTAACTCAGGCAAAACATCCAGTGGCCATAATATCCTGTGATGGAAATCAAAACAAACCCTCACACAACAGGGACTGCCCTGAGGAAGAGCTCTGGTCAGCTCAGACAAGTTTAAGCTTAACCCCCAAATCACACCTGCATAAAAGAACCTTAGAGTGACCTATGGATTAGGACATTTACCTTTACTTTGTTATCATACCACAATATCCGCCCAAAGAAGACCGCAAGCTTCATTTACATAACATACAATATTTGTATGGACATGTTTCCTTAAGGAGCTTGTGCAACTTTATGCCCTCCTCCACATACAATGGCAAGTGCCCCCTACCTAAATATTCATCCTAACCCTAAATAGAAGGAACTCATTCACCCTTGCATGGAGAGTCACAGCTTTGGAAGTTATTCCTGTGAACTTCTTACTTGCTGAAAATAAAGTTTCTTTTGTTGGGACAACTCTATCTGGTGTAGTTCCTATCTGTGATTCATCAAGGAGGGAACTCATGTTAGTTTGGTTACAAAATAGAAAACTCTGCTACAAATTATACTCCAGAGTTTTCATTTAAAAAATACAATGGTATTTGTCAACTTAGCAGTTAAGTGTCTTATAATTGGTAAAGATATTCCATATTGTTACTTTATTACTTTTGCCAGAGAAATTGCTAGGAAGTCATAAAAAGGAGAGTCTGTAGAAACTACTAGGTTTCTAATGCGATAGAAAATGATTATTATAATAAAAAAGAGCTTGTAACTAGAGGCAATATTGACAAGTTTTCTAAGTTAGACCCTTGATATAAAAACTTACCAACTAATAAAATATTTTTATGGTTCAATTTCACAAACTGAAATTTTAGCCAGAGAATAAAAATCAAACGAATATTTCTAATCATTATTTTCAACTATAACAAATTTGTTAAAGATGTTATTCAGTTGATCGATTTCCACAACAGCTTCAGTGAAGGTTGAGATTTAGAATTATCAAGGGAGTTACTTACTAAAAGAAAACTCTGTTCTCATACATTACAGTGCTGTGAAAGAGGACTGCCAACACTTGCTTTGGTTTCTCATTGACAAGTTGTTAGGATGCTCAGTTTGCATTTTAAAAAGATGAAAATGATTCTGGTGGAATGGAGAACATGAAGAGTCCTCTATGCAAGTCAGCAATGTGAACACCTTGCAGATGCCTATTTTACAGAAGTATAAGAATTATAAATAAATCTGGAAAGATGTATATCCATTACTCAAAGCTGTCGTAAGATCAGGTTTGAAATACTATGTCCAGTTTTAGACTCTAATGAAGAACAATGATTCAAATTCCTAAGAGAGTATACAGGAGAGCTATGAGATTAATCAAGGATAGGAAGTCTGCTTTATGAAGAAAGGTTTGAAGAAATGAACCTGTTCCAAGAAAAATATAATAAACATATTTAATCATGAAACGGAGTGAAAGGAACCTGAGGTAAAATACTAAGATATATCTGAAAAAGACGTGCTGATTAAAATTCATTATAAATATACCTGGGAAAATTTTTAAAAAATGCATTTCTATTATATAAATTTATTGAAATATTTATTTTTCAAAAGCTTTTTCAACTTTTTTTTTTTTACTTGTGAAAACTGCTAAACAGGGACACTTTAAATTTCATAATGATATAAAATTGTAATTTTTTTTAAAATTTATTTGTTGGACAGACAGAGATCACAAGTAGGCAGAGAGAGAGGAGGAAGCAGGTTTTCCAAAGAGCAGAGAGTTCAATGCGGGGCTCCATCCCAGGACCCTGGGATCAAGATCTGAGCCGAAGGCAGAGGCTTTAACCCACTGAGCCACCCAGGTGCCCCTAAAATCATAAAATTATACAGAATGATATTAAGTACACAATAAATAGCATATATAATATAAATAAAACAACATAAGTGCTCAGATTAGGCTACCCAAAAGTTAAAAATATTAGTTTTCTGGAATCCAGTCTGATACCAAATAAATTCTGTATAGCAAAACACTATAGGGGAGGAAAAATAATTTTCCTTCCACCCTTCTAGGTTCTTGGCTGAGAGACCATTGTAATAAGTTTAATAATATGTGTACCCCTGTATAACATGGAGGAAACATAGGAAAAGAGCAATTCCCCCAAATGCACAAACCATCACTTTAAATACATTTAAAACATTTAAAGACAAAATAAGATGTTGTGGGGGGGTGGAGGATGGGGATCCAATTATAGGAGGTTTTCAAGCAAAGCATGGTAAAGCAGGGTGGGCTACCTATGCAGATTTAAATCTCTGTCTTCTCCATTGATGAGGTTAAGGGATTTGGTCATTCCCCTCTTCCTGGTATAGCCAAGAAGAAACTCTTACAAATACAGCTTTCCCCTATAAATGTAAATACAAAAGGGTAACTTCTCTGTTTTCAGAGTGTTTACCATGGCTGCTATTTCTTAAAAAATCAACTTAAAATAATTCTTAGGCCAAAAAGGCATTTTTTGAGGTAGCAAATTTTGCTCTCCTCCAACTTCACGTTTGACCAGAATAGTACAACTGAGCTTCTTGATGTGGAAAATCACTAGGAAGACATTTAGCCCTACATAAATAAATACAGAAGTATATAAATGGTAGAATTTAAAGCAAATATGGAAAATGAGACACAAACAAGACATTACTTTCCATGGAATGAAGTAAATTTACATACTATTTTTAAAAAATGGGGCACCTGGGTGGCTCAGTGGGTTAAAGCCTCTGTCTTCAGCTCAGGTCATGATCCCAGGGTCATGGGATCGAGCCCTGCATCGGGCTCTCTGCTCAGCAGGAAGCCTGCTTACTCCTCTCTCTGACTGCCTCTCTACCTACTTGCGATCTCTGTCCAATAAATAAATGAAATCTTTAAAAAAAAAATTCAACAGAGTAATTTTGAAGATCTAATCAGCTTTATCACATGATTCATGAATGGGGCAGCATCCTATCAGCAAGTAGAAAACATCCACTAGTTGTATAAGGGGAAGGTTTTTATAGCAAGGAGGGTGGGCAGGAAGGTTTTATTAAACAAAAGAATTGTTCTAGGCAAGGTCACTTTCCCTCAGGGGAAGTAAAGGGGGGCTTATCATGCAGATTACCTTATCTTCTTGGGGCCAGGGGATAGAGTAGGCCCATGTGACAGATTACCTCCTTGATACTAATCAAAAAATTCTTGACTGACCAATTAAAATTTACAATTCTGGAGGAGGTTGAAATTGCAATTAGAATAGGTATGAAGCTTCGGTTTCATGGCTTGCCCTTACACCATTTGGGACCTGTGGTTTTCTTGTTAACAATATATCAAACAAAGTTCTTATAAAAAGTAGAACTATATTAAAATTTTTAAAAACTACATAGGATTGTCAAAAATTGAGTTTCAAAATAATATTTTGTTTATTTGACAGATAAGTCAATATCAGCATTATCAAAATTGTATAAAATATGCAGCAGACATGAGTATAATTATAGACTTTAAAAATATATATAAAGGGCACCTGGGTGGCTCAGTGGGTTAAGCTGCTGCCTTCGGCTCAGGTCATGATCTCAGGGTCCTGGGATCGAGTCCCGCATCGGGCTCTCTGCTCAGCAGGGAGCCTGCTTCCCTCTCACTCTCTCTGCCTGCCTCTCTGCCTACTTGTGATCTCTGTCAAATAAATAAATAAAATCTTAAATTATATATATATAATTTATAAATATATATATTTATATAATAATTATATATAATTATATTTATATAATTGTATGTGTGTGTATATATATATATATATCTATATATATATACATATATATATAAAGTTATTCTCTGATACAAGTCTATCAGTATCTCCCCAGTAGAGGAGATAATAAACTGTAATTAGCATGTTTAAAGAAACATTCCTTGTCTGGATATTCTTCTGAAGATAGTGCTCTGTGCTTGATGCCTAGGTTTTTACTTCCAACACTTATCACTAACCACAGTCATTGCATAGAACTGCTAAACATTTGTCTTTTTTTTTTCTTTTTTAAAGATTCATTTATTTGAGAGAGAGATTAAGACAGAGAGCAGGAAGGGGGCAGAGAAGAGGAAAAGTTTTCAAACAAATTTTCCACAGAAACTGGAGCCTATGGCAGGGCTCCATCCCAAGACCCTGAAATCAGGACCTGAGCCAAAACCAAGAGCCTTGACACTTAGCCCACTGAGCCACCCTAAGACTTGTCTGTAAGTATATCAGAGTACTATCAGTTTATTTCTGTGTATGATGTTGTTTTCCATGATTACATTCTTCAAATTGCCACCTGTTTATTGAATAATGAGATGGCTAATCAGTGATGCAATTTCTCATTAGTTTTTATAGCCTGACTGTTCAGTGCATTTATAGCCTGACTGTTCAGTGCATTTATTCTTTCTGGTGGTTGCATTTTGTCTGCAAGATTAGCATTTTCTGCTGTTGTTTGCAATTAAGAAAAGATATCATTTTCTGATAGGAAGATCACTGTCTACTTATAGAATAAACTGAGATGAATGTGGCATAATATTATCTATGCAAACTGTATTCTTTTATATGCAATAAATAATGGGAATTACAGTTTACTCTTTATACATAGGTAAAATGGACTTAGTAAGTTTTCAATGAAAGCTTGTATTATTATTAGTATTAGTTATTATTATTAATTTTGCAGTAGTGTTATGCTAGGAAAGCATTGAGTGATATATCCTATTAGGGAATAAATCCTTCTATGACAGCTTTTGTACATTTCTGTTTTTAAAATATCATGTAGGTAGCTGAAGGACTGCACTCTTCTACATCACTTGTCATCCTGGAACATGCCAATCTCCTCTCCAGTGCATTTTCCCACTACTGTCATCACCTCCCCTTATAATGAAAGGAGTGTACCTAAATAAAATAATAAATGCGTGTCCCTAAATGAAAGTGTGTACCTAAATATCTAAGATAAAATATCTAATAATAAAAGGCATGTAACTAAATATCTAAGATATGCTCTTAATTTACATGAATCTTTGTAAAACAAGCAGCCAAAGCCATTTTTCAGGTTTGTACATATACAAATACTACTAAGGGTCAGCATTATTTTTTCCCCATTTTTCTCATTCAACAATTTGAATGCTCTGTTGCTGTATGTCTATTGCAGATTATTGCTATATTGCTTCAATTGCATGAATTCAGTACAATTCACTTAACCATTTCCCTGCTAAGAGAAGCCTAGAGGTCTCCAGGAGCTTGAAAGTATCTTCTTGGTTGATGATGCCTTTCTTTTATCATAAACTTTGATTTGGATGGAATACAGTTTATTGATTTTCATTTTGTAAGATCTGTACTTTTGGTAAAAAGTTTTCCATTTTTCCAGGATGCAGATATTTTTGGGGGGAATTCTCCTTTATATAGGGTCCAGAACCAAGGTATCAATTTATTGTTTTTCTATAGAGAAATTTAGTTTTCCCAGCTTTATCTGCTGAACAATCTAGCATTTGTCCATCGTCATATATCCATATAGATAGATAGATAGATAGATATCTAGGATTGCTGCTCAATATTTTACTTTTTGCATTAATCTGAGGTTTCCCCTTTCCAGAAACAGACTGGTTTGATTTCTATAACTCTTTAACATGAATACTTTATTTTAATATTTTTTTTAAGATTTTTTAATTTATTTGACATAAATCACAAATAGGCAGAGAGGCAGGCAGCGCTAGAGGAAGGGAAGCAGGCTCCCTGCTGAGCAGAGAGCCCAATGTGGGGCTTGATCCCAGGACCCTAGGATCATGACCTGAGCAGAAGGCAGAGGCTTTAACCCACTGAGCCACCCAGGCGCCCTGACATGAGTACTTTATATTATGGAATCTTCTTTCTGTGATCTCATTTTTTTCAAAGTTGAATGTTCCTTAACTTTTATTATGCTAATGAATCAATTAAATTAAATTAATGAATTAAATTTAATTCAATATATTATGTATATTATTATGAATTTATAATTTGTATCCATACAGATATTTTCCATGCTTTTTAAGGTAATTTTACACATGCAATTTCTCTTAGGAAAACTTAGCTACTTTCTATAAGTTTAATTTTAAACATTTCATGTATAGGGGAACAAAATCTGCCACCCCAAAAGTGCCTTTTTGACATGTGGATTATTTTAAGCTGATTATTTTTAAGAAACAGAAGACTCTAGAAGAAATGTTTACCTTTCCCTTAATTGCCTAAAAGAATTTAAATAATGGACTTTCTCCAGGAAAGGAAATACCACCAAGGATTACTACAGAATCATATGAACTAGATGTGCCTGACAGGGAGAAATTTAGTAAAGTCTGTTAAAATTCTTCTGTATGTCCCATTGTTTCTCTATGGCCTGGAAAACTTTTGTTTGCCACTTACTCCTTGTCATGTGTGAATTGTGTTTCTTCCATTTGAAGTCCCCAACACCTACCACCTTCTCCTTAGGTCTGGATGGCATATAATTGCCTCACAGCCTGTGAGTCTCATATTCTTACGGAGACTCCATAAATATATAATTAAATCTGATTTTCTCCCATTAATCTGTCTCATGTCAATTTTATTCTTAGTCTTGCTAATAAAAAAAAAAACTATGAAATATAGGAAAACAGTTTTCTACCAACAGATGTGTAAGAATTTAGTCAGACTTGCTGATCTTGGTTATTAGATTTTTTTCCCTTCATTCTATTTTGTTAAGGGAATGATTATATAATCAACATATAATAACATTTTCCCCTTCCTTCCTTATATTTACATATGTGATATTTTTCTTATAGCATTGGCCACAGGCTCCTATACTAAATTAAAAGGTAGACACATGGTAAGCATTGCTATGGAATATTTGTTTTTCAAGATAATATAATATATAAAGTTTCTCCATCAGGCATGAAAATTATTTTTTTTTCTATTTCTTTTTGTCTGAGAGGGTTTTTTACTTGTTTCTGTTTGGTTTTGGGGGTTTTTTGGGTTTTTTTTGTTTTTTTTAAGCTATGAATCGGGTTGAATTGAGTCATTATGAATTATTTTAATCTCTTACTATAGACTTTGTTGTTTTATTAAAATGATACATTGCATTGCTCTATATTGTAGCTTAAGAGTCTTCTTACTTTTATAGGATAAACAATACTTGATTAGAATTTATTTTTAATAAGTTGCAAGATTCAATTAATATTTTCTTCAGACATTCTAAATTTATGTTCATAAATACAATCTATACTATTTCTCTATAATGGAATTATTTATATCATGAATATGTTAGACTCCTAAGAATATTAAGCATTTTGGGGTTTTTTTTTGTTGTTTTTTTTTTTAAGATTTTATTTATTTGAGAAAGAGAACATGAGTGGAGAAAGGTCAATGGGTGAAGCAGACTCCCTGCTGAGTAGGGAACCTGATGTGGGGCTCCATCCTGGAACTCCAGGATCATGACCTGAGCGGAAGGCAGTTGCTTAACCAACTGACCCACCCAGGCATGTCACGTTTTTGACTTTTTATCTAATTGCTGGTACAACTTATATAAAGTAGTTGGTCTATATCTTATATTAAAATAGTTGGTATACAACATATATAAAATATTTGCTGTATCTTTTAGTTGATTAAAAAAAAACTGTAAACTATTTGTAAGATATAAGAATTTTAAAGTAGAAGATTACAAATCCTTGAGGTGTCTGGGTGGCTCAGTTAGTGAAGCCTTCAGCTCTTAGTTTTGACTCAGGTCGTGATCTGAGGGTGGTGAAATGGAGTCCCACATTGGGCTCGATGCTCCATGGGGAGTCTGCTTGTCCTTCTCCCTCCCCCAATTTGTGTGCTCTTTCTCTCCGTTTCTCTCTTTCTCAAATATATACATACATACATAAAATCTTTCAAAATTTTTAAAACAAAGATTACAAATCCCAACTTAGTGTAAAGACAAGTAGTCATATGTTTACATGTTACAAACATTTTTATTTAATACTCACAATAGTATGTCCTATTGTTGTCAGAGAGGTTAATCAACTTGCCCAAGGCCACAGGGCTACTAAGAAGGCCACATAGCTAACCAGAATTTGAATTCAGATAGCTCTTGGCCTTTGATTATAACCATTACTTTAAAAACCATCTTCTTAAAAAGAAGATTTTAAAAACCTATGAAATGTTTATTCACTAAAAATCTTGGCTTCAATATCTAAATTTATTTTTATTCATAGATTACCTCTCAGTCATCTTTTAGGAAGCACTTGCCTCCTCCACGTCTATCACATCTACTCTTTCTCACTTTCTGCATCTGGATATGGAACTACCTTTGCAGATGAAGAAAAAGTTCTATATACTCATGGTCTTGAATGTTGTATAGCTATGAGGCTGTGTAAGACACAAAATACAAGAGATCAAGTATTCACTATATCCTATTGGCATGCTAAAAATAATCCAAATTTTACCAAGTACCTAGATTCTGGAGTCTATCTATCTTGTCCAGTCTGGCTCCTTTCTTGGTAATATGGCCTTGAATAAAATGTTTACATTCCTTGCATTTCAGTTTTCTCATTTGTAAAGTGGGAAGCAGAATGTCCACTTATCACATAGAGCTTATGTTAGATTTAACAAATCAGTACACACAGGGCACCTGGGTGGCTCAGTCATTACGGGTCTGCCTTCAGCTCAGGTCATGATCCCAGGGTCCTGCTACGCAGGAAGCCTGCTTCTCCCTCTCCCACTCCTTCTGCTTGTATTCCCTCTCTAGCTGCGTCTCTCTGTGTCAAATAAATAAATAAAACCTTAGAAAAGAAACAAACAAAAAGACAAACAAACCAGCACACCCAAAGAACTTAGAATAATACCTAACCAGTTAGTATGTAGTGCTTAAATATTTCTTGTTCTTCTTAAGACATATACCATTTGAACACTGCTATAACAGATATTTAAGTAAATAGCCTTTTCATCTCATTGAGGCCAGTGTTTGGTAACAATGTGGTGTGGTTTTTTTTGAACAACCCCCTACCTGTCTAGCACTATCACCTGCCCCAGCACTCAAAACCCAGTAGATAATTATGTATGTGAAAGTAAATGAAGACAACATATCCGCCATTATTTAGACTACTGTTCACTTATTACTTACTTTCAGATATGTATTATTCTCGTTTTGCCTCTCTAAAAATTTAAAAGAAGAGAAGGAAGACACTCTGATATTGAATTTTTAAAAATTGACAACTTATGAATTAGAGTATTCAACTGACTTTATTTCATGTTTTAGGAGAGAAAAGTACTGGAATATTAGTATGATAAAAGAGTGACCGTAGAAGAAAACTTCTGCTTATTGTTTAACACCTTTCAAGTGTAAAATAGGTACAAGTTTCTTTTATTTGGAAATAATCCTCTGGAGGTCACCTGAACCTAAAAGAAGAATTGGTTTGATATGTTATAAAAGTAAATGTTCCTAATACAATATTAAAAATTGGGAAGCCAGGACCTGGGATGATTCTCTCTGCAAGTGTGTGTTTTGTAGTAGTGGAAGATTTACTTCACCATGAATGATCTCAGTTTTTCCATTTCTTGTAGAGTTATCAAGTTCAGGTCTCTGTCAGAAAGCACTAGCTTGAGGCAAGAGCCTAGGAGCAATCGTATGGTAATGTAAGCCTCTGATCCAAACCTTTAAGTAATTCCCTTCCATAGAAAGATTTAAGCTCTTCACATTGATAGGAAGTGTTAGAGATTAGATTGTAGGGAGAATGGCTTATGTAAAAGAGCCACTGGGCAGGCAATTATGATTTATAATAGATGTGTCATAAAATTTAAAATACAAACTTTTTTCAAAGTAAAAAATAAAAAACAAAAATATCTTTGGGAAAAAAATTTATTTCAGAATCATCATTAATATTCTTAGTGAAATAAGAAGCAATAGCAGTGGTTATTTGCATGGCATCCCTCCAGTTTCATTTCTGAATCATTTTTTATAAAATGTCTATTACATGTACTTACATCATTCTTAATTAATCAAAGTGAGCTTGAATGCTGATAATGCAATGCTTGTGCCCAAGTTTCATCCATAGGAGATTCCACAGCCTGACTCATTCATTCAGTCAGTCCATTACTGAGCAGTTACTATGTGCCAGGCAGATGCTGACTGCAGGGATTCAATGTGGATCAGGAACAGACATGTTTTCCACCATCTTAGAACTGGGAGGGTGGGGAGATATCATTCAAATATTTAAACAAAAGGGAATAAATTTGTGACTGAGAAAATTCAGAGAAAAAGAAAATATACATGGCCATAAAAACATAAAATAGTTATTTCTCATAATCCAAGAAGACAAATGAAACTTTTCCAAGCAATTTGAAACAATTCCTACATTAAAAAGAAAAACATCTAGTCATGTTCATTCATCATCTTTTTTTTTTTCATTAATCATCTTAATCTAATATTGCTTAAGAGTGCTCTATGACAAGTCTATGGAAAATTATAATTATAAACACTTATCATTATTGATTATTAAATGTACTTTTATTTGTCTAAAAATATATTCCTTTTCTCTCTCTCAGTTGCTCTCTCTCAGTTGCTCTCTCTGTATACATGCACACACATACACATAATTGTAAAACTAATGTTATAAAACTAATATAAATCTTACTATTGCTATGACTTGAGTTAGACACCTGCGTATATTAAAAGAGCACAACTGGAGACTTAAGTATGTTTGAAAATACTAAGGATCAGTCAGGTTTCATAAATAACTTTGGTAGATTAAAAGACTTTGTGGAAATTTACAAGGTTTCTTTTCTAATCAATATCAACACAAAGTGCAAAATCAATTTTGATTGCTCCCATTGCGTCAACACAGAAACAAGCCACCTTGTCTATTGGCTCTGCTAAGATAATAGCATACAATAAAAAAACAAATGAATAAATAAACAAGAAGACTAACATTTCCAAAGTAACCCCAAATATTAACTTGATTTTTAAAGCATATATAATTTTATGAATGATAAAGTGAATATACTATGTTTGAAAGAAACCCTCAGGGGCCACCTGGGTGGCTCAGTGGTTAAGCCTCTGCCTTCGGCTCAGGTCATGATCTCAGGGTCCTGGGATCGAGCTCCACATTGGGCTCTCTGCTCAGCAGGGAGCCTGCTTCCCCCTTTCTCTCTCTGCCTGCCTCTCTGACTACTTGTGATCTCTGCAAAATAAATAAATAAAATCTTAAAAAAAAAAAAAAAGAAACCCTTAGGATCAGGTTTTATTATTAAAAGAAATGGGAGATGTGTCACACATCCTATGACTTTTGCAAACAATACTAGAAATGTAACATTATTTTGATGATAGGAATATTTATTTTTGTTAATGCTATAGATTTTAGAAACATCTCTCAAAAAATTGTTCAAAGATGACACAATAAGGCATTATTATTATTCAAATCATTGCTAATCCAAAAAAAACCTTGCAGAATAAATACGTTGTTTCTTAGTGTTTTTTATGTCTGTAATAGCATGCTCACAATTCGTCTCCAATTCATTTTAGGCATAATTTAGTAATGTTAAAATCAGTTATATTTTTGAAATTTCTAAAGAAAAAATATCTGCTTCTCTAGAAATAAAATAAAATATTGGCTGCCTTCAAAATTTGACATAATAATAATAATAATAATACTGACATTTATTGTGTACCCACTGAACTCTACATATGCATTACTTAAACTCTCTTTGTATAGTAACTCTTTAAACTCCAAAATAACCATATGAGAGATAATATTTTTATCTTAAATTTACAAAGAACAAATTGAAGAACAGAAGGTTTAACTCTTGTTTAACTCATTTACATAAGGCCACAGAATTTCTAATGGCTGAGTAAGGGTTTGTATTAAAGGTCCAAACCCAGGACTACAGTTTTACTTACTGAAAGTTTCAGTTTCTTTCTTTCTTTTTTTTAAAACTATTTATTTGGGAGAAAGAGAGAGAGAGAGAGAATGAGCTGAGGGGAGGGGCAGAGGGCCAAGCAGACTCCCCTCTAACAGAGTAGTTTGATGCAGGCCTCCATCTCAGGACCCTGGGATCATGACCTAAGCCAAAGTCAGATGTTTTAACTGAGTAATCCACCCAGACATCCCTAAAAGATTCCGTTTCTATAATTTGTGTAATTTAATTACAAAAATTACATTTTAATACCTTTGGGAACAAGCACACATAAGGCTTTTTTACCAAACACTATGTTTATAGTATTAAGAAAAAACAATAATATAGTTTACATTTATTGATATTTTTATTAGACCTATGAAAAACGGGTAAGACTGGAACCATCTTGAAACAGATCTCAACTGACCCTTGCAGAGAAACTGCCTTACCCACTTTTAAATGGGCCAACACTTCTTGACAGCTAAACAACAATCTGAAGCAATGGCTTGAGAAGTCAGTGAGAGAATCGATCGACTTACTACAAGACTGATGATGGTTGTGGACTTCCTGAAGATAGAATGAGTCATCAATCAATACATATAAAACCCATATATAGCTTAGCTTGTTAATACCCACAGAAAACTTTGTTTTTCTTTTCTTCCATGAATGTAGAGACCCCTCTTCCTCCTTTAAAAAAAAAAAAAAAAAGCCTTTGCTTTTACCCCACAAGCAAGACACTATTTGGGTATCTACCCAAATCTGTGCTGCCCAGATTGCAATTCTATAATCCCAAATAAGTGCTTATTTGCCTTTCATTACAGTTCTTTATTTTCGGGTTAGCAGATCATCTCTGCATATCATTCAGAAGTTGTATTGTCATAATCTGATTCATAATTCTTCAAAGCAAATACCATATTACTATGATTATCTAAAAGATTAGAAATATTTTGACAGCTCATTATTTCTGTTTTACCCTTTAATTTTAACTTTATATCTAATTTTTTAAGGTTTGTTGTTGTTGTTGTTTTTAATAATCTCTACATCCAACGTGGGTCTCAAACTCACAACCCCTAGATTAAAAGTTGCATGCTCTTCCAACAGAGCCAGCGAGGCACCCCAAATTTACATTTAAATAAATTGATTTAACTTTTAAATAAAGTGAATGCAGGTCTATCTGTCAAAGACAAGAAAAGTGCAAATTGTCAGTTTCTGCAACATGGCTAAAGTGACTTAGTGATTGGCAAACACAGCATCATCAAAGCTAAAACTGAAGTTGTTGCTTGTCACATCCCTTAGCTGATTCAGCAAGAATAGTATTGAGTGGGAATACATTGTTAAATATAATCTTTGGATTGAGCAGTTGAAAAATTACTCATATGATTTAGACATACATACTAACCAAAAAGTTTTAAGAATTGAGTAGGACACAAAACTTGGACACAACATAATACAAATTAGAAAGGGAAAATATGAGTAACTCTGATGTATAACAATTCATTGGTAAACTTAGAACTTTTTTTTAAAACCAAGATATCAGAGAATTATTTGCCATTTTAAATTTTTATTTTTAATTGTGGTTGTTGTAAATACTACTTTATGTTGAATGTCAAGTAGAAAATGCATATATATGTGAAATCAAGAGATTAAAATATTTCAATAAATAATGAAATATCTTTTGACCATGTTATTCAACAGGGCACTATTAAAGGGAATATGAGGGATAATAAGATTTATAATACATTACCCTTACTCTCAATAAATTTTCACAAGACTTACCTGGAATACTGTTTCTTCCCCTCCCTGTCATTTTACTTCACAAGATGAAATTTCATAAATATTTTAAAGCTTCAAATCTCATATTGCCATTTTAGTTTTAAGTCTTTCTCCAACATACTTTGGAGTCAAACTTTTTATAAGAGAATAAGAATGCACTTGTGAGAAATAAGTCCCCACTTCCTAGTGTTCATGCCATTGAATAACCCCCCTTTCCTGAGTGTCAGAAAGACCTGGGACTTACTTCTGACTAATTAAATATGGCAAAGATGATATGGTGTCATTCCTGCGATTATGTTTTGTTATATAAGACAAAGTCTTAGCGGACTATAGCTAGACCCTTTCTTTGTGGGTGTGATGAAGTAAACAGCTATGTTGAAGATGCCTATGTAGCAAGAAACATCAAAAACCTATGGTCCTGAGTCAGGCAACTACAAGGAAATTAACTCTGCTAACAACCTAAAAGATTTAGAAGTGCATCCTTTCTCCACATGACAAAGCAGTATGGTCAACGCCTCGATTACAGTTTTATGAGACTCTGAACAGACGACCTCCCCAAGCCATGCCTGGAGTCCTAACCCAGAGAACCTGCAAGACAGTAAATTATATTCATTAAGCTGCCAAGTTTGCAGTGTTTTTTTATTAATATATAATGTATTATTTTTTCAGGGGTACAGGTCTGTGATTAATCAGTCTTACATAAACCACAGTACTCATCATAGCACATGCCCTTCCCAATGTCTATCAACCAGTCACCCCATTCATCCCTTCCATCCCCCTCCCCTCCAGCTACCCTCAGTTTGTTTCCTGAGATGAAGAGTCTCTCATGGTTTGTCTTCCACTCTGGTTTAATATTTTTTTCATTTTTCCCTCCCTTCCCCTATGATCTTCTGTCTTGTTTCTCAAATTCCTCATATCAACGAGACTGTTTGATAATTATTTTTCTCTGATTGACTTATTTCACTTAGCATAATACCCTCTAGTTCCATCCACATCATTGTAAATGGCAAGATTCTGTGGTTTTGATGGCTGCATAGTGTTCCACTATATTTATACACCACATATTCTTTATCCATTCATCTGTTGATGGACATTTAGGCTCTTTCCATAGTGAGGCTATTGTAAACACTGCTGCTATAAACATTGGGATGCATGTGTCCCTTCAGGTCACTACATTTGTATCTTTAGGGTAAATACCCAGTAGTACAATTGCCGGATCTTAGGGTAGCTCTATTTTCAACTTTTTGTTTTCTGGAGCGGCTGCACCAGCTTGCATTCCCACCAACAGTGAAGAGGGTTCCCCTTATTCTGTATCCCCCCAACACCTGTCATTTCCTGATTTGTAAATTTTAGCCATTCTGACTGGTGTGAGGTGGTATCTCACTGTGGTTTTGATTTGTATTTCCCTGATGTCAAGTGATGTTGAGAACGTTTTCATGCGTTTCTTGGCTGTTTGGATGTCTTCTTTGCAGAAATGTCTGTTCACATCTTCTGCCCATTTCTTTATTGTATCCTTTGTTCTTTGGGTGTTGATTTTGGGAAGTTCTTTATAGATTTTGGATACTAGCCCTTTATCTGACACATCATTTACAAATATCTTCTCCCATTCTTTCAGTTGTCTTTGGTTTTGTTGACTGTTTCCTTTTCTGTGCAAAAGGTTTTTATACTGGGGCACCTGGGTGACTCAGTGTGTTAAAGCCTCTGCCTTTAGCTCAGGTCATGATCCCAGGGTCCTGGGATTGAGTCCTGCATTGGGCTATCTGCTTAGCAGGGAGCCTGCTTCTCCATCTCTCTCTGCCTACTTATGATCTATGTCTTTCAAATAAATAAATAAAATCTTAAAAAAAAAAAAAAGGTTTTATACTGATGAAGTCCCAATAGTTCATTTTTGCCCTTGCTTCCCTTGCCTTTGGTGATATTTCTAGGAAGAAGTTGCTGTGGCTGAAATCAAAGAATTTGCTGCTTGTGTTCTCCTCTAGGATTTTGATGGATTCCTGTCTCACATTGAGGTCTTTCATCCCTCTTGACTCTATTTTTGTGTGTGGTGTAAGAAAATGGTCCAGTTTCATTCTTCTACCTGTGAATGTCCAATTTTCCGAATGCTGTCTGTTGAAGAGACTGTCTTTTTTCCATTGGACATTCTTTCCTTGTTGCAGATTAGTTGACCATAGGTTGTGGGTCCATTTCTGGGCTCTCTATTCTGTTCTATAGATCTGTGTGTCCGTTTTTGTGCCAGTACCATACTGCCTTGATGATTACAGCTTTGTAATAGAGCTTAAAGTCTGGAATTGTGATGCTGCCAGCTTTGGTTTTCTTTTTCAACATTCCTTTGGGTACCTGGAGTCTTTTCTGGTTTGACATAAATTTTAGGATTATTGGTTCTATTTCTTTGAAAAAAGTTGATGATATTTCGATGGGGATTGCATTAAAGGTGTTGATTGCTCTAGGTAGCATAGACATTTTCACAGTATTTGTTCTTCCAACCCATGAGTATGGAACATTTTACCATTTCTTTGTGTCTTCTTCAATTTCTTTCATGAGCACTCTGTAGTTTTCTGAGTACAGGTTCTTTGCCTCTTTGATTAGATTTGGTATCTTATGGTTTTGGGTGCAATTGTAAATTGGATTGACTCCTTAATTTCTCTTTCCTCTGCCTTGCTGTTGGTGTATAGAGATGCAACTGATTTCTGCACATTGATTATATGTCCTGACACTTTACTGAATTCCTATATGAGTTCTAGAAGTTTTGGAGTGGAGTCTTTTGGGTTTTCCACATAAAGTATTATATCAACTGCAAAGAGTGAGTTTAACTTCTTCTTTGCCAATTCGTATGCCTTTTATTTCTTTTTGTTGTCTGATTGCTGAGGCTAGGACTTCTAGTACTATGTTAAATAGCAGTAGTGATAGTGGACATCCCTGCAATGTTCCTGACCTGAGGGGGAAAGTTCTCAGTTTTTCCCCATTGAGAATGATATTCACGGTGAGTTTTTCATAAATAGTTTTGATGATATTGAGGTATGTACACTCTACCATTGACACTTTGAAGAGTTTTAATCAAGAAAGCATGCTTACTTTGTAAAACGCTTTTTCTACATCTATTGAGAGTTTCGTATGTTTCTTGTTCTTTCCTTTATTAATGTATTGTGGCACATTGATTGATTTGCAGATGTTGAACCAACCTTGCAACCCAACTTGGTTATGGTAAATAATCCTTTTTATGTGCTGTTGGATCCTATTGGCTAGTATTTTGGTGACAATTTTTGCATCTGTGTTAATCAAGGATATTGGCATATAATTCTTTTTGATTGGGTCTTTGCCTGGTTTGGGGATCAAGGTCACACTGGCCTCATAAAATGCGTTTGGAAGTTTTCCTCCTATTTCTATTTTTTGGGACAATTTCAGGAATATAGGTATTAATTCTACTTTAAATGTTTGGTAGAATTCCCCTGCTAAGCTGTCTGGCTCTGGGATCTTGTTTGTTGTGATATTTTTGATGACTGTTTCACTCTCTTTACTTGTTGTGGGTCTGTTCAAGCTTTCTATTTCTTTCTGGTTCAGTTTTGATAGTTTGTACATCTCTAGGAATGTATGCATTTCTTCCAGATTGTCAAATTTGCTGGCATATATTTGCTAATAATATGCGTTTATAATTGTATTTCTTTGATGTTGATTGTGCTCTCTCCTTTTTCATTCATGATTTTATTTATTTGGGTCCTTTCTCTTTTCTTTTTGAAATGCTTTCCAGGGGTTTATCAATCTTATTAATTTTCCCAAAGAACCAGCTCCTAATTTTATTGTTCTGTTCTACTGGGTTTTTTTTGTTTGTTTGTTTGTTTGTTTCTATTTCATTGATTTCTGCTCCAATCTTTATTATTTCTCTTCTTCTGCTGAGTTTAGGCTTTATTTGCTGTTCTTTCTCCAACTCCTTTCAGTGTAGGATTAGGTTGTGTATTTGAGACCTTTCTTGTTTCTTGAGAAAGACTTGTATTGCTATATACTTGCCTCTCGGTACTGTCTTGGCTGTAACCCAAAGATTTTGAATAGTTGTGTTTTCATTTTTACATGTTTCCATGATTTTTAAAAAAAAAAATTTCTTTAATTTCCTGGTTGACCCATTAATTCTTTAGTAGGATGCTCTTTAGCCTCCATTTATTTGAGTTCTTTCCAACTGTCCTCTTGTGGTTGAGTCCTAGTTTCAAAGCATTATGGTCTGAAAACAGGCAGGGAATGATCCCAATCTTTTAGTACTTGTTGAGACCTAATTTGTGACCCAGAATGTGCTCTCTTCTGGAGAATGTTCCATGTGCACTAGAGAAGCACATATATTCTGTTGCTTTGGGATGGAATGTTCTGAATATATCTGTGATGTCCATTTGATCTAGTGTTTCATTTACAGCCTTTATTTCCTTGTTGATATTTTGCATAAATGATCTGTCCATTTCTGTGAAGAGGGGTGTTGAAGTCCCCTACTATTATTGTATCATTGTTGATGTGTTTCTTTGATTTTGTTATTAATTTATTTATATATTTGGCTGCTCCCATGTTATAGGGATAGATATTTAATATTGTTATCTCTTCTTGTTGGGCAGACTCTTTATGATATAGCATCCTTCCTCATATTTTATTGTAGCCTTTGGCTTAAAATCTAATTTATCTGCTATAAGGGTTGTCACCCAAGCTTTCTTTTTCTTTTCTTTCTTTCTTTTTATTTTTTAAAAAAATTTTTTTATCCATTCTGATACTGTCTTTTGATGGGGACATTTAGCAAATTTATATTCAAGGTAACTATTGAAAAGTATGAATTTAGTGCCATTGTATTGCCTGTAAGGTGACTGTTACTGTATATTGTCTGTGTTCCTTTCTGGTCTACTACTTTTAGGCTTTCTATTTGCTTAGAGGATTCCTTTAAATATTTCCTTCCAGACTGGTTCAGGGTTTGCAGATTCTTTTTTTTTTTTTTTTTTTTTTTAAAGATTTTATTTATTTATTTGAGAGAGAGAGACAGTGAGAGAGAGCACGAACGAGGAGAAGGTCAGAGAGCGAAGCAGACTCCCCATGGAGCTGGGAGCCTGATGCGGGACTCGATCCCGGGACTCCAGGATCACGCCCTGAGCCGAAGGCAGTCGTCCAACCAACTGAGCCACCCAGGCGTCCCTGGTTTGCAGATTCTTTTAATTTTTGTTCATCCTGGAAGATTTTTATCTCTCCTTCTATTTTCTATGACAGCCTGGCTGGATATAGTATTCTTGGCTGCATAATTTTCTCTGAATATATGAAGCCAGTCCTTTCTGGCCTGCCAGGTCTCTGTGGATAGGTCTGCAACCAATCTACTATTTTTACCATTGTAGGTTACAGACCTCTTGTCCTGAGCTGCTTTCTGGATTTTCTCTTTGTGTCCAAGACTTGTAAGTTTTTCTATTAGACAATGGGTTGTTGACCTATTTTTATTGATTTTGAGGGGGATTCACTTTGCCTTCTGGATTTTGATGCTTGCTTCCTTCCCCAAATTAGGGAAGTTTTCCACTATAGTTTCCTCCAATATACCTTCTGTCCCTCTATCTCTTTCTTCTTCTTCTTCTGGGATCTGAATTATTCTAATATTGTTTCATTTTATGGTATTACTCATCTCTCCAATTCTCCCCTTATCATCCAGTAGTTGTTTATCTCTCTTTTTCTCAGCTTCTTTATTCTCCATCATTTGGTCTTCTATATCACTAACTCTGTCTTTTGCCTAATTTATCCTAGCAATAAGAGCCTCCATTTTTTTTTTTGTTACACCTTATTATTAGCTTTGTTAAAAATTTCAACTTCCTTAGATTTTAGTTCTTTTATTTCTCCTGAAAGTGATTTTCTTTCTCTAGAATGGGATCCTCTATGATATTCTATGCTTTTTTCAAGCCCAGCTAGCTTCTTTATAACCATCATTCTGAACTCTAGTTCTGACATCTTACTAATGTTCTTATTGATTAGGTCACCAGCAGTTGGTATTGCCTCTTGTTCTTTCTTTTGAGGTGAGTTTTTGCACCTTGTCATTTTGTCTGGAGAAGAATAGCTGAATGAGAGAACAAAATGCTAAAAGGGTAACAACAACCCCAGAAAAATATACACTAAATAAATTAGAAGAGACATGAACCTGGGGGGAGAAGAAAGAAGGGGTAACCTGGGGGAAGAAGAAAGGATAAAAGTATATGATTAGGCTGGTGACTAGAACAGAGTCACATACTTGATTTTTGGATATATTTTGGTCTGTTAGAATAAACTGTCTCCCAAAATTTTAAAGAAAGGAAATTATTTATATAGTTTTATATATATATATATATATATATATATATAAAATTTCCTTTTATATATATATAATTTCCTTTCTTTTTTATATATATAAACATATAGTTATATATATAGATAATTGCTCTGATTTATCTATATCTATCTATCTATATATATATGGGTATATGATGATAAGGGAATGGAATATGCCTGTAAAAAGAAATTTTAAAAATATCTTAAAAAATGAATTGATAAGAAGTTCATTGGAAAAGAAAAAAAAATAACAGAGAGAATGTGATAAGGTTGGAGGCTAGAACAAGGCCATACACTAGATTTAGGGTATATTTTGGTCTGTTAGAAGAAACTATTCCAAAATTTTAAAGAATGAAAAACCAATATGCACACAAAAAAATAAAGTTAAATATAATGAAGAGATAGAATATGACTATACAAATGAAAATTTAAAAAGATTTTTTAGAAAAGTTTTGATAAGATAAAATAGTTAAAATAGGTTAAAATAGGAAAGAGGAAAAATTTTTTAAAATAGAAAAGGAAAAAATAACAAAAATCAAAGAAAAAAAAACTCAGAAAGACTAAAGAATCATGGGGAAAAAGCCATGAATTCTATGTGCTGTTTTGCAGTTTTGCAGTTCTGGTGTTTTGCAGCACTGGTGTTTTGCAGTTCTCATTGATTGGCAAACTTGGTCTTGGAGAAATGTTCTTGCTGATCTTCTGGAGGAGGGGCCTGTTGCGGTGATGCTCAAATATCTTTGCCTGACGCAGAATTGTACTGCCCTTAACAGGGGCCAGGTTAAGTAATTTGCTCAGGTTCCCTCTGGTTAGTTTTTCTTTTTCTTGTCTTTTTTTTTTTTTCTTCACTGAAAGCTTTCCATACAGCATTGGAGGACAAGAATGAAAATGGCAGCTTCGCAATCTCCAGCCCTGGAGGGTCCCCTCTTCAGTGAGCTCTCAAGGAAAAGCAGTCAAGCACTCTTATCTCCCTAATTTCTGGCCATTCTCTAAGCTCACCCAGCCTGTAACTGAGCATTTCTATCTCTGGCACATGGCACCATTTGGAGTCCTCAAACCTAGCAGATTCCTGCAGTGTGCTCCTGTGCCACACCTCCCAGTGGAGGAAGGGGGGAGGGTTTCTACGGATCTACCACTTGAAGAGCAGTGGCCTGTGTCAGCACAAGCCTGTGTCAGTTTATGGCAACCCCAAGCTAAGAGCCCCCTCCTCAGCTCCATCTTTGCAGGCACTTTCCCTGCTCTGATACTTGGGAGCTCTGCCACACTCAAGCACCTCTAGTCTTTCTGTGATTTTGAGGGTCTTGAGACCATGCTGTCCCAGTAAGGATTCTACCCCCTACTTAGACACTTGAATGATGTCCCTCCATGGAGCAGACTTCTAAAAGTTCCAATTTTGTTCTCTGCTGCTCACTTACTTTTGGGAAGCTGGCCCCATGTGCCACAGACTATCTTCTCACATATAGCTTGGGATTCACTTCTCCACACATCCTATCTTCAGAAAGTCATGGGTTTTCTGTTTGTAAAATTACTGCTATTCTCTTCGATCTCTTGTTGAGTTTGTAGATGTTCAGAGTGGTTTGATGACTATCTAGCTGAAGTCCAAGACCCAGACGATATTTAGGTCTCCTACTCTTCCACTGTCTTGCTAATCCCCTGGGATACACCTTTCAAATGCTAACTCCTAGTTGGCAGTAATTTGTTATACAGCAGGGTAAAGCTACCCATACCACTTCCCCATACACACTTCTGCCAATTAATTGTCTCATTATTTATCTTTGCCACCAGGCTGTGAGCTATCTCTATGTTTGTTTATAATTTTCGTCTTTATTGGAAGATGAGTACAAATGTTTGGCACATTTATTTATTTTGAACTTGCTTTCTTTCTCTTTCTCTCACTCCCACACATCCACACATCCACGCACACATACGAGCCATTTCTTAAAATAAAGTAGCATTCTATATATGTTAATTGCATGAATGAATAAATGAGTTATTTATTACTTTTAATGATTAGGAAACTGAATCAGAGAATGTTAATATGGCTTATAAATGCCAAAGCCAGGATACGAATTAAACCATATGGTTATACATTCTGTATTTATTCTATTACAAAATGGAATATACAATCTTTTGTATTTCTATCATGGCATTACTATGTTGTGAGTAAGTGAAAGAAAATATATAATGTGCTTAAAGTAGTGCTTAATAGATAGTAGGATCTTCTTCTTCTTCTTCTTTTTTTTTCAGATTTTACTTATTTATTTGACAGAGTGAGAGAGAGCACAAGCTGGTAGAGTGGGCAAAAGCAGACTTCCAGCTGAGGAGGGGGCCCAACATGGGGCTCCAACACAGGACCGAAGGATCATGATTTGAGTTGAAGGCGGATGTTTAACCAACTGAGCCACCCAAGTGCCCCAAAGTAGGATCTTTTTTAAAAATTATTATTATTGTTGTTGTTTTCTTTGAGATTTTATTCCATTTTATTTTATTTTATTTCTTTTCAGTGTTCCAGCATTCATTGTTTATGCACCACACCCAGAGCTCCATGAAATATGTACCCTTCATAGTACCCACCAGCAGGCTCACCCAACCCCCCAACTCCCCTCCCCTCCAAAACCCTCAGTTTGTTTCTCAGAGTCCACAGTCTTTCATGGTTTGTCTCCCCCTCCAATTTCCCCCAACTCACTTCTCTGCTCCATCCCCCAATGTCCTCCATGCTATTCCTTATGTTCCACAAGCAAGTGAAACCATGATACTTGACTTTCTCTCTGTTTGACTTATTTCACTCAACATAATTTCCTCCAGTCCTGTCCATGTTGATACAAAAATTGGGTGTTCATCCTTCCTGATGGAGTTATAATACTCCATTGTATATATGGACCATATCTTCTTTATCCACTCATCCGTTGAAGAGCATCTTGGTTCCTCCCACAATTTGGTGACTATGGCCATTGCTGCCATGAACATTGGGGTACAAATAGCCCTTCTTTTTTTTAAAAAAAAAAAAGATTTTATTTATTTATTTGACAGAGAGAGATCACAAGTAGACAGAGAGGCAGGCAGAGAGAGAGAGAAAGAGAGGGAAGCAGGCTCCCTGCTGAGCAAAGAGCCCGATGAGGGACTCCATCCCAGGACCCTGAGATCATGACCTGAGCCGAAGTAGCAGCTTAGCCCACTAAGCCACCCAGGAAACCCACAGATGGCCCTTTTAGTCACCATTATCATTAGGGTATCATTAGGGTAAATACTCAGTATGGCAATTGCAGGGTAATAAGGAAGCTCTATTTTTAATTTCTTAAGGAATCTCCACACTATCTTCCAAAGTGGCTGCACCAACTTGCATTCCCACCAACAAGGTAAGAGGGTTCCCCTTACTCCATATCCCCTCTAACACATGTTATTTACTGTCTTCTCAATTTTGGCCATTCTAACTGGTATAAGGTGGTATCTCAAAGGGGTTTTGATTTTAATCTCCCTGTTGGCTAATGGTGATGAACATTTTTTTCATGTATCTGTTAGTCTTCTTTGAAGAGGTCTCTGTTCATATCTTCTGCCCATTTTTTGATGTGGTTATCTATTTTGTGTGTGTTGAGTTTGAGGAGTTCTTTATAAATCTTGGATATCAGCCCTTTGTCGTTAATGTCATCTGCGAATATCTTCTCCCATTCCATGGGTTGCCTCTTTATTTTGTTGACTGTTTCCTTTGCTGTGCAGAAACTTCTGATCTTGATGAAGTCCCAAAAGTTCATTTTTGCTTTCATTTCCTTTGACTTTGGAGACATATCTTGAAAGAAGTTGCTGTGGCCAATGTCGAAGAGGTTACTGCTTATGCTCTCCTCTAGGATTTTGATAGATTACTGCCTTACATTGAGGTCTTTTATCCATTCGAGTTTATCTTTGTATATGGTATAAGAGAATGGTTGAGTTTCATTCTTCTACATGTAGCTGTCAAATTATCCCAGCATCATCAATTAAAAGAGACTGTCATTTTTCAACTGGAGATATATATATATATATCTCCCCCCCCCCGTTTTGGGTCAAAGATTATTTTACCAATAGAGTTGAGGGTCCATATCTGGTGTCTTTACTATGTTCCACTGGTCTATGTGTCTGTTTTTGTGCCAATACCATGCTGTCTTGGTGATCAAAGCTTTGTAGTAAAGCTTGAAATCAGGCAACATGTTGTTCCCAGTTTTGTTTTTCTTTTTCAACATTTCCTTAGAAATTCAGAGTCTCCTCTGGTTTCATACAAATTTTAGGATTGTTTATTCAAGCTCTTTGAAAAATGCTGGTGGAATGTTGATTGGGATGGCATTGAAAGTTTAGATTTCTCTAGACAGTACAGACATTTTAACAGTGTTCAATATTCCAATTCATGAGCATGGAATGGTCTTCCATCTTTCTATGTCTTCTTCAATTTCTTAACGAACATTCTGTAGTTCCTCGAGTACAGATCCTTTATCGCTTTGGTTAGGTTTATTCCCAGGTATCTTATGGCTCTTGGTGCTATAGTAAATGGAACTGATTCTCTAATTTTCCTTTCTGTATTTTCACTGTTAGTGTATAATAAAGGAACTGATTTCTGTACATTGATTTTGTATCCTGTCACATTACTGAATTGCTGTATGAGTACTAGTAGTTTGGGGGTGGAATCCTTTGGGTTTTCCTTATAAAGTATAATGTCATCTGCAAAGAGAGAGAGTTTGACTTCTTCTTTGTCAATTGGAATACATTTTATTTCTTTTCGATGTCTGATTTTTGTTGTTTATTGAATAAGAGTGGTGGGAATGGACATCCTTGTCGTGTTCCGATCTCAGAGGGAAGACTGTCAGGTTTTCCCCATTGAGAGTGATATTGGCTACGGATTTTTCATAGACAGATTTTATGAAATTGAGGAATATTCCCTCAATCCCTAAATTTTGAAAGGTTTTAATCAAGAACGGATGCCATATCTTGTCAAATGATTTTTCTGCATCAGTTGAGAGGACCATGTGGTTCTCTCTTTTCTTAGTATTTGTTCTATCACATTAATTGATTTGCAAATGTTGAACCACCCTTGCATCATGGGGATATATCCCAACTGTTCATAGTAGATAATCTTTTTAATGTACTATTGGATTTTATTAGCTAGGATATTGTTGGGAATCTTAGCATCCATATTCATCAGAGATATTGGTCTGAAATTCTCCTTTTTGGTGGGGTCTTTGCCTGATTTGGGGATCAAGGTAATGATGGTTTCATAAAAAGAATCTGGAAGTTTTATTTCTGTTTCTACTTTTTTTGAAATAGTTTCAGGAGAACAGGTATTATTTCTTCTTTGAATGTTTGGTAGAAGTCTCCAGGGAATCCATCAGGTCCTGGGCTCTTGTTTTTTGGAAGGTTTTGGATCCTTGCTTCAATCTCATTACCAGATAATGGTTTATTCAGGTTGTCAACTTCTTCCTGATTTAGTTTTGGAAGTTTATAGGTTTCTAGGAATGCATCCATTTCTTCCAGGTTGCTTAGCTTATTGGCATATAGTTTTCAATAATAATTTCTGATGATTGTTTCTATTTCCTTGGTGTTAGTCATGTTCTCTCCTTTTTCATTCATAATTGAAAGCTGGTGGCTCAGGGACCATGGCCTTGAGGCTTTGCTGCACTCTCTCTGGCAGGGCTGGTCTCCGGTGGTGGCAGTCCTGGGCCCCGGGGCTTAGGTCCATGTTGATGGCTGCCCAATTCCCCCAGTTTCCCCTTAAGATCTTTTGCTCCTTTTGAGTGCTTTTTACCAGACTCCAAATTAATGCTGGGCCCCAATTACAAGGCAGTCTGTATTGGGGTAGTACTTTTCAATGGGTCACTTCTGGTGGCTCCCTCCCCCTTCTGTTTATATTCTGATATCAGTCCAATTCCCACTCACTTTACCTCTTGACTGGCATCTTCTGCCCTCCTCAGAGATCCAGCAGTGTATAATCCTACATCTCAGACTGATTTCATGGGTGTGCAGAGTGTTATGGTAGATCATTAGCTCACTTTAGGGGACCAGTTGAAATAGGATCTCTTACTTCTCCACCATCTTGCTCCCTTCTCCATATAGTAGGATCTTAATAAGTTCCTGATAACTCTTATTATGCCTAAGCTCCTAGAAAACTAGAAATTCAAATTTGTACTCAGTTAAAATAATCATGTCTCCTATATCTGGAGGAATTTAATGTTTTTCTTCTCTTAAATTGTGTTTGCATTTCAATAATATTATTTTATTTTATTTTTTAATCACAAAAAATATAAAAGAATTAAATCACACATACCTTAAAATTTGAGGGGGATAAGCAGAGTTCAGAAAACTATATAAGTAAATCTATAACTTTACTCAGTGGTGTACGTTTTGCAGAATATTTTATGAGCCATACATTTGGAAAATAAAAATCCTTCTAACTGATGCAGTTTCATCTAACAGTTCATTAAATTCTAACATCTACATGACAAACAATAGAAACACTGGTTTCCCGTTTTCTCAAATGTTTCTGTTCAGCAGAAACTGAATCTATTTTCTCTTGCCAGATTTTTCATTTCAAAATTCCTAACACTTCTGACAGGTTCAACCCATTCAGATTGGCATGTCTATAAAGGTAGGACACAAATGAAAGGTTGAAAATGTCCTTTTTTTTTAATTTTCTTTTTTAGCTGTTAAGACCACAGAGCACCTAGGATTTAATTAATTTTGTACAATGTGAGAGAAATATTATTGAATTGTTTAGATATACAGTGAAATTTTAACATTTGCATACAATCTTTGTATCTTTGCATTTGTTCAAAAATTATTCTTAATATTAATTTCTATGTAGTATTTCCAGTTGAGATAACCACCAAACTCCATGGTCTTCTCCTAGTCTTTTACTTTTGAGAAAGACTAAAATAGCAGACAACTATTCTTATTTCTGAGTCATGTTAAAAATTATAATAATCAAAAAATATTACATACTGCATATGTCAAACATCACGCGTGTGTTCTTTACAGAGGAAGAGAGAATTCATGAGCCATCTTACCTTTCACCAATAACCACTGACATTCATGGAATTCCCTGAAGTAAGATATATGAGTATAGATTAAAATAAAAAGCATTTATTATTGCCATGGATCGGCTGGGCACACCTGATGATAGCGTTCAGGCTTGGCTGTTTTCAGCTGAGTTTCCTCTTGCATCTGCTATCTACAGGAGATGTGAGTGGAGGCTGGCTTATTTAGGATAGTTACATTCAAGTGGTTATTAGTTATCTGACAGATGGAATAGGTTAGCTTAGGCTTATTCATGAAGCACTGGTCAGATCCAACTCTTGGTCTCCCTAAGACCAACTCTTGGACCGGCACACCATTATAGTCTACACATTTTATTGAACAAAGCAATGTATAAGGCCAGCCCATATTGAGGAGATGAGTAAATAGGCTCTTATTTCTGATGGAAGTACGTGAAGAGCAGCATTGCAAAGGATGCAGATAGAGCAGTGGGTGAAGATTTGCAGTTACTTTTGCAAGTAGGATACCGCAATGGCTGTCCAAGAATTCACTGCATGTACCAGCTTTAGTTTTTAAAAACTCTTAGACCAGTTCATATCTGTGCCAAAATGAACTTAACATCTTGTCCCTATATACAGACTGAATGTTGGAGGACCAGAGAAAACTACTGCCATACAATCTATTCCAGATGACTGCTATTTCTCTCCTTCTGTCATCCCCACTACTCAAGTGTTCATATTTTATCTGCTCCATTTCCCACTTCCCTGAGAATCCAGAGGCCACACAGTCATTGCTGACTATAGAAGCTCTAAAAGCATGAACTTTGTATTTACAGAAACCTGGATGTTGCAACCTAGCCGCTGCCCAACTCTGTGATCCTAAACAGATAATTTATCCTCTCAATGTCTGTTTCCTTATCCTGAAAAAATGAGTGTAATGGTCCATATCTCATAGGGCTGTTGTAAGGATTTAGTGATTGTAAGTAGCCCAAGAGAGTGCTATTATGCAGTAGATGTTTAATACTTATTCCCTGTATTCCCACAGCTTTCTTGGAATGTGTGTGTGTGTGTCTTTTTTTTTTTTTTTTTCCATTATAGGATATCTGGTCTCATAAGCAAAACAATCTCACAATTTATTCACAAGGAATTAAAACTTACAATTTTTAAGTGTGGAAATATTAGGCTGCAATAGAGTAAAATTAGAGTAAATTGAAGTTAATATATTATCCAAATATTTATGATTTTCTTGAGGATATTTTTATGGCTATATATATATATATATACCAAAAGTATATATTCCAAAGATGAATAATTTGGTAATATGCATTCTTTGCATACTATATATTATTGCATATAACAATATTAAGAATCCAATCATAATCAATATACACTGGAATGACATTATTAAACTTTGATATATTGGGGGGTCACTTTAATAAGGGGATATTGAAGTTATTAATACAAATGAAAAGAGAAGACATAAAAAAAGTGGCATTGATTCATAGGACACAAGAATATATTACTTGGTGCAACATAATTATTTAAATGGTCTCCACTTAAATTGATGAGGTTAGAACCTCCTCATTTCCGCAGGTATACTTCTTTAGCTGGGCTTTCCAAAACCCAGTAAGGGAGTAGAGAATTTACATTCCCTTAACACAAATAATCCAGGTAAAGCATTCAATCTTAATAATGAGATTTAAAATCTAATTTCATTCCATGTGGGACTGAGAAGAATCAAACTGTTTTAAAGTCACATAGAAATGCTTCTAAGGTCTTTTTCAAATATATATCTTCTCTCACTTAAATAAACAGTGCCATATCCTGATTCCTCTAAAGATACCCTGAAGGGAATGTAACTGGTAAACACCAAGTTCAGAGAAGTTGTACGGCTGGCTGTACATCATGACCACAACTCAACTCCCTGTAGCCTCATGTAACGGTCCATAAATCCATGCTTGTTCACCTCCTGTCAGAAACTACTCTTTATAACACCTCCCCCAATCCAACCTGGTTGCTGTAGTCCTACAGTAACTCATTGACTTCTATGTTCAGACCATATTCAGGCTATTTCCTTGGACTGCCTTTCTTATCACACACAAAGTCTTTGCAAGTTTTCCATGTGAAGTAAGCATCATGGTCTTTTCAACTTCTCATTCTCACTGCTCTCTGTTTTCCTAACTGCTTGTCTTGTTTCTGATACTCATCTTACCTGGATTTCTAGTATCTCATGACCTGGTTCCATATATTCTTGTAAGACTTGCTCCCTGTGGCCTTGGCATTTATTTTGTCACTTATATGAGTACTACATCTTGACTTCTCATCTAACTCTGCCTTGACCATGGGCTTCTGGGGAATGCCTGAGATCAAGGCTTTTCCTGATTTGACCTGATTTGACCACTTGACCGGAACTCTTCCTATCTGTCTCTCCAGCTGCTCTCTCCCATGAACAACATTCTCTTCTCTCTCTGTCCTGACAAATTACATTCAATGCCTTGTAGATCAAATGGAAGTTTTTTGCTTAATCATATAAAATCATACAATTACACATGTATTATTTGGAAGGTTCTCAAATATCATTGTCTGGTTTGTATGTCCAAAGGTAAACATCTATTCAAAAAAATACTATTTTAATTTCAACACTTTGTTTATATAATAAGGTCCAATACTGTATTGTAAATGGGACATAAGAACCCTCTGTGGAATATTTAAGCATCACTTCAACATGGCTGTGGAATTACGCTTGGAGAGACATTGAAATGGAAGGTTTTATTTATTGTACTGGTAGGTTCAAAGGTAGGTATGCCCAGGGAACCACACAAAGTCATCCAAAGCTTGTTTAGTCATGGTAGACAGGAAAGAAGCAGAGCTAGCACCTGTGGGCAAGTGCCTTTAGTGAGAGATGGGTAGGGATGCTGTGGTATGTGGGAAGCCTTCTCTTTTGATTGTAACTGAGTCTCTGTGGATAGGAGGGAATGGGTAAAATGGAGAAGTCATCATGAGGCTTGTGCTTCGTGCACACATGTTGGAGAGTGATACACAGAGATATGCAATAACAAAGTAAATATCCAAAACAAACAAGGCAAGTGTCAAAACTCAGGGGACATTGAGGCAACAAATAATAAATTAACAATATCAAGTGCATAAGCAGAAAGCCATTCAGTTTCCTCTTCCTCCTCTATCTTGATTATTGTAGAGCAATTCATTATTTTATTTTAGAATATTTTTATTATAAACATTATATACAACAAACTTAAAGATACAGATTCGAATATAGGAAGTATTCTGAGCAAAAATCCTATTTTGTATACTAAAAATAACATTGATAATGTTTTGCTGTTTGCAAATGCCTCAGTAAAATAATGAAGTTGCTACTGTTTCTTATGCTGGTATTAAACAAATAAATTTAAAATGTGAAAATGATTCAGAACCAAAAAAGACTGTCCGGGCTGCTGTCTCTCACTTCAAAGGCAAAGCTATTCCCTTGAAGACCTAAACACTCTTTGAAGATTTAGCAGTGCTATAATATCTATAGGAGACTGGCATTGACCATTCATTCCTCTAAGAAAATCAAAATGCCACATGGATCTTCAGCTGTTCCTTACAGCTGCTTCTTTCTCAATGGCTCTTTATTTACTGTTGCCCACATTTGAGCACTGTTGTCCAAAATCATCACATAGTTTGCGCTTTCATTTCATTCATTGATGTTTTCTGATTTTTTTTTTTAATGTTACCTCAGAGGAGCATTTGTTGGTTACCTGATTTCATGGTAATTTCCCCATTTAGTCTCTCTGTTCTTAATCTAGTTAATGTTTCAAGGATTTGTCATTACTACACATTACTATACTCACACACACAAACATGCATACATATATGTATGTGTGGTGTTATTAACTGTACCCCGAACCCGAACATAAGCTTCAATGGAAGAGAAAGAAAAGTTACTAGATTTACCATTAAATACACACACACATAATAAATCATTTATGAGTATCAAATCTTTGATACTTTATAATAGCAATAGCCATGCTAGTGGTCAGCTTCCTGAACTGGTTAAGTAGGATAACCAGCCAAATTTTGCTGCATAGGCAGCTAAGCAAAGCCGACAGCTATGACATGTCAGAGCTATGCTAAGTCTTCAAAGACTTGGCAGAAGAATAGGAATTGTTTCCTGCTAAAAAGAAATCCCCAATGAGAAGAAAGTGATTCATATATTGTAGTTAGATAACTTGACAAAGTTATCAGTGATTTTAAATGATTAATGAAAAAAAGTCATAAGGAGAGTTAAATATTGAAGGATGTAACTAATTTTTAAATGAGACTAATCTACTACAGCAAATTGTAAACTTCACAATTATATCTGTACTTTATGACACTATAATTATATTCCTTTTTTCTTAGGGTAGTTCCAATGGAAAATGTTTTTCTAACTTTTGAAAGTACACTTGTCTTCTCTGTACATGTGTCCCAAGTTCTAATTTGGAAAATACTCAGGGTTAATGTAAGACATGTAGGTTAATGATGAAATGTGCTCCCATAGAAGCCTTACTAGAACATATTTTCAGATTTTTCTAATTGCTTTCAGTTTGTCAAATAAAATCATAGAAAATCAAAAGTAAGAATTCTCCCTAAAATCTATCATTCTAAAACATTTTTAAATTTTATAGTTCAGCTTGTAGCACAAAATGTATATTAATATTATTCCACCCATATTTGCACAGTACAAAGGAACAGAACTATTTAAATCAGTAAGATCCTTTGTGAATCTCCTGTAAACACCTGTGGAATATCAGTTTGCTTATGAGCCTCTTGTGTTCTTCATAGTGACCCTCAGCTAAATTTGGACAAATTCTGTTTGAGAATAAATATATTAAGACTTTGTGAGAAAATAGATTTCCTTTGTTCTAGGTGAACTGCACATATTATTTTTACTGTATGCTTAATAGTTTGTTAGTAAGCTGTAATTATATAAATCTGAATCTGTATGTGAAGAGGGGTGGGTAGAGGTATCCATGATAGTGAGAAATGATGGAAGTAACTATCGCTGGTGACCTAATATATGTGGTTTGAATTATCTGTAGAATCATAGTGTGGCCTTCATCTCTCTTCTGCAAATGAACTCAGAATTGAAGGCCCTCAGAAACTTGGGGATGTGGGAAAAAGTGGAGACCGTTTTGATATAGCTTGTAAGTTTTGAATGAACTTTTTCATCAAAGCATGTACAGTACATGGGTAATTCCAATGGAAAATGTTTTTCTAACTTTGAAAGTTAGAAAAAGTTAGAAAGTTATTTTTGTGAAGTATTCTTCATTATTACCTAAGAGCAGGGCAAAAATTGTGCAGCAATGTTTTCATTGCAATGGAATATTGGGTTTGTGGGGAAAAAGTTGTCTTTGGTCAAATATGAACAAGGAACAAGTTTAAACATAGTTAAACAGTCCATTTTATTGCAGGTCTTTTCAGAACTATAATTATGCTAGTGTTGTTCATGACCAGGCCACAAAATCTCTTTTCATAAAACATCATTTGCATTTACTATTCTAAAGAACACAGTTTGTAGAAGCTTTATTTGGAATAATAGGAGGAAAAATAATGCATTGCCTCACAGTAGAAGTAGATGTTAAAATAATGGTCAGCTAAAACCTTTTAAGAAAGCAAAATATTACAAAGATAAATGGACAAATAATAAAATTATAGCAATTTATATTTGGTATGGGCCTGAAATCAAATTTTATATATATTAGATGTGGTTCAGTATGCTGATTCCTGAAGGAGAACAAATCTGGATGTATAGAAAGGAAAGCAAGGCACAGAGTTGTGAGAAGATAAGTCATTATGTAGGTCTTCATTTGGCTATTACACAATTATTTACTGAACACACGTGATGTGTAAGATGTTGCTTCCGGTGCTATAAATACACAAGAGAGCCTAACAGTTCCTCTAATACCTAAATTCATTTTAAAAATCTAAGTAAAAATCAGGAATGACCAACTAGTTATTTTTTCCTATTCCTAGGACAAAATAATTCTTCAACTGTTTCTTGCTTTATCCATTATTTTCTTTTATCTACTAGTTTTCATGATCTTTTAGTTACCAGCATTAAATCCTCTTAAAAACACAAAAGGGTGAGTTTTCATTTTCCAGAGCTAGCCATTAAGGGAGAAAAGATATCCTGCTTCCTATTCTTTAGCAGCATGTGAACCTCTAGGTAGGAGTCAGATACTCAGGTACAAAAGAGCAAAGTAGTAATCGGGAAAGGAAGGTAAAATGAGAAGAATATCTAAGGCCCATATTCTTTTTTTCTTTTAAAGAAAAAAAAGCTACAAAATAAGGTTGATCCAGACCTGGTCCTGAGGAGGGTAATTGGGAGCAGAACCCAGCCTTCTTTCATGGGCATAAGCTCCATCTGTAACAATGTCTAGGGTATGATGGTTCCAATTATTATAGTTACCATTTTTCAGTGTGCAAAGAAATCCTTCTTCAGTTATTAGATTAATACTGTAGGATACTGAATTTATCTGGGCTCTAAATCTAGGAATTCTGAACCAAAATGGTAATTGTATCATCACTAACCCTTTTCTGGGGTTTGAATGATTTTCAGTCCCTTAGTGGTTTGTAAATCATACATTACAGTGTCTAGTCTTCATAATATGAGCTGACAGTTTAAGAGAGAACACTTGAAAATATATGTATTTTTTTGTTTAATGTGCTAAATATCATCTGTCAGCAAATCACATCCCTGTAATCAGTTCAATAAGAAATTAGTGAAGGATTTTTGGATAAGGAGAACTATATAGTTTTCTGCTTCCTCAAAATACAGTTGTAAGGTGTTCCTGCCTGACTAGAATGATAAGGAAACACAAACTGTCATTTAAACCCACTCACTTAAAGCACAAATACACTTACTGGCAAAACATGGGCAGAAATCAGAAATTTAGAATGTACTTATGTAATCATGCAGGCAGACTTTAATTAAAAAAAAAAAGAAAGAAAGAAAAAGAAAACATGGTTCTTGTGCACAATCTTCCAATGAACCTGTAACATTGCTTAAGGCTGTTCACATTTTTGACAAAGACCATGACCTATATCTTCAGCCCAGAGATCCAAAAAGTGTGAAGATTATGTACTAGTGAGTACAGAGCACTTAATACACTGAAACTCTAGCTGTAAGGTGAGAAGAAAGCATTTTCTGCACATGTTTATCTTTTCCCTTTTATTTATAAGTTGATCTTACTCATTTTTCTTAGTTATCAAGCATGCATACATAAATTTAGAATAATACTTAAAAATAAGCTGAATATGCAAAACATGTGTATGAGCCATGTATAGGCTGACATTGACATTTCTTTTGTCTGCCAATATTTGCTACTGTTTTGCGCTGATTAAAAAGTAAATAAATGGCCCTTTTACGAAGATGGCGCTGAAAGCTAAGAAGTTAGCTCCTGCCCCTCCCAAAGCCAAAGCCAAAGCAAAGGCTTTGAAAGCCAAGAAAGCTGTGCTGAAAGGTGTCCACAGTCACAAAAAAAAGAAGATCCGCACATCACCTACGTTCCGACGACCCAAGACTCTGCGTCTCCGAAAGCAACCCAAATACCCTCGAAAGAGCGCCCCCAGGAAAAACAAGCTTGACCACTATGCCATCATCAAGTTCCCCCTGACTACTGAGTCAGCCATGAAGAAAATAGAAGACAACAACACACTTGTGTTTATTGTGGATGTCAAGGCCAACAAGCACCAGATCATACAGGCTGTGAAGAAGCTCTATGACATTGATGTAGCCAAGGTCAACACCTTAATCAGGCCTGATGGAGAGAAGAAGGCATACGTTCGGCTGGCCCCTGACTATGATGCTTTGGATGTTGCCAACAAAATTGGGATCATCTAAACTGAGTCCAGCTGGCTAAATCTAAATACAGTTTTTTCATGATAAAAAAAAAAAAAAAGTAAATAAATGAATAAACACCCAAAATAAACCCAGGTATATATGGTCAATCATATACAACAAAGGCTATGCAATGGGGTACAGACAACCTCTTCAATAAATAATGCTAAAAAAAGACCGGACAGCCAAATGCAAAAAAAGGAATGAAACTGGACTCCTATTTAAACCAGGCAAAAGAAACATTAACTCAAAATGGATTAAAGAGTTGAGTGTAAGAAATTCATTCCTAAAAGAAAATATAGATAACCAGCCTCTTGATATCAGTCAAAATGTAGATGGCCAGCCCCTTGATATCAGTCAGTCTCCATGATGATTTTTTTTTAATTTGACACTATAATCTAGGGTGCCTACAAAACCCAAAATAAAATGAGTGGGACTTCATGAAACTAAAAACTTCTACAAAGTGAAAGAAACCATCAACGAAATGAAAAAGGAACTTATGGAACGGGAGAAAATATTTGCAAATTGTATATACAATAAAGGATCAATATCCAAAATACATAAAGAATAAAGAACTCATACCACACAATAGCAGAAAACCAAATAACCCAAGTAAAACAAATAAACAAACAAACAGACAGAGAAGCCAAAGAAGACATATAAAAAGCCAAAAGGTATGTGATAGAATAGTCAACATCATTCATCATTAGGGAAATGAAAATCAAAGCCACAATGATATATTACCTCACACCTCCTGGAATGGCTATTATCAGAAAAACAAAAAGTGACGTGTTGATAAGCATGTGGAGAAAAGGGAACCCTCATGCAATGTTGGTGGGAATGTAAATTGGTACAGCCACTTTGGAAAACAGTATAAAGCTTCCTTAAAAAAATTAGAAACAAAACTATCATATGATCCCGCAATTCTATCTCTGGGTATCTACCAAAGGAAAATGAAACACTAATTCAAAAAAATATGCACCCCCATGTTCATTGCAACATTATTTACAATGGTGAAAATATGAAAATAAGCATCTGTCAAGAGATGGATAAAGAAAATGTAATATATACACACATGAATGAACATATACATGAACAAATAATGTTACATAATGAAACATTATTTGGTCATAAAAAATGAAATTTTGTCATTTGTAACACCATGGATGGAATTTGGGTATATCATTCTAAATAAAATAAATTGGATGGAGAAAGATAAATGACATATGATCTCACTTAAATGAATCTAAAACCAAAATGAAAAAAAAAAAATTCCTATAGAGAACAGCTTAGTGGTTACCAGAGGTGGGGTGGGAAGTGGTCAAAATGGGTGAAGGGGGTCAAAAAGTACAAATTTCCAGTAATAAAATAAATAGGTCATGGGGATGTAATGTACTACATGACAACCATTGTTAATAAGTTTGTATTGCAAACTTGAGAAGTGCTAAGTCAGAAAATCTTTAAAGTTCTCATGTACACAAAAAAATTCTGTAACTACATATGGTGATAGATATTAACTTATTGTGGTGATCATTTTGCAATATATACAAATACCGAATCATTATGGTGTATACCTGAAATGAATATAATGCTATATGCCAACTATATTTAAACAAAAATGAACAGACAAAATAACTGTAGTTCACACATTATTCATGTGTGGTCATGTATTTGCTCATCTGTCCTAGTTTAGATGATACAAAGTGACTATACATTTATTTTAAATAATTATTTGCATTTTCTAAAACTATAGAACATTAAAATTGCAAAACACTAATAGGGGAAGCAAAATGAAATTTTTGGGATGCCACAAAAATTTGTTTTTCTCCCCTACAGTCTGTCATCTATTTTCTCCCCAAAAGGTGTTATAATAAGAAAAAAATAATAGAAGAAAAGAAAAGTTGTGTACTGAGATTCAAACTTCTTTGCAGAGGCATTCTAATTGACTGTAGCACTGATGTTGGAAGAAGTCTGTAGGTAGTCTAATCAAACCAATTATATTTTGCCACAGATATTTCCAGTAATTAAAAGACATAATAGATGAAGTTCACATGTTAACAGCTTCTCCTATCATTTATTTCTGAATGCTCGAGACAGGAGATGCATTTAGACTTAGTAGCTCTGTATTACAACTGTGTAGTTTCCCCTTAATAGAGTCAATGATTTGAACACAGCCTAATGCCACAAAGCAGAAGCTCGCAACATCTACCCCCTCATTCATTCACTTTATGTTGAATAGAGTCCACCATGCCGTGTGTCTTAGCAACATGCTAATCATAGCTGGAAATATGTGGTGGTGGTGAAATTAGATATTGAGGTAAATCCACATGGTCCGATTTTTTTAAGCTTGTTTGTTAAAATAGTTTTTTATCTGGAAGTAGGCACAATGTGATTCCAAAATCTGATGTTTAGCTTTGTACTTATTAAATGCTTTTACTTTTAAGCATTTAACTAAGAGACATTTTTCTAATAATCTCAGAAATATAATTTCTTTTAGGAGATATAGAGCATCACATATTATTAATTATGCTTTGTGATGATATTAGACATTTAAGACTCATTCCAACTATTTGCCTAGCCACAAAATTACCTATCATATTCAAATACTTAAAAATTATTTGTATAATTCTTAGGTTTAATTTTCGACTGCATCCACTTCTCACTTACCTTGAATGATCCCTTTATATAGTTCTTCTCTCTTAATGTGTTGTTCTTTGGGATGAAGGGCCAAGTAGTCACACGTATTAGAACTGTGTATAAAGTAAAATAGAACTCAAGCAATATCCAGAATGTACCCCCTTGTTAAAAGGAATAGGCAATCCTTTGCACTGACTGTGTGACATCAATTTTTCTTACCTAGCTATACTTTCTTTATTGATTAGTGCTTAACTGCACTCATAAGGGAGATTTGCAGATTCATAAATTTCAGGTAGGTGAGATACTGTAAGAACTTTTACTGAAATGAGGGTGCCGAGTTTATTTATAAATGAACATGATCATTACAGAAGTAGCTATAAAGTGCTTAAATAATAGTGACCTTAACAGGTATCTGTGTCTCTGAAAGTATGTAAGTCTGTGTTTTAAACAAGCCTGGTGGTTTGAGTAAGAAAAATGTTACACATGATCACAATAAGTACCTGTAACTATTTTAATAAAACCCTGTTCTAAGAAAGATTTAAAAAATATACAAATGGGGGCACCTGGGTGGCTCAGTGGGTTAAAGCCTCTGCCTTCAGCTCGGGTCATGATCCCAGGGTCCTGGGATTGAGTCCTGCATTGGGCTCTCTGCTCAGCAGGGAGCCTGCTTCTTCCTCTGCCTGCCTCTCCGCCTACTTGTGATCTCTTTCTGTCAAATGAATAAATAAAATCTTTAAAAAAATAAAAACAAATACAAATGGACTCTTCAGAGTTGTTTGCACACCATTTATAGGTACCCTGATCTCATCTCAAATACATTTTAAAATATATTTATTTATTTATTTATTTTATTTGACAGACAGATCACAAGTAGGCAGAGAGGCAGGCAGAGAGAGACGGGGAAGCAGACTTATTGCTGAGCAGAGACCAGATGGGGATCTCTGGGATCATGACCTGAGCTGAAGGCAGAGGCTTTAACACACTGAGCCATCCAGGTGTCCCCCAGATACATTTTTTTGCCATGCATGTCATTGTATCATCCACCACTCCTTCCACTTTGTAACAGTCATGCCATTTAACCCCGCTGTCCCTACTGTTTGCTTTCTTTAATTCGCTGCCTTCTTGCACACGTTCACATTGTTCTTATTATTCAAAGTATTTCTTGTCCTTAACAGGTGTCATTTTTATCAGTTTAAATTGCATCCATCCTTCAAGATACAGCTCCAATGTCAGCTTCCCAATAAATCATTCTAAAAACGTCTTTATCAGCATTAATCTCACTCCCCTGTGTGTTACAAAGCATTTCATTTGTATTTTTAGCAAGAAAGTATATCACGATTTGCCTAGTATCTTGAATTTGTGTCCATGCTTGTTTAATCTGATGGGTAATAAAAATTTTAAGGTCAATGACCATAGATTGTTTATTTCTATGTACACAAAACTGCCAAGCTTAGTCCGTTGCCAGAAGTAGATACTCAATAAATATTTGCGGGATTACACTGAATTGAGATAAACTGAATTAGCTCAAGGTTGCTATGCAGTGAGTTTCTCTGTGTTCAGTATGCATTGCTCTTGAATTGAAACATTTGTCTCAGTCTTTGCTGTAGTTGAAAGCTGATGTACTCTTAACCTAGCTGCATGTAAGTGAATTGAGGAGTGACATTTATTAATATTTGCATAGCTCTAAAGCAGTTCATACTGTGCAAAACACTCTACAAATTGGAAGTGCTATTTAAAAATAAAAGGATGCATAGTGTAGTTAAGTGTAGCAACTTGGCACAATCAATACATCTCTTGAATTTTTCAATATTAAAATAAAAAGAAAGAAGCACCTGTTATACATCTCTTGAAACAATGGGACACAACTTCATTTGTAAATGGTGACATTGTCTTGTTAAAAGAAAAAAAAAAAAACCTGAGAACAGTTGCTAGGGATATTGTATGCACTCATGGTGTCTATGGAAACCGAGCCTGCACAAAACGTGTAATGAGGAATAAAGAGATACCTGGAAAAGTGCCCAGTGTCAGAAAGACAATGATAATATAACTTTTCAATATTTAGAAAGAGCAAAAATAGAATAAAAAATACACGCACCTTGTGCCTTTATACTGGTACCCTTGGAAAGTTTTAATTCTGGGGATAAATACATGAAGAACGGAGAAACAAACACCAAAACAAAATTTTAGAACTTGCTTTAATTTACTAACACATTTAAAATAACAGTGGTCAGTACTTCTAAGCCACTCATAGAATTGCCCTGTGCTTTTATATTACTATAAACCACAGAAGAATCTCCTCATGCCCTGAAATTGCCTTTAAGGTTCAAAGACAAAGGAACACAATTTATTTTCTTTTTGAAGTGTTGAACCCTGGCACATCTAATGATTTTGGACTTCATTAATCAGAATAGATTGCCATACCCTTGACCAGGCTTCTACTAGCTTGTTCCAGCTGATATAAAAGAATCTTTGTCTGAAAGAAATAGATTTATCTCTTATTCTTATTTAACTAATGACTTCAGATACAGTGTTCTCCTAGAATTTCATCTGTCTCCAAATGCTGAAATGATTGCAATTGGTTCTTTAAATTAATGGGAAAAAAGTGGTTCATGTTTGGTAGATTTTGAAATAATACATTATAATACATTATCCATTGGTTAATTTAATTTTTTTAAATGAATGTTTTCTATGTATCAGAAGAAAGTGCTAGAAATAAATACCTGAAATAAGTCCCATATAGCCAATGGTAAGTATAAACAGACACAATCTTGCCTCCTGGACCATACTGATTAGTGAGGAAGAGATTTTAATCTATTAAACTATAAATGCTTAATAAATGTTTATAAATGTTTTTAAACTATAAATGTGAAATATGTCAAAGATAGGTCTTTTAAAAATGGCAAGTCAATTATAAGATTAGGAAAATATGCTCTGTGCTAATGTTTCAAAAACAATAATAATTACTTTGGCACTATAGGTCAATTAGCAAATATTTTCAATGCCATCTCTGTGGAGTTTGTTTTATATGACACTCCAAAAAAGAACGAAGCTCCTGATCACAAACAGATATTAATAGCTTTATATTTTGAGTAGCAATTCTGTTATCCTCCATTCATTGAGTGCTGTGTACAGTGTAGCCCATATAATATTTTTTTCCCTAATTTTCTGAATTGCTAAACAAATTCTTTCTTTCTTTCTTTCTTTCTTTCTTTTCTTTTACTAACATATAATGTATTATCTGTTTCGGGGGAACAGATCTGTAACTCATCAGTCTTACACAATTCACAGCACTCACTATAGAAGGTATCCTCCCCAATGACCTCCCCAATGTCCATAACCACCCTATCCCTAGCCCCCAAATGCCCAGCAGCCCTCAGTTTGTTTCCTGAGATTAAGAGCCTCTTACCGTTCATCTTCCTCCAAAGTCCCGTCTTGTTTCATTTTTTCCCTCCCTACCTCTCAAATTCCTCATATCAGAGAGATCATATGATAATTATCTTTCTCTGACATCTGCTAAGCAAATTCTTTACACTTAATACTTACTTAAGAGTAGATGGGTCTTTAATAAACACTCAGCTAACTCAATTGACCAGGAACTTCGAGGAACTGAGAGCAAGAGAGAGGGGAAGAAATGTTGGACAGTGTGGCAGAGATTGGAAAAAATAGGAACCCAAATCTCTAGAGGCTAGTTTGGACCCTACTGAAGTCCATTAGTGCAGGGAAACTACTGGAGTTCAAACCCATCAATCATTTCTCACTCAACCTCCTGGGGTAGAATCCTACTCTCCATTACACCTAACTTCCGTTCCAGTTGCAGGGCGTTACACACACATTCAAGAGGGCTGGTTCTGGCCTTGCGAGTTGAATGGGGAGTAATTGATGACTTTCTCCTTGCTATGTCTGGCCAGTAAGCACAGCTTGCTGCTGAGCGCCCCACCCCCCAAGCAGAGTGGGGGGCTGCTATAAAAATACTCAGCCTCTAGTGCTGGGTCAGCCTTGGCAGCGGGTCTTCATTTCAAGATCTGAGAATGCCGATTTCACTAAGCCTTAAGATGTGTGTTATTTTCTTACATTTTCCTCCTAGTTTATTCTACTTTTCCTTCCCCTCTGTTAGATTTTCTTCTTCTCTAATAAATGTTTCTTTTCCTTCTTTCCTCCATTTTTCCCTTATGATTTTTTTTTCTGTCTTTTAATAACCTGAAGCGAGATGAAGTGCTGAGAATAATCTGGTGGGGTGCCTGGGTGGCTCAGTGAGTTAAAGCCTCTGCCTTCAGCTCTGGTCATGATCTCAGGGTTCTGGGATGGAGCCCTGCATTGGGCTCTCTGCTCAGCAGTGAGTCTGCTTCCTCCCTTTCTCTCTGCCTGCCTCTCTGCCTATTTGTGATCTCCGTCAAGTAAATAGATTAAAAAAAATCTTAAAAAAAAGAATAATCTGGCACATGCAAGAGTTTAATAATTACTGATTTTGTGTCAGTTATTATTTTGTATTATCATTACTATTATTATATAAGATCACCTCCTCCTTAATTTAAGGAAATTGTGTATATATACACACACATATATATGTACACATATATTTATATTCTTTTTGTATTTTATAAATTTCATATATTAATTTTGTAAATTTTGTGTGTATTTGTAGTCCTCTAATGTTGATAGGATTGAGGTAGGACATTTTCCTTTAGAAGTTTATTTACAATTGCTTATTTCACACCAAACTTATAATCACATACTGGATTTACCTTTAAAGAAAAAAATGATGATATTCTTAGGCTTTATCCTTTCATGAGACATGTGATAGGAAAGCATTTTGGAATACTCAAAATATTCCAAAGACTGTCACTAGCAGAGCCAATAATACTTGACCTAATACAATTTTAGCTTCCTGAGGTAAATAAATATTGAGTTGTTTTAAATAGTTAAAAATGTTTTTTTAATAACTATACTCTTTTATTACAATATTTGTTAAGATAAAGCATAATATAGGTTATTTTGGATCATATAACACTTCAAAATATATAGGAAAAATATTATAATTTTAAACAATATATAAGATTTTGAATAACTTGTGAGAAGGTTCAGAGCAAATCTCCCCGACAATGAACCACTGTGGCCTGTACGCTATTTTGCACCTGAAAGCAACTGAGACCCTGTGAGCTCACGAGAAGATTGTTGCCCCTCTCTTATCTACCAAGAAGAATGTAAATTAGGGTTCTCTCCCATAATTGGTTATTACCATAGATAAATTTTATCTGAGTGACCCATCTGTATGGCAGGGCAAACATCTAATTACCAAACATCTGTTCATCTTATTGTCCTGTGAATCGCATTCCTTTTCTTTGAAGTCCCAGACCCTCTCCTACTTTTTCTTAGTTTTTGACTGTCTTCGGAATTCATGTCTATGTGGATTCCTCATAAGTACAACAATAAATTCGATTTTCTCCTGTTAATCTATCTTATGTCAATTTGATTCTTAGCCCAATTAGGAGGACTTTGGCAGGGACGGGAAATTCTTCCTCCTTAACATGGCTCTTACTACATTTTTATTCAACAGTGCTGGCCTAGGTTTGGCCAAGATACAACAGCCCCAAGAACCACATTTTGTCACTCCATATGTCTCCTCAACACTACTGACCCATTAGATTCAGAACACACCAGAGAACAATTTAAACAAGGTGAATTTTAAAATTTATTGTAAATTCCTAAAAATAAGATTCATCCCAGGTGTCATTTTTAAGACATTAACTACAAACTCTTGCCTTTCAAATCAGGCCTGAATATCTTGTAGTGAACAAGAGATAAACCGAAAGGTTTCTTCTAGCCAAAGAAGACCAAAAGTACTTCAGTCCCAGGAGCTGCACAGAAGATATACAACCTGGGCCTGAAATGGCTGAGCTAAGGACTGTGACAAGCACAGAAAGAAGTCTTCACGTTTTTATTTTGGTCTAGGGTTTATCAGGGAAAGCCACAAAATTCACTTCACTGGAGTGAAACAGAAGAGATTTGTAGGATCAAATTTGGAATGCAAGAGACATTGGGACAAAATTTCAGTTGAATCAAATAGCTAATATCATAGGCCATTTAGAGGAGGAATTTCATGTTGCTTATTAAAGAAAATATAATGGATGGATGAGAGGAGAGGAAAAAGACAGAATGATCAAAAGATAGTAAGAGAGAAGATATACGATAGTGAATTATGATTCCAATTTAGTGGGATTGCATTTTGGAGATTTAGTTATTTATATTTATATGTTCAAAGAAGTAGAGAGTTATAATTACATATATAATTCTCAGTGTAAGAATATTCTATGACAGAACTAACTGTGTTTGCCCATTAGTGAAGCATACTCTACAGATTGTTTTATTGATTCTCTTTCAGCTAATGAATCCAATAAACGAGATGTTCAGAGCCACAAGTTCATTGATGCGTGAAAGGGAAGTCTGATAAGAGCTGACTACTTACTACTCAGAACATAAATGGAGGTTATAGGAAAATAGCTGATACTCTGCCATTTAAATCAGATGGAAGAGGGATTTACTGCAGCTTTATAGTAAATCTTGGGAGTTACTTATTATTCTGAATGTGCTTAATGTGGTAAACTAATTAGTGGCCCCAAAGATGTCCATATTCTGATCCCTAGAACCTGTGAATATTTTATCACAGAGGACAGAAAGGGACTTTGTAGATGTTGATAAATGAAAATTCTAGAGATTGGGAGATTATCCTGATTTATATGGATGGGCTTAATGTATTCACAGCCATCCTTTGAATAGGAAGAAAGGAGGGTCAAACACAGAGTAGACCATCTGACAACAAAAGCAGAGAGAGAAAAGGCCATGCAGTATGAGGTTTAAAGCCAGGGAATGAGAATAGCACCCACCCTAGGAAAGTTAGGGAAACAGATTCAGTCTTGAAACCTTCAGAGAAAGTGTGGCTGTCAACATTATAACTTTAGATAACTTTAGTCCAGTGAGATGATTTGGAATTAAATTATTAAAACTGTAAAAAAAAAAAAAAAGTGTGTTGTTTTAACCAAAATTTGTGTAAGTTTTTTGTTTGTTTTAAAGATTTCATTTTTTTTTAATTTGAGAGAGAAAGCGCAAACTTAAGTGCGTGCGTGTGTGTGTGCACTAGTGAGCAGGAGTGGGGGGAGGGGCAAAGGACCAAGCAGACTCCTTGCTGAGCATCGATTCCCATGGGGGCTCAATCCCAGGACTTTGAGATCCTGACCCGAAACAAAGTCAGATGCTTAATAGACTGAGCTACCCAGGCAACTTTGTGTTAAGTTTTAATAGCACTTATAGGGAATTAATACAGTAATTATGCTTACCTTATAATACTTCTCTATAGGTAACTAAGAGTCCAACATTTCATCAAAAAGGATCTGCTTTTGACACCAAATGAGCTAATAATCTAATAGTGATTATTAAACTTTGAATAACAGTAAAGAGTGGCTACCCCAACCATTTCGGTATAAACTCAGTATAAACAGCATCTGTAACTGTGATTCCCAATTCTTAATAGTCCCTTTATCAAAGCTCATAGAAGAGAATCCATAAGTAGTTAGTAAGGCCTAAAACCAGCTTAGTTGTAAGGAAGGGGTTGAGTCTAGAACTTACATTAAAAAAAGTAAATCCATACAATCCCTGAATCTTGATGAAAGATTTGTTCTCAAATAATATGAAAATATGATGTGGTTTATCATTTGAAATTTATATTAGGGTTTAGTATAGCACCCCTTAGTTACTAGAGTTAAATGAATATACCCCCTAAAACTATTTTAAAATCAGAAGCAAGCAAGCAAGGAACAAAAACAAAAACAAGGAATAATAACATTGTCAATCCTTCTCCCCACACTCGCCACCCCCCCTCACTGCCTGCACACACACACTGTGCTCTCCATCTTCCCTTCTGCTATGAAGAGCCAGTCTGAGTAAGGGTAAATTTGTACCTGCAGATCTTTGAGAAGCAATTCTAACACAGACTAATTAAGATTTGGAGTAAAGCCCATGATTTATTCATCTTTATATCACTTCCATGATCCAATGAACACAGTAGAAAGTCCAAAGGATCTTGTTAAATGAATCAATTAAAACTGACCCAAGTATATTCATAGTAAAAAGTATTTACTGACTATTACAATTTACTCAGATTACAGATAAAAATGTTACTTCGCTTATGAAGAAAAATGGCCAAGGTACAGTGTATTCCCCCTCCCTAAATAATGAGTCTTGGGCTAAGGTAACCTTAAAATTTCATACCTGATTTATTCACCTTCCCAGATTTGCTCTTAGCTCTGTGGGACTCTGACTCTTTCCTCTGCACCTGGACCCAAATAAAGCACCATGTTTTGAGACATGTTAAGTGCCTTCTCAAAAGGGAGTATAACTATAAGGAAATGTGTAGGATTTCATGTATCTTGGGGGTAATATTTGCTCAATGAGAGAGGGGATGGCATGTACTTAAATCCCTTGTCCCTCCTCTTTGGAGATATCCCCAGTGAATAAGCAATCAGTTTAGTGTTCCAGGTGAAGCTTTAGAGATGTTAGTAACATACCACTTTGTATTTTATTTCTCTCCTTCCCAGCTTCTTTTTTATCTTTTCTTTCTTTTTTTTTTTTTTCTTTTCTCACTCAAAGTTTTCTGCGATTCTAGTCTCTGTAGATAGTTACCAATTGAGTTTTGTGTTAGGCTGCTTTCCAAGTATCTCTGACTAAGATAATTTTCATTCTTAAGGGCCAAGGCATGGAAAATGTCAATTCAATTCCGCAGAACCAATAAAGATTGCAAATTACAAAATGCTTTCCTCAAAGAAATTGCCATCAAACAATATACATTAATATTCCACTTGAACCTAGGAAATCAAATACATGGGGCCTATGACTCACATAGATCTGGAAGGTATTCTTGGCAAAAATAAAGTTTTATCTAAGAGTGGGACTTAGCAAATTATAAGATAATTTATTCACAAATATTTAGTGCACATATAAGTGATTTTAGACTGAACTTTGAAGACCAACAGTAATGAACTAATAAGTGCATTTTCAAAATTAGAGGAATATGGATATCTGAGGAATAGATAGTATAGATACCAGAGGGAAATTCCTGTTTTTTTCTTCAAAAGCAATAACAAAAATTTACTTTGATCATGTTCTCTCTTGAGTTCATCTCAGGCTCTTACTCGGTTGAATTTAAGAGAACTTTATGAAACCTGATGAACAGAATTTTGAACTTGTTAATAAGAATATCCTGGACATTAACTATATTGTGTTTCTTCTGGAGATAGATACTTGAGAGAAAGAGAAAAAAAAAACAAAAACAAAGGCAAAGGATTCCTAGACCTAAAGTTACTTCATAATTACAATAAAGATATTGGATTAAGAAGCCTGGGCATACACAAGTGATATCCTAGTAAAGTCATTAATCCAGGTTAATGGATATGAATACCCTTCTCCTTCAAGGCCAACTGCTTAAATGTTGTGCAATTGCACAGGAACCTGAATAAGAAGGGCTGTACTTTTGGTTCAGTGGGCTTCTCTTGCCCTTTGAAATTCCTAATACTTTTGTGAAAATGGGCCCTGCATTTTCACTTTGAAATTCCTAATACTTTTGTGAAAATGGGCCCTGCATTTTCATTTTCAGTTGAACCCCCACAAATTATGCAGCCAGTCCTGTGCAACTTAAAAACTTGATGGTAAATTCAGCCTTTTTCTTCAGCAGATTTTTAATTCCCAGAGTTTGGAGGGCAAGGACCTAAGTAAGTAAATAATTAAAATGATTCTGAGATTTATATCGAAATAATCCTTCCCTTTTTTCCATTCTAAACATTGATTTGTCTTTGGCTTGGAGGTGCCATAAGTAGGTCATTGCCTAAAAGTTTAGGGACTGGATATCTCTGCCTCCTTGTGTATTTAGCTTCTGTTTTTGTTTCCCAAAAGCCTCATCATTTATATTACTTTTTGACCCTTCCCCATATTTCTGGGTCATGATCTCTTGCTCTATTTAAGACTTCTATAAAAAAGAAACAGATTTTTCACATTGCCTTAAGATGAGAGGGGGATTAATTTTAAGATACATAAGGCTTCAATTTGTATACTCTAGGGATGGTCTAGTTCCTCTGAGAGGCTCTCACTCTTTTGAAAGCCACACAGCCTTCTTTATTGTGTCTCTGGTTATGTAAGAATGTAGGTCTTTCATGATGACTTCCTAATGTTATCTCATGGTTGTTCTTCTTACCACTTTCTGGTTATAGCATCCTCTCTACATGGTTATTTTGATATCTCTTAATTTAGGTATCACAGAAAGAACTTGGTTGGCCTACCTATCTAAGGCAGGACATGTCAGGTTAACTTTGCACTCTATGGATCACAGGCACATGCCAGGTAGCATCAAGCCTAGTTACTAAGGCCCAGAAATAGAATTATGTGGTATGCAGCATGACTTGCTACTAAGAGCTATGATTTCTATCAGAACTAGGTGATAGCAAATGTATCTGACACATAAGTGAAAAATCCTGCCCCAGAATATGGATCCCAAAGTCTCCATGGCAGTAGCTAGAATGCTATTTTTTAAAAGATTTTATTTATTTCTTTGAAAGAGAATGAGAGAAAGAGCATGAAAAGGGGGAGGGTCAGAGGAAGAAGCAGACTTCCCACCAAGCAGGGAGCCTAATGCATGACTCAATACCAGGACTCTAGGATTAAGACCTGAGCCGAAGACAGTCGCTTAACCAACTGAGCCACCCAGGTTCCCAGGTAAAATGCTATTAAGCTACAATAATTAACAGGATCTTCCTTGTCAGTTATGAGATCTATAGATTCCTTGTTATACTTTTCAATGATCACTATAATTTTTCATGCTGAGCACCTATTGCTTGAATTCATATCAATTATTTACTTATTGCCCATCTTCAAAACAGACATCATCTTTTTCTGAAATAGTCTGTTTCTGAATATTGTCCAGGAATGATCTGATCTTCTTTTCTGCTAATCAGGTTCCACATACGATGCATTTCTTTTTAGCTTACTAAAAAATGTTCATTTACGATTTAAAAAAAAAAGGTATTTCCGAATATCTTCTCCATTCAGTATTTTTTTTAAAGATTATTTATTTATTTGTCAGAGAGAGAGAGAGAGAGAGAGCAGAAACACAAAGAGCTACAGGCAGAACAGGCAGAGCAGACAGAGAGAGAAGCAGGCTCCCTGCCAAGCAAGGAGCCCGATACGGGACTCGATCCCACAACCCTGGGATCATGACCTGAGCCGAAGGCAAATGCTCAGTCAACTGAACCACCCAGGTGTCCCCATTCAGTATATTTTGATTTGAGAATAAAATATGTTTTGTACTGACTTACCATTATTTTATTTGTAATCAAAACATTCCAGCAAGTAAGCTAACAAAAATCATATTGACATTTTCTTTTCCTTTAATTTTTAAAAATATTTTAATTATTTTATTTTTCTAGCTATTTTAATAAAATGTTATATCTTGATTTTGGCCTTAAAACTCCAAATTCTCTTCTTTTTGCTGTATTTCATAAAGTATCAAATTTGAAGTTCATGGTACAAAAAATGTTTATCATTATATATTACTGTGCTCTATTGTAGAGCTTAACTTAATATCTGCCATTTGTAGGTTCTAGATTCTCCACACTTTTCTATTCTTTAGATATAAGCTCAGTTTATGAAGTAATTTCAGTTTAACATAATTTATCTACAAAAAGATGGAAAAAAAGTACCAGATTTGGATATCACTGATAATTAGTCTTTTTTTTCCAGCTTTTTGATGTTGTGAGAACATTTTCTGAAAAAATAATGAAATTATTATTAAATAAAGTAGCGCATGTGCTGCTGTACAATGTATAGGCATACCTTTTAGAAATGAAAGTCAAGAAGCATGTGTACAAAGATTTTATAAAGGAAAGGAGCTTCATTTTATAGAAAAAAATGATTAAACAAAGTTTCTTGCATAATACTGGAAAATTGTTTTCAAATAAAAATAACTTTGCAACATCAAATTATTTCAGAAGCCAAAGACAGAGCTACAGACTAGGTTGTGGGAAAAAAGAAAAAAAAAAAAAAAAACTTTCAAGGAACATGAAAGCTACAAACCATTTTTGTGTATCTTAATACTGTGGTGTTTTTTGTCTGTTTGCCTTTTTTAAGAAAAGCCATCTTGGCTTCTCTTCTCAGTTTCTAGCATTTGGTCATTTAGATAAAGGTGCCAATGTTCACTTGCTTAAGTAATTGTATTCAAATGATTTTTACTGCCTAAATATGATCTCACTGCTGGATATTGTCTATGGTTTAGAGTGTACAGCACAAGGCGTTTAAATGAAAGATATTTGCTTCCAACTTGAATCTTGCCTGAAGAGAGTAACAGGCAATGTCTAGCTTCATTACCTTTTAGGGGTTTAATGTACAATATTTATTGGCGTTGCTACTTTCTCAGTGTCCATAACAATTCTTCTGTCCCATTTAGTAGCTGTTTGTGGTAAATGCCCTTGCATCCTCTGGTTTGATAGTATTTCTACATTTATCAGCATGTAGAATAGTAAAATGAGAAGGGCTTTGCCTAGTTCCCAGAAATTTCACTCTACTGTCTCATAAGATCTATGTGTTGGAACATATGCATATGTATGTATGCATATGTATGTGCATATACACACAAGTATATATGGATATACACATATATATCCATGTATATAACACACATATAAGTATATGATGTATAGTGTACATAGATAGGCACACTTTTTTTTTTCCTGTTGATTTTAAGAGAAATTTTAGAAGCTTTAGTAAGACAATATTTTTCTTTTATACTCAGGAGTTAATAAAGTATAATCAATAAACAGTATTAGGTCATGTAAACATCACAGAATGAAGCACCGGGATTACCTTAAATCTCCATTTGCAAAGCAGAGTATTCTACCAATTGCACGGCAGTAGCAACTAAGTTCTAGTCTCTACTCTTCTTTGTAGCCTCTCAGACTTAGACCAGTTATTTAATTTATACGAACCTGTTTCCTTACCTATGAAACAGATAACAAACTATTTTTGGAGCTAAAGTCTGCTCTGTATTCCTGTAGTACACAGGGTGCTCTGAACTTTCTAGAGGCTAATAAATATTTGTTTACCAGAAAGACTAAAGCAAGTGATTATATCAGATGATCTTTTAAGGATTGTTCTAACTCAAGGGACAGTCAATTATTTACGATGTCAATTTTTTTTTCCAAGCAAATAGCAGAGAAATGTAAACATATATGACAAAAGAAGATAGTTGTACATTATTTAACATTTAATGTCTTAACCACTAAGGACTGAGGTTTCTGGATTCAATTTGAAGTAGATTGTGGTAATGATATTTCTTTTTGGATATCTGTGTTCACAAGTTATAGACATTTGAATGAAGTGAAATTGTGTGTACACACATACACACACATGTCACACACACACACACAAATATACACATATCAGAAATAAGTCCTTGAGTTTCCGATCTTAAGTAAGATGTAAAAAGGATTGTTTAACTTAGGTCACATTAAGAAGCAACAGTTACTTAAAGCATTAATCATGTCCTAGACTCTGTGTAAAATGATTTCTATGCATTATCTCACTGTATGGTCATAAAAATTTATGTACTAATTTTATTAACCACATTTTACAGATGAGAATACTGAGGTTTAATGTGATTAGTTATGAACAAATTCTCAGAGTTGTGGTTGGCAGCTCAATATTCTTTCCAAAATTTTTCTGACTCTAGAATAAATGCTCCTAACCTATATACCACTTTGCAGTCAGTCCTATGCTTCATTAATTTTTATTGCATTTCATCCTCAAAAGCAAAAAAAAGACAAGTTTCTGTTTGTGTTTTAACTGAAGAAGCTATTTTCTTCACTTTCATTTTTTAAAATACCACCTATACCATGCAAAGTAACATAATTACTTATTGGGAAATATATCATCTTATCTGTTAACTTGAAAGAGTAGACTAATGAAAGTATTTGAGTTGTGAAGTCATCTTTCCAAGAACAAAATGAGTAAGAGGAGACCATAGATCTACTGCCATTTTTGCAATTAATTAACTGCAATTTTGGACATGGACTACACCATTGAAATTATTCAGTACTCAGATTCTATATGACTAAATATTTCAAATGAAGATATTGTGTTAGATTATGTCCCATTGTCTTATCAACCCCCAAATGTGTGTTTTTATATATTTTCATGAAGTCTTAGATAGATGACCTATTTGCTTAATTAAGAACCACCATCCTCACCAAACTGATTCAGTTCATTTTCTACCAAACACTTATTTACTATTGTGTTGATACAGGCTAGGAATCAGAAACTTGATTTGATTGTATATTTTCTTTGATCTATAATGTTTTGTGTTATGTTCCAAGCTTTCAATTGTCCCTACTTTATCTAGGAAACAACCATGCAAACTAAAACTCTAAAATAATTGCAAGTGTTCAGTATATGGTTAAATACTAAGATTTAGGATTTGCTTGCACAAAACTAGAGAATAACTAATGTTTTATTATTATTATTAATTATTATTAATTTTGAGAGAGAGAGAGTGAGCAGCAGGGAGGGCCAGAGAGAGAAAAAATCTTGAGCAGACTTCACGTGCAACACAGAGCCCAACACAGGGTTGGGCTCATGATCCTGAGATCATGATCTGAGCCAAAAGCAAGAGTCAGATGCTTAACTGACGGAGCCACCCAGGCACCCCTTAATTTTTATAATTATTAGAAAATGTTTAGAAATATCTTTTTAGAAGTTCATAGGTTTGGTGTGTTTTTTAAATTATTTTATCACCATGGTACTATAAATTTTAATATAAAACATCTATTCCAACATACCATTTGCTGGAAACCATATGTTTATAGAGGAAATCATTGCATATATTATGATACCTATAACATAGAATGACAAAACCACAGGTATAATAGAAAAAGATAAACAGACATGTCCGCATGTGGGCATGATGTTACATCTTGTTTTTTTTGTTGTTTGTTTTTTTAAAGTTTTTTTTTTTTTTTTTTAAGATTTTTATTTATTTATTTGTCAGAAAGAGAGCAAGAGCAAGCACAGGCAGACAGAGTGGCAGGCAAAGTCAGAGGGAGAAGCAGGCTCCCTGCAGAGCAAGGAGCCTGATGTGGGACTCGATCACAGGGCACTGGGATCATGACCTGAGCCAAAGGCAGCTGCTTAACCAACTGAGCCACCCAGGCATCCCTACATCTTGTTTTTAATTGTGCCATGTTTAAGCTCAACATAGGGGGCACCTGTGTTGCTCAGTTGTTAGGCATCTGACTTTGGCTGGGGTAATGATCCCAGGGTCCTGGGATTGTGCCCCGCATCAGACTCCCTGCACAGTGAGGAACATGCTTCTCCCTCTCCCCCTCCCGCTGCTTTTATTCCCTTTCTCATCATGTCTCTCTCTGTCAAAGAAATAAATAAAAAATCTAAAAAAAAAAAAAAAAAAGAGTTTAAAATAGTTGATGTAAATGTAGAGTGTATAAGGAGGTTATGACAGGGTGCCTGGGTAGCTCAGTCGTTAATCATCTGACTTTAGCTTAGGTCATGATCCCAGGGTCCTGGGATCAAGCCCTGCATTCTCGCTCTCCCACTCCCCCTGCTTGTGTTCCCTCTCTCACTGTGTCTCTCTTTGTCAAATAAATAAATAAAAGTCCTAAAAAACAAGAACAAAAACAAAGAATGTTATGACCAAACAACTAAGCCTAAATCCCACCTATTTTAGAAAGTTCATTAATTAATTTGACCCATTTTGTTGATCTCCTCCCTGTGGTAGTTTTTGGGCAGATAAAATGAGAACAAAGTCCTTGCCAGCCAAAAAGATTTATCTGGGACTTAGTATGTGCAGTTACTCTACTAAATCTTTATATGCATTTTCTCAACAATTTTATTGATGAGATTTTAATTATTATACACGTTTTATGAATAATAAAATCAGAGAACATATCCAACATATATAAGGACTCCTCAAATTAAACAATGAGAAGGCAAGAAAATTATTTTAATGGTCAGAGGAGCTGAACATATAAATGACAATGAACACATAAAAATGGCAAATAAGGGGGCGCCTGGATGGCTCAGTGGGTTAGGGCCTCTACCTTCAACTCAGGTCATGATCCCAGGGTCCTGGGATCGAGTCCCACATCGGGCTCTCTGCTCACCAGGGAGCCTGCTTCCCTTTCTCTCTTTCTCTGCCTGCCTCTCTGCCTGCTTGTGATCCCTGTCTGTCAAATAAGTAAGTAAAAATCTTTGGAAAAAAAAAAGGCAAATAAGTATATCAAAAAATATTCAATAATATTTGTGATTAGGAAAATGCAAACCAAACCCAATGAAATATTACTACCTACATATTAGAAAGACGAAAATACAAATCAGAGCAATAACAACAACAAATCTAATGATACCAGTTACTGGTGAAGATACGAAGCGATAGGAGCTCTCCCTGGAGGTAGGAATTAAGTCTAGTACAACCACTTTCGTGAACAAGAAAGTTAAACATCATCTTACTATAGAATCAAGTGGTCATGCTCCTAAATATTTACCAAACTTATTTAAAGCTTACTTATGCCGAAAAACCTGCATATAAGTAATTACAGCAATTTTATTCAAAATCATCAAAAACTGGAAGGAGCCAAGATATCTGTCCAGGTGAAGAGATACACAAAGTGTGGGGAATCCATACAATTAAATAATGTTCAATGATAAAAGCAAATGAACTGTTAAACTACAGAAAGACCTGGATGCAGTTTAAATGCATATTGTTAAATGCTACATGAAAAGAAGCCAGTCTGAAAATTCAGCATACTGTTTGTTTGAAATTTTGGAAAAGGCATAGCTTTTGAAAGGATAAACAGATAGGTGGTAACTAGGTGTTCTGGACTGGGGAGAGTGAGTGAAGAGGTTAAACAAGTGAGGAGAAAGGAATTTGTGAGGAAATGAAAATATTCTGGGGGGTACATAATACTTTGCATTCGTCAAAACTCAGAAATGTACAAAGAGTACATTTCTGTACAAAGAGTAAATCTTAATATATACAAATTTTTAAAAGATTAGTGAGACAGATGACTTAGTGGTGAATTCCATCAAACACTTAATGAAGAAATATCTTAATCCTTATACAATTCCAAAAAAATAGGAGGACAGGGAATGTGTTTCCTAACACCTTCTGAAAGTCAGTATTACCATTATACCAAAACTAAATAAGGGCATTACATGAAAATAAACTATAGGCCAATATCCCTTATTAAAAAAAAAAAAAAAAAAAGATTTTATTTTTCCATTGGAGAGAGAGAGTGGGGTGGGGGGAGAAGGTCAGAGGGAGAAGCAGACTCCCTGTGGAGCTGGGAGCCTGATAAGGGACTCAATCCTGGGACTCTGGGATTATGACCTGAGCCAAAGGCAGTTGACCAACCAACTGAGCCACCCAGGTGCCCCCAATATCCCTTAATAATATAAATGCAAAAATTCTCAACAAAAAACTAGCATAATAAATCTAGAAGGATATCAAATAGCGTACATATCTTGACTAAGTTACGTCTAATTAAGGAATGTAAAATTTGTAAACTATAAGAAAATGAATCACAGAACTACCATATTAACAAAATCAAGACAGAAAAAAAAGTTCATTTCAATAGACACGGATTAAAACACATATACACGTGTGCACACGCGTGCGCGCACACACACACGACAAAATCCAGCACCCTTTCATGATAAAAACACTAGAAAAATCCATAAAGACAGGGCCTCCTCGGTCACTCAGTTGGTTGGGAGTCTACCTTCCACTCAGGTCATGATCTCAGGGTCCTGGGATTGAGTCCCACATCGGGATCCCTGCTCAGTGGTACGTTTACCTCTGCCTCTCCTTCTGCATCCTCTCCCCTACTCATTTTCTCTCTCTCTCTTTGTGCTTCTCTCTGTGTCAAATAAAATAACAAATAATCTTAAAAAAAAAAAAAAACCTGAAAGAATTTCCTTAAAATCTAAGTCATACTTTCTTGTGAAAGAATGAAGGTTTTCCCCTGATGATCAGGAACAAGGCAAAACAGAGCACCTTTGCCAACATTTATGTTATTTTTTTTTCCTTTCCTTTTCCTTCTCTTTTCTCTTCTTTTCTTTTTCTTTTTCTTTTCTTTTTTCCTCTTTCTTTCTTTCTGTCTGGGAGAAGGAAGGAGTCTTCAGCAGAATCTGCACTGAGCATGGAGCCCAACCCAGGGCTTGATTTCCCAATCCTGACATCACAACCTGAGCCAAAACCAAGAACCAGATATTCAATGGACTCTGCCACCCAAGCATCCCTATGTTATTTTTCAATGTACTGTAGGGTGTAAGTAGGACTGTTATGCAAGAAAAAGAAGAAAGGGAAGAAGTAAATTTATTTCTATTTGTAGATGGCATTATGTGTGTGTGTGTGTGTGTGTGTATGAAATGTCCTGAAACCCACAAAAATCTACTAGAACTAATAAAAATCCTTAGCAAATTACAGAATATAAGCTGAATATTTTAAAAAGTTACACTTTGATACACCAGCAATAAACAATTTGAAAATGAAATTAAGAAAATTCCATTTGCATTACCATCAAAAGGAATAAGATACTTAGGAATAAGTTTAACACAAGCACAATTCTCATACAGTAGAAACTAAAATGAAACATTGTTTAAATAAATTAAATACCCCCTAAACAATGGAAATGCAATCTTGGTTACAAATCAGAAGACAGAATATAAAGACAACAATAATTCAAAAATTGATTTATAAACTTAATGTGCTCATCATAAAAATTCCAATAACTATTTTTTTCAGAAGTACAAAAGCTGATCCTGAAATTCATATGGATGTTCAATGAATCCAGGCTAACAAAAACAGTCTTGCAATAGAACAAAGTTAGAGGACTTGTACTTTCCAACTGCAAACCTAACTAGTAATTAGAGTAATCAAGATAACATAGAACTGGCATAAAGATAAAGATAGAGATAAAGAACAATGGAATTGAATTAAGATTTCAGAGGCAAACCAATTGATTTTGATGGAGGTGTCAAAGGCATTCAATGCAGATGGCACTGTTTTCAACAAATGGTTCCAAGACACCTGGATATCAACATGCAATAGAATGGATTTGAATCCCTATTTCACAACATATATAAAAACTAACACAAAATTGCTAAAAAACAAAAAGAATAAAAAAACTGCAAATGATTGCTAAAATTGTATAACTCTTAGAGGAAAAAAAAAATCTATACATCTTTTGATCTTGGGTTAGTTGATGGATTCTGAGGTACGACACAAAAGCATAACCAAGAACAACTTAAATAAATAAACAGGACTTCATTGAAAGCAAAGCTTTTATGCTTCAAAGCACACTATCAAAAAAATGAAAAGACAAATGTATATATGAGAGTCTAGTATCCAGAATGTATAAATATCTTTCACATCTCAACAATAAAAAGACAGATAACTCACTTAAAAATAAACAAAGGATTTAGATAGGTATTTCTCTAAGGATGATATACCAATGGTCAATAAACACACAAAAAGATACCCAACACCTATTAGTTGTTAAAAAATGAAAATGAAAATTATAAGGTACTATTTTACACCCACCAGGGTGGTGGCTATAATAAAATAAATGGAAAATAACAAGTGTTGATGAGCATGTGGATAAATTGAAACTCTGACCTACTGCTGATAGAAATGTAAAATGGTACAGTGCCTATGGAAAACTGTCAGTTTCTCAAAAAGTTAAACATCAAGTTGTCAGATGACCCAGAAATTTTACTCTGAGATATATACCAAAGAGAATTAAAAACATATGCTTCCACAAGAACTTACATATGGATGTTTATAGCAGTATTATTTAAAATAGCCAAAAAGTGAAAACAATGCAAATCCTCATCAGCTGATGAATAGAAAAATAAATTGTGGTATAATACAATGGAATGAATATACTTAATGCAATAAAAAGAAATGCAGTATTGATATACACCACAATAGGGATGAATCTAAAAAATATGATGCTAAATGAAAGAAGCCAGTCATAAAGACCTACATATTTTGTGATTCAATTTGTAATGAATATCCAGAGTAGACAAGTCTATTGGGACAGAAAATAGATTAGTGGTTGCTGGGAATGAGCATAGGGCAGAATGGGAAGTGACTACTACTTGGTCCAGAGTTTCTTTTTGTAGTAGTGATAAAATATCCCAGAGTTAGACAAAGGTGATAGTTGTATAACCTGTCAAACACACTAAAAATTAGTGGAACATGGGGCACCTGGGTGGCTCAGCCATTAAGCGTCTGCCTTCAGGGTCCTGGGATTGAGCCCCACATTGGGCTCCCTGCTTGGCAGGAACCCTGCTTCTCCCCCTCCCACTTCGCCTGCTTGTCTTCCCTCTCTCACTGTGTCTCTCTCTGTCAAATAAATAAAATATTTTAAAAAATAAAAATTGGTGAAACATACACTTTAAAATAAATAGTTTCATGGTATATAAAGTACATCTCAATTAAAAGAAGTATTTGTCATTTCTATACATTATATGTAAGATTCTTGATAAAGCATCACTAACTAACATCATTTCTATGGTGAAAATAAAAATCAATCTCATATTGAGTTTTTTTTGAGAATTGAGAATCTCAATTCGCAATATGAGAATTATTTTTCAGAAAATGCTTCCAAATTATAAAATTATGCTAATCTAAATATGATACATGAAGAAGTTACTATGCTTTAAAACATCTTAATGTAATACATAATACCTTTTGGTTTGGGGGATTCTGAAGAGCTGATGCTGTGACTTTTCACTTTGAATACAAATGAATATTTTATATATTTTTTGAAAAAGTTAAAAAAGTTTTTGAATATTGGAAGAATGCACTCTACTTTCTACATTGTGCATTGTGTTTCTTGAATGGCTTAATAAATGATCACATCAGTATCATCAAATAATGTATAACAGATGTCTAATTCATACAGTTTTTTAGCACAGTAGTGTCTATAATGAGGACTAGATATAATCCTCAGTATACAAACTCAGGTATTCAATGAGTTGTAATCTGATTACTTGATTATTTGATAACTTGATTTTCTAGAACAATTTAATTGTCATACATCTGCTTGGGTGGTGTCATTTTTATAATCCATTCTCTGTGTTCACATACACAGACTCTTGTTTCCCTGATGGCTCAGTTCAAGTTCTACAAGGTTTACATTACCCTGAGGAGTGAGGGAGGAATATCTCATTCTGAATCCTACCCAGCTATCACTAGAATGTAATTTCTGCAAAGGCAAGATCTTGAGTGCCTTGATCACTGCTGTGCCTCACTATCTATTAAAAAAAAAAATTGACACATAAGAGATTCGACAGATAATTGTCCAATTAATAATGTCAATGTTAGTATCTCCTGAGATGAGCACTGGTCTTTTTTTTTTTTTTTAAATTTTTTTTATTCATTTGAGAGAGAAAGAGAGAAAGAGAGAGAGCACACAAACAAGGGGGAGGCAGAGGGAGAGGAAGAAGCTGACTTGTTGCTGAGCTGGAAGCCTTGAGTCTCAATCCCAGGGTTTGGAGATTATCACCTGAGCCTAGAGCAAATGACCAACTATCTGAGGGACCTAGGGGCCACTGGTCTTACTGGTTTTCATTACTGGCATACAAATTACTATTTTATTATTATTTTTTTTAACATTTTTGTTTACTTATTTGACAGACAGAGATCACAAGTAGGCAGAGAGGCAGGCGGGGGTGGGGGTGGAGCAGAGAGCCCGATGTGGGGCTCAATCCCAGGACTCGGATCATGACCTGAGCCAAAGGCAGAGGCTTTAACTCACTGAACCACCCAGGTGCCCCCAAATTACTATTTTAAAGCTATCTTCTGGCAAAGTTTTGGGACAGTCTGAATTTTTTTAGGTCTTACGTGGCTAGAGACATCACATATATACTTTTCTGATAGTTGCATTCCTACTATCTCCCAAGGGTTCTTCACAGGAAATGAGAAACAGGTCTCCTTTATTCTTGAAAATCAAAAATTTACCTGGGGTTTGGCCAAAGAAAAGGGCATAGAGCCCCTTTCTCTAACAATACCACTTGCTTCATTCTACTTTTTTTTCTGCTCAGGGAATCTTATTCTCCTCAGGGTATGTGGGAGGAGAATGTGAGGAGCTGGTTGCCAGGAGTAACAGAATCCTTGCTCTTAATTTTTTTTCTCAAAAGTTTTATATCTTTTTTATTCCCTTCTGGATACAGAGTTTTGAAAATTAAAGTCTTAAAAGTGATTCATCTTTTAGCTTCTTTTTCCTTTTATATTCTTTTCCAAAGTACAGAGTAAAAATACCTGACACTTTAAATATGGGAAAGGCCAAGAAAGCAATTCCATAAGTGAGAAATATTAAATAAGTATAATTTCATAAATATGAAGAAATAACTATATCCTTATTTGTACTTACGTGTGCAGCCTTATCACAGCTTGAGCTGGGGCAGAAATAAAATGTCATAATTCTTAAAATTGACACTATATAAGATCACCTGTCAAAATCACGAAATCCTATTATTTCCTTTGTTCTTCAATATGAATAAAGGAAATATAATTAGAATACGCAATAAAAAGAAGATAATTGCTGTGCATTTTATCATGGAAATATTTACACCTTGCACAGGAATTAACTCCCTTTTAATTGAAGTTGGGGGAGGGATATAAAAAATAAAGTGACAGATAGGTTCCCTTGTGCTCTTCTACAATGGAAAGCCAGAAAGAATGGTGTTATAGAGGACCTTGTATTCCAAATGAAGGAGATTTAACTGTGTCCTATATCAGGTAGTAAATAAAATATCATTTTGCTTAGTCAAAATGTCATTTTGCTTAGTCATTAGTTAATGACTTCCTTTTCATTAAAACTACCAACAAAGACCTCATTCTGCTTTTTATTTGTCCTTGGTATTCCACCTCAATACCTATCCTTTCTTATTTTTAAGGAATTTTAAATTAACATCAAAATGTCCCTCTCCCATAACTTAGGAAGATTATTAGCTCAAGAGTCTGATCCCTTATTTTTGCTTATTCAAGAATGGAGACTATTAAGTTAATATATAGCCCTATTTAATTATATCTTTGTATTTCAAAGCTATTTTCAATAGATTGAACTTTAAACCAGATTGATAACTAAAGTTGTGATTTCTGGCACCCTGCCCATCCGTGAGGATGATACTCTAACATATTTGGCAAATTCCCTATTTACTTCATCATCTTCGCATTGGGCTCTACATTTCAATTCCGTGTAAAACCAGCCTTGCTTTCACAAGCAAGGCTGTCACAAAACTGGTAGCCTACAAAATACAGGGCAAAGTAAGTTTGAAAGGAGTTTGATGAAAGCAAGGAATTACTACAATTCCTAAAATAGTATTTTAAATATGGCTGAAACAACAACAGATACACATGAATTCATATTCATATCTTTCCGGAGAGAGTGTAAAATATTGCTAGGTCCATAGAACTGTGCTTCAGTGTTATTTTTCTCTTAATTTTCAAAAAGAAAATACTTTCAGCTTGCTAAGAACTAGATGCAAAATTCAGTACAAATTAGACAGAAACAGTTAGAATGGTGTCTTGTTCATTGAAATTTAAAAAGTAAATTCCCCTTTTTATTTATTTAGACAGTACTGTACCTATATATCCAGATTTATAGAGAGAATCTACTTTTTGAGAAAGCCAAGAACTCTGAAATTTTAATTGCTATAATTTCACAGACTTTTCTGTTAAATGTATCTATCAATAATATAGTATGTATCATGTATACATTATATATAAATGTTAAAATTCTTTATTAATCTTCTCATCAGTGAATACCTTGCCACATTCTATAATCCATGTGGGTGTATTAACAGAAAACTCCTGGATGTAATAGTATAGCCACTTCAATCACCTCTAAAAGGACATTGTAAGGGCCCCAGATCTCAGTAAGGATATTCTTAGAATGTCAAAACTGGGAGTAGGCGTCACCTTTCCTCTAAGCAAATATTTTGAAAAGAAGCCCCAGGGAAAAGAGCATTTGGCTGTCAATTTAGAACAGGTGGATGAGACAATGGGGCGCCCCATCAGACAGGAGCCAGCACGCAGGTAATAAAGGACAGGGATCTATTAGTGTATAGAGTGCCCATCAATTAACTCCTCAAACAAAGAAAATCACAATACTGATATCTACCACACATTTGTTGGAAAAGAAGCTGTTCCAGCATATGTTGGTGCTCGAATATCAGAGAATTACAAAGTAAAAGGTTTACTACACCTTTATCTTAAGGTTGAGGCTCTTTGAAACCAGACTGTAATTTTAGTAACTTCCTTTCCACCTGTTTTCCCCAACCCTTCAAGAAGTTTGAGAAAATTTAAGAAGGATGATGGCAGTGTCAGTCTTCATAATGTCACTCCTCAATTCTAGTCATCTTTTAAATTACCAACTTTCTTAATCTAATTACATAAATGGTAATTACCTATAAAATAGCAATGAATTCTGAGAACACCTGTAAAGATGGGAGTGCACGTATGACACTTACAAAGCCTGAAACCTGATACTTGGTAGGGATTAAATTCTTTGAGATCAATAGAATGCAATGCCTGTTAGAAGCTTTGCACTGAGGCCCAAGATTATGAAATTTCTAAACATGGTAGAATAATTTTCTCCACTTTTCTTGTGTTTTTTAGCTGTAATAATGAAGGATGTAACTAATTACCGACTTGGCTTTTATCCCAATGGAAGCTTACATGATTAAGCTTTGTAATATAATGTCTATTCAAAATATGCAAAAATGAACTTAACAGTAAGAACAAAGGCCTGTCCACAATAAGTGGTTGTCCTCCCTTTAACTTGGTCCTGTCACTTCCGAATCAAGGATTTTATGTGCATAGATTATGTGACCAATTGAGGTACTTGTTCCATGAAGGTAGGGAAAAGAAGGAAATTATATGAATCAGGGCAAACTTGAAAATCTGTATGTAACCAGTGGTTCTCAGCAAGGGACATTTTGGCCCTTCCCCACGAGAAGATATTTGCAATGTCTGGAGAGACAAGTTCCTTTGTCACTCCTGATGGGGTTGTCACTGGATTTTTGTGGGTAGAAAGCAGAGATTTCGTGAATCATTCTACAGTGCACAAGAAGTGCCCCACAACACGAATTATCTGTCCATAATCTTGATAGTACCATCATGTGTGTTACCTGATACATAGAAAAACAAGGGACATCACAGAAGAAAAGTACAAAATGTGGCAGAAAGATATTTAATATACTGTTGACCTAAAAATATGGTATGAAATACATTAAAATCTATATTATTAGTAGAGACTAGGAAATAATAATCTTAGTGATAATTAGATATACACTGAAATACTGTATGGGATGGATATAGTAGACTACTATATCTCTCAAAAAGTATATTTGCTAGAACTTCAATTAAATTGTTTGTAATATGTCTTCTTCTCTCTATAATTCATGGGGTTCCCGATAAGGTAAGTTCTACAGTGGACAGTAGTGTTTAGCAACACTCTTGGGAGTAATGTTGAGGGGAATTCATGAACCTGAACAGACCACTGAGAAATCAGATCATCAATTCATCAATTAACAAGGCTTTATTCTATTGGCTATTAGTTTGAAACCTAAAATTCCAACTAAAAGCTCTCACCTGCCACCATGGAAATCTTGTTTTATATCTGTCTTTAGATTTAGGAATAGTGTTTTATCCTAAGAAAAAAGATCATACCTCCATTATTTTTTTTTCTGTATAGAGATATTTTATGGATCATGTGAAGATGTTTATTCCTTTTAAATCTATCCCTGCTATGCCACAACCATCCCCAAATAAATTCTCTCCATTGTTAATAGTTTTAACATGTAGATATGTGTCCAGTACTTGATAAGATCTCCTACAGGGTGTGGAAAATCATTCACCTCCTGACAAAGACAACTACACACCACTTCACATCACTTTCCTTCTACATCTCAGTCAGGACTTTCTTGTTATAACTCTGGGCCATTTAAAATTCCTAGTGGGACAAAGGTAGAGAAAAGAAAAGGTGAGATATCACTGATATCTTGTTTAATCATACAAAAATATTATAAAATTTGGGAAAGATGAATAAAATAAACAAATATTTGTAATGCTTAATCTTGTGAAAAACAAGATAATTTAATTATAGTGTCTAATACATCAATTTTTTTATTAAGGGAATTCTCAGATCTATGAAGTATTAATTAAGAGAAGTTGCTTAATGAATTTAGTGGGAACATGACTGTGAATAAACAGATCTTTTCTATTTTTCATAAAAATTCTATCAAGGAATATTGACAAAAATTGTTTAATATTTATCCATCTGAAAATCTTATATTTAATTGTCATTGTTTTTAAAAATTTCTCTATGGCACAAACTTTAGGATAGAATTTGAAAACAAATTACAATTATTTCATTACATACTATGCACAATGAATCTAATTGGCTTATGTAGGATAATCCACTAATTATATTCCATCGTATAGCTTTTTGTATCTAATGAGCCAGATGTTAAAAACAGAATTATTCAGCAAGCTTTATCAAGAAATTTATCACAAAATTCACCAACATTTCATCTATTTGCAAATGAGACTACACATATTTTCCTGTTGATTTTTTTTTTAAGAAAAATTGGAAAAAATAGTTGCTTTGCAATTATTCTTCTAGAATTTCAGGTGAAATCATGTGCAAATTAGTAGGCTAAAATAATTTTTTTTATGTATTTTTCCCCCTGACCATTCTTAATCAGTTTGGTCCAAGACTATAGCAAAAAGCATCTTTATCTATACTACCACTAAAACAAACAAACAAACAAAAAAACAAACCAAACCAAAACAAAACAAAACACTCAGCATGATTTACCAGTAACATAGAAATGTTAATAAATCTTCTGTTGATTTCTTCTGCCTCAAGTACACAGTACTCATTTTTTATCATGCTAGAAGCTGTGACAGATGTTTCCTGAGAAAATGAACCTCTTGGTAATGGGCTTCAGAGTTCTGGATATTGCCCATTGTGAGATTTAACTGAGGGATAACATCACCTAATACCCCTATACTTACCTAAGAAGGGGACCCTGGGCTCTCATTTGCCACAAGAGTGCCAGTGTGGTGACATGCCAGGACATGTGGAAAGGGATGGAAGAGCCTTAAAAAAAGATGAAATCCTCTGACTTCGCTCAGTCACAACAAATGACGGAAGCGAGCTCCGGAAACAAAGTAGTAGAGGAGGAGAAAAATCCACCAAGATAATGGAACTGAGCAGCCACACTAACTTTTCTAACCAGAGAATTCTTTATGTAAGAAGAATCGACTGGACTCAAAACTACACTTAAGTGGCATAATTGTGAGTTACTGAAATCAGATAATTACATGTATACAATATGTAAGTGGTTTGCTGTGGTGGTTATTGTTCCAATTCAACAGCAAAGGAAGGGAGAAAGGGGATGTGTAAGGGTCCACTTGTCTTACTTTTTATGGCTGGTAATTAATATGTACTACATCAGATTTCTAAATTGACTAGATAGTTGCATAAATGTGATAGATTAAGTAACTATGAACAAAATTCAGTGTTTCCTTCAGAAAAATAGGGATGTGGGTATCATTTTATACCCTTTGAAGATTTTTTCCATGTTTATTGTCCAGACATAAGTTATTCAATGTATTAATTATAAGAAACTACACTAATTAAAATGTGAGTCATTAGTTTTTAGACATAGTAGCTAATATGTAAATTATGCTGGTATGTAGGGTAGATTACATTATTGCTCTGCAAATACTCACTCTTCCCTTAACCCCTACCACCACCATAAAGGTAGTACAGGCCCCTGCTCCATTGTCAGCCTCCATGTGATTCACTGGCCAACTGGGTACACCAGTGTACCTTTTCTCACCAGAAGGTTTGAGAGGCATGAAGAGTTCCTTGCAGGCCTGTGCTTCTGCCACCTGCCTGAAAAGCATGAATGCCCAAGACTGGAATCAGGCCCAAAAGGGAGGTCGGTAGAGAGCATTTGAATCCAATTTGCAGCTGAGAAGAGAGCTGCCTCAGCCAATCTACACTTCTAAATTTAAAGAAAAAAAAAAAAAAAAAAAACTGGTGTTGAAAGGATAAAGAAGATCTGGTCCATATGTACAACAGAATATTAACTTCCATCAGAAAGGATGAATACTACACTTTTGTATCAACGTGGACAGAACTGGAGATTATGCTGAGTGAAATAGGTCAAGCAGAGAGAGTCAATTATCATAAGGTTTCACTTACTTGAGGAGCATAAGGAATAACATGGAGGACATTAGGAGAAGGAAAGGATGAGTGAATTGGGGAAAATCTGAGGGGGAGACCAACCATGAGAGACTGTAGACTCTGAGAAACAAACTGAGGGTTTTGGAAGGGAGGGGGTGAGGGATTAGATGAGCCTGGTGGTGGGTATTAAGGAGGGCACGGATTGCATGGAGCACTGGGTGCGATGCATAAACAATGAATCTTGGAACACTGAAAAAATAAAGTAAAATTTAAAAAATACTAAAAATTATAAAGAAAAAAAGCTAGTGTAAGCATGAAATAAATGATATAAACCATTGAAATGTTGGAACTTATTAGTTTCTTGACCTGATTGCAAAAAAATATGGATAATATCATGCTATCATTTTTGCTACACTTGGTGAGTGCACTTCACTTCCTCAAATGAGTAGTAGAAAGTTTTTCTGGAGTTCCTGCATGGCTCAGTTGTTAAGGGTCTGCCTTTGGCTCAGGTCATGATCCCAGGGTCCTGGGAAAGAGTCCCACATTGGTCTCCCTGCTCAGCAGGAAGCCTGCTTCTCCCTCTCCCAACTCCCCAATTGTGTCCCCTCTCTCGTTGTGTCAAACAAATAAAAATAAAATTTAAAAAAAAATTTTTTTTCTTGCCTCTGAAACAATAATTGGAATTCCAGATGACCACTAACTTGAGCTGTTCTTACTAAAGTCTGACACTGAGGAAATTCTAAAGGCTTCAGAGTGACAGATACTGTGTTCAAACCCCAATTCTTCCATTTAATACTCTAGTTAACTTTGAACCAGTTTCTTAAACTCTATGGATTTGGGCTTCTTCATCTGGATAAAGGAAATAACACCAATCTTATGAGGTTGTGATAGTCAAATAAAAATCACACATGAAAACTACCTACCACATTTTGTATCACATTATAAGATTGATAATCAGTCATTATAATTACTATTAAGCTGTATTTCACTATTTTTCAAAGAGAAAAATAGTTCTGGATAGCATTGGATTCTAAGATTTCTGATTTGAATTTTGATTCCTTAAATAATGTGTAATGCCACCAAGACACCACTGATTTTGGAAGTGAACGCATAAGCCCCTGGAAGGTATAAAAGAGAAAGAAGAGCAATATAAGAAATGGTAGTACAGAACATGTGGTTATTTCACATGTATGGCTCTTTTAGCTATAAACTACCTTCTTTTATAAAAAATACATTGCCTCACATGCTTTGAAGAGATGGCAAACTTAATTTGATTAAGGTTGATTATCCTTTCCATATCTTCCGTCTGTCATCCTAGGTATTGACAGTCTTTGAGATTGTTCCAAAATAGCAAAAGCTCTTCTGGATTTCACATTTAGGGTCAGGTGGGGTGGGAGACCATCTCTTTCTATAGTTTCTCTAGAGACAAGAAAACTATCCCCAGAAGCTCTGAGCAGAAGTTACCTTGGGGGATTCCTGTAGAGCTCAGTTGGTTGAACATCTGCCTTCAGCTCAGGTCATGATCCCAGAGTCTTGGGAGGGAGTCCCACATGGGGCTCCCTGCTCAGCAGGAGTCTGCTTCTCCCTCTGCCTGCTACTCATCCTGCTTGTGCTCTCTCTCTCTAACAAACAAATAAATAAATAAAAATCCTTAAAGATAAATAAATAAATAAATAAATAAAGTTATCCTGGAAGACAAATGAACTTTGAAATTACTGGGCCCTCAAATTAATTAATTAATTAATTAATTAAAATTAAAATATTGGACCCTCTTCTAGAGCTCATAGTCGCTTAGCTTCCTCCACTGCCCAAGGTTCTGTGATGGAGAGATGGTTACCTGAACAATATAAGATTCTGTTAGAAAAGAGGAAGAGGACTGTGAAGCAACCAACCATGTCTCCGACACGGTAAACATTTACTCACCTGATAAACTGGTGCTCCTATTTTATAAGTTTTTGTTTATAATAGATATTTTTTAAAATATCAATTAATCTAAAGAACAAAGGGAAATTTCTGAAAATGGTATATGACATATTTTAGCCTTGTTCACCATTAAACCCACAATTAATTTGGAGTACAGCCACCACAAGCTGTTCCAAGAGAAAAAAAAAAAGAGCTTTTCTGAAACATTCATCTAAGAATAGAAGTGAGCATTTTCCTCTATGTGGGCAAAGCACATTATAGTACATTCTTAAAGAACTCTGCAAGAAGTTAAAATGCAGTTGTAAAAGTACAGCCCGACACAATGGTCCTCTGTTAGTCATTTGCACTGGTTTTTGCATATAAAAATAGTTGGCTTTTAGGTCACCTATAGATAAGGAATTTCTGGGTCTTCAGAAGAAAAGGCTGATCATTTTTACACTCTATTGTAGGGCAACTCCTTACAAAGACATTTTCAAATGCATGTTCAACTTTCTTATATATTTAAATTCAACAAATGGAAAAATATTTTCCATCTTCAAAAATGGTACTTAACTCTTGAATTCATAGATTTTGTATTTTCACTTCAACGGCAGTTAAAAATAATGCCTGCAAGTAAGAATCTCATTATTCCTCAGTAACATAAAATAAGCATATAAAGCCATTTAAATTTTTATTTTACTCTACAAAGTTGCGAGGGCTTATTAACAATTAAATGACTCCCACATGTATAACTAAAAAATGTAATAATAATCAAAACTTGGGCATGTAATGATGGGGACCTTCATGTTACCTACTTCAAGTCTTCAACTGAGGTACAAATGTCTGCCAATTTACTTAAGATGTGCAGCTTCCAATTTCCTTCTTGGCCAAGGTCTTGTTTTGGGAGTTTCCACCTGTACTTTTCTACAATATAGATCTTGAATAGGGTGCACAACAAGTTTCACGGTTCTGAAAGCTATTATAGTACATTTAACCCTATTTCACCCTTCAGGATCAGGTAAAGGAACACAGAGTGGGTACTTGGACCCCTTTGAACCACTCTGAGACAGATCTCAGCCAGGACTTTACTTTTGGACACCATGTGTTCCCACTCTAGCTGCGTGGGGAAAATATGACAGTATTTTGTGTCCTCTGTAAGAGAACTGCTACTGTGTACACAGGCTTTGGCTTTGCAAAATCCTGCCTCAGGGGTTCCAAAATTCCTTTCTAGCTATGAGTTAAATCTGAGAAGTGACCCAGATAAGAAAACTACTGCCATCACCATAGAGCTATGGAGGTTAGTAGCCCAAGCCACTATTGTGTTTTTGCTGTGGATTTTCTTAATTACATCTACCCTGCCTCTGGAGATGAAGCGATACCAACCCTTGCATACAGAGGTCAGCCACCACTGACCTTCTCAGTAATGACAGTGACCACATTACTAACATTTTCTTTTTGGTTTAGTGAAGGGAGATTTTTCTGGAACCTCTTAGAGAACATAGCTGGTCGGTTCTCTACTCTTCTACAACAAATCCATCCCAGTGAGCCCACCTTTCTGAGTCCTTTGAATGCTTTCTCATTCTGCCAAAGCAATTCTTTAATTAATAATTTAATTATTAATTGAATTTAATTTGTTCTATATCATCATTTTTTTTTTTTTTAACTTCACATAGACATCCCAGTAATGTCTTAAGATTGGATCCAGACATCCTTGCCAGGACACAAATCCTGACACACTTGTGAATAACAACATATCAAAGACATCTCCCTTATCTGGCCTGATATTCTATCACACCACCCCTAAGTTCAGCAACTTCAAAATCCACTCCAGGATATTTTCTTAAAGTTCCTGCCATACTTATGGGTTAAGTTCCTCAGTTATGTCTATAAGTAATTTTTTTTTTTCTTCCAAAGGAGGGAGGGTACTTCTATGATTTTCCTTCTTAGACTCTTTACTGCTTACTCACTTAGAAGCCATGAGAGGAAGTGTGGATATCCTTAAGGAAGTCTCCTTCCTCAGGCAAGGCTCTACATAGTCAACAGGATAGAAATAGTTGTTATTTCTTCTAGTGAAATTGAGGGGGCCACTCCAATAGCCCAATAGACTGAAGAGAATCTGAGTATTTAAAGTCTTCAAGTGCATGTACTCAAACATTCCCATCCCAGGTCCCAGGACCCCACATTTTCCCTGACAGTGTCTAGACTTTCGTCTCAGACATGCTGCAATTGTGAATAAAGCCTTTCTTGATGACCATCACAATCAGATCTTGGGTTTGACTTTCTGCCCAAACGGAGCTCCAGTTTTGGAAGTAAATTCCTTTTTAAATGCTGCCATGGGAGCCTCTGACTTTCTCATCATGTTTCTGAGTTGAAGACTGGCTAGCTTAATCCTGCCATCCTCTTTCTTCAGCACATTTATGGTGTTGAACAGTATATAACCAACCACTTTTTCAGGCCTTATCATTACTATTGCTACCATATCTCTCAAGTTCTAGACACATTACATTATCCAGGCATTTTGTATACATGTCACATCCCAAATGCCCATAGCTGAGAGTCTTAGTAATTGTGATGTTACAATATTCCAGGGCTGACACAGTCTCACCATCCCATTTACCAGCAGCATAATTATCCTTGCGATCCGGCCAGCCCAGGATCCAATTCAAAATCTTATCCTGAGAATTTGGTATCAGGCTGAGAATCAGGACCAGGTCTGGTACCAAATATTTTCTGGATTTCCACAGATTCAGACCTAGATACAATGACTCAAATGCAATCCTGCAGGGAAATGGGATTAATATATAAAAAAAGGAAGACAGACAAAAGTGTATTATTAAGCCAGTTACTGCAGTGGGCAATGGAAACTAAATCCTACAGGAAACTTTTGGGAATTGATATAAAACCCACAACACTATTTGTCTTATGGGTCAAAGAAGCTGTGTTATTAATGTATTAATTTTTATTATTGACATTTTGAAAGCAGCTTATAGGAGTTATTAATTCCGTAGCACTTCTGGTCTGTAAAAAGAGAGACCCTTTCCTTTTTAAAAATCCACAAAGATACAAATAGTCACAGAAGTTGTCTAGAGCACACTAAAACTGTGAGGTCATAGTATAAATGGGGGTGCTGACAATCTCTGATGTTTCTTTTCTAGATGTTGATTTTTTCTCTTACTTTTTGTGATAATTTCCTTAGTTTTTGATCAATGTTTTTAAGGAGATGGCTTTATGTTTTAAAGTATATTCCATGAATTCACATAATATCATTACTGATAAAGAAATTAGCTATAATAGTCCCAGAAAATATTCATATTTAGTCAATTGTCCTCAAAATGTGTTTTATAGGGGCGCCTGGGTGGCTCAGTGGGTTAAGCCTCTGCTTTCGGCTCAGGTCATGATCCCAGGGTCCTGGGATCGAGCCCCGCATCGGGCTCTCTGCTCAGCAGGGAGCCTGCTTTCCTTCCTCTCTCTCTGCCTGCCTCTCTGACTACTTGTGGTCTCTTTCTGTCAAATAAATTAAAAAAAAAAATTTAAAAAAAAAAGTGTTTTATAATTTTTTGTTTAAGTCAGTATGTATTCAAGAACAATGGATTGTATTTGCTTATTATGTCTCTTCAGTATCTTTTAATCATGAACCTCTCTCTCTCTTATTTTTTGTCATGACATCAATATTAACCTGTTCATCCTTTGACCTTTAATTTGCTTCTGTAACCTCTATATTTTCTCCAAATTAGACATTAGGTGTGGACTTTATTGAATTTTGAGTAACCATTTTGGCAAAAAGAGTGCATAGATGATGCTGTTTGTTTCATACTATATAATGACAGAGGCCTGTGAATACAAATGATATCTCAATTCTTTATAAAAAATGAAATAAAATCATGTAGAAAGTGTTTCAATATTCAGCAAAAATCAAGTATCAAGTCATCTCATCACAGAATGATATGCATCATTTGCCTTTTTAATGTATATTTACCAAATTTTCATTTCATTATCTTCAAGTTTTTGTGCTTAGAAAATTCTGTTCCCCTCCTGAGCAAATCTTCATCTTTATTTCTTTCTAGAATTTTTTAAGAAAAAAATTACTTTTTCAATGCCATTTTACCCCAAGATTCCTTTCTATTTTTTGATTAAAATTATTTCAAATTAAACAACTTGTACTCCCAGGCTTTGTCAAATATCACTATACCTGAATTTTTTTCAAAGTAAAAAAAAAAAAAAAAAAAAAAAAAAAAACTTCTTTTACAATTAGATAATTCTAGCTTCAGTTTTTGAGAGTTATTTTCTAAGGTATTTAGCCATAGCTAACTTCAGGTTCCTTTCCCATCTAGTACTATAAGAAGCAATTCTCTGGCACTGATTTTGGCTCTTCTCAATAGGCCTTGGACTTATCTGATTTTCTTCCTATCACTATCAGTCATTTGTCTCTTCCTGTTTTCTGACCTACTTAACTGGGACAATCCTCAAAGTCCAGTAAGGCCTTTAGCTGAGCTATGTTAACATATATTCTAAGACATTATTTTTTTTTTTTAAGATTTTATTTATTTATTTGACAGAGAGAAATCACAAGTAGACAGAGAGGCAGGCAGAGAGAGAGAGGGAAGCAGGCTCCCTGCTGAGCAGAGAGCCCGATGCGGGACTCCATCCCAGGACCCTGAGATCATGACCTGAGCCGAAGGCAGCGGCTTAACCCACTGAGCCACCCAGGCGCCCCTATTCTAAGACATTATTAATCCTTTGATTTTCTTCCTTCCTCCACAGAAATTAAACAAGAAAAAACAACTAAAGCTAACTCTTCTTGGTCTGATCTGTGCGCTGTTTGGAAGAAACCTTCCAAAGCCCATGATTAAACTCTTTCTAATGGTCTTGCTTCTTTTTCTTCTGATCTCACCTCTCTTCTTTGCCTCTCACCCTCCATATTCATGGCTTTAAACTCTAAATCATAAAATTTTCTATCCCAAGTATTCATAATTTAAATCTCTTCACTTAAAAATTAAAAAAAATCCAACTTATTCCTAGAATAAAATATCCTATAAATGTATCATTGCACTGTTTTCCAAATTATCTCTAAATTATTTTTACATTAAGTACACTTTTGTATGATTTGCTTTTAGCCACTATATGGTATTTATTTTAAAAAATTACAGAATAGTTCATTTATTACCTATATGAGAAAAGAAACTTTTCTTTCTCATCCATTTAAAATGCTTATAATGAGAACTTGTTCTGTTTTAAATAGTATGTTTCATAAAGAGCGGTAGTTATAATGTTGTCTCTTTACTCATTTTTCTTTCTCCGAAATAGTTAAAAATGAGATAAGACAAGTGTATTTAGTTAACAATATCTTAAGCTCTAAATTAGAAAACCCTATTCTAATGCAATATTGCTAGTTGGCACGGTATTTCTTTCGTGACCGACAGCTACAAATCGTATTACTGTGTAAAACTTATTACTTTGAAATGTTTCTCTAGACATTTTATGTTAATCCCATTATAATGGGACTACAATCAAGCCATTGCAATGGTAGTAATTTTCACTGCTTTTATAGAAATTGTAGATAGATTGGACTGAATCCAAAACCTACTCCAAATAAAACAGCTATCAACTAAGTTCTTGATAACAATAAATGCTAAACTGCCTTCCATAAAAGGCTAACATAATAAAATTAGACATACTCTCCTTGGAAATTATGGATTTTTAAAACTTCCAATTTTTGTTGTGGGATTTTTATGCAGAAATTTAATTTTAAGATTGGAAGGATAAAGTCTAAATTATTTTAAGGAGTTCTCATACTGATCTAATCTTCACAGAGCTGTACACAATCTGTGTTTAATAAAACTCCTATAGTAAGTTTATCCCTGGTAAAGTATAGATTAATCATATAGATTAAAAATGAGAATTAGATCATTTCCATAAAATTGCTTTTAAGTATCAATTTTTTCTATGTAGGCCATATTAAATTGACTAATCCGAAAAATAAGCTTTATTACAAGGTACTTTAATAAGTATACATGAGGTGCTAATATTTATCACATATGTGCACTCACTTTTTTCAGAGGGGTGGTGGAGGGGCAGAGGGAGAGGGAAACAAGCTTAAGGCTTAAGGCTCCATTCCCAGTGTGGAGTCCAGTCCAGGACTTAATCTCGACAATCTTGAGATCATGACTTGAGCTGAAATCAAGAGTTGAACATAGATGGAGTCACCCAGGGACCCCCCACTTTTTTAATTATTTAGCAATTGTGTACAGAAGACTTAGTTATGTGCCAAGTACCAAGTACCAAGGTTACAGTGACCCCAAGCCATGTATGTTTATTTTTTGAACATATTATAATCCATTCATTTTTTGAATATATTATAATCTAAATTGTCTGCCAGTCAGAAATATTATGATAATAATGATAATAATAAAAATAGGTGATATTTCTTGAATGCATTCTGTTCAGGCATTGTAGTGTGTTAAGAGTTTTGTCAATTTTATCCTATTTTATCTTCTTGACACTAAGGAAATGGTAAATATTTTTATTCCCATTTTATAGATAACAGACCTGAAATTTAATGAAATCAACTAATATGTGGAATGTTATAAGCAACTACATGAAAAAGATAAGATTCAGATAAGGTTCTGATTGCCTCTACAACCAGAAATTTTAGCTATGTGATTTATGGAACCATTGAGATCCCATATAAAGACTATATTAAAAAGTCAACTTGTAATGTCTTTAGATTTAAAAAATTTTGAGAAGTACTTTCTTTTTTTTTTTAATATTTTATTTATTTATTAGTCAGAGAGAGAGATAGAGAGCGAGCACAGGCAGAGAGGCAGGCAGAGGCAGAGGGTGAAGCAGGCTCCCTGCCAAGCAAGGAGCCCCATGTGGGACTCGATCCCAGGACCCTGGGATCATGACCTGAGCTGAAGGCAGAGGCTTAACCCACTGAGCCACCCAGGCGTACCTTGAGAAGTATTTTCAATGAAATAAGAACAGATATAATTTCACATACTTTAAAATTAACATTATTCCTTAAAAATATGAGCTTAAAGCTAAGCTTTAGTCATCCTGGAACCCATAATGTCAGTGACCTTGATTAATCATTCTAGAAAGCAGTACGTTTACATGTGTCAAAGGTCATGAAGAGCTTTTACACATATGATACACATACTCTCACTTCTAGAAAGCACTCTAAGGAAACAGTTCAAAAGAATGGTCAAAAACCTTATGTATAAAAATGTTCTAGCATATTTTTAAAATGAAAAAAATCAGCTTAAATATTCAATAGTATGTGAATAGTTATTAATTTTAGTTAATCTGTCCAGAAATTGGTATTGCTTGAAATATTTTCAAATAATAATTATAAGAATAGATATATTTAACATAGAATAATATGCCATAAGTATAACTAAACTTACTAAAAATTACAACTTCCAGAATTTTGTTTATTTATAATTGCTGAATATTTAGGGACAATGACTAAAAATGAGTATAAAAGTAGAAAAATTTTGTTGTATCAGAAGGATAATGAGCAAATTTTCCCTTCATTTTTGTTTCAAATAAATATTGTCTTGAAATTATTTTTAAAAACTTAAATTTTGAAAGGATGTCTTTTATTTAAAAGCCAGAAGAATGTCTTGATATATTTATTTAAAAATATGATGTATAATTTATATTATTCAATGTAATAATTTCCAAAGAATTTTCTATTCAAGTATTCATATTATTATATACACAATTATGTTATCCTATAATAATAAGCAATTAAATTCCTAAAGGCAATAATATCCAGTCTTTGTAAATCTACAGATCAAATAAATTATAATACTTTTCTTTTTTTTTTGCAAGTTACTTGAAAAACTCAGGTGACCCTCTATTATTTTTTTCTTCTTGTTTGGACAAAGAAGATAACTCCTGAGTTTAAGCAAAAATATAAACTTACACAAAAACTGATTAATTTTGGTTTTTATTCACATTAAAATGCCTCCATACATTTATGGAAAAATGAACTGAAAAAAAATCAAAACAAAATTCAAGATGATTTTTTCCTCCCTATGAAAGGGCATATTGAGGGGCACCTGGGTGGCTTAGTGTGTTAAAACCTCTGCCTTTGACTCAGGTCATGATCCCAGGGTCCTGGGATGGAGCCTTGCATGGGACTCTCTGCTCAGCAGGGAGCCTGCGTCCCCCCCATCTCTCTCTGCTGCCTTTCTGCCTACTTGTGATCTCTGTCAAATAAATAAATAAAATCTTTAAAAAGGGGGGGGGTATATTGAACTGCCTCTTTCAAAAGAGTTGGAAGTTTTGACAACTCTTCAGAGAAAAATATAGAAGCTTAACTAGTGAACAAAACCAAAATCTTTGAGTGTTGCTTTTTATCTTTTTACTGGTTAAAAACTTCTGCAGCTTAGCAGGTTTTTTATAGTTAGATCAGTAAGTGTATAAACTGCTCTCTGAGCATATTATATTATCTTGATACATATATTGGATAATTTAGAAATAAATTTTTATTAATTTCAACATGACATTTATTTGGAAAGCAATGCCTAAACAAAATTAATATACCTCAAAAATAGCAAGAAAATGTGAAAGAATATTAAAGCTACACTTAATTTTTTAAGATATTTATTTATTTATTTATTTATTCAAGAGAGAGAGTGAGAGCATGACAGAAGAGAAGGTTAGAGGGAGAAGCAGACACTGCATGGAGCTGGGAGCTCGATGTAGGACTCAGTCCTGGGAGTCTGGGTTCATGACCTGAGCAGAAGGCAGTCACTTAACCAACTGAACCATCCAGGAACTCAAAGCAGCACTTATTTTATAATATTTGACAATAATCCTGATTTTTCAGGTTGTAAAGATATATATAATATGTTCTCTTTGACCCACCTTTTGGATCTTGAATAATAAATTAGTATATTTTTAAAATTTTGAATTATTTATTTTTAGTGGTTATAGCCATTGTTTCAGTGTCCATTATTGTGGAACATACCACTTCCAACTTAGTGGCAAGCAGCCAACAACCATTTATTATGTTCATAGTTTATGTGCATCGAGAATTTGGAAATGGTAGCATCAGGACTAGTTGCCTCTGATGCCATAGACTTGACACAATGTCTGCCATAGTAGGAAAACTCAAAGACCGGCAATGACTTGATGTCTGGGAGCCAGAATTACCTGAAGAATTGTTTGGTCACTTGTTTAGCAGGGAAGACTAGAAGTCTATGGACCTCTGTACCCTCACAAGGACTTTCTATGTGGCTTGGCTTTCACAAAGTGTTATGTCCTTACCATAACTGGACTTTGTATAAGACAGATCAAGTTTCCAAACATGAGCATTCCATGAAGGCAGAGGCTGCCTCACACTCTAGGTGACACTTTAAGGGAACATACACCACAGTACTTGATGGGGGGTGTTCCACAGTCACATTTTAGCAGAGCATGTGGAATTAGAGATACTGTTGTGACTAACTTTGGAAAAATACAATGGAGCATTCTTTTTTTTTTTTTTTTGAGTTTTTTTATTATTATTATTTTTTATTTTTATTTTTTTTAATTTCTTTTTTATTTATTTTCGGCATAACAGTATTCATTATTTTTTCACCACACCCAGTGCTCCATGCAATCCGTGCCCTCTATAATACCCACCACCTGGTACCCCAACCTCCCACCCACCCACTAATTCAAACCCTTCAGATTGTTTTTTAGAGTACATAGTCTCTCATGGTTCACCTCCCTTTCCAATTTCTCTCAACTCCTTCTCCTCTCTATCTCCCCATGTCCTCCATGCTATTTGTTATGCTCCACAAATAAGCGAAACCATATGATAATTGACTCTCTCTGCTTGACTGATTTCATTCAGCCTAATCTCTTCCAGTCCCGTCCATGTTGCTACAAAAGTTGGGTATTCATCCTTTCTGATGTTCCGTGGGTTGCCTCTTTGTTTTTTTTTTTTTTTTTTTGACTGTTTCCTTTTCTGTGCAGAAGCTTCAGATTTTGATGAAGTCACAATGGGGCATTCTTTAGTTTCTGAGCGCAGTTGGAAATTTAGAGCTCATTTTCTGAGTTTTGCTAACATCTATGCCTCTGGCAACCCATGTTGCCCTAGCACTGTTCTAGAAGTTGAGGTTTAAAGATGAACAAGATACATCCTCATTCTTATTAGTGAGTAAAGAAGCAATTATGGTAATTTCTAGTTGCAAGATATATACAAATCAAGATGGTTGAGTATACAGTAAAGTTTTAGGTACAGGGAAACAGGTAATAATATCTAAAAGGAGTCTTTAATGATTAATAGAAACATATTAAGAAAAAAAGAAGAAAGTGTCAGAGAGTATTCCAACAAACAAAAGTACATTTCAAAAGTTCTGAAAACCTGAGACTGTGATCCAGTTGGGGAACTGGCAAGTAAATGGCAAGAGCTTAAAATATCAGAACTCAATACTAGGAACTGAGTCTGAAACAATGAATATGAGCAGATCATAAGGAATTTTGGATGTTACAGCAAGGAGATTTGATTTGAAGATCCTTAGAATCACACACAGGGTTTTAATCAGAGAAATTTAAAAAAAATCAGATCAGAAAGTTTGAGTTAGAGAGTAAGGAAGAAATTAGAGATAGGCAAGAACATAAACAGAAAGGTGAATAAGTACACTAGAAATTATAACAACCTTCATGGTAATAATACTGAGAACTACCTAAACTGGACTGATTCATGTGGGAAGCAGAATTAATAGAACTTAGTGATTGATTAGCTCAGGAGCTATAAGAGAGTGTCTTAGTCCTTTTGGGCTTCTGTAACAAAATTCCACAGACTAGGTAGTTTTTAAACAACAGAAATCTGTTTATTACCATTCTGGAGGATGGACATCAGAGATCAGAGTGCCAAGTGAGAGCTCTCTTCTGGGTCAGACTTCTTCTTGTAGCTTCTCATAGTGGAATTGGCTAGAGAGCTCTCTGCAGTCTGTCCTATTTAAATAAATTCTACTTATGAGGTTGCCATCCTTATGATTAAAGCACCGCCCGAAGTCCCCATATGCTAATAGCTTCTCCTTTGCACCTTTAGGGTTAGGGTTTCCACATGAATTATGAAGGGAAACAAGCATTCAGATCATAAGAGAAAGAACCGTGATCAGCATGGTCTCTGAATGTTTGACTACAGATACTAGGTTAATGTTCCTTTCACATGAAATGATGAACATGGGAGGTGGAAGAGATTGGGATCTAAGAACAGTTTTAGTCAGTTGTGAATATGATCAAGGTGGCCTAAATAAAGATGAGGAATTGGATTTAATATATGGATTTGGTCCCATAAGTTTATACATGATAGATAAAGAAATGGATGCAGATGAAGTCTTCTGAAGAGAGTCAATGGAGTAAGAACAGCAGAAGACCAAAAATAGAACACGAAGGAATGACAGTTAACAGTTGACACATGATTCAGCCAAGAACTCTGGAAAAGGGCAGATAAAAAGTAAGAAGGAAAGAGGGGAGTTTCACAATAACAATAGAGAAATGAATTTGAAAAGTAATCAACAGTAAACTCACAAGAAAAAAAAGACAAAAATGTTCATGAGCTGTGTTTAACATCAAAAGCTAAGCATAGAAAGAGCAGATTCACCAGATGAATTAGCAACAGATTGAAATGTCAGTAGAAAGTGAGGAAGTGGACAAAGAATGAGATAATTCTTTCAATATGGGCTGTAAAGTGAGCAAGACCGAACACTAGCAAGTCTGGTTAAGAGATGGGAAAATCAGAGGCAGTGCAAATGTGAATTTAAAAGAACAAAAAGAGAAAAGTAATTAAAAAGACTGAAGAGAAATTAAATAATCAACTAATATTTTCTTTTCTTATCCTCCTTTGCAAATTGGTGAGTTTTCTGGGCATTGAGTCCAGACTGAAATAAGGTATCCCAGAACCATTGGTAGGTTATTGGAGTTATATTGATTTTACTAGTAATCTGCTGTGCATCACTATTAAATGGGCATTCCAAAAGGCATTATTCAGGATCAAAATGAAAAATAAGCCAGAAAAACAGCCTAATTTGCTAATAATTAGGACACCAGAGATTATGAGATTATGAGACAAAAACATAAAATCCAGGTATTAACAAATAGGAATGAACATGGCAGGGGGAACAAACCTTGAAGAAATGGGAATAAAGAATCATGAGGTAGAATTGAGAATGATTTCCTGAGCTAACTAGATAAAGATAACTCTAAATTTTAAGAAAGTAACTGAAAGATGCAGCAAATTCTCAAGGCAAAAACGGTAGTGTGTGATTTTTATGGACTGAATCGCATTCCCCAAAATTTGTATTTTGAAGCTCTAAGCCCTTTTATGACTGTATTTAGATATAGGGCCTTTGGGAAATAACTAAGATTAAATGGCATCAGCAGGACGGGGCTTTGACTAGGTAGCATTACTGTAGTTAGAAGATGCCACAGAGCTCGCTCTTTCTCTCTCAACTAGAAAAAGCCATGTGAGGACATGGCAAGAAGGTAACCATCTGTAAGCCAGGAAGAGCGCTCTCACCAAAAACTGAATGCTGCTGGACCTTGATCTTGAACTTTTCAGGCTGCAGAACTACAAGAAAATAAATCTGTTGTATAAGCCTTGTAGTCTGTGATGTCTTGTTATGGTAGCCAAAGCAGATTGAAATGCTGATATTTACATATGTAGAGGAGGAAGAAGCAGCCTGTCACACCATATAGAAAGCAGATTACTACACTAGAAATCTGATGAATACACTTCAAAAATTTCCACTCATTTCCATTGTGCACTATTGATTTAGCTTGTCTTTCAATTTTGTCATTGAAAACATTTTTCTTGTTATTCTGGTATATGAATAATTATATTTTTATAGAATATTATATGGATTTGTTACAGTAGGACATTGACCTTTCATTATAGCAGTTGCTAAGAAATTAAAGAATTCCTAATATTGTGCAAAAACATTAAGGCAGATGCAGTCATTAATTAGTTCCTGAGTTCTGCTTACCAGAATATTCTGGGGCCAAAGTTTTTTTTCAAACAAATTGGCAGCATGTTTGATAAAGTGTTCTACCAATATATCAGAAAAATAAAATATGAGAGATTTAGAATATTGCATCATATTCTTAGGCCTATTCAAACAATATAAGAATATATGATAGCTATGATCAGTGTCAATAATTAATAAACATTCAAATAATTTTTAAACACAGCAGTAACACTTGTTTTTACCTTAAGGCCTTTCCCTCATTTTGTAAACATTTTTAAATTTTAAATTAATATACTGTTCATTTTTTCAAGTTTTCTTTAATTTTCTTCCAGTGATGTTTTATAGTTTTCAGTTTGTAGCCCACTTTTTCTTAAATGCATTTTGTTCTATTTTTTTAAAAAATGCTATCATAAATTATGCTGAATAAGATACAGCACCTGCATTACCTCTGGTCACCAAAAAGTTAGTCTAGGTAGCATGGAGGTTGACAGAACCAAGAAACTACTGAAACCTGGGTGTATGGTAGAAAAGAGTTGTCTCATTTTGTAGTCTGATGTCATGGCTTTCTAAAACCTCTACTAAAATTCATTGAGAGATTGATTAGCTTAGAAGCAGTCTTCTTAGTTTTGAATCTTGTAGAATAGAGATGTGTGTTCGGATGATGCAGGATCCACAGGTTACTACAGAACAATTACTTATCACTATATATGATCCAAACACCTATCTGGTTGTTCCCAAGGGGTCAGCTAGCATGGTGGATTGGATAAAGGCTGCTATAAAGTTTGTTTACCTTGAGAAAGAGAATTGTTCTTCCTCCCTAGTATATGCCAAGTAGAACTCCCTAGATGAAGCAATTGATGTGGTGTATATACAAACCATTCTGGACTGGCTTTATGATAATTAGATGTCCAACCACTTGATGTGACCCTTACCCAGGTCATGGCAGATTCATGATTAAGGAGCCCTTTTGCAGGAACATCTATGTAAACTAGCTGCTTCAAAATAAACCAATGATAAAGGATGTCATTATATTGGGTGTGTCAGTTCCTCTTGGAGTCTTAGAAATCCTAAAAAAAATTAGAATAGTCAAGGAACTTTTTCCAGAAAAGTGGACATCTTAACATTTATTTAAAGGAATGGAATGAATTGAGCCAACACTGAGGGGGGTCAAAACAAAAGCTTTTGTGCATCATGGTGGTGTGAACTGATGGGTGTTCCTGCTGGTAGCCCAATATGAAGAGCCCTAAGAAAATCCTGTCTATTTACCTTAGTTTGAAGAAATTTAAAAATCCAAATGCCAAAAAAGAGTAATGAGAAACATGACCTTGAACTGTCAAATTGATGGTTTGGCAAATTAAGAAAATGAGGATTGCCAAAGGGTCCAAAGTCTCTCAAGGCTGTATAGACATGTAGAAATAAAATGGTCAAGAGTGGAGATGAAATTTCTGGGACTCCTTGACCTAGGATACTAATGCACTATGATTCTAAAAAAAATTGTTGAAGTCTAATGGGGTTATAATTAGATTGGGATGATACAAGGATGTAATTATTGATCAGATTATGGTAAAAAAATGTTGGAAGAAAATTGGAATTTTTGAACAGATTTTTATGTAAAGTAGTTGCAACTTTTTACAATAATTTATTATTGGGATGGATACTGTGTCTGACTGGTAAACACTTCCCCGTGCAGTATCATAAAACTGAAGTCATATAAGTTTGCCCTTCAGTCAGTATTAATGACATACTAAATGGCAATATACGATTTGCCTGAGTCCACATAGGTTTTTACTTTGAAACAATATCGGATACCAAGTGGAGAAAAAGAAATTGCAACTTTAATAAAGGCCATGTTAGTAGCTAGAGTTCTAGTACTAACAAATTTATTGTACAAAAGTCCTGTGTACCTTGTGAAAAAAGGCAGATGGCTTATGGAAACTAGCAGTATATAACTGAGACTTGAATAGAGTAGTAGCATCTACAGCATCAGCAGCCACTGGTTTGGTTTCATCAGTGGGGAAAAACTACACCACAAATTAAAAGATACCAGTACAGGGTGCCTGGGTGGCTCAGTGGGTTAAGCTGCTGCCTTTAGCTCAGGTCATGATCTCAGGGTGCTGGGATCGAGTCCCACATCGGAATCTCTGCTCAGCGGGGAGCCTGCTTCTCTCTCTCTCTCTGTCTGCCACTCTCTCTACTTGTGATCTCTCTCTGTCAAATAAATAAATAAAATCTTTTTTAAAAAATAAATAAATAAAAGATACCAGTACTCAGTGATTATTTATCTTGCATTTTTTTTTCTTGATCTCAAGCTCAAAATAGCCAACTGTGGTTTGTCTTCATGGGAGAAAAATTCCAATTTACATTTGCTAAATTGCTATAGAATTATTTGAATTCACCAGTTTGCTGTCAAAATTTGATTAGGAGGGACTTGGACATCATACAGGTCAGGATACAACTGAAGAGGAAGCTATGAAGAACCCTGTGAATATACTAAAATCATTGAATTTTGCACTTAATATGGGTGAACTGCATAAGTATTTAAATTTTATCTCAATGACAACATCATATAAACAAAAGCATTCAATACATTGGTGTATTAAAATTGATTTGGGGACATTTTTTAATATTTCTAATTTATGTATAAGAAAAACATATGTTGTATAATATTTACATTTGTTAAATTTTTTAATGATTGTGTTCTCTGAAAAAGAAATCAGAAAAAGGAAAGTTGAACTGACTGTATCAGGAACTGGATTAGAAGTTCCACAATGAGGATAACTGATCATCCAAATCAGGATAGCTTTGAATGTTGTGAGGGTATAATTTATAGTTATGGGTATAATAAGTATAAATTTGGGTTCTTGGGCAAACCAAGATATATGACAAGCTTAAGTTACACATGCCAAGGGGTATGGGCCTCCTACTAAATTTAACGAACATCCATAGGTTAAAATAATGGGAAAATAATGACCTGATATATATTTTAGGATCATTGCAATTACAAGGAATATAGTGAATATTAGATTGGTTTAGAATAGTTGACAAGACTGGCCAATGGAGAAGATTTAGGAGGATGAAGGAGTAACTCAGGCAAAAGAGAACAATTTCCTGCAACAAAATGGTTTTAGTGGAAATGGATAAAAGTGGAGGACTTAAAAGATAGGAGTAGATGTATTATATAATAGCTTTTGGTTAATGATAAAGAAACCAACTGAAAGAAAAATTTTGATGACAAAGAGAATGAACAGTTGATGGAAATGCAAATGGGTAGAACTCAGAAATAGAGAATACAGATCAAAGGAGTTATTTTACAGTGATGCTACCGTTATTACAATTATTCTGGGAGTAATAATTGGACTTCCATTGAGATTAGAAGAAATATTGGGAGCCTTCGTATGATGGTGTTTGACAATCAAAATAGACAGGTCATCTCCTGCAAGTAAAAAGAGCATAAGAGGCGGGAGGAGACTAGAGAAAGTTGAAGTTATACTTGAAATGAGTGATGAATGATGATTGTTGAGTAGAAATAAAAGGATAGAGATTTAGTACTTTTGGATAAAAATTGAGAACTGTCAGGGACTATAAATTTATACAGGCAGCACATTTGGAGTTATGCGATTTTTTTTCACCAGCACTGTGTCAGTTCAAATATAGTAGGAGAGAAGAAAGTACAGAAATAAGATATAATATATGATACAATACAATGACAACAGCTGAAGCTGAAATGATCAACTCTTTTGCCTAAGTCAGATGGAGAATCATTGAAGACACAGGAGAACTGACTGACAGTAATGTGTCAAAGGCTAGTGGTCTTAATAGAGTTAAAGCGTACACCAAGTGAGAAGATTTTGGGTATGAAAAGATTATATTTGGGTATGGGATTATTGATTTTAGTGTCTACGAAGTTCATGAGTCATCGGTGTTAAATTGTAAGTTGTGATTTGGGAATTAGTTACCAAGAGCAGAGTTTTGATTATAGTTACAGTGTCTGGTTTTCTAGGGCTGTCATAACAAAGTACCACAAACTGGGTAGCTTAAACAAGAGAAGTATATTATTTCATAGGTCTGGGGGCCAAAAGTCTGAAATCAAGGTTTTGGCAGGGTTGGTTTCTTCTGAGGGCTAGAAGGGAAATCTCTGTTGCCGGCTTGTAGGTGTCCATCTTCTCCCCATGTCTCTCCACATGATTTTCCCTTTATGTTCCTTAAAAGGACACCAGCCATATTGGACTAGGGCCTGCCTTTATAAATTCATCTAACCTGATTACTTCCGTAAAAACCTTACTTTCGAACAAAGTCACATTCTGTTGTACTGGATTAGGTTCTTGAACATATCCTTTTTGAGAGGACACTGTTCAATTCATAGCATATACAATTTAGGGAGTTTGCAAATTAGGAGGCAAGAATGATATCTCTGGTGTCCTCATAAAGTTGATATTACCTGGGACACATGAAGTTCTCAGGATAGAGAAGAGGCAAGTTCTTCAACAGCTGAGAGGTAGTTTCTCAGGTAGTGAGGTGGAAACAAAAAGGATAATATTTCTCAATAACGTGGCTTTTAAATTTGTGAAGGTTTCTACCCTGTATGGGTGGTAAATGGTATTCGAAATGAGGCTGTAGAGGCAGGAAGGTGCTGACATGACTTCTCAACTCTGAAGTGACCAGAGCAGAGTAGAATAAGCAGAAAGACTGAGAAGGCTACTCAGGCAATGGTGTCAAGAATGACATGTTTCCATTCTGACAAGTATGGGATATTTTTTGTGGAAGACGTTTAAAGTAAAGGTGAATTTTTTAAGAATAAAATGCAGGTTACAGATTGCAGCATGGAACATTTAGAAAGGAAGGAAAGGAAAAGGAAAGGGAAGAAGGGAAAGGAAGGGAAGGGTAAGGAGGGAAAGGAAAGGAAAGCAAATTGGATCCAAGAAAGAGATGTACTAAAATAGAGGTGAAGGGAAGAGATTAAATTATCATTAGTGACCAAAAATAACAAAGAAAAGGACAAGAGGTGTTCCCTGGATTTTTAAAGTATTAGTGCCAAAAATCCCATCTTGGATTCTGGGGCTTCCCCAGTACTCTGAGTTTTGAGAAGAATAGTAGCCTGTGAAGTAGAGTTAGTGAATGTGAGTGACATGGGAAGCTCCCCATAAAAAACTGGAGTCAATTTTGCTGCCAAAAAAAAAAAAAAATCTTATCTTTAATAAAAATAAGCAGTAGAATCAATTAACCATATTTCTGCTATTCAAAGTCATACTTAATTGAATAAGTACCAATGATCTAAGAGGTGTTTAGAGAGGCAGGGGAACAGTGAAGTGTTGGCATGATGTGTATGTGAGAAGACTGGTTTGAACTCTAATATGTGAGAAAATATTTCTTCTAACTGATGAAGTATAGACATTTTAAGAATCGTGATCCTGCACTGCAAACATCCACTGAATCAGGCTGGAGGAGATAGAAAAGTGCCCTCTCTGGAAGGAGTTCGTTGAAGCAGGGGAGTCTACATGTTAAGTTCTCCGCAAAGAAAACTCCTTTCTCTTTTCTCCTTGTTACTCCCAGCTAGAGACATTGAAATATTTATTCATACAAAAATTTATAAGTCTTACAAATCATTTTTATGACAATATCTTGAAAAAATGAAACTTTAATTTTTATTTTAATTGGGAAATAACTTATGAATATGCAGAGCTCAGGAGTCTGATTGGAGGATAGAAAATGTGATCCTGTTCTGACAAATAGGGCTGTAATCAACATGATTCAGAGCAGTAAAGGCTTTACATAAAGATGTGTTTAGTCTGAAATCTGGATGGAGTGTGAGGAGGTAGTTGACATCATCTCCAAACTTTGTGACACTCCAAATATGAAAATTTGAAGGATTCAAAAGGCCACATGGAAGTGATCTCTATAGGGGTAATCAGGTTTTGATAAATGCAAGGTACAGAAATCATTTTGTTTAAAGATCTCCAATATAGAACAACAGTGAGTCCTGAGAATCTAAATTGTCTTCAAAGTAGAAAAAGTTAGGATCACTGTTCTGCTCACTTCTTTCCAGTTAAATAATAGAAGGGGAAAATCATTACAGGTTTCATTTTCTTTTTTTTTTTTTTTTAAAGATTTTATTTATTTATTTGACAGAGAGAGATATCACAAGTAGGCGGAGAGGCAGGCAGAGAGAGAGAGAGGAGGAAGCAGGCTTTCCACAGAGCAGAGAGCCCTATGCGGGGCTAGATCCCAGGACCCTGGGATCATGACCCGAGCTGAAGGCAGAGGCTTTAACCCGCTGAGCCACCCAGGTGCCCCCATTACAGGTTTCAGATATAAAAATCTAAGGGCGCCTGGGTGGCTCGGTGGGTTGAGCTTCTGCCTTCAGCTCAGGTCATGATCTCAGGGTCCTGGGATCAAGCCCCACATTGGAAAGGGGCACCTGGGTGGGTCAGTTGTTAAGCATCTGCCTTTGGCTCAAGTCCTGATCCCAGCATTCTGGGATCCACCCTGCATGGGGCTCCCTGAGGGAGCCAGCTTCTCCTTTTTGTTCTGCCTACTTGTGCACTCTCTCTATTTCTCTGTCAAATAAATAAAATATTTTAAAAAACCTATTAGACATAGTATCTTAGAGACTGGATTGTACTTTTAAAGAAAGTTACTGTGGAATTAAAGGGTAATAATGTTGGGAACTTGGGCCCCATATAAGAATGATTATATATATAAATATATATTTATTTTAATCAGAGAGAAGTCGGGATGATAGTGAGGTGGTTAGTTCTCTTTCCTCATCTTCAAAGACCTCTGAGAATAGGACAGTGTTCAGTCTTAAGAGCACAAATGAAGTAAAGAGATTAACCATAGACAGGAACTACACTAGTGGTAAAGAAAATTCTTAAATGTCCCCGGGCACCTGACTGACTTGGTGCAGCATGAGACTCTCAATCTCAGGACTGTGAGTTCAAGCCCCACGCTGGGTGTGGAGCCTACTTAAAAAAATAAAAATAAAAATAAAATTCTCAAGTGTAATTTGGGCACTGGATTACTTCCTTGTGGTACTGGAAGTATCTTTAAAACAAGTTATTCAACTTTTGGCTCCATCATCGATACATATGTGATCAGGATTGCCTTCATGCAAACATATGAAAGAGGATGGTTTAGAATCAGCATTGGAAAAATTGGTCAAGGGAGGAGAAAATGTTATTTTCCTAATAGGTAATCAACTAACTTGCGTCATTGCATTAAAGAGTAAAAAACTTCTTGTATCTTGATCTGCTGACAAGAAGACAATTATTATACCTGGTTTTGAAGAGCATTTAACAGCATATGAAAATGTTAATGACAAGTGATGAAATGTAAACAAGAGAACGGAATTCTTAATATATTACCCAAGGTCGGTAAAAAGTTTTACATACAAGCAAAGAAAAAGGACAGAGAGAAATGTTTAAAATTATGATAATATAGGACTTTGGGAAAAAACACTGGGTTTGCATAAATGCTGTTCTAGATGTAACTCTAAATGTCTGAGAAACATGAGATTATTCATTCTAACATATGTGTTTTTAAAATATCTCCAACAATACCTTTTTATCAGAACTTGCAAATAAATGAATCCCTATTATTGTAAAGATGAAACTGAAGTACTTTAAATTGCAGAGGTTCACAGAGCAAAATACATAAAAAAGACAAATGCAAAATAGCACTTTCAACACTGCCCTCTAAAGAGAGAAAGGCCAGTGTTTCTGAAATAAATTTCTAAATTTAAAACATATTTTCTGTATTCAGAATTTTGCATGTGATTACAATGAAAGGAAAATCTCAAGAGAACAAAACATGAAGTAAAAAATGGACATTTGAGCAATTATCAGAGGAGACAAAAAGCCTTGAACTTAAGAACATTTTCTCAAAAGTAATTTTTCAGCTGTTAGGTATCAAAAGAGGCTAGGCTTATTCTATGCAAAGCAAGACTTCAGAATCCTACTTTAAAAACTATTCCAATATGGAAATAATACTTTATATTTTATAGCTTTATCAGTTCTTTCGTCTGAGAATCTCAAAAAGGAAATGAAGTAACTGCAATGATTGAATTTTTTGAATATTAATGACCTCAAGAAAAATGGAAGCAATTAAAAAGAAATAGAAGTCCACTATAATGAAAGCCACTTTTTAATGTTATACATAAGGTTTGCTGGATACTTATTGAAAAGTGATAGCTGATAGCTATTGTTTTGTTTCTGAGTTTGTTTCTAAGGAATGTAATTATGCTACACGACCAGAGTGTGGATGTCTCAGAAGGGAACACGTGTTTTATTCTAGCAGGAAGCCGTCCCTTTTATACCTACCAGGACACTTGTACTCATGACGTGTTTCCATATTAAAGCATACAGCAACTGCATTCAGGATTGTTTACAACTCAAGCCCTCAAATAGGAAAAAAAAAACCCCAAAAACAAAAAAAAACCCTTATTTTTAAACTTTAAAATGTTACACTGTTCTTTATAATCAAGGCTACTATTAAGTATTAACACAGTGGCCTGCAAGATGTGATTTACAGGCCTCTAAAAGTCCCATCTGCTTCAAAATGATAGTCATATATTTAAAACAGTATATTAGGTGGTCATCTTTATCTAACCCCCTTTTGTCAAGCAGGGCCTCCGCTGCCTTAAATAGACCATCTTTGTGCAAATGCAAAAGAAGCAGCAGCACTTCCTCTGGTCTGGCTCAGCCTCAAAATGGGTGAAGGGTTTGAAGAGCATAGAAAGTTCTAGATTTTACCTCTCTCTTCTACTCCTGGCTAAATGCCTTTGTACAGTGCAGCACTCTCAGCACCCCTGTTGTCCTACAGTTAAGAAGTCATTGTCAAAAAAGTCATCTTAAAATGCAAATTACATTACCTAGGAGGAGATAACACATATGTTTGATGTTATATTAAGGGCTTAAATAAAATCAATGGCCTTTTAAACTTTAATCACATTCCTAAAATGTTATTTGCTAGAATATATTACTGCTCACACCTCTATTTCCCATAGAAGGGAAAGGCATTGGCTAAATTCCCTGAGAAGGAAAAGCATGGAGGGAATATTGTGGAAGGCTCACTGCTTCCCACGGAAGACCTTAGATGCATGACTGAATATGGGGGATAAACTGCATCTGTGTAAATCAGCCCTTCTAGGCTTTCTCTATGAATTTTTCAGGTCCACATATCTTTAGGATGCACATTTTTTTTTTCTCCTCTTGATTTCAGTAAGCTTTCTGTCCCTCTGGGGATGCCCCTTGCTGATTAGAGCAACTTAATTAAAAAAAAAAAAAGGGGGGCACCTGGGTGGCTCAGTAGGTTAAAGCCTCTGCCTTCGGCTCCCGTCATGATCCCAGGGTCCTGGGATCGAGCCCCGCATCGGGCTCTCTGCTTCCTCCTCTCTCTCTGCTTGCCTCTCTGCCTACTTGTCATCTCTGTCTGTCAAATAAATAAAATCTTAAAAATAAAATAAAATAAAATAATAAAAAAAAGGTGAGGGAGGTATATATTAGAAAATATTTAGCTATAGATTTATGTCGTAATTTCTTATCACTACAAGTTTGACTCCTGTCTTACGTCTTTGATTCAGAAGTTGAGAGGTAAACAGAAATTATTATTACACATTCCCCAATCTTCACTATTTTTTTTATAGTAGCCACTAGGATTACTTCTCTCTAATCATAAACTCCTTTTTAAATTTTTCAATTGCTTTGGATTTTAGAAAACATTTAGATAATATAATATCACAGCATTATTATTTTGTAGTTCTCACATTTTCAGTGTCAATTTGTGAAAAGTATTTATGGTTTGTTACTCTAAGACAAGTATAAAAATTCTGTACATCATCTTGTAAACAGCTGTTAATCAGAAGAATTATAATCAATAACTTTCAGTATAATTAAATGTAAAGGAGGAAAGACTAGAGTATTAAATAGAAAAAATATACAAATTTCAAACAGCAGAGAAAAAGAGACAACCAGCAAAATCCTCCCTATTTTAAAACCTTGCCAAGAAATTACTTCTCAATTGTTTGTCAGTAAACATCTCATGATGAAAAACCACTTTATTTTTAAAACAGTATATTAGGTGGTTTGAAAGGAAGTGCTAATTATAATATAATTAAAATGGAATGTCCAGTAATATTAGAATCTCCAGATGCTATCCATTTGCAAAAGAAGAACTTTTTTTTTTTAAAAGATTTTATTTATTTATTTGACAGAGAGAAATCACAAGTAGACAGAGAGGCAGGCAGAGAGAGAGAGAGGGAAGCAGGCTCCCCGCTGAGCAGAGAGCCCGATGAGGGACTCGATCGCAGGACTCTGAGATCATGACCTGAGCCGAAGGCAGAGGCTTAACCCACTGTGCCACCCAGGCGCCCGCAAAAGAAGAACTTAAGCAGTAACATAAAGTTGGAAAATCTATATCACAGAAAGGCATGGTGTCGATTTATGCCCTGTCAAAACACATCAAGGAAAACCAAAATGAGCTTTGAAAAAGAAGGTCTGTCTAGACCATACCTGGCTTTAATGAAGAGAAAGAAACTCACTAGATGAATTATCAAGTCCTGCATGTTTATTAATAACATAATTTTAAATCTAATAATCTAAATATGTCCATAAATTATCAAAGGGAAACTAAGTACAGTCTCTGTGGACAAGTGAAAGAGAATGTGCTTATGCTACATTTCAGATGAATCAAGGAACATAGGAAATCAACCTAAAATCAAGCTCAAAGAAAAATGAACTGTGTACATAAACACATAGCTATTTTCATGGGTAAGGCTTTGTGATTCTCTTGGAGTTCTAGACAAATAATATTTGATCTGAATTCAAAGTGAGAATCCCTAATCCGGTATCACCTATTTTGGGTACAATAAATTCTTCAAGTAACCCCTCCAAAAAACTCACAAAAACTATGTTAATTTCTACTGCACTGTTAAAAAGTTATATATATGTATATATACACATATATATAATTGTCATCTGTATAACTATATTTTATAATTATATAGGTATTTCACATATATTAAAACTACACATACATTTTTTTTTTATAATGGAGAGATAAAGTCACTGTTACTAAATAATTGTATAAGGAAAACAATGTTCCACACTGAGTAATCATGAGAATTGGGGAGCAAAGAACAATCTGAGTACATGAAATTAAATAATGATTTTTTTTTTCAAAATGAAAAAAAGAATATTTTGAATATGAAAATAAAGCTGGACATTTTGTGTTAAAAATTTTAAATGATTACAACTCAGACAATGAACGGAAATATTATTTAGAATACAAAATTCAGGATAAAAAAGGTGAAAGGTGAACTGAAACAACTGTGTGCCGTGATGAAAGAGAATTTTGGAGACTTGTCTTAATTCAGAGCCTTAGTTTCTTCACCCAGAAATTATACGTGTATTACGGGATTGTAAGGATTAAATGATTTGAGGTGTCTAATTTAGAGTAAGTTCCCAATAAATGAAGGGGAATTGCCAAACTAAAAGCAACTATGTAAACCAAATTCCCTTCCCAAGTGCTAGAAAGAAATTTCTTCAGAGTGAAACATATACAATAAATTCTAAATGACTTTTAATGATATTTACCAAATGGTATTTTAGGCTCCTCTCAATGATAAATCTAAACAGAAGTGTATATTCTGTGAGTCTCATCTCTAGCAGTAAGCATTTAAGAGTAAGTGATATTTGGATATATCCAGGATAGTAAATTAATCTTCTGATACTTTCCTACTTATTAAAATTTAATTCAGCATTTTACAACTTCTTCATTAGATGGTTCAATGAGATATGACATTGATTTAAAATAAAATAGTCATCTTATAATAAGCATGCATTTATTATAAAATCATCTTATCATCATATGTTATAATAGTCCTATGTATTATGTATTCAAATATCATATTTAAAACATGTTTTATTATGAATTCACCCTTTTGAGGGATAGCACTGGCATAAACTGCATCCTAATTTAAACTACAACTAGATATAAAAGTTAAATATTTGTAAATGGAGTTCTAAATCTTCAGGCTCAGTTAAACTATTCATTTGATAACTATATTCTTCTGACCTTTTTAAAAATGTAGTCAGCACTGTTGCAGAGAAAATTGTAGCTAAGAGATGATGCACTGTAAAAACATGGGAACATTCAAAAGAAGAGAATATATCTTGAAAAAATTATGCTTGAAACATTTTCATTTATTTCAAGGATTTTAAATGAAAGCATAGAAACACATTCCCCCTAAGGCTTTAAACAGCATAGCCTAGATCGTTTCAATTCCCAAAAGGTCTATTTCTTGAATGGCTTTTACATGTAAGCAGAACAACCTTCTGCAATTGACTTCAAATATGTTTCTGTATGCCTCATAGGAACAGAGATGAGAAAAAAATGTTATGTCCCATGAATACTGGAGACCAGCATTTGTGTATTTGAAGTGATTTTTAAAGACAATGTCTACAAAGCACAGTATGAATTGATAATTTGGCAAATGTCTAGTCAATGTAATCAAAAACATAGCCAAAATTCAGGATGAAATACTAGCTTAGAAACTTGTGTGTGATAATTGCCAGGCTGCTTCTTGACCTTGCGATGCGTAGATTGGATCACAATCTTGAAGCTTTTAAAAATTTACTTCTCATGTGCTCTGCTCTCAGGAAGATGTGGGAGATTCACTTTTCTCTGTTCTTCCAACTAAGTAATCCTAAAATCTTCAGCACTATGTATAAAGCAAACATAGACTTTCGAAGGGGGAGAGAAAAAGGCAGACTGGATGGGAAGTTTGAGGTCCGTGTTATCACATGGGGGTATGTCCTTCAGTTTTCTTTCTGCTCCATACATCTCAGACTTGGAGCCAAAGATGTCAGCCCCCAGGAAACAATGGCAGTCACAAACAGTAAGTTCCTCAGCAAAGGCCTTTTTCTAGCCAAAGAAATAAGAAGTGAGCAGCCTAAAAGGACAGAAAAACTTTGAGACAGTAAGTGCTTTCTTATTGCCAAACACCACAAGCATTTTTTTTTTTTAATTTTTTAAACCATGGCACCACCTCAGCCTGTGTTGTCAGAGCTGTGTGGGAAGCCTCGACTTCAGCTCCTGCCAGTTATAATAAAGCACCTATGAAAGCTAATTTTATCAACTTGATTGGCCATGGGTGCCCAGACATTTGGTCAAGTATTATTCTGGGTGTATCTGGTCTGTGAGGTCGTTTCTGGATGATCTTCCTATTTGAATTGGTGGACTGTGTAAAGCACGATGCTCTCTCCAATGTGAATGGCCTCTTTCATCCAGCTGAAAGCCTGAACAGAACAAAAAGCCCGACCTTCCTGTGAGTAAGAGGGACCGTCTCCTGCCTGACTGATTTCGAGCTGCAATATCAGTATCTTCCTGCCTTCAGACTCACACTAAAACATGGACTTCTGGGTCACAAGTCTGCCTGTCTTTGAACAGTAAATACACCATCAACTCTCTTGGTTCTCAGGTCCTCAGGTCCTCAGACTCAGATTGGACCTACATCATTAGCTCTTTTGGGCCTCCAGCTTTTTGACTCTAAAACTTGAGACTTCTTAACCTCTATTACTATATGAGCCAATGTCTTATAATAAATCTCTTCATACACACACACACACACACACACGATATGTATGAGATATACTGAGGAAATATGTATATATTTATATACATATTTGCATATATACTCTTGGTTATGTTTCTCTGGAGAATCCTGACTAATATATCATCCCAAACCCTCCTGTCCACAGTAGAGTGGTGTCAGAAAAAAACAATTAGAGAGTCAGGACTTTTATTCCCACAAGGCCTAAGGTATCAGTAGATCTGACAAGGGGAGTCTGGATTTACCCACCACCAGGGAATAACAAGTTGTACCTCCTACTCCCCTCTGAGGCAGTGTAAGAGAAGATCTTGTGCAGAGTCAGAGCTTTCAATATCACCACCCAGAAATGAGGCCACTTTCTAACTATGGTGTCAGTGGTAACCATGGATCAGTAATGAGACACTCTTACTCTCCCAGCCAGAGATTTTATTGGATATCTAGTGAGAGCCAGAAATCTTACATATACCAAGTAGTAATGAGGAACCTTATCCTCAGATATCAGTGGATCCTGACTGAGGAACGAAAAAAGTTGTGGTAGGGGCACTTTGTGTCAAAGTGTCAATAAAAAAATCACTTGTCTTATCAAGAATCAGAGAGATATGACTAAATTAAAAAGAAAAAAAGACAGGGAATTGATGTCAACACCAAGATGAAAGAGATTTTAGAATTATCTGACAAAGATTTTAAAGCAGCTGCCTTAAATATTCTTCAAAGAGAAATTTGAAACATGCTTAAAACAAAACATTGAACATAAGAATATGAATAAAAAATTGAGGAAAGAAAGACAATATATAAAGAAGAACCCAGTGAAAATGTTAAAGTTGAAAAAGGAGAGATTAAAAAACATATGAGCTCATGTGAACAATGAAGAAAATAAAAGAAAGAATCAGTAAAATTAAAGAATGATGACAATTTCTCAGTTAATGAATGGAAAGAAAATAGAACTAAAAAATAAATGACCAGAGACTCTGGAACCTAGGGAACTATGAAAATGATTTAAAAATTCACATCATTGAAGTCGTGAAGGGGAAGAAAAAAGGTAAGTCTGAAAAAGCACTTTAAAAACTAATAACTGAAATGTTTACAAATTTGGCAAATGATATTAATGTACAGATATAAGAAGCAAAGTTTACACCAAATTCAGTAGCTGGAAGAAATCCACATCAAGACATGTTCATAGTCAAAGTCAAAATTTCTTAAAAGTAAGAAAGGAAAAAATCTTAAAAGTAGCAAGAGAAAATAATCATATTATATGGGAACAACATTTCAAATAATACTGATTTCTCTTTGGAAACCATGAAGGCTAAAGAAAGTGACACATTATGTGTCATGTACAGAAGGAAAATACTACCAACCCAATATCCAATGTCCAGCATAAATATCCTTTGGGAATGAAAAGGAAGTCAAAACATTCCCAGATGAATGAAAACTAAGAAAATTTATTGCTAACAGATACACCCTAATAGAATGGCTAAGGGAAGTTATCTAAACGGAAAGGAAACAATCAAAGAAAGAATCTTGGAATATCAGGAAAGAAGGAAGAAGAGAGTAAGCAAAAATATGAATAATTACAATAGACTTTCCTTCTATCAAGTCTCCTAAATTATGTTTGAAGCAAAAAATAATAGCACCATCCAATTTGGTTCTAATATATGTAGAGAATATGTTAAATCAACTTTTTAATAAACAAAAAATAAGGAGATATAATTTTCTACACATGATTTGAAGTTGAAAAGTAATGATGCTAGTGACAGAGATATAAATTATAATAATAAAAATTGTATTTGTACAAAAAAAATCCAGAACAACCATTAAGCAGGTTATATAAAGAGAAACACTTAAAAATAGTAGAGATAAATCAGAATGGAATTCTAAAATCAAAATGTTCACAATACCCTACAGAAAGTCAGGGAAAAGTATATTATATATTATTTAACAGGAGGTAAAAGATCTGTATAGTAGAAATAATAAGATATTGATGAATGGAATTGATGAAGACAAAAATAAATGGAAAAATGTCCTGTGTTCACGGATCAGATGAAAGTATATTGTTAAAATGTCCATATCACTCAAAACCTTTTCTAGATTCAGTGAAATCTCTACCACAATTCTAATGGCATTTTTTTTAAAGAAATAGTAAGATTAATCCTAAAATTTATATGGAACCACAGAAGACCCTAAATAGCCAAAGCTATTGCAAGAAAAACAAAGCTGGAGGCATTACACTTCTTGACTTCAAACTCTATTACAAAGGTATAATAATAAATAAAAATGTGATACTGACATGAAAACAGATGAGTAGATCAATGGAACAGAATCAAGAGCCCAGAAGTAAACCCTAGTGTATACAGTAAATTAATATTTGACAAAGGAACCAAGAACACTCAAAGGGAAAAAGATAGTGTCTTCAATAAGTGATGCTGGGAAACTAGAATAACATACAAAAGAATGAAATTTGACCTCCATTCTTACACCACTCACAAAAAATAAACCCAAGATTAATTAAAAGTTAAACATAAGACCTGAAACCATAAGAGCCCTAGAAGAAAACAGGGAGAAAGCTCCTAACATTGGTCTTGGCGATGATTTTTTGGTTTTGAGGCCCAAAGCACAAGTAACAAAAGCAAAAATAAATATATGTAACTATAGCCAACTGAAAAGCTTATGCACTGCAAAACGATCAACAAAATGAAAAGATGACCTCTGAAACAGGAAAAAAAATTGCAAACCATCAACTGATAAAGAGATTGTATCCAAAATGTATTAGAAAAAAATACATAAGGAACCTCATACAACTCAATACAAAAAAGAAAAATCTGATTTAAAAACGGGCAGAGTACCTGAATAGACATTTTTACAAATAGGACATATAATAGGTACATGAGAAAGTGTTCAACATCAATAATCATCAGGGAAATGTAAATCAAAATCAGAATGAGATATCACTTCAGACCTATTAGAAATGGCTATTATCAAAAGACAGGCGATAACCGGTATTGATGAGAATGGGGAGAAAAGAGAACTTTTTGCACACTGTTGTTGGGAATGGAGTTTCCTCCAAAAATTAAAAATAGAACTACCATATGATCTACCAATCCCACTTCTGGGTATATATCTAATGGAAATGGAATCATTCTCATGAAGAGGTATTTGTAACCTATGTTCATTGAAGTATTATTCACAATGCAAGATATTAAAACAAACTGTGTCTGTCTGCAGAAGAATGACAAAAAGATGTGGTATGCGTGTGTGTGTGTGTGTGTGTGTGTGTGTGTGTGAATATATATGATGGAATATTTTTCAGCCTGAGAAATAAAGAAATCCTGCCATTAGCAGCAACATGGATGGAACTTGAGGGCATTACACTAAGTGAAATAAGTCATTCAGAGAAAGACAAATATTGTCTAATCTCACTTACATGTGAAATCTAAAAAGACCAAACTCAGAGTAACAGGTTAGAATTGTCATTACTAGGAGCTGAGAATTGGGGGAAGTGTTGGTCAAAAGATACACATTTCCAGTAATAAGATGAATAAGTTCTGGGGATCTAATGTACAGCATGTTGACTATAGTTAAGAATAATGTAGTATATGCCTGAAAGGTGCTAAGAGATTAGATAGTATATGTTTCCACCACACACCACACACAGACACAGACACACACACACACACACACACACACACACAGAAAATAATTATGTTGATGTGATGGAGTTGTTAACAAACCCTACTGTGGAAATTATTTCCCCATATATACTGTATCAAATTATCATGTTGTATTCCTTAAACTTATACAATCTTATACAATAATTACACCTCAATACTGCTGGGAAAAATAACAAATGAAAGGGTCTTTTTTTCATTATGTTGAGAAAAAACAAAATGTAAATTTTTCTATCAGAATAGTTTTAATAAAGAGGCAGATTTTAGAAACCTGAAGGTTATAATCCCATGCTGATAATTTTCTTACAATGGTAGCATAATTTTGAAGGAAGGCAATATGTATTCCAATACAGTTTTTCAAAAATTGGTATATTCTAACCAGTAAGCTCATTGTGATAACATAATAGTTGTAATTGGTAGAAAATTGTGATTAGCACCTTGCTTTTTAAAAACTTTTTCAGAGTGTGTCTAAATTGTACTAATTTGTTTTGAAAGAAGAATTTAATGTGTGAGATCTGTGGAAAGATGATGGTGATTCTTGCCTAAGGAAATTAAATTGTGATCAAGTAATTTACTACATATCACAGAATCCCGAGTCCTTATAATCTAAATTTAAAATACATATTGCACAAGGTAATAAACATAAAGAGTATATGTATGTTAAAGGCAATTTGGCTACAGTATAATTCAATTTATATAAATTCTATGTCCTCTGTAAATCAGATTATTGACAAGAGAAATTTCTTCCAGTTGGAATATATCTATGTGTGCACATATGTATGTGTATATGTATACATGCACATATATATACACACATATACACAAATAAATGTATTTCAAATATATGTATTTGAAAATAAAAGACATAAAATTAGTCATGTTTTCAGTGGCTATCTGCAGTTAATATCTATTACTATAATTAACTAAGGCATTCATAAAGAAATAAAGTGAGCTAAAATTAAATACATAGCCCAGAACTGTTTAATCTTATTATGAAGAACAAAGAAACAATTTTTCTAATATAATATAACTACTCAGAGTAGGTGACACTTAACACACATGGGTATTATGTTGGACAAACCTTTTGCCCTTCCCTTTCTGTATTATGTGAAGCTCAAAGAAAGGACACTTACTAAGCTTTAGAAGTAACACACACTGAAAATAGGACAAGAATTCACAAAATAGAAACCACTGACCAAAGAGACATTTTGTTCGTTTCATGTCCCTATTTTATTCCCACATTTATTTCCATTTATTTTAAAGCATTTCCCCTTGTTGTTTTGTCCTTTGACTTGGCGAACTGAATCATCAAGGAGGATTAATGTGACTTTCAACCACCACGGACTTCTTTTTCCTTTTTCTCCGCACTCTTACCCACCCAAGCCAATGTTCCTTTGAAGTCAATGTGAAGTCTGCATCAGAGGTGATTAGTAGGGTTCAGAGCAAACCAGAATAGCTTCCTGACAAAGCATTGTACCTTTCCACAAATATCTCCAGCCTGGAGTATCACAACTCTTTTCTAAAAATCCAAGTTACTTACCTATTCAGTCGAGCTCACTTTTAGTCCCTGTGCCTTAGATCTGAGTCAGCCTGTTTGTTTGACTGCTTGGGACAAATATCTCTTTGGGTTGCATATTGAACCATGAACTTTTCCTCTCAGGACTTCTCCCATAGTGTGCAACTATCCCTGCATTCACAGAATGCTGCAAAGGACCTGAAAAATTATAACAGAGTGAAATGGGAAAGTTAGCCGCTGACAGGACAGAAACGATGAGACGGATACGTTTTGAGACAGCTGCTGCTCCCTGACGGCTGACTGAAAGCCAGTGAGGCAAAGCACCACTGCCAACACCAAAGGAAAGTCTGGCACAGGAGTGAAGCACACGGTCATAATTGTGGGAAATAGAGAAACATTTGCAACAGGTCGAGGACCAGCTACGTTCCACACCTGCCTCTGCTCCTAGCCCCTACATACCTTTGGGCAAGACAAAGCACCTCTTGGAAAATATTTCTTAATGAAAGGAGTTTGAAGAAGAAATTTGGTTCCTTCCAGAATCTCATCATGAGACATGTCACAGAATTTACTCATCCAAATGTTTTCATCATGATCACCGATGCTGGAGACTAGTTGGGATGTAAGGTACAAGAAGCAAAGTAATCCACAAAGGCATTACATATAAAAAGAAAAACAGGATATAAGACAGAAATAAATCAAATGTCGTGTCTTCGGAAAAGTCACTAACATGAAAATAAAAACTGGGAAGTCGAGTAGCTGTAGCTAGCATAATGTCATGTGCAAAAAGATCCTGATTTGGGATGGAAATGTCTTCTTGTACCTCACATATCGTTCTGTCATATGTAGCTACTTGTTATTTTGATCTCAGTAAAGATAGTAAAAGAAAAAAAAAACTTGCTGCCAACCTTTTCATAATTTTTTTTAAAGATTTTATTTATTTATCAGAGAGAGAGAGGGAGAGAGGGAGCACAGGCAGACAGAATGGCAGGCAGAGGCAGAGGGAAAAGCAGGCTCCCTGCTGAGCAAGGAGCCCGATGTGGGACTCGATCCCAGGACGCTGGGATCATGACCTGAGCCGAAGGCAGCTGCTTAACCAACTGAGCCACCCAGGCGTCCCCCTTTTCATAATGTTTTGATATCTTTTTTGATATCTTTTTGTAGGCAAAACAGATACATGATTCTAAGTATTTTTCTTATCATTCTTTATGACTATTTAAATTTCTAATTACTTCTGAGTGTGACACCTGTGATCCCTGAATTCTTCAATATCCAATATACCTTTGCATGGTCTACAAGGCAGATATAACATATTAAAATCATAGAGCTGCAAATGTTAGAAAATCCATTATATATATATTTTTTTTCTCTTTTTGCTAGTATATGAAACCTCAGCAGGCACATGAATTTCATAGAAAAAAAGCCAGCACTCAAGTAGTTGAAGGAAGCCTAGCATCCAACAAAGGCTAAGGGATAAGAACAAATTAAGTCTATTTTGATTATGAACAAACTAACTTATTCAGTGTAAGACAAATCCCAGGGATATTTTATTTCATGAACAACATTAATTCAAACAAAATCCATAAATATGAGACAAGTTTGTACAAAATTTAAAAAATGTAGAAAATAGTATTTAATTTGGAGGAAAAATAGATAAGGGAGAAGAAAAATCCATCTGGCCTAAAATATGGTAAAACTTTCCATAACCAAATTAACACAACACTTTAAAGAAATTCCAGTTATTTGATAATGAGCATGACATGAAGAATAGTTCTCAGCAAATGAGGTACTACTTTCTGTTGCAAATTTTTTCTTCAGAAAAATAATTGGTTTCTTAGTCAATGCCTTTCCAAACAGTAATTAATGAGAGCCACTGACAGTGGAGATCGGAGAAAACAATACTCACGGGTTAACTGTGAGAGAAATTAGTTCACTATCTCAGCTTATGGAATAGATTGTTAGTTACTTGGAAAAAGGATGAATAGAAGAGAAAGCATATGTATTTCTCAGTATGACATCATCCTTATTTTGGCCTATCTAAACAGGAAGTAGAACTAGGACGTAAGCATATTCCATTTATACATTAATAGAATGAGTTATATAATGAAGGAAAAATTAATGCACTGTAAATACAGTTGGCTGATTCTAAGTAATTGTTCGTTACAAAGGCAAATCAGAATTACCTTCAAAATTTATTTCTAAAATTATGTTATGTAATTGCTCCACTTTATATATTGAGAAATATGTTTGCAGATTCTGAAAAGTCTATTCTTTCTAATTTAAGGGATCCATCTGTTTCATTGAATTATCAATAGACACTGTATTAATAAGACTCTAAGATAAATTTGAAGCTTTGAGGAGAAAAATATTTCAACATATATCATGTCTATTTTTTAAAAAATATGAATACTTAAAAATATAAAAAAGGAATGTAAAATATGCTTGAAATGTATTGATTTGTTAAGTCCCTACCTGCTGGGAATAAAAGATAAGTAGAAAGAGCCTAAATAAATAACAAATGGCTAATTTTAAATCGTTGAGTGTTTTGCTCCCAAGTCAATCAACACACCTCAGTGATAAGAATATTTACAATTCAAAAAAATTTTCAAAAAAAAAAGAATATTTACAATTCAGTCAGAAACATGGTAGAAAGATATAAATAAGCTATTATCATCTTTTGGCTACAGTAAAATTACATGATTTATTTTAAATTAACTAATTATGTAATGCCAATTTCCTAGGTATCTTTTTAAATGTGTCCTCAAATTTTATCCCCATTGTACAAGTGAGGAAACTAAAACAGAAGTTAAGTAAAAAGAGTTAATTTAAGTTAAGTTAAGTAAAAAGAGAGATGCTACTTATTATACTAATTATAAATTAGCATGCTCTGACAGATGTATTACATTTTATCATTATTTTGAGGGTTCACATAATCTTCTTTTTCAATAGGAAGTCAATTTCATAGTTAAGGAATTTGGATAGAAACAAGAAATTTACCAATACTGTTAGTTTAAACAAGAAATTCTTAGCTTAAAATTGAGAACAAAAGAAGTTTTCCATTAAAAAAATTGTGGCAAAAAAAGAAATGACAATTTTTTTTTTCCTTATGAAGAAAGAAGAAATTAGTAACAGTCAGAAGAAAGAAAGAGAGAGTGGAGCAGAGAGGTAGGAAGGAAAGATGGGTGAAGTGGAGAAGAGAAATAAGAAAGAAGGAAAGGGTCATTATTCTGTTGGATTTCTTTCAATAGGTTTTATTTTAAATATCAAATAAGTATTTAAGGCTGATTACCTTGTGCATCAGTAAACTGATTTCTTGGATACTTTTTTAATTTTTTAAGATTATTTATTTATTTGTCAGAGAGAAAGAGAAGAGAGCATAAGCAAGTGGAGTGGCAGGCAAGGCAGCCAGAGGGGAAAGCAGACTCCCTGCAGAGGAGGCAGTCCAGTGTGGGACTCAGTCCCCGGACCGTGGGATTATGACCTGAGCCGAAGCAGACGCCCAAATGACTGAGCCACCCCGGCATCCCTTTTAAATACATTTTATAAATGAGAAGAAAAACTGTAAGTAAGTAAGTAAGATATTAGCAAAAGCCAGCATGAAATGTTAATTCTCTATTTTGGGGGAAAAAAAAAAGAACTATAAAACATGTGATAACTATAGGACAGTTCTGTATAAACAAGGTACACAATGTTAGAAAATGTTTCCAATGATGGGCACCTGTCTTTGAAGCAGAACATCTTTGTTAGAGAAAATGTAATGATCTTTAAGAAAAGTTATAATTGCACCATAAGCAAATGTAAGTGCAAACATCCACCATTTAGGGGTTGTCCAACATTGAGGGATGACTTTCCTACTTCCTACCATGACATTCATGGGCTAACAGCTACTCCATTTATGTGACGGATCCTTGAATTACCTGGTCACCCATCAGTGGACCAATGGTGGGGACAGAATCATCGAAAGGATAGCAGTTTCATGACTCAGCCTAGGGTAATCAATAATGAAAGGTGCTGATGACTCAAATGTCAACCCCCAATTTTTTCCTTGCGCTAAAACAAAACCCTAGGAGATCCTGAATAATTTTGCTCCCATGAGAAAGTAACAGTGGTTTCCTCAATAATATAGAGTCTAATAATATAGTCCAAAGAAATTTACCTTTCACAAAAACAAAGCAATATTTTTCCAGTGTCCTGTGGAGAGTGTTTCTTCTAAACTTGGTCCTGGCATGTGCCTGGATTGCCTCTCTAAAAAAGGATAATCCTCCTCATAGAGCTTTGAAGCAGTACCTCTTAGCACAGAAAGATTTGATTTTATTTTAAATTAAGATCCTGTCTGTATGTGCACCCTCTTTCATTTTATTTATGTATCTAGCTGTACATGTAAAACTGGACTATGAATTATTTCATTTTTAATATAGATGAAAGAAAAACAAGTATCTTCATGGGACTGGTAGCTAAAGAGTTGGATATAAAAGCTTTTGTCACAGAGACACAGAGAGAAGGAGAAGCACTTGACACAGAGAGAAAGAGAAGCACTCTCAATGATACAGACTGAAATGTGTTGTAACGATCAGACCTTGTGCATTTGTGGAAGCAGGTTCAGAGGTCTAGTGATTATGGCCTCTGCTTCTGGTTTGAGGTCTGAATTCAGTTTTACAGGTTGGAAAGGTAAGGTAAATGCATACTTGGGGAGAGAGCAAGGACAAACTGGAAGCCTTATCTTTCTCCTACCTCCTCCAACCTTTAGGATAAGAGGGATTGCTTGCAGGAGAACCTGGCCCTCTTCACTATGGAACTGGACACCCATTGGCTCAGGATTTGGGAAGTTGAAAGAGGAGATCCAAAGAGAAGAGAATGAGCTTCAGGTCTGACTGCTGGCCCCAAACAACTAGTTAACCCAACAGATGAGTAATGTATGGAAGCAGTAGTAGCCCCTAGCTCTATGCAAACTTCAAAGCATAAAATACATACATACATACATACATATATACATACATACATACAAAATGGGGCTGCTTCTCCTCCTACACAAATTTCTCTTATGGCTAACCTAATTTGACAGAATTTCATGAAGGAAGTCTGTGAAACAGAGCTCCAATTTAGCCAAATTGACACAGTAAAAAGCCACCATAGGTTTCACTGCAGAAAGCAAATGAAAACACAGGCATAAGCCCCCTTTTTTTTTAATTTATGTAATTTCTTTTCAGTGTGCCAGAATTCATTGTTTATGCACCACACCCAGTGCTCCTTGCAATCCGTGCCCTCCATAACACCCACCACCAGGCTCCCCCAACCTCCCAACCCCCCACCCTTCAAAACTCTCAGATTATTTTTCAGAGCCTTTTTATAATCTTAACTGCGAAGATAGATAAGAGGTTTCCTAAGACTGTCCATAGGCTGTCTCAGGTTGTAAAGAAGTCTTTGTAGGCTTTAGTCATAATAAGAGGGCCTGAATAATCTGCCCCATCCAGAAGAGGACATCTGATGCCCACAATGGAAAATAAGCCAGAAGAAACAAAAAAGCTTTGTAAAAATTGTGTATGCTCAAACGGTCCCTTTACACTTGCAAAAATAAATGAGAAGTTGGAAGATCTCAATAAACACAAATATGTGTATGTATGTGTGTGTATGTGTATGTATGTATATATGTGTGTGATATATATAATATATATAATTTTGAATAATCTATTTTTTAAATAGTTGAAGATATATAAGTACCATCATCCATGATAGTTCAGAGCCTCTGAGCTCAAACTTACATTTGATCAGCAAATATTTTTAATGATCTTCACATTAAACAAGTTGTAGTCCCTTCCCCTACTTAATTTTGCAGGAAATAAGTGAAACCTTTACATTTTGGTGCAACAACTCCATTTGAATTTCAGGAACACACTTATTTTTTTATTCAGAGAGAACAGTTATAAATATTGTTAATATTTATCTCATGCCATTATAAGTACATATATTTTCATATATGAACTATGCAGTTAAGAGAACAAAGTGCTTGTTATCCTGTGAAATGTCTCATTTTAATCCAAAATATATGTGAGTTGCCATAAGAATATTGATTTGAACACAAATCTCTATGTGTTGATGGCCTTATCAAGTGCTTTTTTGAATAACTTGCAATAGACTGGCTTTTATTATAATCAGGTATGGACATGAATAATTTTGAAATATACCTCTCTATCATCTGTCTCCTTCATTTATCTGTAGCAGCCATGCTTTATTCAAAACTGATCCTTGGGGGACAGCTGGATGGCTTAGTTGGTTAAGTGTCTGACTCTTGATATTGGCTCAGGTAATGACCTCAGGGTCCTGAGATGGAGCCTGCTTAAAATTCTCTGTCTCCCTCTGCCCTTCCCCCTGCTTGTTTGTACACATGCCTCTCTTTCTCTCTCTCTCTCTCTAAAATAAATAAATAAATCTTTAAAAACAAAACAAACAAAAAAACCAGGTCCTTAGGATTTTAACACTAAGGTCCTCCATGAGATTCAATCAGGATATAATATGTTATACTCTAGCATCTCACTCCTAGAGTATCCACTTAGTGATTATAGAAGTGCCTTTGAGCCTGATGGGGATGCTATTGAAAAGAAAAGGAGCATGGAATACCAAGATATGAGAAGAAATTAAGTAAGGAAAGAAAAGAAATGAAAAGAAAAACAAGAAAGGGAGAGAGGGAACCCAGGTGGCTAAGTCAGTTAAGTGTCCAGCCCTTGATTTCAGTCCAAGTCATGACCTCAGTGTCCTGGGATTCAGCCTCACATCAGGCTCAGCACTCAATAAGGAGTCTGCTTAAGGATTCTCTTCCACTGCCCTTTCCCCCACTCTCTCTCTCTCAAATAAATGAATACATCTTTAAATAAAAGAGAAGAATTAGCTTTCATTTGTTGACTAGTCATCAAGGAATAGTGTTAAATTTTCGTCTGTCACTGTCTCACACACACATACATAACATACACACTCACCTCACACATGCACACCAAAAAATAACACTAAAAAAAAAAGTCTTAATAAGCACTGTATATAAACTGCACGGTCTATAAACACAACAAAGATTAAAAAACAGAGAACACATAGGATAATTATGGGAGCTTCTATTTTCTTTAACTCCCATCCCACCAGAATTCTTGTTCCCACTCTATGGCTGACAAATAATTATCCATTGTCATAGCTAGACTTGTCTGTCTTCTCTTTGAAGCTTTCCCTAACCCTACTGAATTGGTCATCCCGATTTTGTGTGGTCTAATTGTTTGGGACAATCTAAATTATCTTTGTAATAATTAGTGCTAGTAACTATAATGGATACTTTATCAATATAATAGGTACAATATTATGTTATATATTATGTAATATGTAGACACCATAATGGACACAAGTTGAGTTTGAGACTGTCTATAAGAATGTATTTGAAGGCTGGGACGCCTGGGTGGCTCAGTTGGTTAAGCAGCTGCCTTCAGCTCAGGTCATGATCCCAGGGTCCTGGGATCGAGTCCCACATCGGGCTCCTTGCTCGGCAGGGAGCCTGCTTCTCCCTCTGCCTGCCTCTTTGTCTGCCTGTGCTCGCTCGCTTTCTCTCCCTCTGTCTCTGACAAATAAATAAATAAAATCTTAAAAAAAAAAAAAAAAGAATGTATTTGAAGGCAGTTGTAGCTTGAGCTACAATTATGAGCTTCAGACTCAGAAGAGTAGTTTTGTTTAATTTTCATAGTAAATATTTATTTTTTCATTTTTTAAAATATTTTATTTTTTATTTGAGAAAGAGAGCGCAAGTGGTGGGGAGGGACAGAGGGAGAGGGAGCCGCAAACTCCCCACTGAGCAGGGAGCCCTACATGGGGCTCCATCCCTGGAATCATGACCTGATCCAAAGGCAGGCACCTAACTGACTGAGCCAGCCAGGTGCCCCATAGCAAATCTTTAAAACAAATGTATTTTCACCTTTTTTATAAAGTTGAAGCCTACAGAAATCATCTTTAATAAAAAGTCTTATAAACAATGAGTTTGATCCAGGTATTTACAATGTTAATACAACCATTTTTCACTGAATTGCAATCATCTGCATAACAACTGTATTCTCTATTTGTTTAGAACACCCAGCAGAGGGCCTGACTCATATAATGGTACAAATTTCTTATGCCTCCAAAGTTAATATGTACCAATGTGGTTCTTTCAGTTGTCTTTGGTTGTTGCCTGTCCTGATTGCTCAGTTAACTACCTTCCCAGTTTTAGAGAAACTTGAATTCACTTCTAGATGCACCATTTCTTCACCCTATATCAGTATCATACTAAGTCCTCATTGATAAGTGGAGATAAATGAGGGACAATTTAATGTATGTTTATTGCATATTTAATTATTTTTTCAGAGACTTGATGGCTTTAATAGACTGAAAGTTTTGTTATATTGTACATTTCCTGTAGGTTAAATAAAATGCTCATATGTCTATTAGTTAAAATATTTGCAGCAAACCCATTAAGTAGCATAAGTGAGGTTTTGCTTAACTGAAGCATTAAGAATCTTAGAAAAGGAGATACAGACATTAATTTTGGGTGGGGTCAGAAAGGAAAGCCTACTGGAGAACCTGGGTGCTCAGTTGGTTAAGCATCTGTTTTATGCTCAGGTTATGATCTCAGGACCCTGGGATACAGCCCTGCATTGGGCTTCCTGTTCAGCGGGAGCCTGCTTCTCCCTTTGTCCCCTCCCCCTGCTTCTGTTCTAGGTTGCTCTGCTGTCTCTCTCAAACAAATATATAAATCTTAAAAAAAAAAAAAAAAGAAAGAAAAGAAAGGAAAGTCTACTGCTTATAGCATTTCTTGACTTGTTTAGAAAAAGAAAAGGCAGGTAACTGAGTTCAGTCTTTATAGAGAAAGAATGAGTGGAGAAGAAAATAATACATAATAGATGCAACTGATTTGTATGACTATCTGGTTAAATTTAAAGTTTGGCAATATCTCAGTCTACTGATGGGAACTCCATTGTTCAGCTCTTTCCAAAAATTTTTGATCACAATAATAAACAGGTACATAATAACTGTACAGGGTTAGTCAAAGCCTCTGGTAAAGTGTTTAGAAACACACATTTACTGACTTGTTGATTTTAGCCATTCTGACTGGTGTGAGGTGATATCTCATTGTGGTTTTGATTTGTATTTCTCTGATGCCGAGTGATATGGAGCACTTTTTCATGTGTCTGTTGGCCATCTGGATGTCTTCTTGGCAGAAACGTCTGTTCATGTCCTCTGCCCATTTCTTGATTGGATTATTTGTTCTTTGGGTGCTGAGTTTGTTAAGTTCTTTATAGATTTTGGACACTAGTCCTTTATCTGATATGTCGTTTGCAAATATCTTCTCCCATTCTGTCAGTTGTCTTTTGGTTTTGTTAACTGTTTCCTTTGCTGTGCAAAAGCTTTTGATTTTGATGAAATCCCAAAAGTTCATTTTTGCCCTTGCTTCCCTTGCCTTTGGCGATGTTCCTAGGAAGATGTTGCTGCGGCTGAGGTCGAAGAGGTTGCTGCCTGTGTTCTCCTCAAGGATTTTGATGGATTCCTTTCTCACATTGAGGTCCTTAACCCATTTTGAATCTATTTTTGTGTGTGGTGTAAGGAAATGGTCCAATTTCATTTTTCTGCACGTGGCTGTCCAATTTTCCCAACACCATTTATTGAAGAGGCTGTCTTTTTTCCACTGGACATTCTTTCCTGCTTTGTCGAAGATTAGTTGACCATAGAGTTGAGGGTCTATTTCTGGGCTCTCTATTCTGTTCCATTGGTCTATGTGTCTGTTTTTGTTCCAGTACCATGCTGTCTTGATGATGACAGCTTTGTAATAAAGCTTGAAGTCCGGAATTGTGATGCCACCAACTTTGGCTTTGTTTTTCAATATCCCTTTGGCTATTCGAGGTCTTTTCTGGTTCCATATAAATTTTAAAATTATTTGTTCCATTTCTTTGAAAAAGATGGATGGTACTTTGATAGGAATTGCATTAAATGTGAGGGAGTGGTGATGCAACATGGGGGCTTAAGTGGGTAGGAGAAGAATCCATGAAACAAGATGGGATAGGGAGGGAGACAAACCATAAGTGACTCTTAATCTCACGAAACAAACTGTGGGTTGCTGGGGGGAGGGGGGTTGGGAGAAGGGGGGTAGGGTTATGGACATTGGGGAGGGTATGTGCTTTTGGGTAAATTGGAAGGGGAGATGAACCATGAGAGACTATGGACTCTGAAAAACAATCTGAGGGGTTTGAAGTGGCGGGGGGGTGGGAGGTTGGGGTACCAGGTGGTGGGTATTATAGAGGGCACAGCTTGCATGGAGCACTGGGTGTGGTGAAAAAATAATGAATACTGTTTTTCTGAAAATAAATAAATTGGGTAAATTTGAAAAAGAAAAAAAAAAAAAAAAGAAACACACATGTAACAAATGTACCTGTTAATTTTTGTGGTCATGCACATCTGAGAAACACACACATACTGGACTTCTAAATAGAAAAATATAATTTAGATTCTTAGCTCTCCTATTAATTATCTATATGAATTTATATATAAATTTTCTTTAGTTAAACTTAGCAAAATTTTAATGAGTGTTTATTAAGTTTAGAAAGGGTTTTACAGTTGGTGCTTCGGTTGAATATCTTATTTTATCAAGTAACAGTTTCAAAAGAGATGCTTCCAAATGTCTTTTGTAGTTTTAAAATGTTAGCACCATAAAACAGGCCCATTTGTTTTTTTGTTTATCTGATGCGTTATTTTTAAGAGATTTATGGGAACATAGTTTAATTAGAAAATGCTAACATGAAAGGGTTATATTAGCAGAAGTTTAAGCACACTGAGATTATCTCAATAGCTTTCTGACATACACAATTTCAGACACTATTAAACTAATCAAATGAGATACAGTTATGATTACATGAGTCACTTATACTCAGAGTGAGAAGTTTTTTTTTTTTTACGTAATGGTATAAAAATATCAATGAGAATAAACTATATGTATTTGACTTTGCTGAATCAGTTTTGTGACAATCTGGATTAACTATTTTTAGAATACAATTAAACTGATTTATAAATTTAATTTGTACTAATCTCCTTATAAAATACATAGCTAAAATTTAAATCACAACATATTTATATTGCCTCCAATATATAACTTATTAATCTTAATATATTTTTTAAAGCATGCTGAAACATATCCTCAACATAAATTAGTTGTTAAAATATATTCACAATAAAAATATTCACTAATTCAACCAAGAAACAACTTGGGCACCAACATTATGGAAGGAATTTCAAATGATATATGAAAAGGTATATTTCATCTTAAAGATGAACTATAATGTGGCTATATTCCATTTTCATTTTGCTGAAAGGGAAGACATTGTACTTTAATTTTATTAGTCCTAAAGATGCAATGATTAACACAATAATCAAATTTGCGGTATTACTGTACTGGAAGACACTGAAATGACAGTAGTTTGGAGGAGTGGTAAACTGAATAAATTAAGAACTATTAAATGTTATGCAACAAAGATGAAACAGTCCTATATAATATAGCATGAAAATATCAAGATAATTATTTGTTATTCAAGAAAGCATATATTTTCAATTGTTGGCCAACAGAAATAGTCCTGTATGATATATTTATGTGCGTGTATACGAACAATATAGTGATTTTATTTTTATAAGCTAACATTATGCTTATTTTTTAAATTTTTCAAGTATGATACGGTAGTTAAGGACTGCTCAGCAACAGGGGTGCCTGGGTGGTACAGTTGCTTAAACATCTTACTTTTGGTTTCAGGTCCTGTCATGAGATCAAGCCCAGAGTTAGGTTCCACCCTGAGCCTAGAGTCTGTTTTCTCTGGCTCTCCACCGCGTGCAAGCACATGCGCGAGCATGCTCTCTCCCTAAAATAAATAAATCTTTAAAAAAGAACTTCATGGCAACATATGAGAGTGCCCACACAATGTAAGGAGTTCCTATTGTCAGTCTTACCTGTTACTTTAATTTATATTTTCCTTACAGATACAAAAGATGAGAACCTTCTCTTAAATTTCATAGTAAATTTCTTATTTTTGATTTTTCAAATTTTTCTCCAGACTGTATTTTTCTCAGTTATTTCTTAAGGTATAATAAAAATAAGAATTTGTAACTTTACTTCAGATAAGTTGCAAATATTTGGAACATTCCTCATTTTCCTTTCGAATCAGCATAATGTATATTTTGTTCTACTTGTACATTTTTTTTGTACTACTGAATATGCATACCTTTCCTCTATTACCATGGGGTGCCTCTCTGCTGTGGGGGGGTGATCAACATCCCATGTTTTTTCAAGTATTAGAATATTTTCTCTAAAATTTTTGTTATTAATTAACTTATTTATTTTCTTGGTATTTAAATTTCTGATATACTGGGAATTGCCCATTTATAACAGTAGAATAAAAAACAGAAAACAGGGGCGCCTGGGTGGCTCAGTAGGTTAAAGCCTCTGCCTTCGGCTCAGGTCATGATCCCAGGATCCTGGAATCGAGCCGGGCATCGGGCTCTCTGCTCAGCAGGGAGCCTGCTTTTCTTCCTCTCTCTCTCTCTCTCTGCCTGCCTCTCTGCCTATTTGTGACCTCTGTCTGTCAAATAAAAAAATTAAAAAAAAAACAAAGTTAAAAAAAAAACCCAGAAAACATGTGTTTGCTTTCAGATGGATTATCAGTTAAGATGAGATCATTATAACCCCTTTCCTCACTGAATTGAAATGCAAACATTTTTATATTAAATTTTATGGAGTATGTATTCTGTTACATTGATCTAATTCACTATTCCTGTGATAATATCATGTTATAATTACAGTGGTTTTATAGAAAAATTCAATATCTTATCAAATCAGACCTTCATGATTCTTTTTCATATTTTATTGTTTATGCAACTATATTCTTCTTTATTAATATTAGAATCTAGAAAACTATCCTCAGGGATTATAAATGGAATTTCATTACATTTATATACGATTTTTGAAGGATTATTTTCTTCTTGAAATAAATTTAATTAAAATTAAATCTCATTGAGAATTAGAATAAAACTATCCACTTTTTCTTGTAGTTTCAATATCCTTAAAAATTGGTGTTCCCTTTCCATAAATATTACAAATTTCATATTACTTTTATTCCTTAGGTTCTTATATCTTTGACCATTATTTTGAATATATATTTACATGTGTGTTTGTCTTTATCTCCATCCATATATAGCCTTTGCTTGAGTTAGAAAAAAACTATTTCGTATTTATCTTATATTCAACTATGTTTACAAATTCTCTTATTTAACTATTTTTAACTAAAGTCTCTTGCTTTTTTTCCTTAAGAGTGTAATCCTATCTTCTTCAAAAAATGCACACTCTTGGTACTTTTTTCCAAAATGTGTAAAAAATTTCCCTGATCATAATATTAGCTGAGGAAAAGCTTTCCTATTTTATTCCTGAATTAATTGAAAAGGACTGCAATATTTCATCATGGTGTCTGATATTTTCTACTTTGCTTTAAAAACTAATTTTATCTTGTTTAATTACTCGCTGTTTACTCTCCCTCTCTTCCTGTTTTACTTAGAATTTTACTATGAATTGTGAAAAAACTTTATGGATGCAATAAAATTTTCTACAAAAAGGGAGACACAGAAGATAAAGATGAGTAGAAAAATAAATAATGTGTAAAAGCTAAGTAATCATGCACAGATCACTGTGGCTCTAGGATCTTATTATTAAACATTTTCTTGTTTGGATCTTTTGAGGTCAAGCAGTTTTCTTGGTAGTGGACTTACAAAGGGATAACTATGAGATTTAAAAAACAAAACAAAACACTTTATAATGTTATATTTGTCTTACCAATCATGGCTTTTAGAATTTCATTATCATACAAAGTATTGAACCTCATTTTACTGGGGAGAAAAATGAGAGAGAAAGGAAGGAAAATTCTGGAATTATGATGTCAAGGCTTAGGTCTCCTTAAATCAGCGGCTCAACATCATCAAGACTCAGTTTCTTTCAGTATGTGCCCTCAGCCCTCATTAGAACAATGCTTTTCCTCTTTTTTTTTTTTCCAATTTATTTATTTTCAGAAAAACAGTATTCATTATTTTTTCACCACACCCAGTGCTCCATGCAAGCCGTGCCCTCTATAATACCCACCACCTGGTACCCCAACCCCCCACCCCGCCGCCACTTCAAACCCCTCAGATTGTTTTTCAGAGTCCATAGTCTCTCATGGTTCACCTCCCCTTCCAATTTACCCAAATTCCCTTCTCCTCTCTAACGCCCCTTGTCCTCCATGCTATTGGTTATGCTCCACAAATAAGTGAAACCATATGATAATGCTTTTCCTCTTAATGCAGTGATTCGAAACTTTAACCTTTATCAGATCCACTTGGAGGGTTTGTGACACCACAGAGTGTCTGCTTTAGTAGCTCTGGACTGGAGTGAGCACAAGATTTTGTAGTCCCAACTTGCTTCCAGGTGATGTTGATGGTTTTTGAGCTCACTGACTCCCCATGCGATCCTCCAAATGGCTGGAAAATTTTCTGGCATTTCTTATGGATTACAGTATCCTTAGGCAGAAGATGAAATATCCCTAACCAGTATCTTGTGTTAGAAACAATTTTTTTTCAAAAGCCACAAAGTTGACTTTTCCTCACTTCTTATTTCCTAGAAAGTTGCCCTGGGTCCATAACTAACCAAGGTCTTTACAAGATGATTGAGTTTGTTTATTAGTGTTTTTTTTAGATTCATCAAGTTTCACCAGCTCCTAAATATCTTGATCACTTAGAGGACAGTAAAAATAAATAAATAAATAAAATAAAATTTTGTAAGTAACAAAAATGGGCAGAATGACTGTGGATAGAAAATAACAGAGCCTTAAACAACAAAACAACATGCCAAAGATATATTGGTCTTTTAAAAAATGAATTTGGGGGTGCCTGGGTGGCTCAGTGGGTTAAGCCTCTGCCTTCGGCTCAGGTCATGATCCCAGGGTCCTGGGATCAAGCCCTGCATCGGGCTCTCTGCTCCACGGAGAGCCTGCTTCCTCCTCCCTCTCTCTGCCTGCCTCTCTGCCTACTTCTGATCTCTGTCTGTCAAATAAATAAATAAATAAAATTAAAATAAAAAAAAAAAGAATTTGATTTTGTCATTGTCCTAATTTCATATCTAATCAATAATAACTTAATTTCCTAATCCTTTGATATATTTATAGTTTGTGGTTGAATTTGTTGATTTAAATATTTAATTTACCTAATATTAATCAGATTTTATAAGAAGTTTTACAGTGGTAACTATTTCTCTAAATGCATTTTTGAGTTCCATAGGCTTACTAAATACTTCTGTTTTTCATTACATTTTGTTGATTTGGAATTACTTTACATTTGTGATACTTTCTGGTATTCTGTGGTTATTTCAGAGAATAATTAATTTTTGAATACATATATTTTCTTTGATCATATTTCTACTGTTGATGTTTAGTTTTCATTTAAGTACACCCTATAAAATATCTACCCTTTTGTAAGTGTATAAGATTATCTTTGTAATAAAGTATATACGTTTATGTAAGTAATGTATGGTTAAAAAAATTTGAATTCTCTATAGATAACAAAATTACATATATCTAATGATTATAAATAAATATTTAAGCTTTTTGATGACACAGTATTTAAATCATCTATTATTGCTATATATTTGGTTTTCTGCATATTTGGCTTGTTTCCTAGACCCACTGTGAAATGGGTATCTATATATTTTTTAAAGATTTTGTTTATTTATATGAGAGAGACAGCATGTTCCTGCATATACATGAGCAAGAAAGAGAGAAAGAGAGCAAAAAGCATGAGGTGAGGGGTGAGCTGGAGGGCAGAGGGAGAGGGAGAAGCAGACTCCCTGCTCAGGAGGGAGCACAATTCAGGTCTCTATCCCATGACCCGGTTCCTTACCTGAGCTACAGGCAGCTGCTTAACTGACTGAGCCACCAAGGTGTCCCAAAGAGAATATATTAAATCAGCTACTGCATTTCTTCTTTTTTGAAGTTGTTTTTGCAATTGGAACTATTTTTTTATTAATCTATGTGGCTTCTTGTAATTGAATCATATATCTTTAATGTCTTTGTGGATTTTGAAATTAATTAGTGTATATTTGTCCTTCATTCTCTCATGTAATACACTTAGCTCTTAGCTCTAATTTATCTGATATTTATATTGGTATGCATAATGTATTTATTTTCATTTGGCTGGCATATATTTGTTTAAGCCTTAGGTTTCATGATTTTAGTTTGCTTTGTTTTTTAGTTTCTTATAAATGATATTTAGCTGATTGTATTTTACTCAATAAACCAATCTTCTAATGGGCTGATTTTATAATTCTAGAGTTTGGACTCAAATAGTTTTTTCGTCTGTTTTGTTTTGTTTTGTTTTGCGGAAACTTTCATTCACAAAATATGAACCAAAAATGAAGAAACCATTTCCCACCATCCTGAAAGCCAATGGCAGGAGAAATCCCATAGCTAAAAATAGAGTGCAGTTAAATATTCATCCCTCAGGGGGTTTAAACACAGGCTCATAATTTACTTAATCCAATAGATCGCCAAGGGAATTATGTTCTTTCTTATATTTCAAAAAGGGCATCAAGGACTAAATTCAAGCTGATATATTATAATATAATCAAGTTCCAATAGCCAGTTTCCTTTAGGCCTTTAGGCCTCAAATAATTCAGGAATAGGTTGGTGACTGCAGTCTTATACAAAGTTAGAAACTCCCTAGAAAAGGAGTCTGTTCACATTCTAATCAGGACTTGCCTCACTGTGGCTCTTTAAAATTTTGCTCAGGGGCCACAAAGGCAAATGGCACACAACCCAGGGCACCCAATCTAACAATGTCTGCTTTGTTTTTTGTTTTCTTTTTAACTTTATTAATATATTACTGGTTTCAGATGTAAAAGTCAGTGTGAGTCATCAGTCTTATATATAATACCCAGTGGTCATTACATCACATGCCCTCCTTAATGTTCATCACCCAGTTACCCATCCACAATGTCTACATGTTGTCAAGGCATTTAGCCTATCCACATTTAGTATAAGAGCTGACATTTGATTTTGTGCTTCTCAGTTATAGCTACAGCCTGATTACATTTCAGCAAATTCATCTTATATCTTTCCTAGTCCTTAAGTTCTATTCTGCTTTTCAATTTTGTCTGATCCTTCCCTTCCTTATCAATAATAAATCAAGCCATATGACTTCAGTCTTTCAAATTATACTCTCACCCAAATGATTTATTCACCAACAGCATTCCCATCAGAATGAAACATTTTAAATACTTTCCTGTTTTATCCTTTTCCAACATGAAATCTTTATTTAGAATGCTTTTACTTCCTTGATTTTATCATCAAAATATAAAATGCCTTACTTTAAGGTTATTATGTATTTTTTGTATATATTTCATCTTTTGTTTCAGTAAGTATTACTTAATTTTTACAGGTTACTTTATTAAAGTTCGACTAGCCAACATATAGCATATCATTAGTTTTTTTTTAATTTAATTTTTTTAAAGATTTTTATTTATTTATTTGACAGAGAGAGATCACAAGTAGACAGAGAGGCAGGCAGAGAGAGAGAGAGAGGAGGAAGCAGACTCCCTGCTGAGCAGAGAGCCCGATGCGGGACTCGATCCCAGGACCCTGAGATCATGACCTGAGCCAAAGGCAGCGGCTTAACCCACTGAGCCACCCAGGCACGCTTAAATTTAATTTTTTCAGTGCTCTAAGACTGATTGTTTATGCACCACACCCAGTGCTCCATACAATACTTGCCCTGCTTAATACCCACCACCAAGCTCACCCATCTCCCCTGAACCCCTCCCTTCCAATATCCTGAGTTTTTTTCTCCGAGTCCACAGTCTTTCATGGTTCATCTCCCTCTCCGATTTCCCCTAATTCACTTTTCCTTTCCTTCTCCTAATGTCCTCCATATTATTCTTTATGCTCCACAAGTAAGTTAAACCATATGATAATTGACTCTCTCTGACTTATTTCACTCAGCATGATCTCCTCCAGTCCCATCCATGTTGATATAAAAGTTGAATATTCATCCTTTCTGGTGGAGGTATAATATACCATTGTATATATGAACCATATCTTCTTTATCCCTTCATCTGTGAAGGACATCTTGGCTCTTCCTACTGTTTGGCAATTCTGGCCATTGCTGCTATGAACTTTGGGGTACAGATGGCCCTTCTTTTCACTTCTTTTCACTTTGGGGTAAATACCCAGTAGTGCAATTGCAGGGTCATAGGGTAGCTCTACTTTAATTTCTTAAGGAATCTCCACACTGTTTTCCATAGTGGCTGCTCCAACTTGCATTCTCACCAACAGTGTATGAGGGTTCCCTTTCTCCACATCCCCTCCAACACTTGTTTTTACTGTCTTGTTAATTTTGGCCATTCTAAGTGATGTAAAATGGTATCTCAATGTGATTTTGAAATCTCCCTGATGACTAATGATGATGAACATTTTTTCATGTGTCTGTTAGTCATTTGTATATCTTCTTTGGAGAAGTGTCTGTTCATGTCTTCTGTCCATTTTTTGACGTGATTATCTGTTTTGGGGGTGTTGATCTTGAGGAGTTCTTTATAGATCTTAGATATCAGCTTTTTGTCTGTAGTGTCATTTGCGAATAACTTCTCCCACTCTGTGGGTTGTCTCTTTGATCTGTTGACTGTTTCCTTTGCCATGCAGAAGCTTTTGAACTTGATGAAGTCCCAAAAGTTCATTTTTGCTGTTGTTTCCTTTGCATTTGGACAAATCTCCTGAAAGAAGTTGCTGTGGCTGATGTTAGAGAGGTTACTGCCTATGTTCTCCTCTAGGATTTTGATAGATTCCTGTCTCATGTTGAGGTCTTTTATCCATTTGGAATTTATGTGTGGTGTAAGAGAATGATCAAGTTTCATTCTTCTATACATAGCTGTCCAATTTTCCCAGCACCATTAATTGAAGAGACTGTCTTTTTTCCACTGGATATTTTTTTTCCTGCCTTGTCAAAATTAGTTACACATAGAGTTGTAGGTCCATAACTGGATTCTCTACTCTGTTCCATTGGTGTATGTGTCTGCTTTTGTGCCAATACCATGCTGTCTTGGTGGTCACAGATTTGTAGGAAAGCTTGAAATCAGACAACATGATGCCCCAAAATTTGTTTTTTCTCTTTCAATATTTCCTTAGCAACACAGGATCTCTTCTGGTTCCACACAAATGTTAGGATTGTTTGTTCCAGCACCTTGAAAAATGCCAGTGTAATTTTGATCAGGATGACATTGAAAGTGTAGATTACTCTGGGCAGCATAGACATTTTAACAATGTTCTTTCTTCCAATCCATGAACATGGAAAGGTTTTCCATTTTTTTGTGTCTTCTTCAATTTCTTCCATGAGTATTCTGTAGTTTTTCAAGTACAGATCTTTTATCTCTTTGCTTAGGTTCATTCCCAGGTATCTTATGGTTCTTGGTGCTATAGTAAATGGAATCAATTCTCTAATGTCCCTTTCTATATTTTCATTGTCAGTGTATAAGAAAACAACTGATTTCTGGGCATTGATTTTGTATCCTGCCACATAACTGAAAAGCTGTATGAGTTCTAGTAGTCTGGGGCTGGAGTCGTTTGGGTTTTCTATATAAAGTATCATATCATTGGCAAAGGGAGAGTTTGACTTCTTCTTTGCCAATTGGCATACATTTTAGTTACTTTTGTTTTCTGATTGTTGTTGCTAGAACTTCTAGTACTATGTTGAACAATAGTCAAAGGAATGAGCATCCTTGTAGTGTTCCTGATCTCAAAGGGGAGGCTGTCTGTTTTTCCCCATTGAGGATGATATTTACTGTGGGTTTTTCATGAATAGATTTTATGAAGTTGAGGAATGTTCCCTCAATCCCTATACTTTGAATTGTTTTAATCAGGAACGGATGCTGTATCTTGTCAAATGCTTCTTCTGCATCAATTGAGAGGGTCAAGTGGTTCTTCTTTCTTCTTTTATTGATTTTTCTATCACACTGATTGACTTGGAATGTTGAACAACCCTTGCATCCCAGGGATAAATCCCACCATCATGGTGGATAATCTTTTTAGTGTACTGTTGGATCCTATTAGCTAGGATCTTATTGAGAATCTTGGCATCCATATTCATCAGGGATATTGGTCTGAAATTCTCCTTTTTGGTGAGGTCTTTGCCTGGTTTGGGGATGAGGGCAATGCCTGTTTCATAAAAAGGGTCTGGAAGTTTTCCTTCTGTTTCTACTTTTTGAAACAGCTTCAGGAAGATAGGTATTATTTCTTCTTTGAATGTTTGGTAGAATTCTCCAGGAAATCTGTTAGGTTCTGGGCTCCTGTTTTTTGGGGGAAGGTTTTAGGTCACTGCTTCAATCTTGTTGCTAGATCCTGGTTTATCCAGATTGTTAATTTCTTCCTGATTCAGTTTTGGAAGTTTATAGGTTTCCAGGAATGCATTCATTTCTTCTAGGTTGCTTAGCTTATTGGCATATAGCTTTTGATAATAATTTCTGATGATTGTTTCTATTTCCTTGGTATTAGTCATGATCTCTCCCTTTTCATTCATAATTTTATTAATTTGGATTCTCTCTCTTTTGGATTAGTTTGGTCAATGGTTTATCGATCTTATTGATTCTTTCAAAGAACCAGCTTCTAGTTTCATTGATGTGTTCTACTGTATCTCTAGTTTCTTTTTGTTTTGTTTTTTTAAGATTTTATTTATTTATTTGACAGAGATCACAAGTAGGCAGAGAGAAAGGCAGAAAGAGGGGGGGCACAGGCTCCCTGCTCAACAGAGAGCCGGATGTGGGGCTCGATCCCAGGACCCTGGAATCATGACCTGAGCTGAAAGCAGAGGCTTTAACCCACTGAGCCACCCAGGTGCCCCTGTATCTCTAGTTTCTATCTCATTGATCTCTACTCTAATCTTGATTATTTCCCTTCTTGTGCAGGGGGTTGGCTTAATTTGTTGTTGATTCTCCAGTTAAGGTATAAAGAGAGTTGGTGTATTCTGGATTTTTTTTTCCATTTTTTTTTTTTAGTGAGTCTTGGATGGCTATGTATTTCCCCCTTAGGACTGCCTTTGCCTTATCCCATAGGTTTTGGATGGAATTATATTCATTCTCATTGGTTTCCATGAATTGTTTAAGTTCTTCTTTGATTTCCTGGTTGATCCAAACATTCTGAGCAGGATGGTCTTTAGCTTCCAAGTGTTTATATTCTTTCCAAACTTTTTCTTGTGGTTGAGTTCCAGTTTCAATGCATTGAGGTCTGAGAATATGCAGAGAATAATCTTAATATTTTGGTACCAGTTGAGCTGTGATTTATGACCCAGTATATGGTCTATTCTGGAGAAAGTTCCTTGTGCACTCAAGAAGAATGAGTATTCTGTTGTTTTAAGGTGGAATGTTCTGTATATACCTATGAGGTCTATCTGGTCCAATGCCCATTCAAAGCTCCTGTTTCTTTGTTGATTTTCTGCTTAGGTGATCTGTATATTGCTGAAAGTGGCTTGTTAAGATCCCCTACAATTACTGTGTTCATATCAATATGACTCTTTATTTTGATTAACAGTTGGCTTATGTAGTTGGCTGCTCCCATGTCGGGGACATAAATATTTACAATTGTTAGATCTTCTTGGTGGATAGACCCTTTAAGAATGAATTAGTGTCCTTCTCTGTCTCCCACTACAGTCTTCTGCTTAAAATCTAATTTATCTGATATGAGAATCACTACCCCAGCTTTATTTTGAGGCCTGTTGACATAAAAAATGCTTCTCCATCCCTTCACTTTCAGTCTGGATGTATCTTTAGGTTCCAAATTCGTCTCTTGTAGACAGCATATGGACAGGTCCTATCATTTTATCCAGTCTTCAACCCTGTGCCTTTTTATGGGAGCATTTAAGCCATGCACATTGAGTGGTTATTGAAAGATAAGTTTTATTGGCATCATGTTATCTGAGAAGTCCTTGTTTCTATAAATAGTCTCTGTAAATTTCTGTTTTATGTCACTCTTGGATTCTATCTTCTTTTACAGAACCCCCCCCTTAATATTTCTTGTAGTGCCAGCTTTGTGATCACATACTCTTTTAAACCTTGCCAGTCTTGGAAGCTCTTTATCTCTTCATCCATTTTGAATGTCAGCTTTGTTGGATAAAATATTCTTGGCTACATGGTCTTCTCATTTAGTTCCCGGAATATGTCTTGCCAGCCCTTTCTGGCTGCCAGGATTCTGTGGACAGGTCTGATATTATTCTGATGGACCTTCCTCTGTATGTAAGAAATCTCTTCCTCCTAGCTGTCCTTAGGAACTCTTATCTAAAATTATGATTCATGAATTTCACAATTAAGTGTCTGGAGGTCTTTTTAGATTCATTGATCTTGGGAGATGTCCTTTCTGCCTCTAGGACATGACCACTTGTTCCATTCCCCAGACTAGAGAAATTTTCATGCAGAATTTTTTCTATTCTATCTTCTAGTCTTCTCTCTTTCTCCATCCCCTCAGGGATCCTAATAATTCTGACATTGGAACATTTCATGGTATCATTTATTTCCCTAATTCTATTTTCATGGCTTCTAAGCTGTTTGTTCCAGACCTCCTCCTGATACTTCTTTTCTATCAGTTTGTCTTCTAGGTCACTAATTCGATCTTTTGTGTCAGTTACCCTAGCTGTTAGAGTATTTAAATTAGATTGGATTTCACTGATAGCATTTTTTAGTAGTGCCAGACCAGCCCTCACTTCTGCCCTTAGAGTTTCTCTGTTGCCACTAATGGTCTTCTCCAACCTAGCTGTTGCCTGGATAATTGTTACCCTGAATTCCCTTTTGAACATATTGTTTATGTCCATACCCAATAGTTCTGTGTCAATAGTTCTGTGGCAAAGTGTACAGTCTCTGAATTTTTCCTCTATTGGGTGTTTCTCCTCCTAGTCATCTTGGTAAGAGGTGGTTGAGGGGATGTATAGCTGAATATATTAACCATGATCTAGCAAGGTGCACCCTGGAAAGTTCTGGAGCAATCAGAAGTCACCACCACAAAGAAAGAAAGAAAAAAAAGAGAGAGAGAGAGAGAAAATCCAGTCAAAATGAGCCCCAAAAGTAAGATTTATAAGGTACATAAACAAAAATGAAAAAACAAAAAGACCAACAAAAGTAAAAGACAAGGAAAAAAAATAAAAAAGAAAAACCCAACCAAAATGAATCCCATGAGTAAGATTTATGTAGTACAAAAACAAAAACAATACCAACCAAATAAACAAAAAACAAATACACAGAAACACTAACAGAAAAGTAGGATGGGACGTTGGTTATAAACCCTTGATGGGGGTGAGGAAGCTTATCTCAGTTCTTCCTGGGTGACTTTTGTTATCTTTGTTAAATGATTCAACTTTCCAGAGATACAGGGAAATTAAAACTGGTTTGTATATGGGGTAGTATTGAATAGGGAAAAAAGATTACCTTGAAGCTTATATTTATATGTATTAAAAAAAGAAGAAGAAAAGAAAAGAAAAACAAACACAGCTGTATGTATGAAAAAAGTTCAAGTTACAAAGTTATTATGGAATATGTTGTATTAAACCTCTAGTTATAATAGTAAGTAGGTTGAAAAAAATTAAAAGAACAAGAATCATGAGAATGAATTAAAAAAAAAAAAAGAAAGAAAATTTGTATCTATGAAATATACAGGTTTGGGGGTAATACAGGAGCTTAATTTATTGTTTTCCCCTGATGTTATGGTTTTACATTTCTATGGGGATCCTGTGGCATTGTCCTCTTGCTCTTTTGGCTTTTATTCTGGGGGAGGGGCCTGCCTCATTGTTTTTCAGTCAGTCCTGCCTGTGCTGAGTTGCCCTGCCCTGTGTCAAGGAGCTTGGCTCTGTGGAAACCGGTTTTTCAGGCTATTGTTCTCTGGAGGTTTTTGTTCTTGGCAACTTTTTGCAGCTTTTTCAGAGGTTTAGTGGAAAGCAAACTGTCTGTACCCAGGCCTTGTCTGCTCCCCTCTGGGTGGTCCAGAACACACAGACTCTGCCTCTGCAAACTCCACGGAAGACCACAGCCTCCCACAGGTGGTGCGCACCATCAGCAACTGTCCCAGTGGTTCCCTGAGGCCCCCGCTTGTTTCTGCACCCCCATGACTAAACTGGTGACTAAACCAGTATCGCTCTACTGGTCTGGGTGATCCCAAACGCAGGTGACTGCCATTGCCTGGACTGCTGTCTGGGGTCCACACCCACACACCATGCATTTGCACCTGGGGGAGGTGCAGGTCATGTAAGGCTGTGGGCCAAGGGACCCCGGTCTGAGACTACACTGGTTCTCTCAGGTGTGGGCTGGATGCACTCGTACTCTGCCACTGTGCAGGTTGTGGAAGTCTGTGCACCCGGAGACTGCGGGCCAGTGCCCACAACTGGCCGTTTCAGGCACTGACAGGGCTTTGCCCAGCCTGAGTGATGGTGCAAGCAGCAGAAAGCCGTTGGCTCAGGGATCACGGATGGGAGGCTCCACCGGGATCTGTCTGGCCTGGGTGGTCACCAGCAGCCTGTCCTGCGACTGTGGGCTTACATCCATGTCCATGACCACCCAATTCCACCAGTTGCCCCTTAAGATCTTGGCTCTTTTTGAGTGTTTTTAACCAGTCTCCAAGTTATTGCTGGTCCCCAATCACAGGGCACTTTCATATTGGGGAATTACTTTCCAACAGGTCACTTCTGGTGGCTCCCACCCCCTTCTTTTATCCTCCGATATGAGTCCGATCGTTGCCACTCTGCTTTACTCCACTGCCTTCTGCCTCCCTTGAGATCCAGAAGTGTATAATCTTATACCTCAGGCTGATTTCATGGGTGTGCAGACTGTTCTAGTAGATATTTAGCTCACTTTAGGGGACCAGTTGAAACAGGTTCTCTTCTCTGCCATCTTGTCCCTCCTACCTATTACTTAATTAATTACCTTATTTTATTTAAGCATAAATAGTTTTAAGACTTTTGCTGACAACTGTTCACCTAATGTATTTTCCATATCTTGAGATATCTATGATGATTCAACCAATATTTGGTTGGAGTACACAGGAGTAAATAGTTTCTGAATTCCTGTATGTTTAAATATGTAGCACTTTGATGGCGATAGTCCACAGATGTAGTGACTTAGTAGAGGATTCTGGCATTGATATCATTTTCTCTCAGTAGTCTGTAGTCCTATCATCGGCTCTGGAGTAGTAGATAAAATATCTGTAAGTAAAGTTTTCTTTGGGCCTGAAGTTTGGTTAAGATATCTATTTACCCTGAAAAGTAGGGATACTGTTATTATGTCTAAGTGTAAATCTTTACAATTAAGTTTTCTAGAAGTTATTGAATTTTTCAAAAATAAAGTCTTTTTTAAGCTTAGGGCAATTCTCATATGTTCAATTATCATCTCAGTTATTTGCATATGAGATTTCCTCACCTGTTCTCCTTTTATTTTTCCCTCATGAATTTCATTTCCATATATATTACAGACAGAAAGAAAAAACACTATTAATATATATTTATTTAATCTTCCTCAATAAGATTGCTGTTCTTAATAGGAAGAAATCCTGTTTTTCAGTTGATCTACTGACCTTAAAATTTTGTTTCAGAGAACCTTTGTGAATATTTTTTAGTTTTTTCATTATTTTTTGTTGTTTGCTGTTAATTTCCTTGCAATTGAATCTTGTCTTTATAATTTAATGTGCTTCAGGGAGAGACTTGTTCTGAATGTCTGCCTTGAACATTTGTCTTCATTGTTCATGTTAACATCTTCACTTAATGAACTGTAATTATTTTCTCTTCCTGATCATGATTTTTGAGTTCAGTGAGGCTCAGTGCATTATTTTATGATTCCTTTCTCAGTGGCAAATGAGTGATAAGTAGAATATGTGATGGATTCCTTTCTGGGAACTGGTAGAATGAGCTTGGTAGAGAATGATTCCGTTACTGATGTACATGGAAGAATTTCACATCCCAAGATTTCCTAGTTCTCCAAGCAGTAAGAATAATGACAATCAACTTATAAAAGCAGTTTACCTATATGTCACTTTTAGTCAACTAGCTGGATCTAGTAGGTCCTTTCACAATAACCCCAGCTAAATTATAGACATACCTAGCCCCTTTCTAAGAGAATTTACTAGCATCTTCCTGCTCAAACTTCAGGAAATCTTGATCTCTTCATTATTTGCCTCATATCTGGAAGAAATATACAATGACTATGAACTCTGATTTACAATCCATACAAAGAAAAATAAAGTTCCATGTTTTTTTCTTTCTTATAGATACAGGGAGAAACTCTGAGTTCAGACAAATGTTCTGGACTCTGCCAAATTTTATCATCCTGTAAAAGAATTTAGGAAGAAAAATGAAAGCAGATAGCAACAAATAAATTTATGTGCCCAGGTATAGTTATGAGTTTTTGGAATGTATTACTCAGTTAATTCTTATATTGACCTCAATAATAGGAACTATTATCTTCATTTCTGTGTGAGCAAACTGAGCCATAGAGACATTTTGTAAATTGGCCAACATCTCACATAGCTGGTTGGGTAGAAGAAATATGATTAAACCAAGGAAGTATAAATCATGAGCTAAACCATCATGCTATATTACTTATTTCATTAGCTTCCGATCAGTTTATTTCCATCTGAATACAACATCCACAAAACATAAACCCTTGTAATTTGTCTATTTTATCCATATTTAATCTTGGGGAAAAAAAAGACTTTTGTTAAGACTTGAGAATATGAACAAGACAGCTCAAGCTTTTAAAAGCTTACCGTTTAATGGGCTTGATAGGACATAAAATGAATATTCAAACTCGAATTCCAACTCTGTTAAATGGAAGTGTGTGTATGTGTCTATGTGTGTGTATAAAGAAAGAAATTAAAACATTTACACAAAACATTTTTAAAATGTTTACAAAGCAGCTTGTTTTATCAATTTAGCTATTAATCTACCTAAAAGATGCCAGCAGATACTTAAAATAAAGTGGATAATGGCAGTAATGACATTTAAATACTGTAGATTTTACTTTAGTGCCTAGGTAATATTGGCATCTGGGGCTGAATAATCCTTTCATGGAGGATTTGTACTGTCTACTATAGAATGTTTAGCACCAACCTTGTTCTTCACCCACTATATGCCAGCAACACCCACTCCTCAGGCGTGACAACCAAAAATATCTCCAGACATTGCCAAACATCCTTTGGGAGAGAAATTGTCCTTAGTTAAGAACCATTGTTCTAGTTTTCTTTTTCAGGGATAACATCATTGATATTAACAAGAAAGAAGTTATATGTTTAAAGATTTTAATGGAGGAAAAGGCCCATTTAAAATTTTAAGTAATCTAAGTGTTAGTCTACCAGTGCCAGGTTATCTCAGGCAGGTTTAATGATCATTCTTTAGCAGAAATCATCATTTCTAAGTGCTGTTAATTCATAATCTCTACAGGACCACTCACAAGATTCTCTCTCTGTCTCAAGTTACACCGGTCTTGTCTTCTGCTTAGTTTCTTGAAACAATATCTGCAATTCATCATGTGGATAAATGCATTCACCTTGGTTCTGGTATTTCTTCTAGCTGGAATTAAAGTGTCAGTCCCCATGGCTGGTTGGGCGTCCAACAATAATTTGACACACCATCCAGAGAAGTTGTCTTATAGGAGACTAACTCTTCAGTATTTGATAGGTCTTTGGGTCTGAGAGCAGAGCATCTACTGAAATAAGAAGAAAACAAAGGCTAAGGTTTATGCCTCAGTCTTTGTCTATTGAAACTCTGACTTTAACATTGGTGGTTTTTTCTGCTACAAACTAACTTGCAGCCCTCAGTCAGCTGTTTCTAAGCCTCCCATACAGCCATTTCAGTTTGCTCACTACTGACAAAGAGCTTTCATATCAAAGAAAGGCAGTAGATTAGTCACATTTTTAGCACAAATATGCAATATGCAAACTTTGTGGCACCAGAGTTTTGCATGAATTAATTCAGATGGTGTTTAGTATAGTACCCAGCACTCAATAAGGCATATCAGTAAAGCCACACCCTTATTAAATCTTCAAACTTCTTAATTCTATGTTAATTCCTAGGGCTTTTATAGTAAGTTGATCACAAATCAATGTTACCTAGTATAGCCATAGATAGTTTTGTGAGTTACTGGAGTGGCCACACATATTGACTAATAATTTTTTTTTTTTTTTTTTTTGAAGAGGGAGAAAGAAAGAGCACACTTGAGTGGGGGGGGGAGGGCAGAGGAAGGAAGGAAAGAATCTTAAGCAGACTCCACACTCAGTACAGAGTCTGATGCAAGGCTCAGTCTCATGACCTGAGATTATGATTTCAACCAAAATCAATGGTTGGATGCTTAACTGATTGAGCCACCCAGGCTCCCATAGACAACATTTTAATTTAGAAGAGAGGCTCCCTTCTGTTTGACATATTACAGTTCTCTCTAACAGTCAACTGTACCATTGGAAAAAAAATTTGTTTATTGCTTTATACACAGTATCCAAGCTTGCCCCTAAGTGTTTACCTATGTTTCATTTAAGGAAAAGTACCAGGCAGTATGATATGACTCAAACCCTAAATAAAATATTTAAAATAAAAATAACACACATAAGGTCCTAATATACCCCTGCTGCTTCTTTTTTAAATAAGAGAAGTTACTGCTACTCCTAACATCTCTACTTAGTTTGCAATAGTCCAAATTTTACTGTTTTCTTGGACAATAAATTCTCTTCAAAAATTTTATGTCTAATGCCAGACATAGTAACTCTCAAGCTGTGAGATCCATTTGTCATATCCTTGAAATTAGTTCCAGGTCTAAAGCAAGAATAACAGGCATGTATAATCTTCCATTACTTGAAAGCCAAACACAGGTTTTGAATGGGAAAAAAAAAAAAGATATTTCTTATCAGCCATAATCCTGAGTGCTCAAAGTAATACATGTGTCCTTATAACTGGTTCTGTGTTACATACATATAATATGATTATTTTACAGTGTTGTAACTATAAAAGACCTTTTTAAAAATCTGTTAAAAAGAAATTTGAAATTAGAGATTGTTGGTAAGTGGAATTGGTTTCATCATGCCCAGTTAAGGCATCAATGTTCCTGATACAGGTAAATAGTGTCTATTGTCCTTGGATCTAGAGTTTCAGTTCTGAGTTCATTACTCATTAGTTATATTATTTTGGCCAAGTCTTTTTTTTTTTTTTCTCTAAGCTTTAGTTTTCCGAATGTGTTCTCTATAAAAACAGAAACAATAATATAGATACATAGTTATATAGAGATACAGAGACAGATAGAGGATAGATAGATAGATGATAGTTAGTAAGATGATAGATAGATATTTACTGTGAGAGATTCATTCCCACAATTATGAAGGCTGAGAAGTCCCATGATTTACTGTCTATAAGCTGGGGGCCCAAGAAAGTTAGTGAAGTGGAGTTCCAGTCTAAACCTGAAAGTCTGGGAACCATGGGAACCAATGTTACAAATTTCAATCTGAGTCCAATGGTGTATCAGTGTCTATGAGTAGGAGAAGATGAATGTTCCAGGTTGAGAGCAAATGTATAAGATCTTAATAATGATCATATCACTTCACATTCTCCCCACACATCTGTGCAAGACAGATTATAAAAATAGATTCATAGGGCAGTTCTATTTTCAACATTTTGAGGAACCTCCATGCTGTTTTCCAGAGGCCAGCAATTGCACTACTGGGAATTTACCCTAAAGATACAAACGTAGTGATCCAAAGGGGCACGTGCACCCGAATGTTTATAGCAGCAATGTCCACAATAGCCAAACTATAGAAAGAACCTAGATGTCCATCAAGAGATGAATGGATCAAGAAGATGTGGTATATATACACAATGGAATACTATGCAGCCATCAAAAGAAACGAAATCTTGCCATTTGCGACAACATGGATGGAACTAGAGCGTATCATGCTTAGCGAAATAAGTCAAGCGGAGAAAGACAACTATCATATGATCTCCCTAATATGAGGGAGTGGTGATGCAACTTGGGGGCTTAAGTGGGTAGGAGAAGAATCCATGAAACAAGATGGGATAGGGAGGGAGACAAACCATAAGTGACTCTTAATCTCACGAAACAAACTGTGGGTTGCTGGGGGGAGGGGGGTTGGGATAAGGGGGGTAGGGTTATGGACATTGGGGAGGGTATGTGCTTTTGGGTAAATTGGAAGGGGAGATGAACTATGAGAGACTATGGACTCTGAAAAACAATCTGAGGGGTTTGAAGTGGTGGGGGGGTGGGAGGTTGGGGTACCAGGTGGTGGGTATTATAGAGGGCACAGCTTGCATGGAGCACTGGGTGTGGTGAAAAAATAATGAATACTGTTTTTCTGAAAATAAATAAATTGGGGGAAAAAAAACAAAAAAACAAAAAAAAACAAAACAAAAAAAAATAGATTCATGAAGCTTTTAAAAAGAAGTGTACTTGAGTTAGTAGTTATTTAGGAGATGGGGTAGTCTAGACATTATATTGCTTTCAATCTAGCATTGGGTCTCAAATTATCAAATAAAGTAACCATTTCTGGCAAACATATACCTGACTCTAGAACCAAATCCAGCCCAACTGCATGTATATGTGTGTGGGAATTCAAAGAGTTGTTTTCCTCTTACTGTAAACCTTTATATTCTCCAGGAAGTTTTACAATGAAATATCCCTTATTGAGTATAGTCAAAGAAAAGGAATTTCCTCTCCTAATCCTCAAGTACTCAACTCTGTAATAGTGTAGTGGGGTCGACCTTAACTTGTTTACTTCCATGTGGCAAAGCACACCAGGCATGACTTATTTTGTCAACTTTTGTTCCTCCAAGTACTTTCTCTCCCTTCTGCAGTAAGGTGAGTAAAGTCATCCACGCAGCTGGCCAGCCTGGGGGTATGCCCAGCAGAGCCTGTTTTCTCTTTAAAAACAAACAAACAAACAAACAAAGATTTTATTTATTTTATTTATTTATATGAGAGGGACAGAGAACATGAGCAGAGGAGAGTGGCAGAGAGAGGGGAAGAAACAGACTCCTCACTGAGCAGGGAGCCCGATTCAAGACTGGATCCTGAGATCATGACCTGAGCTGAGGGCAGAATTTTAACCAACTGAGCCACCCAGGTGTCCCCAGAACCAGTTTTATCTCACAATATATAGGCACATCTGAGCAAATGAATCCAAATCCATTACTCTTTTTATAATAAGAAGCAGGAGGTCCCACTTTAATATCAAGTCGAAGCCATGTTTTCTAATCTAGCTTTTATTATACTCTATCTTTCTACTGGGAAATCAGAAACTTGCTCATTTGTTAACATGATATTTTCCATTTCACTATTTTCTTTGCTTGCATATCCTGTGTTGGAAAGAGACCAGAGGAGAATTAAGTGGCACCGCAAACCTGTTACAGCTTTCATAATATTCTGCATTAATAGCAGTTACAGCAGAGTTTTCTCCCCAAGCAGGAGCAGGAAGGCAGTCAGAGCCTCAGCTCCATGAGTTGTCAAGGTTTTACCAGTATGTTTTGGCAACATGGAAGTTCACTAACAAGGCAAAATACAAACATAGTTGGCAAACAATGTCTTGAATTAGAATTTCCTGAAGTTAACAGTGGCAGATTTGGACCTCAAGAGTACACTTAGATTATGGTCATCCTGGCAAAAACAGTATATTATGGGCAAGCTAAAGAAATCCTTCCATTTATCAGAAAAACTTGCAGGAAGAAACTTCTGCAAAGTACTAGGATTACTACTAGTAAATTAGGATGTAGCCGTTTAGAGACTTTTTCTTTCTTACATGACCTTACTGTGTTTCTGAAATGGATGTTTATTTTCCCTAAGGGTGTTCCAATAAAAATTAGAACACAACAGCAACTGTAGAACATTTTCTAAAGATTATTTTATTTACCATTTGATACACCCAACCTTGTGAGTGGATGAGGAGAGGCAATATTACCTCTGTCACTATAAAGGTCATTCATTTAATAAATGACATATCTGGAAGAACCACATGTCATAGCATCCCTTAGCCTTATACCACACTGACACGGAATAATTTCAAGTTGCTTTTTATTTCTCTCTCTTTTTTTTCCAATTTATTTATTTTCAGAAAAACATTATTCATTATTTTTTCACCACACCCAGTGCTCCATGCAAGCTGTGCCCTCTATAATACCCACCACCTGGTACCCCAACCTCCCACGCCCCCGCCACTTCAAACCCCTCAGATTGTTTTTCAGAGTCCACAGTCTCTCGTGGTTCACCTCCCCTTCCAATTTACCCAAATTCCCTTCTCCTCTCTAATGCCCCTTGTCCTCCATGCTATGCTTTTTATTTCTATTTAAAATTCTGGAGGTCCGCATATAGTTGAAGCTGGGCACTGGCTTTGAATTGTTAATCAAATACCCTGTTGTTCTCATCATTCCCTCATTATACTCTGATTTGTTGTGCTTTGGGAAAACTGTCAGAAATGTCATGTTACATGATTCCTAAACATCTTTCAATGAGGTGGATTGTCACCTACAGGATGATAGCAGAATAAATGCACTTAAGAACTTTGCCCAGAAATGAGCTAGAGGTCTATGGCAAATGATGCATGTTTTAATTGCAAAAGCTATTGTTAGTTTACTCAGACTTTTTACAGGAGAAATAGACAATACAGTATAGTAACAGAGTCTGAACATCTTTGAACCAGACCAATCTTCATTTAAATTCCACGTTGCTTTCTGCTGGCTATTTGAGAAAGTTCCTTAACGTCTCTGGAGCTTTTTCTTCTTTATTATATATATATACTATATATATATATAAAATAGTTCACTGAGCAAATTTAAGTATCAAATGAGATGATCTATGTAAAATATTTAGCACAGTAGCATGTGAAATATTTAAAATAGCTTTATTATTATATTAATAGTACATTTATATTATAATTGCATAAGTATAATAAGTTATAGAATTCAATCAACACATCTTCAGTTATTTTTTTTTCCAATTTATTTATTTTCAGAAAAACAGTATTCATTATTTTTTTCACCACACCCAGTGCTCCATGCAAGCTGTGCCCTCTATAATACCCACCACCTGGTACCCCAACCTCCCACCCCCCCGCCACTTCAAACCCCTCAGACTGTTTTTCAGAGTCCATAGTCTCTCATGGTTCATCTCCCCTTCCAATTTACCCAAAAGCACATACCCTCCCCAATGTCCATAACCTTCCCCCCTTCTCCCAACCCCCCTCCCCCCAGCAACCCACAGTTTGTTTCGTGAGATTAAGAGTCACTTATGGTTTGTCTCCCTCCCTATCCCATCTTGTTTCATGGATTCTTCTCCTACCCACTTAAGCCCCCATGTTGCATCACCACTCCCTCATATCAGGGAGATCATATGATAGTTGTCTTTCTCCGCTTGACTTATTTCGCTAAGCATGATACGCTCTAGTTCCATCCATGTTGTCGCAAATGGCAAGATTTCGTTTCTTTTGATGGCTGCATAGTATTCCATTGTGTATATATACCACATCTTCTTGATCCATTCATCTGTAGTTATTAAAATGTGTCAAGCATCATGATAAGTTTAAAGAATTGGAATATAAACAAATGTTTTGTTTATAAGACTGTGGAGAAGATAAACATTAATCAAATAATCATACAAAGTAATATAAAATTACAGTTGTGATTAGTAATAAGGATAATAAGGAGAATATATCATGTTAATTAATTGAATCTTTATACTAATATTAAAATTAAATTAATTTTAAAAATAAGAGTTTTATGGGTCTTTTTGAGAATTTTAATATTTTCCTGAGTATAAGAAATCAATAATGTTTTTAAAACAAAGTGTTAATATGATTAATCATTTGTGTCAAAAATTTGCCTTTAATTATAGCCTGAGGAACAGACAATAGAAGAACAAGAATGGGTAAGAGGACAAATATTACAATCCAGCCTACAGATGATGCCAGATTTTGGTTGTAGATATTGAGTCAAAAGATTTAAAAAAAAAATTATGATGTAAGTTGACTGAACTTGGTAATCCATGAATAAAGATGATGGAAAAGAGTTGTCAGTGATGACCCAGCTACAGAGATGCCTAATGGGATGGATCATGATGGCATTATAGTCGCATTGATATTAATTAGTAATAATTAATAATGAAAATTATATATTTGGAAAAGAACCTGTTAACTTAAGGACTGTGAACTATCACCTTTACCCATCCTACTGGGATTAAATATGTCCTTCGGAAATGTAAGTCATGGCTCAAAATGTATTAGAACAGATTAGAGAGGAGATGAGAGAAATGCCATTGTTTCTAATACTCTCTGATCTCGAGAATTGCAAAGGTCAAAAACCTATAGGTAGTAGTTCTACTTCTCTTTAAGCTGAAGTAAATGGGGTCAGATTTACTTTCTGCTTAAAGCAACAACAAGGAAAGGCAATATGAAATAATAGTTTTAAAGCCACTGGTCTTTAGGTAAATTTAATAATCCTTGAGAGATAAGAAACAAATAAGATAAGCCTCTATGGCCATTCAAACATATAGGCCAAAATGGTTTATAGGTTTGGTCCAAGGAGCCTGAAACCAGACAGACTCCAATGTACTCCCTGATTTGTGGAAACAGAGTTGGGTATATGGAAAAACCAAGATAGCTTGTGATCACAAAAAAAGACTAGAGAAGAGAGAACTGTCCAGAGAAAATGATTTCAGAAAATTGGAGAGTTCCCCATGAGTATTTACTGCCTACTGATCAGCATATTAAGGAAAATAGCACTCAAACAGGTTTTAGGTCAGAATATTTGGTATTCATGCAGGACTTTGAATAGTGTCTGTTCCCAGCAATTATACTGAAGAGCCTCAGGACACATGAACATGGGGTCATACACAGGGTCTTGCCTCAGTAGTGGGGGAATAACTCACCCTTCAGAGATCATTGCTCTGGTGTCACCTAACAAATATTAAAAGCAGGACCTAAAAAGATCAAACTGTTTCTAAGTAACCTAACAGCATTCCAGACAAAGCTTAAGAATTGTATAGGAATATAAAATAAGCCAGCACCAAACAAGCTAAAAATTGTCTCTTTTTTTTTTTTTTTAAAGATTTTATTTATTTATTTGACAGACAGAGATCACAAGTAGGCATAGAGGCAGGCAGAGAGAGAGAGGAGGAGGAAGCAGGCTGGCTCCCTGCTGAGCAGACAGCCCAATGCGGGACTCCATCCCAGGAACCTGGGATCATGACCCGAGCCGAAGGCAGTGGCCCAACCCACTACAGTAAAAAATAAGACAAATAAATGAGGAAATATCACTTATAATGATAAAAAAATTAATCCATTGAAACCTGCCCTGAGCTAAAAAATGTTAGAATTAGCCAACAAGTACATTAAAACAGTTATTGTAGCCCTATCCATATGTTCACAAAGTTAAGTAGAGTATAGAAAGTATATAAAGAAACCAAACTAAAATTCTACCCTTGCCAACCACAATGTGCAAGAGGAAAAAGTATCTAGATAGGATTAATATCTACTAACCATTGCAGAAGAAATGATTAATGAACTTACAAAGAGGGCAATAATATACTTAAAAAATAAACAGAATAGAAAAAAATTTAAAAATAAATAAAAATTAATAGAAATCTATGGGATTTCTATGGGACAACTTCAAGTGGTTTAATATATTTAAAATTTGAGTTTTCCAACTAGAGCAAGCATATGCAGAAAGAGAAAACAAAATTAATACATGAAAAAAAATGGTTGACAATATTCAAGTGTTAAGGAACATAGCTAAGAAATTCAAGAACTCTGGGATCAAGACAAGGAAGGACTGTTTTAATTATTATGGATTTATAATATATTTTGCAATCAGGAAGTATGATGCCTCTAGCTTTGCTTTATCTCTCAAGTTTGCTTTGGGTATTCTGGGTCTTTTGTTGTTTCAAATGAATTTTAGAATGAATTTTACTATTTCTTTAAAAAAGTTTTGAATGGAAGAAAATATTTGCAAACTATATACCTAAAATGATTTTAAAATCCAAAATATAAGAAACTCAAACAATTCAATAATTGAAAAAAAAAGACCCAATTTAAAAATGGACAAAAAAACTTTGAAAAGACCTTTCTTCAAGGAAAATATACAAATAGCAGGTAAATGGGGAGGTAATCAATATCACTGTGCATAAGGGGAATACAAATCAAAACCACAAAGAGATGTCCCCTCACTCTTTTTAGGATGGTTATTACCCAAAGAACAAAAATAGTTAAGTGTTGCTGAGGATTGGGAGAAATTGAAAGCCCAGTACACTGTTGGTGGGAATGTAAAATGGTACAGCTGCTATGGAAAAGAGTATGGAAGATGTGGTCCATATACACTATGGAGTATTATGCCTCCATCAGAAAGGATGGATACCCAACTTTTGTAGCAACATGGACGGGACTGGAAGAGATTATGCTGAGTGAAATAAGTCAAGCAGAGAGAGTCAATTATCATATGGTTTCACTTATTTGAGGAGCATAACAAATAGCATGGAGGACAAGGGGAAATGGAGAGGAGAAGGGAGTTGAGGGAAATTGGAAGGGGAGGTGAACCATGAGAGACTATGGACTCTGAAAAAACAATCTGAGGGTTTTGAAGGGGTGGGAGGTGGGAGGTTGGGGGAAACCAGGTGATGGGTATTGGAGAGGGCACGGATTGCATGGAGCACTGGGTGTGGTGCAAAAACAATGAATACTGTTACGCTGAAAAAAAAAAAAGAGTATGGAAATTTCTCATCTCAAAATACTAAAAATAGAATATTGGGGCACCTGGTGGCCCCATCTGTTAAGCGTCTGCCTTCAGCTCGGGTCATGATCCCAGTGTCCTGGGATAGAGCCCAGAGTAGGGCTCTCTGCTGGGCGGGGAGCCTGGTTCTTCCTCTCCCTCTGTGCTCTCTCTCTCTGTGTCAAATAAGTAAATAAAATCTTTTCAAAAATAAAAAAAGAAGAATCTCCACACTGTTCTCCAAAGAGGCTGCACCAACTTGCATTCCCACCAACAGTGTAAGAGGGTTCCCCTTTCTCCACATCCTCTCCAACACATGTTGTTTCCTGTTTTGTTAATTTTGGCCATTCTAACTGGTGTAAGGTGATATCACAATGTGGTTTTAATTTGAATCTCCCTGAGGGCTAATGATGATGAACATTTTTTCATGTGTCTGATAGCCATTTGTATGTCTTGATTGGAGAAGTGTCTGTTCATATCTTCTGCCCATTTTTTGATGTGTTTGTCTGTTTCGTGTGTGTTGAGTTTGAGGAGTTCATTATAGATCCTGGATATCAACCTTTGTCTGTACTGTCATTTGCAAATATCTTCTCCCATTCCGTGGGTTGCCTCTTTGTTTTGTTGACTGTTTCCTTTGCTGTGCAGAAGCTTTTGGTTTTGATGAAGTCCCAAAGTTTATTTTCGCTTTTGTTTCCTTTGCCTTTGGAGACATACCTTGAAATAAGTTGCTGTGGCTGATATCAAAGAGATTACTGACCTATGACCCTGCAATTGCACTCCTGGGTATTTACCCCAAAGACACAGATGTAGTGAAAAGAAGGGCCATCTGTACCCCAATGTTTATAGCAGCAATGGCCACGGTCACCAAACTATGGAAAGAACCAAGATGCCCTTCAACGGATGAATGGATAAGGAAGATATGGTCCATATACACTATGGAGTATTATGCCTCCATCAGAAAGGATGAATACCCAACTTTTGCAGCAACATGGACGGGACTGGAAGAGATTATGCTGAGTGAAATAAGTCAAGCAGAGAGAGTCAATTATCATATGGTTTCACTTATTTGTGGAGCATAACAAATAGCATGGAGGACAAGGGGCATTAGAGAGGAGAAGGGAATTTGGGTAAATTGGAAGGGGAGGTGAACCATGAGAGACTATGGACTCTGAAAAACAATCTGAGGGATTTGAAGTGGTGGAGGGGTGGGAGGTTGGGGTACCACGTGGTGGGTATTATAGAGGGCACGGATTGCATGGAGCACTGGGTGTGGTGAAAAAATAATGAATACTGTTTTTCTGAAAATAAATAAATTGAAAAAATAATAAAATAAAAAAGAAATAGAAATGTAATTACTACATGACCTACCAATCCCATATCTGGGTATATATTTAAAATAATTGAAATCAGAATTTGAAGAGAGCTGCTCTTCCATAATTACTATAGCATTTTTCATAATAACTAAGATATGGAAATAACCTAAATGTTTATTGATGGATGAATGGATTAAAAAATGTGGTGGCTCCTGGGGGTCTCTGTTGAGTAAGCACCTGCCTTGACTCAGGTCATGATCCTGAGGTCCTGGGATGAGTCCTGAATCAGGGTCTTGGCTCAGTAGGAAGTCTGCCTCTCCCTCTCCCCTTCCCCTTGCTTGTGCTCTCTCTCGCTCTCTTTCTTTTTCTCTCTTTCTCAAATAAACAAATAAAATATTTTTTTAAATGTGATATATTCACACAATGGAATATTATTCAAACTTAAAAAAGAAAGAAGTCTTCCCATGTAGGAGAAACTGGAAGACATCATGCCAAGTGAAATCAGCTAGTCACAGGAAGATAAATACTGCATACTTTTCACTTATATGAGACATATAAAATCATCAAACTCACAGGAAAGGGGAATGGAGTGGTATTTTCCAGAGGCTGAGAAAGGGAGAATGGGGGATTGCTGTTTAACAGATATAAAGTGGTGGCTATTGCAAGGTGGATAAGTTCTAGGGATCTGTTGCACCCATTATGTCTGTGGTAACAATACTGTATCATGTACTTAAAAACTGTTAAGATAGTTGGTCTAGTGTTAAGTGTTTTAACCACAATAAAAATCAAATAAATAAAAAGAAATACAATCTAACATAAAGACACAAATAGATTAAATGTAAGAAGAAGGAAAAATATACTAATACAAGTCAAAAGAAAGAAGAGTGGTTATGTTAATATAAAGCAAAGGTGATTTCAGAACAAAGAGTGCTACCAAGGATAAAGACTCTCTAATAACAATAATTTTCTCAATTTATCAAGAGTACGGCAAATCTTAAGTGTGTGCACTGAGTAGCAAGACTTCAAAATACCTAAAGTAGAAACTGATGGAACTACAAGGAGAAATAGATAAATCAAAATATATAAGATATTTCAATACCCTTCTCTCAATAACGATGGGACAAGAGAGAGGAAGTATTGCATGGAGCACTGAGTGTGGTGCATAAACTATGAATGTTGGAAAACTGAAAAAAATAATAAAATAAAATTTAAAAAAAAGGAAAAGAGATATGGTTATTATAGTTTTTTTCAACAGTATCAAACTTAACTTGACCAACATTTATAGAGTGCTCTGTTCTACAACAATAAAATACATATGCTTCTCAAATACACATAGAACATTTATGGTCCCATCTTAATGGACCATATTCTGGGTCATAAAGTATGTCCCAATAAACTTTTAGAAGATTTAAACCCTATAGGATATAGTCTTTGACAACAATGAAATTAAATCAGCTAGTAATCTCAGGAAGATACTTTAAAGATACACTTTAAAAATCTCCAAATATGTAGGAACCAGATAAAATACTTCTAAATAACCCATCACTTGAGAAGAAATCAAAGGGAAAATTAGAAAATATTTTGAAGGGCACCTGTGTGGCTTAGTCGTTAAATGTCTGCCTCTAGTTCAGGTCATGATCCCAGGGTCCTGGGATGGAGCCCCACATCAGGCTCCCTGCTTGGCAGGAAGACTGCTTCTCCCTCGTCAACTCCCCCTGCTTGTGTTCCCTCTCTCACTGTGTCTTTCTGTCAAATAAATGAAATCTTTAAAAAAAAAAAAGAAAATATTTTGAACTTAATAAAAGTCAAAACACAACATATAGAAATTTATAAAATCCTGTTAAAAAAGAGCATACATGAAGAAATTTATGGCAGTAAAAAAATTAGAACTATATCAGAAAATAAAAAAGGTATTTGTAATTTTAACCTTAGGCTGCTCCTTAAGAAACTACAAAATCAAACCCAAAGTGAGTAAAGGAAGGGAAACCATAAAGATTATAGTGAATATCAATGAAATACAAACTGAAAAATAAAATAAGAAAAAATCAATAGAAACAAAATTTGATTCTTTAAGATCAATAAATTGATAAACTTTTAACACATTCATCAGGAAAAAGAGGAAGACACAAATTACCAATATCAGGATTTAGAGAATTGATATCACTACAAATTCTATACATATTAATGTGATAAGAGGTATGACAGGAAATGACAATAAATCGGACAACACAAATGAACAAAATCCTTGAAACACACAAGTCTCAGTCTGGAAGAGATGAAGAAACTGAACAGGACCATATATATGAGGAAATAGAAATTGTAGTTGAAAACCTTCCCACAAGAGAAACCAATTCTAGTAAACATTTATAAGAAAAAAAACACAGTTTCTATACAAACTCTTCCCAAAAGTTGACAGAGTATGAATATACTTCAACTCATTCTATAAAGAGACCATTCCCTTGAGATAAAAACCAAGAAAAAAATATATTACTACAGGGAAAAAAAAACTGAGTAATAACCATTATCAAAACTATTGCAAAAATTCAAAACAAAATTTTCCCAAACCAAACTGAACGGCATACAAGAAAACTAATTTACAATTTATAATTTACAATGACCAGTGAGGTCATTTTCAGGAAGGCAAGATTGGTTTAATATTCAAATATTAAATAATTCACCATGTAAATGAATCAATAAAACCACATGATCATTTCAATGTACACACAAAAACGCATTTGTCAAAATCCCATACTTGATTCCTTTTCACAAAAGTCTTGGATTAATTGAATTTTCATATTCAAAAATAAACTTCAATCCATGTATCAATCTATATTTAAAAAATTAAAAAGTCGACTATTGATGTAAATGTAAAATCTTAAACTGTAATACTTCTTTTTTTTTTTTTTCTTAAGGATTTTATTTATTTATTTATTTATTTGATAGAGAGACACAGTGAGAGAGGGAACACAAACAGGGTAAGTGGGAGAGGGAGAAGGCTTCCTGCCAAGCACGGAGCCTGATGCGGGGCTCCATCCCAGCACCCTGGGATCATGACCTGAGCTGAAGGCAGAAGTTTAATGACCGAACCACCCAGGCATCCCAAGCTTCCTTGCACTACTGGGAATTTACCCTAAAGATACAAACGTAGTGATCCAAAGGGGCACGTGCACCCGAATGTTTATAGCAGCAATGTCCACAATAGCCAAACTATGGAAAGAACCTAGATGTCCATCAAGAGATGAATGGATCAAGAAGATGTGGTATATATACACAATGGAATACTATGCAGCCATCAAAAGAAACGAAATCTTGCCATTTGCGACAACATGGATGGAACTAGAGCGTATCATGCTTAGCGAAATAAGTCAAGCGGAGAAAGACAACTATCATATGATCTCCCTGATATGAGGGAGTGGTGATGCAACATGGGGGCTTAAGTGGGTAGGAGAAGAATCCATGAAACAAGATGGGATAGGGAGGGAGACAAACCATAAGTGACTCTTAATCTCACGAAACAAACTGTGGGTTGCTGGGGGGAGGGGGGTTGGGATAAGGGGGGTAGGGTTATGGACATTGGGGAGGGTATGTGCTTTTGGGTAAATTGGAAGGGGAGATGAACCATGAGAGACTATGGACTCTGAAAAACAGTCTGAGGGGTTTGAAGTGGCGGGGGGGTGGGAGGTTGGGGTACCAGGTGGTGGGTATTGTGGAGGGCACAGCTTGCATGGAGCACTGGGTGTGGTGAAAAAATAATGAATACTGTTTTTCTGAAAATAAATAAATTGGAAAAAAAAAAACTGTAATACTTCTAGGAAAAAAAAAAAACTGAGAAAACTTATGTGACTTTAAGTAGGACAAAGATTTCTTAGATATGACCAAAAAGCACAACACTTTAAAGTAATAGATCAGTTTGACCTAAGATTAAAAATGTCTACTTTTCTATAAACATGGTTAAAGTAATGAGAGACAAGCCACAGAGTGGGAGAAAATATTTGTAAATCAGGTGTGTATATATATATATATATATATATATATAATACTCAGCATAATATGTATATTATATCAATATATATAATATATTGATGATTATATATAAACAAAAAATCTATTTAAAAAGGTAACCATTTTCTTTTTTAAAAGGGCATAAGTTTTGAACGAACTTTACCAAATAAGATATATAAAGATGTTCATCATTAGTTATTAGAAAACTAAAATTAGGGTACCTGGGTTGCTCAGTTTTTTAGGGGTCTGCCTTCGGCTCATGTCATGATCCTAGTGTCCTAGGACTGAGCCCTGTGTCTTCAGCTCCCTACTCAGTGGTAGAAAAGAAATGTTTCTTCTGCTTCTCCCTCTGCCTGCCCACCCCCACAGCTTATGCTCTCTATCTCTATCGATCCCACTTTCTTCCACAAATAAATAAAATCTTAAAAAAGAAAAAAACTAAAATTAAAGCCACCGTGACATACTACTACCCATGTATTAGGATTGTTACATGTTGAAAACACTGATTATATCAAATACTAGCAGATTTGTTTGTATTAGCCCAAACAGGAAATAACCAGACATCCAATAACAGGTGAATGTATAAACAAAGTTTGGTATATTCGTTTGATAGAATTTCACTCAGAAATAAAAACTAATGAGTTCTTGATACATGCTACATAGTTCTCTAAATAATTATGCTTAGTGAAGCAATCAAACCAAAAAAAAAAAATTTTTAAGTATACATACTCTACAAATCTCCTATATACATTTCTACAAAAAGAAACATAATCACCAGTGAAAGAAATTAATTCAGTGGTTGCTTGGGAATAAAGTGGACAGAGGGGAATTACTAAGGGCATGACAAAAATGTAGGGTGATGGATGTGTTAGTTACCTTGATTCTGTCGATGGTTTTTCCCTACATGCATATGTCAAAATTTATTAGATTATTTAATTTAAATGGGCACACTTTATTGCTTGCCAATAAAATATCAAAAGAAGCTCTTAATTTTAAGAAATGCTGTCCATCAGAAAACATCACAGAGACAGTTGAAAAAAGGAAAAATAAGAAAGCTATGGATTTGTTCAATTAGTAGTAAGTGTTATTCTTAGCCTGATCATTTCCAGCTGGAGGTGCAGAGGTTTCCCACAGGCCAATGGTTGAACCAGCTCTGGGGACTGCAAACTAAAGGCTTGAAGGATTGCAGCGAACACCAGTGTTTCATTACTGGTAACAAGAGAAAAGAATGAAGAGAAAGGAAAATAAAAATATTCAGTTTGATGCAATAATCCCATTAACTTTTTCTTCTTCTGTGTTCTTGCTCCAGAGAATTTATGCTAAAGGTTTAAACCTGCCCGTGATGTCCAGAGCTAAAGGGATATTACATCATGTGTTTGCCAGATGTTGGTCCATCCAGAAGATGCATCATATTTTTGTCTGAATATTTTATACTTATTTTAATTGAAAATATTTATTCAAAGTATAGAATGATTGTCTCCTATTAGGAATTATATAATCTATAGTAATCATTAAAAATTAATGTGTATTAAAAGATATTGAGAATTAAAATTAGCATGAACATATTTCAAGTACTAGCTTGATCACATTGATAAAAACAGCCAAAATTTGCAATACTAAGTAGATCAGAAAAGGCCTTTTTTACTGCCTCTCAAGGATGTTTATCATTAATTTGCATATCATATGTTATCTCCTCTTTCTCTTGTCTTTTTAATACCATAATTGTGATATAACACACCATTCTAGTAACGGGAATAAAAATATATCATTCAAAAGTAACAGGATAAGACTCTGAGTTTTGCACATTATCTTACCAACATTTATATGGAATATTTTCTCCCTAGGCCTTGAGTTTACATGGTACATTTTCTAACTCAAAATACTGTATAAACTAGAACGCATATTAGAAAACTTCAAGGCACATCTTTTCATCTGACAAGTCTATGTTGTTAGGTTTCCCCACTGATCTCATTATCCCTTTCTTCTGTCTCACAACAGGTCTTATGTAGCAATAGGAGAAAATAGCCATAGTTTCCTGACCCCTTTCCTGAAGCTAATCAGTGAATTCCGTAAGCAAGCAAGACCATTTCACTTGCCTCCTGAACTCTTTGACGAGGCTTCTGCTGTTCAGTTAGGTCTAGATAACTGCCTCTATATTACTTCTTCCTAGGTTCTTTAAAGCAATCATTATTGTCATCTTTGTCTGTGTTTATATAAAGCTCTTTTACACACACCTGAAAGACTGAACACCATCTCAACATTTTATTCTATTAGAGAAGAAGAACCTTCAGAGAAAGCAGTGATTTGGGCACCCTACAAATCAGTAAAATTTGAGGATCCATTTAGAGAATATCGGCCATTCTGACAGCCCTTTCAGGCCTTGAACCAGAAGAACCTGTTATCTCAGTGTTCCATAAAATTACTGATTGGAGTAGAGGAAGGAGAATTGTGACTGGAAAATAATAGGAGTAGGAGAAAACACAGTGATAAAGGAAAGGGGAGAAGAGTAAAATGGAACTTGGGGAAGCAGGACAAACAAAACAAAACAAACAAACAAATCCAGGAAATTCTGAGCCCCAGGGCAAGGACACACAAAGATGGCCATCCACACAAAAATGCACATCTGGTAGAATTAATGGTGCTTTTTAAAACTATCTTGCGACCTTGTTTCAGACAAAGTACTCTTAAGAAGTTCATTTCCCAAACCCTGTAATTACTTATTCTGAGGCAAATACTGCCTCAGATTTTTTTTCTTATACAAATTCAGAAAATGTCAAGAGATGAAGTTGGAGATAATCATACTGATATGATTTCAATATAATATAGGCTAGGGTTGCCTGGGTGGCTCAGTGGGCTAAAGACTCTGCTCCAACGGGGATTCCCTCTTTCTCTCCGCCTACCTCTCTGCCTACTTGTGATCTCTGTCAAATAAATAAATAAATAAACTTTTTAAAAACATATATATATATATACAGGCTATATCATTTAGTGTTCAAACCTAGAATTAGCCTACTCTGAAACAAGGCTCTTCCAGGGTGAGCCATAAAGCCTTCTCCACTATTGGAGAAGCCTTGGTGCAGAAAACTGAAATGAGACACACCACAGTCGTAATCTATGAAGTAAATCGTAAGATCAAGAGGCTGCTACTTCTCTGGAAAGCTAAAGAATGAGCAGTGGATCCTGAAGCAAGAGAACCATGGCCTTCCTAATGAAACGAGGTAGCCAGAGTGGAAGGAAGAAAGCCTTTCTTGGCTTTGACTTCCAAAGCTTTTGAAAGCACATTTAATGGGTGAAAACTGACTCATATCTAGAACCCTAGTTGCAAAGGAGTTTTTAAAATGCAGTTTTTAAGCATTAGAAAATCTCCAAATTGAAGACATCTAAAATAAGTTGAGAGGCCCATTGTAAATATCTTAACACATGACGATAATTTTACATTAACAATAGAAAGTAAATATCTCAAGCATTGCTTATGAATGGTACTGTAACTTTGCATAGTTTTTTGGAAGAATTAGATGTGTTTCTTTTTATACTTAATATTTGTGGCCTATAAGAAGTGACTTATAGAAGGCAGAGAGTACCATGTAATTTCTGTTCCAAGAACTTTATTTTGACCATTTCATGATAACATTATGGTCCTCAGAAAACATCTCAGTTTGTGTTAATTTAAATACAATACCTGAAAACTCTTAGGTAAATATGAAAACAATGATTTTCAAATTTGGTATTTTGGTAATTAATATATTTCAAGTCACCTATGAAAAATGCTAAATAATGAGGATGATTTGAAAATAGTGAATGAATGAATATTGCATCTTTCCTATGCTGGCTTCACTTTGCCACTCAGGATATATGACACTTTAATACAAAGTACATTACATGGAGGCCTGTTGGCATGGAAAATTCCCTAGCAAAACTTTATGTGAAGTAACAACTCTCAATGCACAGTAAGATACAGGTCCTCTATAGATTTGGCATTCTCAATTCTGTTTTCTTCTTCACAGTAGAAAATATAAAGCAACACATTCTTCATTTTAGACTCTACTGAAATTATCCACCCAAAAGGTGGTATTTTCTTCATAAAAATTTACATCATCACCATTATTGTTTAGATCCTCACGATCTCTCATCTAGATACTACAATAAATTTCTAACTTATTTTTGACCTCTGATTCTCTCCTCATTCTCACAAAATCATCCTAAAACATAATTCTAGTTCTTTCACTTCTGTGTTCAGCTTTCACTATTTTTAATGGTTCCCCATGTGTACCTCCATTTCTTTAGTCTAACTTCATTAGTTTATCACTGAAAGTCACCCTTGGCACTGTGACTCTCCTATCTTTCCCTTTTCCTTGTCATTTCATGGCATTTGCAAAGTTCAAGTATTATGTTGCCATCACTTCATTTCCGATTTTTTCCCCAACTTCTTCCACCAACACTTATTTTTCATGCTGTCCATTTAACTGGAAAACTTTTTTTTTTCTTTTCCATCTCCTACTGATGGACTGTGTTCATCCTTCACAAATCAGCTCAAGTGTTAATTACCTCCTTTAGGTTTCTTTCGCCATCATCCTAACCCAAAATGATGTTTTTCCTCTGAAATTTTAAAGACATACATATTTCAGGGTCTCTTATGGCATGTGACAATCTCTCTTGTTCAATAAGTATTTTGTGTCCTCTTCTATGCTACCAGCTAATGAGGAGAGATATTGTCTCTGTTTATGCTCCCATAATGCTCACATCAGGACATATGCTGAGTAGACAGTAAGTTACTACTAATTTAATACATACATTCATGAATCATGCTAGAGAATGAAACAATTTCTATTTATTGAAAACATGAAAACAACTTTATATCAGTCTTTTTTCTACTTTTTCCTTCCCCTGACATCCTACAGAAAGTAGCTTGAAGCAGTTTTGCAATTTTCTAACTAAGAAATAATTCATACATAGGGTTTTTCTTATTACTTCACATAACCCACTTTGTAGAATTCTGAGCTTTCATTATGAATCAGAGTTCAAGGTTTTGAATTTATGGGGGAAATGGTATTGGGGATTATATGAAAAAAATCAATGCACAGCCAGCCTTTAAAATGGCATTTTATAAACTACATAATTGTACATTTGCACTAATTTATTCCGTCTTCTTTTTCTTAGAAGTACTTAAAATAGGTTACTATTTGTCATATTATAAGAGATTTATCACACTAATTTTTAAGACATAAGATATTTCTTATGAACATTTAAAAAATAAGTAAATAGAAAAGCATACCTTTCCATTTCAAGTCAGGAACACTGATGAAAAGTAGAATAAAAAAAGTAGAATAAACCCCCAATATGCACACACACAATATACAAGCACAAATAATTACTACTTTATACAATTACTTGAAACATTGGATTTTAGATAATAATATCAAAGTGTACAGAATAACCTACATGTATAATTTTAGTGTTTTTAAAATTAGATTGCCATGATATGGAAACTTGAAATAATGTGCGTGTGTGTGTGTGTGTGTGTGTGTATGTGTGTGTGTGTATACAAACACATAAATATCTCACTTTGGGAGGGAGTCAGATTTATTTTATTGTCATTCACCCAGAATGTTGAAAGCCAGTTTTCAAAGAAGAATACTGAATGCAAATATAATGTGATTTAAAAACCAATAAAAGAAAACACCGTGAGTTGCCTTGATTGAATACCTATTGACGTATTAGGCTAAGACTTAGAAGCTGAACATTATATGCAGGACAACACTGTAAATGGGAAATTTTGGAGACTTTTTTTTATTTTTTTGAAAAGCTAAGCATAATCTTATTATTTACATTCTCAGAATGTTAAATCAAATTCTCTCTTCAGCAGCTTCCTTAAGATATTCTTCCCTTCACTGACACTTATGACCACATATACATAGTCATTATTCTCACCATCATGACCCAAATAGCTTTTTAACCTGCCTTCAGCACAGCCCCTGCCAACTCTTTCTCCCACAGTGCATTATAAGTGATCGTTTAAAATTGCAAATGCGATAGAAATTTCTGTATTTCCAATGTTTTAATAAATGTCCATTTTCATCAAAATGAACTCCAAAGTCATCCTGGAATACAAGGCCTTTCATGACCTCAGTCATACCGACATTACTCAGCCTCAATTTTTACCATTCTTTGATTTTGTTTGAACAATTCAACAATATGTATCCTACCTGATTCCAAATAGCTTTGTGACGATTCTATTCTCTAAAGACTTAGAAAACAGCTATACACTTGGCCAAAAGGAATTAGTTACTAACAAGTCATCTTTCTCTTAGGGAGTTTACTAACTTATTTTAAATTATGATAAGTTAAAAAAAGACTTAATATGTCATTTTGGGACAAGCATAGTAAAAAAGTTTAATGAAAATTTAATAGTTCAATTATTCTACAAATATATATTAAAGACTTATGATAGATCAAGCATAAGTCCTAAAGGATTTAGGATTCTAAGACCAAAAAAACACTCCTGAAGAAATCACGTTTCTCAGAACAGAGAGGTTGGACTTCATGGTCATATAATAAGGCTAGTGGATCCAGAGGGATATTCCTGTAGAGACTCGGTATTTCTTTCTTTCTTTCACAGCTTTAGCAATGGTTTTCTTGTCTAGTTTGTTTCTTGCTTCATATCATTTTGCTTTGTTGTTTAATGTGGGTTAGTGATATTGAGAGAAACTAAGGTATTTTCAATGAAAGTGAAGATGGTCTTCTCAGCCCTTGCTGAGGTCAGAATGACTATAGAAAAGATGGTGGTGGTTCCAGAGTGGAAGGTAAGGGCATGAGGAAGGTAAGTGAAGACTCAAAACAGACCTAAAAGTAACTGTTAAGAGTGACAGGAGAGAAAGAGACTGTGGCATGAACTGAACTAGGAGTAGAATTAAAAAACAAGACAGAAAAGAAACCAAGAAAGTCCTCAAATACATCACAGGCAGGACACTTTGAAAGCAGAGTGTAAGTCAACCCTGAGTTCTCTTTGAAAAAAGCTCTCTGAAAACACAAAGATCTCTTCCTGAATTCCTGATTTCACACAGAATTTCAGGCATGGCTAAGCTCTTTGTTTTGAGTATTCAAAATATCTAAAGTAGGTCACTTTGAACTAATTCTTTATAAATGTCCTTCTAGTTTATTCAGAAATCACTATGATGAAAATCTTATAACAATCGTTGGTAACAGAATGTCAGTTGTTCAGAAGAGATAGTTTTTACATTTCCCTGTGCCTGGCCATATGAACAAACACTTTAAACTGAGGAGAGAAGGCAGGGAATCCAAGAAAAGTGATACTACGTTTGCGGACTTCTTGTGTTGTTTGTAGTTTACAAGTTCATGTAATTTCACAGGTGGAATTTCAGTTAGTAGAATGATGAGGGAAGCAGATGGCATAATCATTTATTAAAAAAAATCAGCCACTTTCTCATATATATGATAGCTCTTACTTCATTCTTTGGGATTTGCATTTTAAATGATTAAGGATCCAGTAAGACAGCATGAAACCTCATTAACAAAGATATATCTTCAGGCCTCTACCTGAAGGGAAAGTGGTGATTTTTTCTACCTCATAACCCTCAGTTTAAATACCTGCTGATTTGTTTTATCTCTACTTACTTCAAAGTATTTCAGCCACATTAATGCAGCTTTTAACTATAGAAACTGACAGAATACAAAATCAAGCTTTTAGCTATATCCTAAAATAAACAAACCAAACATTTTTCACTTCCGAAGCTCCTACTTTCTGTGGCATTGTGTAATGTATTAGTGGTTAACTAACGGCTTCTCTTTACACTAAGGTAAGAGGGGACAAAAAACCCTCTGATTTTTCAGTTCATTTTGAAAACCAACATAGCTTGGCTTTTAAACAGATGTGGTGTGTTTAGCTGCTGCTTTGAAGTAAGATGCTGGCAGCGGTACGGGCGGTAGAGATCATACATTCTCACAGTGCAGACAGCAAAGGTGGTCTAATAATTAAGGTTTAATCAGAGCATGCTCCTGCTGCTTTCCCAATCACTGTTGAAGGTAATAATAGCGTTATAGATTAGATAGCAAATTGCAACAAAGTTAGGCAACTGCATCATAAAAAGCAATATTGATGTGTAGAAGAATTAGGTAAACTTAGTCAATGAAGCATAACATCTCATTCATATTAACTTCCAGCAGGGCCCTCACAGTCCCCGGCATTGATCCAATCATTTGCTTGCCTAAGTAGTTTCTACCTTCTGTGCAGTTGCTTTCCTCTCTTCTGCAACACCCAATCTCTTTAGAAATGCTTTGTGTTCTCTCTTTTACTGGGGAGGTCCTGAGAAAAAGAACTGGGAAGATTTTTTCAGCAAAAGATTGTATTGAAATAGTTAAAACTGCAGAATCTAGAAAAGTGTCCAGAATCTCCGGGCTTTGTTTTCCCCTGACTCCACCCCAGAAAGGTTAATTTGAGCACGATAACCCTGACTTTATAGTACTGTGGGATGTCTAAGGTACGTAGCCTCTTAGGTGGTAGTTAGATTAAAGAATAATATTGGGGGGTGTGTGGTTGAATGGTTTCCTCTCTTATCCCAATGTGGATTATCTCCCAATCAACATTTTCAACTCAACTTCCATGATAAACAATAGATGCTTTATATGCAACAGTAACTATTTAAGTCAGTGAAAACAACAGTCATTCTCAGAGTGGAGAAGGAATGCTTGATCTGAGTGAATTTGAGAAAATGAGAACAGAGCATTTGAGTGATGTGTATAGATTCCACTAAGAAGGAGAGGTTTTCTATTCTGATTTCTGTAAAAATGTAAAGAATTATTACTTTGTCAATAATCTATCAGATTAGATGATAAATGTGGCATCCCACAGAAACTGGTGCTGACAAAGTTTTCCTTAATATATAAATTTCCTTTTGTTTATCTGGAGTCAGGACCAACCATCCCAAGTGTTGGGGAAAATAAAAATGAGCCAGCTCTGTTACATTAAAGTTCAGAAATAATCTGCCATAGTATTTTTTAAAATGTATTTTAGGTGACTCACCATCCTGAATAAAATAAAATTATTTTAATAAAAATGTTTCCCATATTTAATAAAAGTTTGATGTAATATTGAACATATGAAACAACAGCATTGGATAATTGGAAGAAAACATTAATTTAAAAGAAAATATATATTTAATTTTTTTTTTTTAACATGGAAGTCAGTTCTGCCAGCAGTCCATCACAGGAGTTTTTATAGGAAAATGTCAGAATGAACAGAGATTCTCATATGTTGGCCTTATTTCTAACACTTTTTCTACATGGAAGGAAATATTGGGACAAAATAATCTACTTGCTTTTTGTTATATACGGATTTGAGATCCTCAAATTTCTCATCATACTAAATGAAAATCATTTTCTCAGATTGAAATAAAGATGAACAGATTGCATGTAATTTCCATTCTAGTCAGAATTTCTCTGTGCTTTGATCCAGAGTGAGTACGTATCTCTCACTTTCTTTTTCTCCATTCTCTCACTTTACCTCTCATTCTCTCTAGATCTATCTACAAGACAGACAGAATGAAAATCACCAACTCCCATTAATTACTTAATTACATGCCCTTGTAATTTTTCTCATAGCTGTTTCATCCACTAGATCTTTCACCTCCAGATATTAATGTTTGCTAAGGGTACGTGATCTTTAAAGGATTTCTAAAATAGTAGACTAGATGATTAGAGGTGGCTTCAAAGTTATAAATCAAAAAGTCTTTAGGTAATTAAAAAAAAAGAAATATACCTAAATTAATGAGAGTGGAGGAAATTGCATTAGTAATTTTTTAAAAATGTTGCCCAACTAATTCAAATATATGAAACAAAAGTGTTTTTTCTTAAACAGGAAACACGTTTGATTTTCTTTTTCACTTCAACTTATTTCTTTCATATTTTTTTTTTTTTTTTAATTTTCTCACTTCTTCACTCATGAAATAGAGAATTTGACGGGGGAAAAACAAGGAGTAGAATACATTTAGTACAGGAAAAATATTAATTGCTTGAAAATGCAAAGTGAGGAAAGAAATCAATTGTGAGTAAACAGCAAGGAATGAAACCTCTTGACCTTGTCAGACGCTTTATGGGAGAGACCCTTCAATCAGAAATGTGCTGATGCTAAATTATCACAGGATTTGATCTATCCTCTAATAATTGAAAACTCCCACTCCTGGAAGGGAACCAGATTTCTGAACAGCCACTAATTTTTCAAAGTGGAAATTGAGAACTGAGGAGACTGTACATTTATCCACTAAGATTTGTATTTGTATTTTATGGTCCATCACATTCAATATTAGGCTCTGGTTGTAAATAGCCACATTGTGTTTTGAGATGCACTATTGTGTGATGGGCTATTGGAATTCTTTACAAAGTCATATATAGTTTAACTTTTTACTTTTAGTATTATTCCTTTTAAATATCACAGAGTGTGAAAAACTAAACCATAAACAAAGATAAATGCCATTGACAGCAACACCGGTGTTGATTCTTACTCGCCTATAAAGAAGATGTTAACTCTAAATTCATCGGGTGTTTTTGTAAGGGATACAAGGTACAAAAGAGAATATTTAACATTTTTGTTCAAATGTTCCACTTATCTTTATATGTGCAATATACTTGGTGTCACATTATCATTAAACAATTTCTCATTGTAAGATTATTTCTAAATAGTGAAAGCATCTAAAGCAAATTTCAAAATTGATGGTTCATGTGACTATGTAATGAAATGACCCAAGAAGAGCTTGCTGGTTGTTAAAAATAGTCTAGAAATATCTAAGAAATGTAAAATAACTTGTATTTGAAGTGCTAATCCCTATGATGCTTCATTAATAACTCTTTTCTACCCAGGTATATATAACAACACTAAGAGAAAAATAAGAGAATGCATGTCAAGGATGAAACTACCTTAGAGAAATAAAAAAAATAAAATAAAATAAATATATAAAGCTAATGCTCAGCTGGGAAATAAAAGCAAAGTCCGAACAGTACTATTCCTTATTAGTTGAAACACATAAAAGAAGTTTTAGAAACTAGGCATGTCTATGCATAAAAACTTTGTTAACTGGAACACTTTTAGTATTCATTCAGGGACTAATTTGAGCACTTTCTAAGCACTAGGATCATACAAGATGTTAAAAACACAATGATGAACATGCCAGTATCTTCCTTCAAAAACTTGTTGGAGGTAGACAACTTTGATAAACCCAGCAATTGCCATCCATGCCAAAGGGATAGGCATAAGTTAGAAGCTCAGTCTGGGCTGTGGGAAATGGTTAGTGTTGACTCTCAGGAAGTGACTTTGTCACTAACACTTAAAAAATCCTAAAAGATTTTAAGCAGGAAGTGACATGGTCTTATTTGCTCTTTGCAAAGACAAAGAACTTCAAAGGAAAGACTTAAAAATGAATGGTGCTAACTCTTTGGGTCAAATGGTGACTTAAAAAGATAATATGTAGGACAATCTTTTGCACCCACTGAAAGAAAATTAAATTGCTTGGGAAGTCGCTTCCAAAACTAATAGTAGTAGTAGGGTGTAAACAGTCAGGGAAAGCTGTGCTGTTTTGTTTGAAGTAAATGACGTCTCCTTAGTGCAACGATGTCTCCTGGTGTCTTTCTTGCCAGATTCTATATATTTTCTTCATCTGAAACTATTCAGAAAAATACCTGTAATTTCAGTTCATTGTATTCCTCCACACAACCTGACACTTTCTTAGCTGATGATGTGTTAGAATGCCAACTTCTGAAGAGAGAAAGGGCAGTTTTGGGGTAGAGACAAACCTGGACTTGAATGATGTGTTTGGCGATGATTTCTCAAAATTTTGAAATGATACTTTCTCATCCTTTTGAGAAACATAAAATAGGGCTAATATTAATTCACAGGATTTTGAGAAGATTAAATTAGGAAACACATACTCTGGAACATAGGTTAAGCCAAACACATTTTTGTTTCTCTTTCTTTCTCCCTATATTTGATAAGAATCTGAGTAGACGAATTAAACTTTTTTTTTTTTTTTAATTTCAGCCTAACTGTATTTGTTTATTCAGGCAACCACTATTGGAAGTGAGTTGAACAGTTCACTGAAATAGAGTAAAAAACTCGGCTTTCACTATCTAGACCCGTAAACTCTTGTAAATAAATCCCTTTACTCCTTTGTAATTGAGTATGCTCCATTAGGAAATAGGTACATTGAACCTGATGGTCTCTGGTATCCTTTCTTGTTCCAAAAATAACAATTCTTTTATAAAATGTTATGATAATTAATAGCATATTAAGCACCAGAAAATCAACAGATGAGAAAAGCAAGTATTCATAATAATGTAAAAACCCCTCCACAGTCTAAAAATATCTATGAAAGTATCTCAATGTCTGAGTGATAGACTAAGACATGTAATAAACTCAGATAGAAATATGTCTTTTCAAAGGCAGCATACCACAAAGGATTTTACTTACCTGACTTTAATACTACAAAAAATCATTTTTTTGAAGGTTTTATTTAGTTATTTGAGAGAGAGAGAGTGAGAGAGCAAGCAAGAGAACACAAGCAGAGGGAGCAGCAGAGGGAGAGGGAGAAGCAATCTCCAGGGAGCCTGATGCAAAGCTCAATCCCAGTACCCTGGGATCATGACCTGAGCGTAAGGCAGATGTTTAACCAACTGAACCATCCAGATGCCCCACCACCACCAAATTCTTAATTTAATAATCTAATAATCTTATTGCCAGATAAAATGTAAGATGTCCAGTTAAATTTGAAGTTCAGATAAACAACATTTTAAAAGTATAGTACATGCAATATTGGGAATGTATTTATACTAAACACATAAAATTATTTTCATAATTTATTTATTTTTATAATTATCTCTTTTTATCAGAAATTGTACATCCTGTATTCCTTTATTTGAATATAGCACTAATTGGGTTTTACCAAATAAATTATGGGGTTTACCAAATAAATTATATATATTTAACAATATGTTCAAGGTTAGAGATTTTTTTAACCTGAGGATTAATTAAGAAAGAGTAACTCTGGCCCAGGTAATTCATTCATCATTCATTCATTCATTATGTCAGAGACTTTCAGATGTCAAGTCCTATACAAGGCATGGAACAGTCAATCTTTAACAAATACAAGGACCTACCCTCGTGAACTTCATAGAAATATATGTCATAGAGATAAATGCCACAAATAAACAATGATTTTCAGTGGATCTTGATGTGCTTTCAGTTATCCTTTTATTAAGAAACTAGGGCTAACTCTTAATCCTTATGAATAAGATTTAAAAAGTGTGATTGTCTGAAATTCTCTGATTGGCTTAATTATTAAATATTCTAAACTAATGTAACACATTAAAAATAATTAATGAACCAAAATCACCAAGTCCTAAATCCCTGGGAATTTGAGGGGCAGGTTCTTCTGGCAGTTACGGTCACAGCACTGTCCCCCTTCTGTTTTGATGCCACTATGTTCTGACCCTACCAGACTCCAGGATGTTTATGTCTCTCACAGACTTTACTGTCGACCACAGTTACCTCCTGATATAGTTACTGACTGTAAGAATGGAAGAAGAAGAAAGAAGAAGAATGGAAGAAGAAGAAAAAAAGAAGCCCTGTCTCTGCCACTAGGGCATCTTCCTGTTTTATATGTCTATGGAGGACACATTCGCTCTATGTAAGAACCCGCTTCAATGAGCTATGGCAATGGGAAAGGATTCATAAGCTCTTGGGCAGAAATAGTCACTTCTTACATGGAAGGTACTCTGGAAATGAAGTCAGCCCTTGCATAGTAGTAGGACTTTTCTTGTGACACACTTACCTCTTACCACTTCTTTCTCCCATATCACCATCCTCAAATCCACCAGAAAAGGTTGATATCATGAGTTCATCATGAGTTCATGATATTTAATACCTTATGTCCAATGTCATAAACTTAGACCGTACCTATCATCAAATACTTCCAAAAGTATTTAGAAATAGTATGTATGTTGTTAACCTTGACTATGCCCACTAAATAAATAATTAATGCTATTAATCCATACTGAAGAACATGTCTCAAATTAAAACAACAAGAATAGGGGCACCTGGGTGGCTCAATGGCTTAAGCCTCAGCCTTCGGCTCAGGTCATGATCTCATAGGATTGAGTCCCGCATCAGGCTCTCTGCTCTGCAGGGCGCCTGCTCCCCCCGCTCTCGGCCTGCCTCTCTGCCTATTTGTGATTTCTCTCTTTGTGTCAAATAAATAAATAAATAAAATATTTTAAAAAATGAGAATATAGATGCTTATGTGTTTAAGATGGGAAAAAAGCTATTATTTCATCAACTTGCAAACCATTTGAAAAAATATGGTAATAAATAATAACAAAATTTATTTATTTTTTGCTTGTATACTGACCGAAGTATTGTAGTAAAACTAGAAAGGAAAATTAGCTTGAAAGAAAGGGATCTAGCCTATGACTCTAAATAACTATAAGACATTTAGAGAATTATTTAAATTTCTTGGCTTCAGTTTTTCCATCTATTAAATAGAAAATAAGAATAGCAAGAAAGAGTGGAGGAGCAGTTTACTGTATATTCTAGATATTTCACTTAAACTTGAATTATATGCATTACATTTAGAGATAAAGGACCAGACTTATAAAAAGAAAATTCTCTTCTTGGGAATGTGTATGTGTGCATGTGTGTGTGTGTTTAATCCATCTCTAGTACAATTCAAATGAATTCACTAAATATCTACTGAAGGCTTACTATGTGTAAAGTATTGGTCTGGTATATTGGCATCGTTGTAGTATACTTTTCTCATGACTAACAGAAAATAAAATGTATGCAATTCTCTTATTTAGGTGTTGGGAAAGCCATACTGCCCCCCATCCCCCGCAGTTAGTATTGTTATTATAAAGGCACAGCCATAACAGTAATCCACCAAAGAATATTTCATTGACAGAAAAATATAACCTAGATAATCTCTTCTCTTTACAGAGGAATCCAAACACTGTTAATAGCTTCAACCCATCCACTGAAACACTCTCAAATGAGTTGGAGACCTTGCCACCTTATCAACCTTACAGGTTCTGCAAAATGCTGCTCTTGGAATGATATTTATAAAGACCATAATTTTCTTAAGCATTCCTGTTCATAGAGGAAGTTAAAAAAACCTAGAGATTATGGGGAAATGTCTAATGCTCTTGTGATTATGAAATTCAGAAAACATGGGCTTAAATAGCAGATAATTTTCTGAGTCTTATGAGGATATGCAGTCTCGATTTGTATCCCTCTTCCCATCATTCCTTCACCTTGATTGTCTTTGGCTCTCTGTTTCTTGTTTCTGGAGCCCTCGGACCCTCATGTCAATCAGTTACTCTTTTTACACATTTTGATTCTCCGACTGCCACTTCTTGTCTGACCACCCTCTGTTAACCACCTGTTACAGTGAAATAAATACTTATTTCTGCCTTTACCTGTTGTAGGTTCCAAGTACTCTAATATTTCACACTTGGTCTCTTTCCCAAGCACCCTTCTTCAACATCCCAAATGATCAATCATTTCTGATATAGGTAATAAATGTGTCAACACTCTTTTTAAAGTGTTATATTTAAAGTGTTACTGTGGTCAGAAGTAATTCCTCAGTATCTGGCATTGAAATTGCCTGTTTCAAAAGCCTCCACTACTCTCTCCACTGTCTGGGGAAGGAGAGATAATTGCTGCACGTATGCTGATCTTGTCCTTAGAGCTTTTCACACATCAAGAGTAAGGCCACTTTTTCCTCATTAGTGCAGCAAGCACCTGTCCCACACGTTGTGATTTTAAAAGCTGTGAGAAGATCTTAGTGCTTCTCCAACAATCTTTCCCCACCCCGTAATTCCTTTAATTGGGAGAAAGTCTTTCATAGGAGAAAAAAAATAAATGACTGATATGACATGGTTTCCTAAGAAAAGGATTCAAAAACTGAGATAAATTAGAAAACACAAGGATACTCAGTAATGTGAAAATGAAGAAAAGGAGGGATAGAAATGTGAGGATGTTTCATAAAAAAGGAATTTTAATTGGAAAAGGTAAATTGAGAACAGTGTTCTCTTTACCTCAATTATGTTTTGCTTCCTTCATACCTCACTTTGCTCTGTGCCTGACCATGGACTCCACTGCCAAAAATCTCCTTTAACTCCTTTAACATAATTTAAATCAAGTTTCAAAGCTATTAGGGACTCTATGACTCTTTCACTGATAAAGTACAGATATTTGATTACACTTGGAAACTTTTTTCACCAACAATGACCTACATCACTTTTCAGTTCCCTTCCAATGTCTAGAATATATGAACTAGTCCAGACAATTTACACCAGCATGTAAGAGATCACAGAAGGCGTTGTGCCATATGTCCTCAAACTGAAAGAATTTATCAAGTTCCATATCAAATCCCCATTGCACTGAGCTTTTATTTAGCATGAATGTGTATCCAAGTATCAATTTCACAAAAACATATTTAAGAATAAAAATAACTCTATGTCATATGAGAAAATGAATGTAAATATGTAATCAAGGCATATATTTACCCAATATCAATTAACTAAATGTTATAAAACATTAGTTGATACAAATAAACATTCAGAATTATATCAACAGCATTTCCAGTTATATCTTTCAATAAAGACAGAGGCAAAGTGACTTCAGTGGAAGCTAATGAATCATAAAACTAGATTAGATAGTTGGAAAGACATTGCATGACTTTGAACACCAAATGTCTAGGCCATATCTACTTCACTAAATGGACAGCAGAACAAACAGTACGTGTCTGATGAGAGCTGGGGTAAATTTGGAAAGGATTTAATTTGAAAACAAAAAGAACTACTTTATCAACATAGTTAATATAAAATTTAATTATGGATAAATTTTCTCTTGGCATTAGACAAATACCCAAATTTTTTACAGTGTTTGAGGGCCAAGCCTGTTGTTTTGTACTTATAAGTCAGAGTGTTTCTAATTAGGAATAGTAATCCTGGGGTATTACAGTAGAGATTTCACTGCCTCCCCTTAAAAGATGTCTTATAAATCCATTATGTATATATCTGATGATTCAGCAACAGATTCTCCATATTATGATGGCTATTTGAATGCTAAATGTGCAAACACATTTTAAACATCCTCTAAGGCAACATTTTTCTCTGTGTCTTAGCAGAATAAAGCAATAATATTGTTCTATCTTTGCAACTATTAGAAGAAAAATCTTACATATGTTAAACTAAGCCTCAAGTGAGTTAGGCTTTAATCAAGCTGTTTTGATTTATGTGTGTTATTAATCTGGTTCAATTCAAATAACCATTTATCGAAGGCAGAATCAATGCAGACACTGTGTAAGGTAGAGTTCTTACAGTTAGTTTGAAATAAAGAGGGTAAGGACATTGCAGAGACTTAAAGTAAAAACTGAAAAGAATGGAGAGTTTAAGCAGCACTACTCAGCCCTGTGTCTCTGCACTGTCCCTCGAGGGACAGTGTCCTGCATCCTTATCCACACCTTCATGATTAGTCTCTGGCAAGAAATCTGGCGAGAATTATCCTCAATTGTCTGTCATCTCTTTCCAGTTGGGACTCTGACTGATTCAAGTCCCAAAACGCAAAACTATTTGGGGGATCTTCCCCAGGACCCTATAAATTCTCCATTTCAGCACCACAAATCATGCCAGGAAAAAATTCCTTAGGTCAGAGTAACCCAAATCCAATAGAAAAAGTTTCTTGGGGGTGGAGAAGGAAAATGTGGCTTGTATTCAGGAAAAGGAATGATGATCTATCAATAAATTATCCTAATAAGTATATCTGAAGATAATAAATATTTTAATAAAATGCTCATATAAATGTATAACAGGTTATATTTGGGCTTTATAAACTCTAAGTACTTGTTAGTTTAGACATGACTTTCTTTACAGGGAATAAAATGAATTATGTCCCATCTTTGAGATAGAAGACTCTGAAATGATGAAAATTTGCTAATTTGCTTTCACTTCACCTTTTTTAAGATTTTATTTGCTTATTTGACAGACAGAGATCACAAGTAGGCAGAGAGAGGAGGAGGCTGGATCCCCATTGAGCAGAGGGCCCAATGTAGGGCTCGATCCCAGGACCCTGAGACCATGATCCGAGCCGAAGGCAGAGGCTTTAACCCACTGAGCCACCCAGGTGCCCCATAATTTGCTTTCACTTTAATTAAACTGAAAATACCAATGATCTATGTAATTCTTAAGGTTCAGTAAAAAACTTTTATGTTAGCAAACTTCAATGCTAAGTTTCACTGTGGCAAAAGAAAACAGAAAAAGTACTCTTGTATGTAAAAGTATCTTTACTTAAATACGTGTATTCAAAAATAGTCACTGAAACTGAAATCAATATTTTATATATAATAAAAATGAGGATAATTAAGCTAACTTAGCTGTATAACAATCACTCTCGTTTCCTAACTCTCAGTTCTGTTCTTCTGTATCACATAATTCCCCTTATGATGGTACCATGCCTATATAATTTAACATATTTACACTCAAGAAAAACAGTTACTGTATCTTTTCCTTGCAGTGAACCCTTCTTCTTTTATTTATTTATTTTTTGTATTCTACTCTAGCAAGAAACATAAACAGGTTAGTTGGACAACTGGCTATTGTTAAAATAAAACTCTAATAAACATCTTACATATTTGGTTGGCTTTTAGATAGACCTTTCCTGGAAAAATATGTTCAAACACAATTAGCTCTATAAATACTTTTGACAATTTAAATATATGATTTTAGTTTACTGAGCTCCTTTCCTTTAAAATAAAAGACGGTTATAACTTTTTTTTCTTCCCACTATTTTTTGCTGAGACAACCTATTTATCTTGGCATCAAACACACTTCCACTATCTTGATCTTATATTTACAATTTAATCTCCCAGTCTGCCCTCTGCCACCCCCCCAAAAAAAACAGAAATTTACTTCCAACTAGAATATGATTTTTCACTTTTCTATCTTTATCCAGCCTCTTTTCCTCTGTCAGAGATATTATTTTGCCAACATTTTTGATGGTCAAAATAAAATTTTCCTTCAAGCTCAATTCTAATATTATTTCCACTAAGTATGCTTTCTGATCCCCTCAGGTAAGAGTAAATTCCTCCTCTATCTGTTTTTATGGTTTCTCTGCTGTGATATTATAAGCATTAATATTTTCTTTGTACAGTTAATAGATGTATATACCTGACCTAGTCTCTACACTACTGAAAATGCAATGATTGTAAAGATGAAAAAAACTATGTGCTTGAGAATGAGTGGATGATAAAAAATGAAAATATAAATTGGGAACCAAAAGCAGTGGGACTTGAGTGTCAAATAAAAAATAAAGGCCATGACCTCATATGAATAAACAGTAGAGAGATAAAAACCCTATTTGTCTTTATTTTTGAACCAGCAAAATATCTTCAAACTAAAGATTTTAAAAAGACATCATTTCATCCCATGGACCATTTGGGATCCCACATGTTACTTTCTGTAATAGTTGGCCTATAGCACTCATTCGTATGGCAATGCTGAATTTAATATATGGACAGACATATTGTTTATAAAGCAATTCATTGGATAGGACTATCGAATCAAAAATAATCAAATTTAATGAATCTGATATTTGCTATTGAACAATTTAATTGCTATGTTTTTCCACAAATAAGAACACATTTCCAACTAAGCCTAAAATGATCTTGAGATGCTGATATGAATATTTTCACATTCCCTCTGCCAGGATCTATTATAATCATCCCTTCTTTTCACAGGAATAAAATGTTTTTAGACTGCTCATCAAAAATACTATAACATCACATTAATTGTACTTGGCAAAACATAAAACACAAGTCACTTATAAACATTGATTTTTCCAAACATCACTATGAACTAGTATAATATTGTGCAGGTTTTGCAGATTGTATTTAAGATCTATTTTCAACACCCAACATGTGTATCTGGATCACTGCACCCAATATTGCATCACAAATATTTGAGCATAACTGAGTAGCTATATTTCAGCTATATCCCACTGACATTTTCTATAATGCAAAAGGGTGACATCTGCTTCTTTTCTTTTTCATTTTCAGAAGAACATCCACTTCTGTTTTTCCTTTTTTTTTTTATGAACCATCAATACATATTCTAAAATAGGATACATCCTTCAGATGTAAACCCAAGAGTTCACAGACTGAGAGATCTGCTTCCACACCTGTATCTTTCTGGCAGAAAGATGCTTCATTTGGATAGGAAAAAAAAATAGATTGGGAGCCAGGAACAGTCGTAGAATGTGCTTTGGCAGCTTTTCTACGCCACCGTATTTTTATTTTTAATCTCTAAGGATAATTCACAGAGAAAGAATCTCCTAATGTGTTGCTGAAATATGTATTATATTGACAGCCAAAATGAAAACTCACTCGGTTTTCTTCAATGTTTAAAAAGATATACCCATTTTAAGATGTTATGGCATGTTAAACTGTGAAGAAGAAAACATATATGGAAAATTAATATTAAAATATTTTTCACATGTTCTTCAGCTGTAATAACTACCAGCTCTCAAAAATGCAATCTCTAATGATTATTGAGGTATATGGAATATGCTTGGTTTAAGGGCAAATAATTATTGTATGCATTTGAAGAGGTTTCAAACTCTCACTTAAGTTTATAAACCTTTTCAGCTAATTTTTGCATTATGCAACTCATTATGTATCAGAAGTAAAGAGATACATATAAAAATCTACTACTATGCTTCCCTCTGTTCCTCTCTCTTTCCTGCCCCTTCCTTTCCTTCGTTTCAACATTTATCAAGCACTTTCCATGTACCAGACCCATACTCAGTAGAGAAGTTTCAAGATAGAATTAAATTGATGATTAAGTATAAGAAATTGAGAGTATTAAGGTAAGCTTGAATAGCATGCACTCAAATAGAGTTAAGGTGATTATATTCATCCGGTTTAAAACATTAACACTTATCCTGCCTTGGCCACGGGAGTCTCTACATTATATAGCATTCTAGGTTCACCAACATCATGACTTCCCTTATCTAAGGATGGATGGATTTGGTGAAAAATCTCATAAACTTTTCTCACAGAAGGTTTACCTTTACCTTTTGTCTTTTATATAATCTATAGGATTTATGCAATGTGTGTGTGTGTGTTTCTTATTACTTAATGCAAGGTATGATAATCTAAGTGATGCCTTTCTATTAAAAAATGTTCATCATCATTAGCCCTCAGGGAGATTCAAATTAAAACCACATTGAGATATTACCTTACACCAGTTAGAATGGCCAAAATTAACAAAACAGGAAACAACATGTGTTGGAGAGGATGTGGAGAAAGGGGAACCCTCTTACACTGTTGGTGGGAATAAGTTGGTGCAGCCTCTTTGGAGAACAGTGTGGAGATTCCTCAAGAAATTAAAAATAGAGCTTCCCTATGACCCTGCAATTGCACTCCTGGGTATTTACCCCAAAGATACAGATGTCGTGAAAAGAAGGGCCATCTGTACCCCAATGTTTATAGCAGCAATAGCCACGGTCGCCAAACTATGGAAAGAACCAAGATGCCCTTCAACGGATGAATGGATAAGGAAGATGTGGTCCATATACACTATGGAGTATTATGCCTCCATCAGAAAGGATGAATACCCAACTTTTGTAGCAACATGGACGGGACTGGAAGAGATTATGCTGAAGTGAAATAAGTCAAGCAGAGAGAGTCAATTATCATATGGTTTCACTTATTTGTGGAACATAACAAATAGCATGGAGGACAAGGGGCATTAGAGAGGAGGAGGGAATTTGGGTAAATTGGAAGGGGAGGTGAACCATGAGAGACTATGGACTCTGAAAAACAATCTGAGGGGTTTGAAGTGGTGGGGGGTGGGAGGTTGGGGTACCAGGTGGTGGGTATTATAGAGGGCACGGCTTGCATGGAGCACTGGGTGTGGTGAAAAAATAATGAATACGGTTTTTCTGAAAATAAATAAATTGAAAAAAAAAAAAAAGATTTTGAGAACAGCCATCTCCAACACAAACTTCTCCAGGGATCTCAGCAGTCTCTGAATCACCAGAAAGCAACAATAAACAAGTTGTTACACTGACTGGTTGGAACCTCTTGGGAACAATATTTCTGAACTGGACATACACATCTTATTTAACTAACTGCTTCTGCTTCCCCTCTTGTGTCAGATAACCCCTTCCCAGCACTCACTACACCTAGCACTCTTTGAGCTGTTGTGTTGATGGAAAAACATTGATAAAGATGTTCTCAAAGACAATGAAGTTTTAAAGGAGTTGAAGTTGGAGAGATTCAATACATAACATTCCTCTTAATTTCTGAACCAAATAAAGAAGCCAAAGTCACCAACCAAAAGAGAAAGAAATGTTCACTTTATTCCTGACTACAGCTGTAGATCATACCTCAGTGTGAGAACTCCATGTGCTTGCCAACAGGTCAACGAACAGCTCATCCGAGGAAGTGTTGGACTTTCCAGAGAAGTTAAGTCTTACCCGGGTCACCAACTCACACTGATTCAGGACAAGTGCGAAAGGACATACATAGAGATAGATCTCTTCCACATGATGCCTAAATTTTCTCTGTCCACTTGAACAATGGAAACCAACAGCTGGTACTTATGAATGAATTAACTCCCTCCACCTCAAACTGGAGCAGGGAGAAGGGTAGCCAAAAGACCAATGGAAATGCTTATGCAGAGCAGAGAAATTGGAATAACTCAACTAAACCTTCCAGCAGAGACTGTATTTTGTCAAAAAGCACCCTAAATGCTATTGCATGTAAATGATGAGTCACTGAATTCTACACCTGAAACTAATATTACACTACATGTTAATTAACTGGAATTTAAATGAAAACATGGAAAAAAAAAAAAAACACCCTAAATGCAATACTCTGTAGTTACGTCTACCATGTTGGTGACCTCCATGAAGTCAGTAAATTCTTCTCAATTTCTTTGAACTGGATGGGTTTCAGTCTTTATTTTATTATCACAGGAGTCCTGCGGGCCATGACTATTGAGGAAATTACAAAAACATTAAACATTTATTATAGTATATAGTAATACATAATATCATATATGTTATACATTACATAAGAGGAGAAGAAGGAGAAATTTTCTGCCAGCTAGTAGATCTAACTTTTGGACTCACCACGTAGTAGCAGTTGAAATACTGTGAATAAATAAATGTTAAAAAAAAAAAGAGAGAGAGAGAGAGTTTTTATCTCTTTCTAACTGCTGAGGACAGCTTACTAATTAACGTACTTAAAGCCTAGTGTTTTCCAGCAAAAGCACAGGACTGTCCCCAAAACATAGATCAATGGTAGCCTTATCCTTTGACAAGAAAAAGAGGAGAAGAATGCACTGAACAGCTTTGTTATTACCATAATTACACAGGTGCAAAAACAGCATTAAAAAGATCAACACCAGCTATAGCAGCATGTATTGCTAATTAAAATAGAAATCCCTTATCCTACGGTGACAAAACAAATAAACTGACAAAGGTAGGAATCTGAGACCCACAGAAACCCCCAAAATATGAAGCCCTAGAAACCTTAAATTTTTAAAAGGCAACATAATATTTGTAAAAGACAATTTAACATAGTATTTTGTGAATGATGAGAGACAGGGACATAACCAGGAATCTGATGTGAGTGAATTAACCTTCATTGCTAATTTTTACTAATAAAGTATTGCTGGTAACATAAGGACCACACATGTAGAAAGCATATGAGCTCTGCTTATGTTCAAGGTTAACTATTTTAGTACATATCCAAATATGTATACATAAGATCTTTTTTTTTTCCCCCCTCAAGATTTTATTGAAGCTTTAGTAAAAATCAAGGAAATAGAAAAACACTGAGATAGGCTAATCCCATCATGCAGTGCTGCCTATGTTACGGACAGAATTGTACCATCCCACAATCTATATGTTAGTACTAACTTCCAGTATCTTAGAATGCTACGTATTTGGAGGTGGGTCCTTTAAAGAGGTAATTAATTTAAAATGAGACCATTAGGGTGGGCCCGAATCCAATCTAGCCGGTGTTCCCAGAAGAAAGGGCTCTTGTGACACGAGGAGGAAAGACCTTGATAGGACACAGTGGCCAGAAGGTGTTGTCTACAAGCCAAGGAGAGAGGCCATAGAAGCAAACAGCCTTGCTGACACCTTGATTTTGGAATTTTAGTCTCCAGAGCTGTGAGAAAATAAATTTCTGTAACTGAAGACACCCAATAAGTGGTACTTTGTTGTGGCAGCCCTAGGAAACCCATACTCTGTTCTCACTCATGAGGCACTGCACATTGTTTGAAGCTGCCAGAAAAGCTGACTCCAAACTGCAGGGAGCTTGGTTTCAGGATTACGAGAACTCAGAGTTCACCTATAAGGAAATAAAAATCGAACATGACATAGGCTACTAATAAGAAAGAGAAGCTTTCTAAATTATAAATGTTACTGCTTTATATTTCCTTTCTTATTTAAAAATTATAATCTCTAAGTTTAAAGTAGCTTACATGGGGTGTCTGTGTGGCTCGGTGGGTTATGCCTCTGCCTTTGACTCAGGTCATGATGTCAGGGCCCTGGGATAGAGCCCCACATTGGACTCTCTGCTCAGTGGGGAGCCTGCTCCCCGCCCCGCCCCCCGCCTATTTCTGATCTCTGCCAAATAAATAAATAAATAAATACATCTTTAAAAAAATAAATAAAGTAGCTTACATAACTTGACCATGGGTATCCTTAGGTAATATTGTAACTAATTTTAGTTCTTGGCTATGAAATTGATAAACTGAATTTAAAGATGTCTATGAAAATCAAATTCTCTCTTAAAGACTCTTAGTTACTCATACTTATTAAAGTAATGACTTTTATTAAAATAACAGTAACTTCAAAAATCTTAAAAATGAAAACAATTAAAATTAAAAATTGAATTAAAATTTTAAAAATTAAGATAATTAAATTTAAAAATTTTAAAAATTAAAATGAAAAATGAAAAAAATGAACTGGCATTTGAAAGTACTCCACGGGGGCACCTGGGTGGCTCAGTGGCTTAAAGCCTCTGCCTTCGGCTCAGGTCATGATCCCAGGGTCCTGGGATCGAGCCCCACATCGGGCTCTCTCTTCAGCAGGGAGCCTGCTTCCCTTCCTCTCTCCGCCTGCCTCTCTGCCTACTTGTGATCTCTGTCTGTCAAATAAATAAATAAAATCTTTAAAAAAAAGAAAAAAAAAAAAAAAACTCCATGAAGTAGGTATTACCCCATTGCCTCTTTAGCTCTATTTTTAATATACACATTTAATATTGTAGTTTATTATTCACAGTGGTAACCTTAATATACTTTTACTACAGTTGTTATATGTCATGTTTGCCCACATATAATACTTTACCTAACTCATGCTATTTAAACTTTCTTAACTCAAGCCTAACCCTGTAGCATCAAACAGAACACAGTAACTTCAAGCCTCATTCCATGCCTGACTTTGGCACATTTTCCATTATAACTCAACCTATTATTATGGGATCTTAGAACTGTATCAAAGACATTTATTAAATATACTTAAATTGTGAAATTGTTATGCAATTAGACATGAAATAGGCATTTCATGTACACAATATTACAATATTTTAAATTGAAGTGGAACTGAAAACTCTCTAGTTTTTTGAATAATATAGAATATTTAAAAGAATAAAAAATAAACCTATGTTTTCCCTACAGAGACAACATAATTTGGAATTATTTCTTTTAGTTCAAAATTGTTTGATATGATCATACTGCCTTGATAATTTTATACATTTTTTTTCATCTGTTGTACCTCTTTGGTGTTTTGTTTTGTTTTTAATGCACTGTATTTGTGCTAAATCAAGTAGGTATGTTCAAGTGCTCTCACTAAAAATTAAAGCTTCAACAGGGTAATATCAAAGACAGTTTAGGATGTTGGAAGACATAACAAAAAAAGCTATAGACCATTTATAAACACACATTTATTTTTATTCAATACATTTTGTGATCACAAAATCAATTAAGCAATTTAGTTAATTTAACAATTAAGCAGGTATGTGAGCACATAAAGAGGAGAAAGAGGGAAGAGGAGTGCATGGCACATAGTATCTAATCATAGGTCTTGATTGGGCCAATTTCTCTCCGATCCCTGGGAAACTTGGTCTCTTCCAAATGGTACTTAGTGGCCTTAATGTTCACTGATACCCTAGCCTGATCTGCTTGAAATGTTGGCTTTTTCTCTGATATCTTCACTCTGTGTATGTACACATATGGACAGATGTTTAAATACGTATACAAACACACACGCACGTACACATTCGTTAGGTTTGTCCAGTGAAACAAATGACTCTAGACATTTAACAAATAGGTACTCAATACAGGGAATTATATGTTTCCAGAGCCGCTGGCAACACTAGAGGGTGGACACTGAGAATCACTGCTGGCCTTGATGAAATCAGTAAGCACTAGAGCCTCAGTATCAAAAATTTTAGTTACATGAGCATCAGAGTAAAGGCCTAAGATCACAACTCTAAATCTCTATAGATATTGCATCTGAGGTTTTCTCTTGGTCCTATCTGCTACCGCTCTGGAAGCATAATACTTCTTATATACCTTCCAATTCTCCCTTAATGTCTCTCTATTAGTGTAGCTTAAGCCAAAATTCTGCTGACAAGTCAGTCTTGGAAATAGAAGTTTCAGAATTCCAGAAGAGCTTAAACAGCTAGGGATGGTATGGAGTATAAACATGATATCAGTTATATCAGAGATATTAGATGGAGGAGACAAGATGGCAGAGAACTAGGAGGAGGCACCGTTTTAACCACTTTAGAGTTTCAGTACTCTAAAGTGAGCTGATTACCTACCAAAGAACTCTGATCACCCATGAAATCAGCCTGAGATTAGAATTATACACATCTGGATCTCTGCAGGGGCAGAAGATGCCAGTGGGCAGGTAAAGCGGAGTGGGAATGTCGGACTGATATCGGAAGATAAACAAAAGGGGGAGGGAGCCACCAGAGGCGACCCTGTTGGAAAGTAATACCTCAATAGGAGAGTGCCCTGTGACTGAGATATTAGATGATTTATTGAACCAAATGACTCTATGGAGATAATTTCCTGTTTCCATTCCTTCTAAAGGTGAGAATAATTTGGAGTGTTTGTAACTTTCTTAAAATGTGACAGTGAGGAATTTTCTTCAGTGCTTGTATGGATTAGAGTATCTCTAAATTATATTTCTGTTTGACCAAGAAGAAAAAGCCAAGGAAAGTTATGGAGGATACGGCTCCCTTGTTTCTTGAGCAACATAGGTACTATTGTTAGACAGAATCTTAAGTTTACTAGTGAATAATGTTACATGTATGAATTTTTTAAAGAAATGGAACATATGGAAAACAATGATGACATTTTTTTAAAAAATCTGTTCCAATCAGTGATGTAATTGGCTTAAAAAATCTCTGATTTTGACAAATATTTGATTGTCACTTATATTTTTAGAGCTGTTATGGAACTTTATATTTTGTCCTATGTGATCATATTCCTGTGTATTTGAAAGGGAGGTTTAGAAATGGATTTCTAAGCATTCTATCCTTTTTGACCTGTGTACTGTATATTTCAAAGATACCATGCAATCTGACATCTGAATACAACATACAGATATCTGTGATAGAACCAGATTTTCACATAGTAGCAAAATTGATTAAGTGAATTGGCATTTATGACAGAATATGGGAAATGGGATATAACAGACTTACTGTGATAAATGAGAAACCATGAAATTAATGATGACTTTAAAACCATCTAGCTTCTCATATCCATTCTACAAAATCTATATTAATATGTTCTGGCCTGGAAAATAAAGATAGTGATTATAACAGTTAAGTGGATACTTCTCATATCTCAAAATATTCTAATCTTTCCCTATGGTGGATATGTGTTTTAGGATCTTAACAAAAATATCCTCATGCTGTCTGAATGGAAAAATAATCTCTAAAATGAGTTTTCTTGCTCTGTATCTAAGAAACTATAAAAAACAAAAACATGCTAAACTGTTCATTCGTTTGGTTTTTCTTAATTTAAAATATGTACTAAGTAATTACTATTTGTTCAGTACCACTTTATACCCTAAGAATTTAAATGCAAGAGGATGCTGCAAGAAGATGGGATCCTAATTATTTTCTAAAACTTTATCAAGTAGAAGCTAAAAAGAGGAGTGGATTAAAAATGAAACAGCGTTGTGTCTTAAAATTTCAAAAATCTGAATTTATTTTACGAGCATACTACTCTATTTTGTGGCACCCAGGAATCTCTCAAATTCTTCCCTCAAAAGCCTCTGATTTAAAATTATTAATAATAACTGTCTCCTTTTTATTAAACCATTTCTGGAAGCCTCTTAGAGAGAAGGGGGTCAAATTATCTCTCTCGTCCTGAGGCAGAGGTCTATTTCTGCTGTGAAACTACAAAGTAGAGGGAAAAGCAAAGATCCAAAGCCGGGTTTGAGCCATGTGCCCTGCCCAGTCACGGGGTGCAGGACACCCTGCATAAAATACCAGCAATGAAAATGTCAGTAGAATGGATGACTCCCAAAAGGAAAGGAGGATTCTGTACTAGAAGTAGTGCTGCGCAGGCTAACACAACAGATGTCCGCCATGCAGACATTCAGCAAGTAATTATAAGAGCGATGGGTGTTATTAAATTGAGTTTAAGGGTTTGTTACCAAGGGAATTTAACTTAAAGCTTGTCAAGATCTTCCTGATGAGTAGAACAACTAGGAATTTGCTGGGTAAAGGGAGGAGAGGTGGGAGTAGGTCAGGAGAGATATTTTAGACAGAATGAATAGCAAATGAAAGGAACAAATTTGAAAGATTGCAGAATATTTAGTAAACCAGAAGAAGTTCAGAAGGGCTGCAACCTTGAGAACAAGAGAGAGAGAGGACAGGGGAATGGGAGGGCAGAGGTACAGAGAGGAAAAAAGGAACTGGACATGATAGGAATTTTAAACTTGATTTTAAGCATATTGGGAAACCCCTTAAAGATAGGATCAATGTGGGCTGATCCATGTTTTAAAACTACATCTTTGCTGTTGTGTATAAAGTGGAATGGAGTGGAACAAGATTTGTGGAAAAGGGATTGTTTAGTAAGCTGACACAGGATTTTAAACAGCAGATGATAGTGAATGAGAATAGGATGAAAAAGGGAGACAGAGAGAAATGAACAATTCAAAGGCGATTTAGGCTATTTAGTGAGATAGAATTTGTAGAACAAGAGAAAGAAAGAACTAATTTTTTTCATCTAACACATATTTACACATATTACACAAACTACTGTAATATTACTGTAATATTACTGGTCTGGGTGATACATTAGTGAACAAAACAAACAAAAATCCCTATAACCATGGATTATACCTTCCAATGGAAAGAGAATTTCCAGGATTCAAACTGGGAGTCCTTCAATTCAACCTAACATTAATTGAAAACTTATATTGTAAGACAAAGGACAAATCTACATCTGCCACAAGGTTTATTGATTCTCATTGAAAATCCTCAGTCCTCCAAATAAATTGAAAGAATATAATAAAGTGATGCAGCCCCGAAGAAAAATCTTCCACAGATTTATTTTACACGTCGTCAGTAGTTTAAGAGACAACTCCTGAGAACAGACTCTTGGTCAGACAACTAAGTTGGCTTCCTCAGAACTCACTCCTCTTCAGGACTGTTTATACTTGACAGAAAGAACACCGTGATTCTTTTTCCTGTACCATACCCCAAATAGAACTTTTATTGGCATTATCCTGTACCATTGTGTTTTGGATGTGTGAGAGTTTATAAAATTTATCATTTCTCCACAGATTACTGGACTGTGATGAGCTCCATCTGGAACTGAATGAAAGGAAAGCTAATCATCCTGGATGTGAAACTGGGCAGGCATGTGCCATCTTCCTCTGGGGACAAGATGAGTAAGTTTTCAACTGTATATAGGAGAGTTGAATTAGGTTTAAAAAGAATATTTTTTAAATGGAATTTATGGGAAGTTCATGGGAAGGAAGGTTCTGGGTACCCATAGAAGTGTTAGAACAAAGCAGATATATTGTGCTTCCCACCCCTACCCCTGGCCCAATACAGTAATTGCTACTCCTGATAACAGATGCTCTTCTTCCTTTTGGAAACTATATATTCCTCATCTACGCTCTGTCTACATGATCTGTGTAGGATTAATGCCAACTCCAGTTTCCCGGCATGGATAAGTGGTCTGGACCTTGACAATCAAAACACTTTCTTCCTGGGTCATATTGGCTATTTCATGAACTGTCATAAAAAGGAAAACATAGGTAAAAGGGGGAGAGAGAAGTTTGCAGGCTACACTGTTTGAACTCACAGAAAGAATAATGTTGAATCATCTCTACTACTAGCTTTTTCAATGAGTATAAAAGCTATGTCTGTCTTGATTACTGTACTATTCACATGCAATAGGAAAGTACCTGGAAGATAACTATTTGTTTAATTGAATCAAATCAAATTCAATTGAGTATTTTAAATTGTTCCTGAACTGTGAAAATATAATTTTGAGATAAAATGAGAAAAGAGCAAATTATATCACACAATAAAATGAATTCAGTAGCCCTGAATTACTGGTCTCCCTTCCATTGGGCATTTCAATTTAAATCTTTCCCTTTCTTATCTTTTTCAAGTTTTCAGTTCAAATTTAGAGCCAGGGTACCAGAGGAAAATGTTGTATGTGACAAGTCTACTCTTTCCTTCATAATATTGAGAAGACTATGTTTTTTTATCACATTAGAATTTTTTCATTGCATATTCCTTAATCTCACTCTTAGTCTGCTAATGAGATATACTGTAATGTCTCCTCTTTATTTATAGGTTAAAGGCTTTGTTGACCAGATATTTGAGGAAGGGAACATAGGAAAATTAGCAGTTATGGATAGAAATGTAATGAGTTGAGTTTGAATGTATGGAGATGACATACTGTCTGATAGCTAGGTGGAGATATTCATTATATACTACCTACACATTAGAATGGAGTTTTAAGCTAGAAAAACACATTTCAGAGTTGTCATCTTATAGATGCTAAGTAATGTAGACAGATCAGGAAGTGAGCCCATTTAAAGAGAGTATCTAGACTAAGAAATGAGAAATGGAACCACAGACAAGCCAGTATCTACATAGTACAAAGAACAAAACATAGAAGGATAAGTGTAGCAGAGGACAGGAGAGAAAATATTTCATAAAGTAGGATTAATATAAATTGAAGACAGGTCAAGTAAGATTCATCAGATTTGTTTATTCAATGAATATTTATTAAACTACTACCATATGCTAGACAGTTTTCTGAGTGTTGAAGAAATAAGACTGAATGAAACTGAAAAAGATCTCTCTTCTTCTAGAGCTTAAATTTGCTCCCTCCCTTTCCTTTCACATATGGCTACTACAGGGAAGGATAGCTAAGGGGCCCATGAATGGATCAAGAAGAGTTGTCCCATTCATAAAAGAATATCTACCCCTAGTTCATCATAGTTTAAAATTGCCCACTATGTGGAGAAAGGGAACACTCCTACACTGTTGGTGGGAATGCAAGCTTGAGTAACCACTCTGGAAAACAGTATGGAGGTTCCTCAAAATGTTAAAAATAGAACTACCCTATGACCCAGCAATTGCACTACTGGGTATTTACCCTAAAGATACAAACGTAGTGATTCGAAGGGACACATGCACCCGAATGTTTATAGCAGAAATGTCTACAATAACGAAACTATGGAAAGAACCTAGATGTCCAGCAACAGATGAATGAATAAAGAAGAGGTGTTCTTTATTCATATATATATATATGAGGTGGTATATATATATATATATATATATATATATATATATATATAGGAATACTATGCAGCCATCAAAAGAAATGAAATCTTGCCATTTGCAACGATGTGGATGGAACTAGAGGGTATCATGCTTAGCGAAATAAGTCAAGCAGAGAAAGACAACTATCATATGATCTCCCTGATATGAGGAAGTTGAGAAGCAACATGGGAGCTTAAGGGGGTAGGAGAAGAATAAATGAAACAAGATGGAATTGGGAGGGAGACAAACCATAAGTGACTCTTAATCTCACAAAAAAAACTGAGGATTGCTGCGGGGAGGAGGGTTGGGAGAGGAGGGTGGGGTTATGGACATTGGGGAGGATATGTGCTATGGTGAGTGCTGTGAAGTGTGTAAACCTGGCGATTCACAGACCTGTACCCCTAGGGATAAAAATATATATGTTTATAAAATATAAAAAAAATTTAAAAATTGCTCAGGAAGAGGATAATGTCACACATTGACTAGAGAAAAAAGAAGAGATTAATTGAAAAGTCTGATTTGATTGAAATATGTTTAAAGTCCCCAAAAGAGAAAGGTATAGCCAATCCTGATGAATTGATTGTCTGACCCATGGCAAGAAACTTACAGAGGAAGTGGTATCACTCTTCTTAGAGCCCACAGCAGGAGGTTCAGAGGGTAAACATATTTATTGCCACCCTCACCAACCTCAGAAGTGACACCATTCTCAGAGACCTTCAAGTAACAGCTGACATGTGGGTTCACATCCACCTGAAGCTCAAGAGTTAACAGTGGACTATGGTTAACAAGGGTTCTAAATCTACTTGTGTCCTATATAAGTGAGAGTCACTGAAAACTAGCATATAATTACTCTTTTGGCCATCCAATATCATTCTATAGCAGGAAAGAAATACCATGTTGGTCAGCAGGATCAGTCCATTCACCACGCTGTCCTCCTGAACCCAGGGCCCTGGGACAACTATGTGAGGGAGTCACAGAGCACCTCAGAACATTTGACCAATCACACATGCAGAGTTGAAAGTTAGAAAACTCGCCTAAAGGACAGGCAGAGCTCCTCTCCCAGGTGATTCACAGTTGGAGGAGTTCAGTACACCCCACCAAAACAGTCAACTTCCAGTGCCAAGAAGACTTAGAAGTTCAAGGAAAACATTTTCGGCCACCAAGCAGTTTGTACCTGTGGCACTTTGCCCATATACACACTACTATTACGGGATACTGCCAGCTACCAGAGGGTGACTTAAGAAAAAAATGAGAAAAGCACTCCAAAGCAGAAAAGACCTTGAGGCAGCAACCTAGAGGAAAGCCCTGTTTTCCAGGTCTAAGGTTCATATTGCAACACACTTCCAAAGTAATCTACTACCTATCAAATCCTTGTGTCAGGATCAGCTTCTAAGACAGGTATGTGAACCGAAAGTTAACAAAACAAACATTCAAATAACCAACAGAAATGATGCCTGTACTTACTGAGCTTTGTACCAATCCCAGTTCCATCATGGGAGCTGGGGAAATAAGCATGTTTAATTTTCTAGGCTTCAGTTCCCTCATCAGAAAAATGATAGCAATTCTTTACTTATGGGACATTTGTGAGGATTTAAAGAGATCAAATATTCTACATTCCTCATATTGGTTTTAGCATAAAAAACACTCAATAAGAAAGTCACATTTATTAATTAAAATATTCACTAAAATTTATGATGATAAAGTAAATGTTGACTAAAATTTACTAGTTCTCTTACTTACCTATGAAAAACATTTAAATATTAAATGTTTCTATTTCATTAAAGATTAATTAATTTAATTAATTAAAATGTTAATAAAGTAAATGTTGACTATCCTCCATTGTTTCCTTGCTCTGACAGAAAATGAAAAATATTTCCAATGAAAATATTTCAGATTTATGCATAGTAATGAATTTCTATGTAGGAAACTGAACACCTAAATGATAGGAGGATTATATTTTAGATAATATATGAAAATAAGATTGTCTACTCAAATAAAACAATTTATCAAAACACTGGAGGCATGAATAAATTCCAAGGTGTTTACTGAAATACTGTACATGATAAAATTATCATGTTATCTAGTGCTGTTTTTGTTTGTTTGTTTGTTTGTTTGTTTAAACTTTTTATTTTTTTTTTATTTTTTTCCAATATATTTATTTTCAGAAAAACAGTATTCATTATTTTTTCACCACACCCAGTGCTCCATGCAAGCTGTGCCCTCTATAATACCCACCACCTGGTACCCCAACCTCCCACCCCCCCACCACTGCAAACCCCTCAGATTGTTTTTCAGAGTCCATAGTCTCTCATGGTTCACCACCCCTTCCAATTTACCCAAAAGCACATACCCTCCCCAATGTCCATAACCCTACCCCCCTTCTCCCAACCCCCCTCCCCCCAGCAACCCACAGTTTGTTTCGTGAGATTAAGAGTCACTTATGTTTTGTCTCCCTCCCTATCCCATCTTGTTTCATGGATTCTTCTCCTACCCACTTAAGCCCCCATGTTGTTTGTTTGTTTTAATGAACTCAAATGTATCCTGGCAAATTGAAGCCTAATCACCTTACCTGAAAAAGGCCGGTGTTGACTAAGTTTGTATTAGGTAACTGTCTTAGTTCAGGCTATAAAAACAAATGACCAGAGACTGGGTGGTTTTGGAAACAAATATTTTTTACTCAAATTTCTGAAGGATGAGAAGTCCAAGAGCAAGGCACCAGCATATCTGACATCTGATGAGGACCTACTTCCTGGTTTCTAGATGTCTGTCTTCTATTGGGCCCCCACATAGCTGAAAGCCCCCCAAAAGCAGACTTTCTCATGATTTTTCCAAGGGTGCAAATCTCACTCATAAGGGAAGAAGCCTCATTACTTCATTTAAGCCTAATTACCTCCCAAAGTTTCTGCCTCCTCTTAGTATCACCCTAGGGAATAGGTTTTCAACATACAAATTTGGGGAAGACATAAACATTCAGTCCATAACAGTAACCACATTCATAGAAATTTAAAATGCATGGAGCACTGGGTGTGGTGCATAAACAATGAATTTTGGAACACTGAAAAATAAAATAAAATAAAATAAAATAAAATAAAATAAAATGCATGAGAAGAGTATAACTATACCTGTTTTGAAAGATTATGTAATGCCACTAAAAAACAAACAAACAAACAAACAAACAACAAACCTTAAGACACCTATTGGACTAATGACAAGTATTACTTTGTTTCTCAGAGACTATTTATAATAATAAATGGATGTTGGGGGCATCTGGGTGGCTCAGTGGGTTAAAGCCTCTGCCTTTGGCTCAGGTCATGATCTTGGGGTCCTGGAATCGAGGCCCGCATCGGGCTCTCTGCTCAGCAGGGAGCCTGCTTCCCTCTCTCTCTGCCTACTTGTGATCTCTCTCTCTGTCAGATAAATAAATAAAATCTTTTAAAAAAATAAAACAAATGAATGAATGTTAATGTTCTATTGTTTGTTAAGTACAGCTTATACACAATAAATATGCTTCATCTGAATCACTGATGACTAAGATACAGAATATAAATTTTTTTTTAAATTCGAGAATAAGGATACCTGGGTGGCTCCATCAGTCAAGCATCTGCCTTTGGCTCAGGTCATGATCCTGGGGTCCTGGGATCAAGCACCCACCCCCACCTCCCGCTCCTGCTCAGCGGGGAGTCTGCTTCACCCTCTCCCTCTTCTCTTCACTGGTGCTTTCTCCTTGCTCTGTTCTCTGTCTCTCAAATAAATAAATAAAATCTTTAAAATTTTAGATAACAACATCACATAAATAATAAGGTACAATTCTTTTAATAAAATTGAGGGCCAGAGGAAAGAGAGAGCCAAAAGTGCTAAAATAACCATTATATTTAGCCATTAGAGAAGAGGAGGGGAAAAACCACTTATATTAATTGGGTAATACCAAATAGACAAAGAAACTAGTTTATTATAAATTTCACATTAAAAGTGGTTTAGATTTTGTGTATACTATTTAAGCATCATTATCAACTGATTTCACCATAAAAATGAATAAAATTTCTCAGCATATAAAACTTAGTTCCTACAACATGAACTCCTAGCTTTTCTCTCACCTCACTATTAAATTACTCACTTTACAAATATTTACTGTGTATTCTACTCTGTATCTAACCTTGTCCAGGCACTGGGGAGCCCTCTTACTAGTCTGAAGAAGAAACAAACAATAAATTAATAATCACACATAATACTATTTCTTCTCAGGCAAATTTACTGGACACTCTTTGCTTTTATATTTATATCTACATTTCCTATGGCTTACAGTCATCCTATTTTCCATGCAGATTTTCTTGGTTATTCCTAAAATACCAAATACAAATAGACTCTTGATTCTCAAAGCCACACGTTTGTATCTGACCTCGCCTTTGAGCTGAAGCCCTGAATTCCAACTAGTCTGTCTGTTATAACTAACAGAATATCATCTAAGCTGATTCCTGGCGTCTTCCACTCTGGAACACTCAAAAGAAAAAGGTTCGTCTAAGTGTCTTTCATTTTTCACATCCTGTTGCTAACAAAATCTGATTTTGTTACTTCAGAATTGCTTATTCATCCATTCATTCATTTATCAAAACTGTATTTACCACTTGTTATACGTCAGGCACTAGGAATAGAAAGAAATAAAAAAAATATATATATACAGTTTTTTAAATAAGGTAGTTACTTCTTAGGACAAGTTGATCATTCTAACCCAGTATGAAAAACAATATGATGAAAAACCATGTGTCAGCATAAAGAAAGAGCAGCTCAGACTGAGAGTGGAGTGCTCTAAGAAGAATTAAAAAAAAAAAAGGCTCACTGTAGCGGTGACTTCAAGAGCAAATAAGGACTGTTTTAGATACTAGACAAAGGATCAGCTGGTGCATTAGTACTGACTGTGTAAGAGAACACAGCACAGTCTAGTAGGTTCAAAAAGTTTAATATGACTCTGGTCAATAGATGAGATATCAGGAAGAGATCGGTTTGGGTAAACAGCTAAGACATAGATAGTGCCTGAATACTTTCCCGAAAGCTATGAGAAGTATTTGAATGCTTTAAATAGATATTTGCATAAAAGTCTGTGCATCTTGGAAAACCATTCTGACAGTATTGTGGAGAAATAATGCTGTGCATACAAGCTTGGATGCACTGTAACCTGTTAGAGACGAATTGAGTCTCAGTGAGATTAGTTGTGTCTCCCAATGTCACTTATCTAAGTTCCATTCTAGGGTTTTCTCCCTCCAAATCCTGTGCTCCCGTCAACCTTGCTATCCTGGCCAAGGTGCTCATCAGGAAGTCTGTCATACTTTAGTCATGCATATTTACACCTTCTTTCCAGTCTCATCTTCCACCACTTTATACATTTTTTTTATTTTTTAGATTATTTTAGTATGATTTTTTTTCCAATTTATTTATTTTCAGAAAAACATTATTCATTATTTTTTTCATCACACCCAGTGCTCCATGCAAGCTGTGCCCTCTATAATACCCACCACCTGGTACCCCAACCTCCCACCCCCCCGCCACTTCAAACCCCTCAGATTGTTTTTCAGAGTCCACCCCTTTATACTTTATAATATTTATTCCAGCAAGACTGAAAGCTTAGTTCACCCAAACACCAGGATACCTCATACTTCAGGATCCTGTGTTTCATATTTCACCTCATCTGGTCTACACGTGTTGCAACCATTTTGTAAAATCAGTATGGACCCTTACTGAAAGTTTGATGTGGATGTCAAGACTGATGATACCACACACAAAGGGTCATGAAACTTCCTGGGGAGAGCAGAACAGTCTTCCCAAGCTGGTCCAAAAAGGGGCTTGCAGGAGCAGGGAAAGAGACAGGCTTGGGGCTTCCGTGATGGTTAAGGGTGATGGGTATTCCTGCACGCTGGTAGGGGCTTGCATGATTTGAAACTCCCACTGGTGCCAAAGGAAAGAATGTGCTTCCTTATCAGCTTGCCCAGATGTGGAACAGAGGGGAGGAAGGGATGGGAGGCTTAAAGCTATCAGCAGTCAAACAAAAAAACATTGAGTCAGACTTTTATTACAGTCTATCCATGATGTTGCTGACATAAACACAAATGATTACTACACAAAGAGGCATGGCTTCTATATTAAGGTTTACCCACATACTCCGCTTTTATTTTTTCTCCATAGTTCCTACCACTAGTTGATAAACTTTATTTCCTTAATTGCTTATTCTCTGCCTCTCATATTAGAATGTAGTTTCCATGGCATTAGATTTTTGCTCTGCTTTGTTCACTGCTTTATCTCCAGTATACAGAATAGTGACTGACTTTTGGTAGGTGTGCAGGAAAGATTGTTCAAGTAAATTAATCAAAAGTTGAGGGAAAGATACAATGCAACAGTAGATATTTGGAAAGAAATCTTTTTTTAAATTTTTATTATGTTATGTTAGTCACCATGAAAGTACATCATTTGAGCTGTATTTTGAAGAAATTAATTGATTTCAACAGACTTCTAAGATAGTTAAAGCAGGAAAATGACACAACATAAAAAGGAGTTTGGCTTAATTTGTACTTCTACTTTGGCAATTTTTTTCATTCTTTTTGGCCTCCAATATTTCCACATTAACTTGCAATTTAGTATTTAGTCAGGATTGTCTCACCTGTCTATTGAAGCAAAAACAAGTTTCAGTAAGAATGGCTTTGACAGTGATTGAGTAAATGCTCTTTGGTGATCTTGTTTTGTCTGTGGCATTAGGTATGGTTCATTGGTGGTATTGATGGAGAAGTTTAAAATAACAGAGATGATATATGAATTCAGTGCCCCCAGAAAACAGTACCTGAGAAATCAGAACAGGATACCAAATATGTTTGTTAAAGTATGAGTAGCAAAACTAAAACTCAGGAAATAAATTTATCTGCATTGTTATTAATGGAGTTATGAAACCTATGCATATAAACAGAGTAGGCATTGCATTAAGAATAAGCAAGACACTTATTATAATGATCTCAACTATCTTAACTGTCAAAATAGTTTCCTGTACAACTTCACACTTCTAATTTTCCTCACTCTGTTGTATACGTTATTGAAAGATTAATCTTCTGGAAGCAAATCTGAGATCTGGTTATTTCTCTCATTCATTTATTCAGACAATGTGTATTGACTATCTATAATATGCAAAGCACTATACTAGATAGTGTGATAGACACAGATATAGTCCTTGTTCTCATGAATTCCCAAATGATCGATTATTCCTCATTACCTAGAACAGCATTTTAAAGGAATTTCTGTTACTCTGAATTAGACAAAAAAAGATACAATGGTCAAGCAAAATGTAAAGTAAAAATGTTGGGTTCAATAAACTTTAAAAGTACATTATGCTGAGTGAAATAAATCAAGCAGAGAGAGTCAATTATCATATGGTTTCACTTATTTGTGGAGCATAACAAATAGCATGGAGGACAAGGGACATTAGAGAGGAGAAGGGAATTTGGGTAAATTGGAAGGGGAGGTGAACCATGAGAGACTATGGACTCTGAAAAACAATCTGAGGGGTTTGAAGTGGCGGGGGGGTGGGAGGTTGGGGTACAGGTGGTGGGTATTATAGAGGGCACGGATTGCATGGAGCGCTGGGTGTGGCGAAAAAATAATGAATACTGTTTTTCTGAAAATAAATAAATTGAAAAAAAAAGTACATTATGTCTTTGGTTCTTCAAAGATAATGTAATATTTAATATATTTGAATTTTTTGCTCAAAAATGAGTGTGCATATGTATAAGTGTTATGTGAAGCAGCTTTGATAGGAATGGAAGAGGCAACATTCTGGAGAAATGTTTCTTTATTTTGTATCTTTCACAATTCCATTAATGTACTGTAAATGGTTTTGCACAAAGAACTTTCAGTAGGCACTACTGAAGGATAAAATAATTTATTGATCAGTGCAAAGTAATGAAAAATTAGTTCTCATACTGTTGAAAGATGACACTGGAGATTTTGGTGGACTAATTGCAAAATGCCTTTCAGAAAATAATAAAAAGTGTTCATTTCTCATTCTAGGATTCATATTATGATATGTTTACATTTAACCTCCAGTGCTTAACACCCACAACAGAAACAACAAAAAAAATTTATTTGATTTTTTGAAAATTTCAACTGTATTCTTTTGGGTACTAGAGAAGAGCCATCTAGCCTATTTCCTCATGTTCAGGTAGGACTCAACAATAAAGGATGAATATCAATATATTAAAAGGTGCCTATATTTCCTGTCCATAGCAGATGAAATACCACTTTAAAGAGCAGATCCCATTTTTGAAAGAAAAAAAAAAAAAAGAAAGAAAGAACAATAGAGAATGATGACACAGTGAAATTATTTAGAACTTCACTTACAAAGTAAGATCATTAGAGAAAGACAATTTGTTCTATATGGAAATTGCTTTGTTAAAAACCTGGAGCAGTGAGGACAGAAATCACATTCTTAAATACATCAACAACATTTTCATTATTCTCCCCAGACACCGAGTGTTTTGTTTAGTTGTTATTAGTATTCCACTTAAAAGCAAATTGCAATAAAAATTTTGTTGAGGTAGATGAAAGCTCCTGCAGCTATTTAGTATTGCTTAAAACAAATTGATCACACACCTTGAAAACTGCCTATACTCAAAAGAATCACTGTTTAATAAAAGACAAATGAGAACGAATAATACATTAGGACATTATACCAAATTTAATAAAAACAAACTTCTGATGAGTTAAAAAATTACATAACATTTAGATATGTCCTTAACAACACTACTTATGAGAAAAACATTTAGATTCTACAGATTATTTTGAAAGAACTAGGTACATTCAATAAAACAAAATCTCCTAGATCTACCTGAGTATATGAAAAATTATCTTTATTCATTTGAGATGTTTTGATGGCAGACTTCACTATTTAATATAGTGGTAGGATGTATTATTTCAACCAACATGGTCATAAAGAACAAGATTAAGTCAAGGACAAAGTAAGTTCAAATAAAGTTAAGACTGATACTTCTCGGAGAAAGGATTATTTTCTCATAGTAATTTCTATCCATAAAGCCAATATCATTAAAAAGAAGAGTGATTAATAGTCACTGTACATGTGGGTTGGAAATGAAAATAAAGATATTGATGATGAAAATCATGATAATGAGGACAAAAATGACAGAATGGCAAAATCCAGTATTTGTTTGAAATGGAAAATTGCCTGCAAGTATCACTATTGACAAAAATCATACATTAAATCTTTATAAGCATCATAATGCCATATATAGTGGGAAGCATCAAAATGAATGCATACAAGTTGCAGAGTTACCATGTTTTGTCTCCAGTGAGCCTACAAGTCTGGCTTCAATAACCCCATCAATATGATCATAGCACTGTGTAATAGCAGAATGATGCATGTATACGTAGGGAAAGGTACGCATTTGTACACACACTGGAATTAAAAAGGACTATGTGTAGATGTTCATGAGTGCTTCATACTAGTCTGGAACCTAAAAATATTTTTTAAGCCCTCCAAATTTAAAGTCCCCATTGAATCTTGATGATCTATAAACTATATATATATAGCTTGTGACAAAATGACAAAAACTGATATATTGAAAATATTGAATTACTACTATAACCACTTTTCTTTCCTTCTATACTTTCTCTTGTTTTTGTTTTTGTTGTTGTTCCATTAGTCTTTTTTTCTCTTGTTTTCTTAATACACATGTATTCAAAAAACATGATTAATAACAGACATTTCCCTGGTATTGTCCATATTTTTTCTGAGTTTTTTTTTTAAAGATTTTTATTTATTTATTTGACAGACAGAGATCACAAGTGGGCAGAGAGAGAGGAAGAAGCGGGGCTCCATCCCAGGATCCTGAGACCATGACCTGAGCTGAAGGCAGAGGCTTTAATCCACTGAGCCATCCAGGCGCCCCAGAATATTTTGATCTTGATGAATTCCCCAAGTTCATTTTTGCTTTTGTTTCCTTTGCCTTTGGAGACATATCTTGAAAGAAGTTGCTGTGGCTGATATCGAAGAGGTTACTACCTATGTTCTCTAGGATTGTGATGGATTCCTGCCTCATGTTGAGGCCTTTTATCCATTTCAAGTTTATCTTTGTGTATGGTATAAGAGAATGGTCGAGTTTTGTTCTTCTATACATAGCTGTCCAATTTTCCCAGCACCATTTATTGAAAAGACTATATTTTTCCCACTGGATATTTTTTCCAGCTTTGTCGAAAGTTGGCTAATCATAGAACTGTGGATCCATATCTGGACTCTCTTCTCTGTTCCACTGGTCTATGAGTATTTTTTTGTGCCCGTACCATCCTGTCTTGGTGACCACAACTTTGTAATAAAGCTTGAAATCAGGCAACGTGATGCCCCCAGTTTTGTTTTTCAACATTTCCTTAGCAATTCAGGGATTCAGGGTCTTTTCTAGTTCCGTACAAATTTTAGGACTGTTTGTTCCAGATCTTTGAAAAATGCAGGCGGAATTTTGATTGGGATGGCATTGAAACTATAGATTGCTCTAGGTCATATAGACATTTTAACAATGTTTATTTTTCCAATCCATGAGCATGGAATGCTCTTCCATCTTTTTGTGTCTTCTTCAGTTTCTTTCATGAGTGTTCTGTTGTTCCTCAAGTATAGCTCCTTTACCTCTTTGGTTAATTTTTTTCTCAGGTATCTTATGGTTCTAGGTACTATAGTAAATGGAATCAGTTCTCTAATTCTCCTTTCTGTATTTCCATTGTTAGTGTATAAGAAAACAACTGATTTCTGTGCATTGATTTTGTATCCTGCCACATTACTGAATTACTGTATGAGTTCTAGTAGTTTGGGGCAGATTGCACGAACAGACACTTCTCCAAAGAAAACATACAAATGGCTAACAGACACATGAAAAAAATGTTCATCATCATTAACCATCAGGGAGATTTAAATCAAAACCACATTGAGATACCACCTTATACCAGTTAGAATGGCCAAAATTAACAAGACAGTAAAAAACAAGTGCTAGAGAGGATATGGAGAAAGAGGAACCCTCCAACACTGTTCGTGGGAATGGAAGTTGGTGCAGCCACATTGGAAAACAGTGTGGAGATTCCTTAAGAAGTTAAAAATAGAACTACTCTATGACCCTGCAATTGCACTACTGGTTATTTAGCCCAAAGATACAGATGTAGTGGAAAGAAGGGCCATCTGTACACCAATGTTCATAGCAGCGATGGCCACAATTGCCAAACTGTGGAGGCAGCCAAGACGCCCTTCAACAGACAAATGGGTAAAGAAGATATGGTCCATATATAATGGAATATTATGCCTCCATCAGGGATAATAAATATCCAACTTTTGTATCAACATGGATGGGACTGGAGGAGATTATGCTAAGTGAAATAAGTCAAGCAGAGAGAGTCAATTAGCATATGGTTTCACTTACTTGGGGATCATAAGGAATAACAAGGAGGACTAGAAGAAGGAAAGGAAAAGTGAGTTGGGGGAAATTTCAGGTGGAAACAAACCATGAGAGACTGTGGACTCTGAGAAGCCCAACAGGTTTTTTGGGGGACAGGGGTTGGGGGGTTTGGTGAGCCTAGTGGTGGGTATTAAGGAGAGCACATATTACATGGAGCACTGGGTGTGGTGCACAAACAATGAATCTTGAAATACTGAAAAAAAGTAAATTAAATTAAGAATAATAAAATATTTCTGAAAATAAATAAATTGGAAAAAAAGAATAATAAAAACTCAAAAGAAAAAAAAGAACGGATTTTTCTTCCTTATTTAGCATTTTTCTCTTCACTATTATTTAATTTGTTACATCAATATCTTATAAGAGTTTGAACAAAAATACCTTTCTTAAACACTTTTTCAAGAAATTTGGAGAACAACCTAGTCTTCTACATTGAAATGAAAATGTATGCAATGCTATCATAAGGTAGCTTTGAAAATTGCCTCAGTCTACTCCTGAATTCCTCGTCAATAAGCAAGTGAGAGCATATGCAAATACTGATGCTGTAACAAAATTCAGATTTTGTGAGAAAATAAGGTGAAGTCAAAGTTAATAGAGCAGACATAAAACATTGTCTTAGTTTACATGATTTCATAACTTCATAACAACAACTAGATTCTTAAAGTTCAATCAATAAATATTTGAGGACCTACCTGTGCCAGTCACTGTTCTAGGTCTGGGAATTCAAATCCATTATTTTGTTTTAATATACCAATTTAATTCTTACAACTGTGTTAGAGACTATAAAGAATAAAAAGTAATTTTAATACATTTTCTGTACCTACAATTCAAGATCATATGTTTTGAGAAGCTATTAATATAAAGTAAGGAAAAAAACTGAATGTTGAAATAAATTTGAAAAAATTGGTTTCATTACTACAGAATTTCTCAGAGCTTTTAATAAACACAGTTGTGTTATTTCCGAGAAAGGAAAGTGGGCAGTATTTCCAAACCTATTTACTCACAGGACTGTCTTCTCTCAGGGTAACAATTAACACCTTTAAAAACTAGTACTCTGGTAAAACACACACACACACAGAAAGAGGGAGAGAGAGAGAGAGAAAAAAGAGGTCACAGGCCAAGAGAAAGGCCCAGAGGTAAAGAAAATGAAAAAAATTAATGTAATTTTATTTTTTGCAGGAAATCTATGCATGGTGATTATTAGTAATTTCCTTTTCTTCCCCCCTTCTTTTTTCTTCCTTCCTCCCTTCCTTCCTTCCTTCTTCCTTCCCTACAAAAATCTTGTGCTTTTTAAAAATTTTTATACACAGACAAGTTTTTAATTTTTTTCATTGGCTCATGATTTTCTCTACACTGAACATAAATGAGTAGTAAGAGGAGTGTCTCTATAACCAAATGTCAAGTTTATAGTCTGTTTAAAGTAGAAAATACCCTCAAGACAAAAGCAATCTTTCTAGCTTCCCTTTATCTTTCTGAGCTCCCTTATTTGACAATGATTTGGGATAGGTAATTCTTTGTTAAGTTTATCAGCACTTTGATGTTTCCATAAAGTTTTGTGAGTTTTTTTTTTAATAAACCACATTTTATTTGTTTTTAGTGAAATGAGTGTTTTGAATAAACTTTTTCTGAGATAACTACATCTTAAAATCCATTTTGTATATTGAACATAAAAATACTTTTAGTGATAGAGACGGAAATTTATTTATGCTTAATTTCTGAATATTCGTGAAAACATTAAAGCAACCCAAATGTTCAGAAATAGTAGTGCAATATGGGAGAGATCACATTCAACTTCAAATATAAGAACAAATGGGGATTTATACCAAGGAACTGTGTGAGTATGTGTGTGTGTTAGGGGTGGGCATGTTGGGAGCAGTGTGCCTATGGAAGGGAAAATACTAAGACAAAACATGAAGGGAAGAAAATTCTGGCTAAGCCACAGCAACAGGATTCTTGCTGAAGACCCACCAGGGTAATCAGATATCAAGGGTGGGGGATTCTTTCTAAATCAACTTAGCAGGATTCTTGCTAAAACTGGACTCGGCAGGCCTGGTAAGGACTGGGGACCAATGTTGAGATCTCAAAAACATGGCTCAGAGAGGCCTGGCAGAAGTCAAGGAACAAAGTCCTTTCACTAGTATATTATAGATTTATTAAACCCTTCTTTTGAAAAAATTCTATTTACCTGGAATACTCATCCTTTCCTCCTGAAACGTTAAGTGAGTAGTTACCATGTTCCAGTTACACATTTAGGCAATGAGGAATCCAATGTCTGGGAAAAGACAGAAAGTGAAGGAAATGTTTGTAAACAAGTATGTGTGTAAACAAATAATGTGAAATATTGATAAATTTATGGAGAATATATATTAGGAAAATGCTTTAATGAGTGGCAATGGAAAAAAGTTTAGGAGGGGTGGTCTGGGAAGGATTTTCTGGTGAGATCATATTTGAGCCCAAACTTGATGACTGAAAGGAAGTAACCACAAAGAATTACGGAAGCAGCATCCTGAACAGGGATGGCTGGTACAGGGTCTTCCGGCAGGGACAAATCTGGGAATATACCTTAAGCAAATTCCCTCCATCTGCTCTTGTTCATCAAACTGTCATTTCCCTGCTCAAGATCTGACAAAGACTTCTGGCTTCATGAGGCTAAAATCCATGTCAGTATGGTAGTCTACATGATCTGTCCTTTCCTCCATACTGTGATTCTTCACATCAACTTCTGAAGTCAGCTTCTTCTATTTTCAGCTTTGTTCACTCATGCACTCTTTATGAATTTACTCCTTCCTTCTCCCTCAGGTATATTCATGACTCTCTCTCTTAATGTCGGTCTCTGCTCAAAGGTCAACAGAACCAAAGAGTCTTTACCAACCACCTTCAATTTAAATAATATCCTGCCATCTAACCCTCTAACTGCTTTCTGGTTTTTTTCCAATGTATATATAATTTCTAGGAATATATATATATATATCACATTTAAAATATATATGTGTGTGTATATACACACACACACACACACACATATATACATATTTTGTCTTTCACTTTCATTTATTTTGCTGCCTCCTACAATGTAAGCTCCCAGGATAGCAAAGATTTGCTTGTTTCATTAAAAATGGTATCCTCAGTACCCAGAAGAGCTCTTAAAAGGTTGCTCGTATGTAATGCTTATTTCTTCACTGTATTCTCTCTCTGAGCTAGCTACTATTATAAGCTCCATGTGACTGATGATAAAAGTGTGATTCACAGAGTTCACATAACTTACCCAAACCCACATAGCTTGTAAGATACAAATCTACTTATATCTTTCCAAAAATGATGTTTTTAAGCACTTAGTAGAACACATTTGTAAATTACTGATAACAATAAAACATTTGTTTTTAAAGATTTTATTTATTCATTTGTGAGAGAGAGAGAAGGAGATCATGAGCAGAGGGGAGAGACTGAGGGAGAGGGAGAAGCAGACTCCCAGCTGAGCAGGGAGCCTGATGCCTCGGGCTCTGTCCCCGGTCCCAGAGATCATGAACTGAGCTGAAGGCAGATGCTTAACCATATGAGCCATCTGGCAGATGACCCTTCCAGGTGCCCCAACAATATAACATTTACTAAAAACAATAAAAATTTAAACAATTATCTCTTTAAAATTCAAAAACTATAACTTAAAAAAATATGGTAAGAAAAGAATAAAGGCACTTTTGTTAGTCACGTATAATTTCAGGAAACATTAGAAAACTTGAGACACAATTTTTCCAGTGTGTTTACCATGTTTTATAGGTAATGGTTGATTTACAAGATAACTCTCCATATAAAGTTCCATAATTCAAAGCCCATTTCCTAGGGAGAAAAAATCAGATACAAGAGACCAGAAATATTGCAAATGTTGCAATATCAAATGCTAACAAGTATTGACTAAAAGAAGTCTAATTAATTTATAATGGTTTTAAAAGATGTACTAGTATATATTGCTTCTCCTTCCTTTGACTTATGCTAAAAAGAAAAAAAAAGAAGTTGTTGTGTTATAGCCTACCTAATCGATATATACAAATATGGAATTAGGGTGGTCCAATTCAAAGCAGTAGCTGTCAGAAAAAGGATATAGATTTCATTTCTCCTCCTCTGATGTACAAATTTCCATATCTTTATCTCATAAAAGCTTCCATGTGTTTTACATTTTCCTGCATTCTGGAAGTTGCATACTTCTTACTAATGGGAGAGGCTAGAACTAAAAGCATTTAGAAATAAACCTTCTTACTTGAAAGTAATACAAATGCAGATGCATCATAAAATAATTATTTTTAAAGCTTTGGGATGAATATGTGAAATTAGAGATAAAAGAGCAGGTAGAATGATTACTTGATAAATTAGAGTACTGTGTTTTGAAAAGAAGGCAAATACTAAGCAACCAAGACAATTATGACTACATTATTAAACCCTCTCATGAAAGAAAAAAATTCCTCCTCTCACCTGTAGTTTGAGACTGCCTTTATCATGAAAGATAGGGTTGCAATTAGAGTGATATAAAGCACAAGTACCAAATTATGTTTATTAGTGGATAAAAGACTCACATGTGGTATTTTTTTGTTGTTACAAATGAAAATTACATGAACTGGCTCTAATGGAACATAATGGGACATTTTGCCAAATATATATATATATATATTATATATATATATATATATATATATATTTTTTTTTTCCTTTTTGAAATGGCCTTGAATCAAAAAAGCTGTAGACGTGCCTTATCTTTAGCAATTCCATTAGCCACTGCCGGCTGGGATCTTAAGGCATTTATCGGAACTTAAAATACAAGTGATACAACTTTTAGGAATTACTGTACCAGAAATTATCCACATAAAATGAAAATAAAGGATATAAACTCAGAGATATGTATATCAGTGAAACAACTAATTAAACTAATTATGCAAATCATAAATCTGATAATTCACTGTTAGTATGTTTATTTGAACAAAGTTACTGTGATACATCTGAATGAATTTTGGAGGAAAAGTGCCTCTTTTGGAAAGAGAGCAAAATTAATTCTTTTCTTTAAGTACTTTAAATCTCTATGTCAACTGACTTCTCATTTAGCGTATGAAAGGAAGGAACTTATTAGACTTAACATTGAGATATTCATATGTGGATTTTCCATAGCAGATGTGTAGCCTCAGGTAGACTTCTGGCACTCAACAAATTTCTGTGCTACTTTCACTAGATATATGTACTTAAAGAATTCAAATTAACATTATTAACAATTAAAGAAAAATATCATTAGAGAGATAAATATTTCATGCGTGTATACTCATAGAGAAATACAAACATGCACACATACTTATGTGTGCACATACATCTGCCTTGTAATAAAAGTAGATGTTCTTTGTTCTTAAGCTTTTATTTAAATTACAATTAGTTAACATGCAGTGTAATATTAGTTTCAGGTGTAAAATTTAGTGATTCAAAACTTAAGTACAACACCAGTGCTCATCTTTGTTTTGTGAATTTTTCGGTAATACTGTTCAATTCCTGAAGTAAAGCCTTGCAAAGGTAGGGCCTGGAACTAGGTGAGGACCTTGAAATCCAAACAAGTGTACAATGATGACCTAATAAAGTCTAAAACAACAACAACAACAAACTAAAATGGAGAATTTTTTTCTAGAAAAAAGCCAGCAACATTTCCTTACAGCACATAACATCTGGGGAAAAAAAAATTGCATACTCCCCAGAATTGGCTGCAAATCCACCAATTTGAGGAAGACACTGACAGCATAAAAAAAATGAATAGAGCTCAGATAATTAGGATAAAAATATGATAAAGTTCTTACAGGTGCTCTACACCAACTTTTAGCAAATGAAATAGAAGGATGAGTGAAATTATCGTACAGCAGTCTGGGATTATGCAATGTAACTGAATTTGGGTTTCTGGATTAGTTTCCTAGAGCTGCTGCAACAAAGTACCAAATATTGAGTAGCTGAAAATAACAGAAATGTATTTTCTCACTGTTCTGGAGGCGTTAAGTCCCAAAGCCAGGTTTTGGCAGGGCCACACTCCTTCTGCAACCTGTAGGGGAGAATCCTTCCTCTTCTGTCTAGCCTCTGGTGGTAGCCGTCAGCCCCTGGTGCTCCTTGGTGGTGGTAACATCACCCTGGTCGGCTTCTGTCTTCACACTGAGTTCTCTCTCTGTCTTCATCAGCTCTCTGTTGTGCATGTCTGTCTCCGTGTCCAAATTCCCTCTTTTTCTAAGGATACTGGTCACATGGAAGTAGGGACTAGTCTAATGGCCTCATTTTTTTTTTAATTTTATTATCCGTTTATTTTTTTATAAACATATATTTTTATCCCCAGGGGTACAGGTCTGTGAATTGCCAGGTTTACACACTTCATAGCAGTCACCATAGCACATACGCTCCCCATGTCCATAACCCCACCACATTCTCCCTACCCCCCCCCCCACCCGCCACCCTCAGTTTGTTTTGTGAGATTAAGAGTCACTTATGATTTGTCTCTCTCCCACAGAAGGTCACACACTGAGGTATTTGGGATTAGGACATCTACATATCTGGAGGTGGGGCAAAGACAAAACCTAATTCAACCTGCAACAGTTTTACTCCAATACATCGCAGAAGAAACACAAGTACTGGGCCAGATTATCAAATTTGGGGAGGCAATGTGAAGATAGGATAAGTATACATAAAAACCTGAGTTTTAATACGGACTGACTCTACCCACTCCTCGGAGTATACTGCATCCTCTGGCTCGTCCCGCCCCATCATAAAGTCTCTTCATCTGTAATAATAGAACTTCCATGAAAGCAGTGAGAATTAACGGAGTGCTGACCTCAAGAGTCCAGTCCCTAACACACCCTACTAATCGGTGTCCCAGGAGTAGCCTCCAATAAGTTTACGTAGCAAAGTCCGCTAGACCACATGTGGCTGAAATAGATGATCCAAACCTATGACTGGTTTCCTAATCAAGGGATTAAATTAACCCCATATCCTAAAAACAAATCCTCCCAGATGCACATGAGCAGGGTTCTTCACTTCCCCACTTCAAAATTTGGTTCTGGTGTTTGAATAATTGTTTAGGAATCTCCAAATTAAAGCTATCCCAGAGAAATAGAAACATGTTTATTTCCCTAAAAAAGATGCTAAATAAGCTCACACCTTTTTAAAGTTCAGAGTGAAACAACTGTAATCAATTTTTCTAAGAATTTTAAAAGCAAAGATTATTAGTGTATTAAATAAATTTAATATTGCTTCTAATAAGATAATGTTACTGCAATCTATAACTATTTCACACAATTTTATATTAAAATGAAATCCCAACACTTTTTTTTTAATTCTGTATCTATGCCATTGGATAGAATTATGCTTAAAAGAGTAAAGAATTGGGGCATCTGGGTGGCTCAGTCAGTTCAGCATCTGTCTGGCTCAGGTCATGATCTCAGGGTCCTGGGATAGCCCCACATCAGGCTGCTTGCTCAGCGGGGAGCCTGCTTCTCCCTCTCCCCCTGCTCATGCTCTCTCTCTGTCTCTCTCTCTCTCAAATAAATAAATAAAATCTTTTTAAAAAGAGTAAAGAATATTTTCTCAAAGATTTTCAGATAGAATATCTTTTCAAATCCTTAAAAACAAACTATATATAAACTGACATTCTTAAAGTAGGGAATATAATGCAGCTATGAATATGAAGAGATAGTACAAATGTGCTCAAATACTTGCAAAGGTACAGGAATTGTTTTTTGTTTTACTTTTACTTTGTTTTAAAAAAGTAAACTTTTTATTTTTAGAATAAATTTTGATTTACAAAAAATTTGCAAAGATCATGCAAACAGCCTACACTCAGCATACATTTAGTTTCCTATAGGGTTAATATCTTACATTAGTGTGGTGCAATCATTACAACTACTGAACGTATATTGATTCATTATTATAACTAAATTCTATGCCTTATTCAGATTTCCTGTTTTTACTTACTGTCTTTTTCTGTCCCAGAATCCCATCCAAATGCTGTACTTCATTAAGTTGTCTCCTTAAGTAGCTACAGATTCTGACAATTTCTTAGACTTCCCTTGTTTTAACCATTTTGAGGAAATTTACTAGGTATTTTATATAGTGTCCCTCAAATGAGATCAACCTATTATTTTTTCTCATTATTGGAATGGACTTATTCGTTTTGAAGAGATAGGTACGACAAAGATGTCATTCTTGTCACATCATGTACATATTGTTAACATAACTTACAACTGCTGATATGAACATTGGTTACCTGGCTGAGACAATGTGTGTCAGCTTTCTCTACTGTAATACTATTTTACCCTCCTTTTTTTTATTGTTCTTGGAAGTAAGTCACTATGTACTGCCCATATTTAAAGAGTTGGGAATTTCTCACCTATATCATTTTTGTTCTGCCTGAAGAACTTTGAACATTTCTTGCAAAATAGGTATACTGGAAATGAATTCCTCAGTTTTTGTTTGTCCATGAAATTCTTTATTCTTCTTTCAATTTTGAAGGATAATTTTACTAAATAAAGAATTCTAGGTTGGTAGTTTTTTCCTTCAACATCGTAAAGATATCACTTGCTTCTTGCTTGCAAAGTTTAAAATGGAAAATCTGCTATAATTGTCAATTTTTTCTCCATAGATAAGATGTTTATCCCATTTTCCTTTAGCTCTCCAAGATTTCCTTTTTCTTTGATTTTATGCGTTTTGGATATGATATTCCTAGGGATGTTTTTTTCATGTTTATCCTGCTAGATGTTCTCTGAGCTTCTCAGATCTATGATTTGGTGCTTTGGAGACACAAATATTGTTATAAAGCATGCAAAGACTCACAAAATTATAACCTATATCATGATTGTAGTGTTATCTTCCATTTCGTTTTTTTCATACAATCTTTGCTCCAATCACTCAAATCACTTGTTATTCTCTGATATACTTTCAGATTCTGAATATCTAAATTCTGTATTCTTTAAAACATAGTAGCTTCAAACCAAAAGTAGCTCAAACGCTACTCATGTCTTGATTCTTCCAGCTCATCATGTATGTTGCCGTCTGTCAAGTACTAATAGGCGGTAAGCAACTCAGGTCACACATTAGGCTTTCTCTCCCTATTCTGTACATTATATTTCATCCTCTTAGTTATTCACATAAGAAATAAAGCACTTGTAATAATTATGGTAGTTTACCAGGCTTCTTGGCTGGCTTAGCCTTCTATATAGTTAGTGCACTCTCTGAGAACTGAGACTGTACTGGCGGGAGTTTTTAGTTGCAAGCCAAAGAAAAATGACATTAACTAATTAAAACAAAGTTTTTGTTTGTTTTTCTTGAGAGAATACTAACTGACAGCAAGATGTGGTACAAAGTCTTAAGAACCTGTGGTTCTTTTTTTTTTTTTTTTTTTTTAATTGTGTTATGTTAGTCACCATACAGTACATCATTGGTTTTTGATGTAGTGTTCCACGATTCGGTTCTTTAAGTGAGAAGAAAGAAAGGAATGATCGCCAGATGTGCAACAAAAATCACACCACAGAAGCAGTCTAGTAAGATACTCCTTCTGTGAACATGAACTCTGAACATTGACCATGATACTACCTCTACCCCCATCCCAGGAAACAAGATACTGCTGACAAAACCATCCATCAACTTCCAGGCATCTTTACCCTCATGGGCTCCTATTCAAACCTGGGATGTCTGCAGCTATTGGGTTGCTCTTAAGTCACTGTCCACTTAAGTAGGAAAGGATCTAGATGCCCCAAGTAGCTGGTATTTCCAGGTTCCTTAGTGATGGTGAGATCTGCCTGATGTGGACCCTTGTGTTGAAGAGCACTAACCAGAATGCCCTGTGTATAGGAAGGGATTGGGATTCAGGAACTGAAGTGACTTATCTATTTATCTTCAATAGCTAAGATTCTGCTTAATGTGTAGTAGGCATTTAATAAATGTTCATGGACCAAAAGAAAGGATAGGAAGGGAAGAGGAAAGGAAAAAAGGAGGAAGTCAACTTTCTAGGAAATAATATTTTAAATTTCAGTAAACTGGGAAATGTTTTGGTTTGAGTTGGTGGGGGGTACTTACAGCTGTTTTCCTTACATTATCAACATATAATTTGATTGAAAAGTATAAAACATAAAATTTTTGTTATGTTTTTCTCAAGATCAAATACCATAAGCATTATAATTTTGTTTCAGTTCTGATTTCTTCCATCAATTTTGATTTCTAGAAGTAGTACTTCAGATGTTCACACTTCCCTTCTTTCCTGGTTGTTTGGATAGTGCAGTCACCACCTCAGTTTATTTATTGTTTAATTTTTTTAAAGATTTTATTTATTTATTAGAGAGAGGGAAGAGGGGGAGGGAAATCAGAGTGAGAGAGACAGAGAATCTCAAGTGGACTCCACAATGAATATGGAGCTGATGCCTCGCTTGATCTCAAAACTCTGTGTTCATGACCTGAGCCAATATCCAGAGTCCCTTTAACCAACTGAACCACCCAGGGGCCCACCATCACAATTTAAATACCAGCTTTTCCCTTTGCCAAAGACCACAAATGGAAACTGAGATCCAACATTGACATTTATTTTAAGCTTGTGTGTAGTCCTAATATGATCCAAATTTTTCTGAGGTTACAATAATAAATGTGAGTTAAGTTTCAGGTTTTCAATGAAGACGGAGACTGCCTAGGAAATGAGAGCAAGCTCACGAGCTTAGGTGCTTTACTCATTGTTTCAAGATCCAAATCTTCCATTATTAAATGAACCTAGGTTTCACTTCAAAGGGCTTCCATGCATGTTCTCTTGCAGGAAAAACAGCAATTTTTCTTTGTATAAGGTAATTCTGTTTTTAAATTGCAGTGAAATTAATGCATTGTACACCATTGTTTAACATGAATTGTGGCAAGAAGATTCATGCTTGTTATTTAGATTATCATATAATAATATATAATGCACTTACATTATCATGTTAAAAATAAATGTATCAGTTAAAAAAGAAATAAAATTAATAGTTTTTTAAAATTAATTAATTTATTTATTTATTTGACAGACTGAGATCACAAGTAGGCAGAGAGAGAGGAGGAAGCAGGCTCCCCCCGGAGCAGGGAGCCCGATGCGGGGCTCAATCCCAGGATCCCGGGATCATGACCTGAGCTGAAGACAGCGGCTTTAACCCACTAAGCCACCCAGTGCCCCTCTAATAGGATTTTATCATGCAGGTATATTGCAGAGAGGAAACACACAAAGGAAGTTAATGTAATGTTAGAAATTATTTCATTCCAGATTTCCTTCTCTTTTTCTATTAGGAATTTCTCTTTAACCAAAGTTTCTAACACTGCTAATTAAAGCACTTGAAATGGCCTCAGAAATTGTTTTTGGACTGCTGTATTAATTAGCTTTCCACTTCAAACTAAAGTCCTTTGCTACAAAATGTTACAATTGCCTTTCTCAGTCCAAAGACAAATCAAAGTCCTATATTATTTGTTTCTTCACACAATGATGGTCTGAAATATTTCACTGAATCAGGATTGTTCTAAAAAACAAAAACAAACAAACAAAAAAACAAAACTGGTGTGTGGAGTTTATATCTTATGATTGACCTCAAATATATTTGTACTCTGGAAAGCTATTATTTATCATCAAACTGCATATTTTTATGATATCAAAGACATTTTCATTCTACGTTGGTAAAACACATTTTAGACAGGCAAATTCTCTTTATATTGAAATATATGTTATATAAAATAAATAATATATTTAAAGAATTTCAAGTAATTATAAAACAGTGGGAACCATAAAGTAGTTTATATATTTAGAATACTAAAATACTGAAATAAAATGCAAATCTTTTTTATTCTTGATAACGGGATATAACATAAACAGGAAAGATAATCTTTTAAATTTTTCTACATCAGAAGCAACACATCTTCTGAAATATTTTTCTTTAAATTCTTTTAAGACTGTATATATCCTCAAGAAATTAAAAATAGAGCTTCCCTATGACCCTGCAATTGCACTCCTGGGTATTTACCCCAAAGACACAGATGTCGTGAAAAGAAGGGCCATCTGTACCCCAATGTTTATAGCAGCAATGGCCACAGTCGCCAAACTATGGAAAGAACCAAGATGCCCTTCAACGGATGAATGGATAAGGAAGATGTGGTCCATATACACTATGGAGTATTATGCCTCCATCAGAAAGGATGAATACCCAACTTTTGTAGCAACATGGATGGGACTGGAAGAGATTATGCTGAGTGAAATAAGTCAAGCAGAGAGAGTCAATTATCATATGGTTTCACTTATTTGTGGAGCATAACAAATAGCATGGAGAACAAGGGGCATTAGAGAGGAGGAGGGAATTTGGGTAAATTGGAAGGGGAGGTGAACCATGAGAGACTATGGACTCTGAAAAACAATCTGAGGGGTTTGAAGTGGCAGGTGGGTGGGAGGTTGGGGTACCAGGTGGTGGGTATTATAGAGGGCACGGCTTGCATGGAGCACTGGGTGTGGTGAAAAAATAATGAATAATGTTTTTCTGAAAATAAATAAATTGGGAAAAAAATAAAAAATAAAAAAATAAAAGCAAAAAAAAAGACTATATAAATAAATATTAAATAACTATTTATTGAGGGTATAAATTGTGGCAGAATGTAAGTTAAGAAATGAAAAATCAGAGTTCTGTAAAGCATAGGTTTTTCCATTGATGATTTCATGATTCTTTTTTTTTTTTCTTTTTGTGGGTGGGGTGTTTTCTTTTTTAATTGAAGTACAGTTGACATCAAATATCCTATTAATTTCAGGAGTAGTTATTCAGTATTTGTATACATTATAAAATGACCCTCACAATTAGTGACCATCTGTCACCGTACAAAGTTATTATGTATGATGTATTCAATATTATTATTATTATATAATATTATTATGACGTATTATAACATATTCAATAATACGTTAGCTATGCTGTACATTATATCCCAATGACTTACTCACTTCCAGCCTGGAAGTTTATTCCCCTTAATCCTCTTCACCTATCTTGCCTTCTCAGACTTCTCTTGAAGTGTAATCCACGCTTGCAAAAGAAATGTCACTGGGGATTGGGGTGCCTGGGTGGATCTGTTGGTTCAACATCTGACTCTTGATTTCTCCTCAGGTCATGATCTCAGGGTCCTGAGATGAGCCCCACATTAGAGTCTGTGCTCAGCCAGAGTCTGCATGTCCCTCTCCCTCTGCTCTTCTCCCCGTGCTCAAGTGTGTGTATGCACATGCACGCATGCTCTCTCTCAGAAAATAAATAAATCTTAAACAAACACAAAAAGAAATGTTAACTGAGAAATATTTTCAGAAATGAAGTCTCTTTGTACTAAAATGTCCTAATAGAAGAAAATAAATGGCATTGCAAATGAAGACATTGGAGGAAAAAAAGTTTTCAGTGTTAGGACATGATAAATATGCATTTCACTTATTTCACTCAGCATAATCTCTTCCAGTCCCGTCCATGTTGCTACAAAAGTTGGATATTCGTCCTTTCTGATGGAGGCATAATACTCCATAGAAATAAGTCAAGCAGAGAGAGTCAATTATCATATGGTTTCACTCATTTGTGGAGCATAACCAATAGCATGGAGGACAAGGGGCGTTAGAGAGTAGTAGGGAATTTGGGTAAATTGGAAGGGGAGGTGAACCATGAGAGACTATGGACTCTGAAAAACAGTCTGAGGGGTTTGAAGTGGCGGGGGGGTGGGAGGTTGGGGTATTATAGAGGGCACAGCTTGCATGGAGCACTGGGTGTGGTGAAAAAATAATGAATACTGTTTTTCTGAAAATAAATAAATTGGGAAAAAAAAAATAAAAAAAAAAATAAAAAAATAAAAGATAAAAAAAAAATATGCATTTCACTTACTCTATGCATGTATATTTCTATGTGTCTCATATATTCAACCAAAAATATTTATTGAGTACCTATATTATTAGCATTTGGTAGAGTAATGGCACAGAATTGTGTCTAAAATATACATAGTCTGCCTTCATGGAACATACATTCTAGTGGAGCCCCTATGCATGAATACATAAACATAAATGCAATGATTTCTCCTAAAGAAGAGATAAAATAGCTAGGTCCCCCATATCCAACAAGGTAGTTTGCCAGGTTGATTTTTATATATTAAACTGAGAAATGAATTATAATAGGACCAATATGTCCACTTAAAAAAAAATACTTTTTTTTTTTTCAGTCTGGTTTACATGGCAGAATTCTCTTAAAAGGATTCCTCAATTCTTTTGAGTTTAGGTGCTGAGTTGCTAGCACCTAAAATCAGAAATTTGTTTCTCTGACTCTAGACAATCATTACAGAGAAATATCCCTGGAGTAGACATGCCTTGTTTAACAAGGATTCTTTGGGGAAAACTTGTTAATCACTCAGACCTAAACTTTTCCACTTACTCATTTTTCTTGATTTTAACTCCAGACATGGTGAGGTTAAATGAATGTAAAAAGTCAAGATTCATCGTGTATTCTTCCATTTAATAATTTTAAATGCTGGGCATGGAGAAAGAAGCAGATCATATATCTCAAAAGGATAGTTTCTTTGTTTTGTTTTAGATTTCACTGATTTGTCAGAGAGAGAGAGCGCACACAAGCAGGAAGAGCAGCACACAGAGGGAAGAGCAGGCTCCCTGGGAGTCCAGTCTGGGACTCCATCCCCAGGACCCCGGAATCATGACCTGAGCCAAAGGTAGATGCTTAATCAACTCCATTCGTTTGATTCTGGTTTTGTTTTAAATGAAGATGCTGGCTATTTCTTTTGTTGGGTTGAAAACATTTTGTAGTTTCTTGGAATTAGAAGAGGAAGAAAAAATTAAAGGAAAATCACTGAGCTGAGATGCAATACTATGCAATCAGTAATTAGGTTTATTTTCAGAATATCGGGGCACTAACTGACAATTTAATTAGTGCCACAATAGTCCATGTTGTCTCTTATTATTCTCTTTTTCCACTTGATTCAAAATGTTTTAGCTTAACTGATGATAATATTGGACAGTCCGTAGTACAGAATACAGTGTTGTTGTATTATAGGGCATCCAACTTTGCTTTGGGGTTCAGATATCTTCTGAGAGCACTAAAGATGAGACTACATAGGATAAATAGGCATTTGAAAGGAAGCTAAGGGGTGGGGCATTGGAAAGAAGAGAAGGAACATGTGACGCACACAGAATCTTTTTTAATTTCCAGCTTTATTGAGATATTATTGACTAAAAACTTTTGTAAGTTTAATGTGTGCATGATAATTTGATAGGCATGTATAGTGCAAAATGACTACCACAATGGCTTAAGTTATCATCTCTATCCTCTCATACAATTACTATATTTTTGTAGTGAAAATATTAAGATCTATTCTCTTTCAAGTATCTAATATATTATTGTTAGTTACAGTTACCATGTTGTGCATTAGATCTCCAGAACTTACTTCTCTTATAGCTGTAAGTTTGTACAGGCTGACCAACATCTTTCCATTTCCCACTCCCTGCATTCACTGGTGATAATCATTCTGCTCTCTAGTCATATAAATTTTTCTTTTCTTAGATTCCTTATAGGAGTGAGAACTTACAGTTTTTGTATTTTATTATCTAATGTGTTTCACTTAGCATAATGCCCTCCCAGTTTGTCTGTGTTGTTGCAAAAAGCAGGATTTCCTACTTATTTGTGACTGAATAATATTCATATTTTCTTTATCTATCTATCATATTTTATCTATCTGTCATATTTTCTTTATCTATCTTTATATATATGTATATATACATATATTATATTTTCTTTATCCATAGCTATCTATCATATTTTCTTTTTTATCATATATCTATCATATTTTCTTTATCTGAATCTTGACATGAGGCAACAGGTATAATCAAAGGTCAGATAATTTACTACTTAGTATTTGATGTGAAGAATATTGAAGTGTTCTTAAAGCAATAGGAAGTTATTACAGGGTCTTAAGCAATTGAAACTGAAGGAAGGAAATGTTGGAAAATAGAATAGAAAAAAATTTGACATTTTTCTATATTGTGATGCAAACTTGACTTTTCCACTTTTAATTTTCATGATTTGTCAAGCTGATTCTGCAGAAGGGATGATTACTAAAAGTTTCTTTCTAATTAGGTATAAAAGCACTTTAGAGAGGTAGCAGTCATTTCTTAGTTCCCTGCCATTCATTGAGTCTGTTGTGGAGAAGAAGAATGTGATTATTTGTTGCTTTTCTTATTTTTGTCTATACAACTGTGGGAAATACAATATCACTGGGGTCACATGATGTTCAATCAACACACCATTCTCTTATTTCAAAAGGAACACTCCATTCTACCGTGACAGTCCATATGTGCAACCAAGCTCCTCATAAATGCAAGTTTGAGTAAGATACGTCACAGGGTAGAAAGTATAAATAAATTGTCACAATTTTTACAAAATTTTAAATTAGTAAAATTACAAATTCTGTTTCCCCATACATGCTATTAAATGTTCAAAAAAAACTGGAAATCTTAAAAAGAAATCTATATTTGGCACACTAAAGAATACTTAAATTTTTTTTTAATTTTGCTATTTCTCTAGTATCTTAAAAGAAAAAGAATTTGTGATACTTAAGCATTCTAAAATTCAGGTGCATTATGATACATTAATACAGTTTTCTATACTCATAAGCCTGTCTATAAATAAATACATTCATATTTAAATTATATGTTTCCTTTGAAAGACAGTCAAAACCAATGTTTAAGTTAATATGAGCAATTATTTCTTAAAGCAAGCCAGCTATCTTATAGCCATTAATTTGTATTCCCCTTTGTTTCTTCTACTTGTACTTTGGAGGAAAACTAAGTCCCTTTACTCTATCTTTAGAGATTTAATTCACTGACATTTGTTGCTTATAAGCTATGAGTAAATAAGAAGGAAATAAAACCAAAGTCACAAACTTTATTATTATCAATTAAATAATTTTGACAGTATACTGCTTAATCTCTAACCTATGTTTTTATTATTATATCCACATTAACATGAGGGTTTAACAGAACCTAATCAAAATGTCTCCTTATCAACAAAACAAATTATCTTAAAATTTTTTTGCAAAAATGAATCCCTCAAAATCGGTATTCTCTCTCTCTCCCAATGGCATATCTTTTTTGATTTGTTTCTCAGGTGTAATCTATAGACATAATGTAATAACACTTTATCAACTCCCTTAGAAATCTTAAATTTTAATACTCCTTATTTTCCTAAAAAGAAAATGCATTGAATAATTGAAACAATACAGTGGTTATTAGTGCTAGTCACCAAATATTGATTGCTTTCCACCTTTTTGATATGGATAGGCTTTAAATTTGAGCTTTCTTGCAAATAGTAGTGACAGGAGATTAGCTGGAGGAAGGGACATATATGGTTTCCATTTAGAGGTTTTAATTGCAGAGTACCACCCCAATATGTATTTTCTATGGCTTTGATGACTAACATTGTTCAAGTGTCTACCAGCCTGAATCCAGCAGTGAGGATATTACAGAAATAGAAGATATAATTCAGTCAATCCTTGGCAAGAAATAAGTCTTTGTGAATTTAAACCAGTGAAATTGTGTATTTGTCTTTCACTAGAGCATAATCTATAGTAACTGATATGTATATGTAAAATAAATATATATGTGTACAAAATAAACAGTGAAACTTTTTTTAGTTAAATTATTTTGTAATTGAGATAAATCTATCGTAAATGCCTTCAGTAGAAAAAGTTAGTGTCCACAATGGCAATAAAACTTGTGTTGCTGCCTCTTTATACACTATATTATTCACTAGATACAGTTTTTCGCTCCTGTGCCAACTTTTTACAGATGCAAGTCTGAAGATAAAAAACATGAATTTCAACAGGGAGAGAAATAATGAGTCCCCATGGGTAAGTTACCTTTGAGATTCCCAGGAGATAAACATTTGCACATCATGACCTTAAACATGTCTCAGAGAGAAAAAATGACTTTCACCATTGCAAAGCAGTTCTGTTTACCAAGTCAGATCTGTTAGGCAGTGCACCTAGACCTCATAAAAAGTGACATCAAAAGTAACCAATATATATATAAAAAAAAGTAACCAATATAGGCAACAGAATCCAAATAACACTATGCACTTGTTGTTGTAACTATACTTATTCTGTAAGGTAATTTATCCAAGATAACAATTAAAACATATTCATTTGAGCTGAAATTTAAAGACATTTAAGGCTATAGAGATAATATTCTAGATTATATTTAATTAGTTTGATTTAATTTATTAAGTGTCTAATAGACTTTGTTAAAATATTAAGTATTAACACAATGTTTGAAGAAATTTCTATGGATCTACCATATATTATTTTCACTCCACTACTAGATAGTGCTGTTTATTGTTTATTGGTTTTATTGTTAGGTAATGACCAGAATGTAACATGCAAGTGTAATAAGACATTTTCTGTTTTGCTTTCAGTGTTCTTCCTGATTATTTCATTCAATAAACGCTTTCTGCAGGTCCTATGCAAAAGTAATTAATTTTGGATCATACTATCCATCTGATTCATTACCTTCAAATAATTCCAATATCTACTCTGCCATCCACTTATTTCCATGGTGATAACCCTAGACCTTGTCATTACCAATTACTGCCACTTTTAAAAAAAATTTTTTTAAATTTCTTTTCAGCGTAACAGTATTCATTGTTTTTGCACCACACCCAGTGATCCATGCAATACATGCCCTCCCCAATACCCACCACCTGGTGCCCCCAACCTCCCACCCCCCACCCCTTCAAAACCCTCAGGTTGTTTTTCAGTGTCCACAGTCTCTCATGGTTCACCTCCCCTTCCAATTTCCCTCAACTCCCTTCTCCTCTCCATCTCCCCATGTCCTCCATGCTATTTGTTATGCTCCACAAATAAGTGAAACCATATGATAATTGACTCTCTCTGCTTGACTTATTTCACTCAGCATAATCTCTTCCAGTCCCGTCCATGTTGCTACAAAAGTTGGGTATTCGTCCTTTCTGATGGAGGCATCATACTCCATAGTGTATATGGACCTCATCTTCCTTATCCATTCATCCATTGAAGGGCATCTTTGTTCTTTCCACAGTTTGGCGACTGTGGCAATTGCTGCTATAAACATTTGGGGTACAGATGGCCCTTCTTTTCACAACATCTGTATCTTTGGGGTAAATACCCAGGAGTGCAGTTTTGCTGCCACTTTTTGATCATCTTGATGGCCTTACTTTACTGATGATCTAGTTTAAATTTTATGGTCAGTTCTCATAATCATTACCTCTCATAAACCCTTGATCCCTCTTTCATTGGCCCTTACATGCATCGAAAAATCTATAACTTTGTTTAAATACAATGATCTACCCACTTTGAGCCTAAACCTATGCAGATAAATCTCACAGAAGGAAAACAGCAATCACACTAATTGACGTCCTTTTAAAAGTCGTAACAGCCAGCCTCCAGGGGGCTATAAAGCTGTTTAGAAACCACACAAAGTATCTCCAAACAACCCATTTTCCCATTGTCTTCAAACATTCTTCTATACTTTCCCCCCCATTCTTAATGACCTTTATTACTTCACAGAGAAAACTGAAGTAATTCTAAAAACCTTCATAGACTCCCATCACCACATAATGACTCTTTTTTACTCCCATGGACTCTTCCCTTCTGTTAACAGAACTATCAATGCTCATTTCTCAAGCCAATTTCTTAGCACTTCATTAGGTAACATCCCCTGTCATCTACTCACCTCTCAATTCCCAACTCTATATTGAAAAATTATCATTAGCATATTTCCCCATTCTAAAAGGAAGAGGAGAAGAGGAGGAGAAGGAGGAGGGGGATGAAAGAAAGGAAAAGAAGAAAAAGGGAGATAAGAAAAATACTTCTGACTGAATTTACTCTTCCAGGTTCCAATTTATCTACTCCCTTTAACAGAAAATACCCAGCAATGTCTATGTTTACATTTTCTCTAAAACCTATTGCAGTCAGGTTTCTTGTCTTTATCATTCAGCCAAATTGATCTTGTCAGGTTCATCAATGACCTCCAAATTGCTAAATCCAATACCAATTTTCAACTTTAATTTTACTTGGTCTATTAAATAACATTTGACACAGATAATAATATATTTTCCAGATTAGCACACTCTTTGTTTCCTCCCTGTTTTACTAGTTGATCTTTGACAGAGTCCATTGTTGATTCTTGCCTATCTCCCAATCTTTTAATAACAAAGTGCTCCAGGACTCAATTCTTGATGCTTTTTTCTTCTCTGTTGAGATTTAGTGTTCTGGTTATCTTATTTTTCTATAGGCAATGACTTTTACATTTGCTTCTCCAGCACTGTCCTCTCTCATGAACTCCAGAGACATAGTCAACTACCTATAAATAAATGTGTGTACATATCTTATTAATATATCGAGCTTACCTTGTACAAACTCAACTTCTGATCTTTTCACCAAGTCTATTTTGTCTTCATTCTTATTCATTTCAATGAATAAGAATTTTCCATTTTTCAGACCAATAATGATGGAGTCAACCTTGATTCTTTCTCTCATACCTCAAAATATTCTAAGGAAATCTGTTGTTATAATTCCAAAATATATCTCAAATGAGATTATTCTCACTTGCACTGCTATCCATTCTAAACAATCTACTATCAACTTCTTCCTGAATTATTATAACAACAACCTAACTGGTTTTCCTACTTTACCTTTGCCCCATTTAAGACTATGCTTAACACTGTAGCCATTTTAATCCTTAATACTACTCCTTTGCTAAAAAACCTCCCAAACCTCCACATGTTTCTCAGAGTAAAATCCAAACTCCCTAAAATGTCCTTTATGTCCTAAATAGGGGAACATGGGTGGCTCAGTTGGTTAAGTCTCTGCCTTCAGTTCAGGTCATGATCCCAGGGTCCTGGGATGGAGTCCCATGTCAGGCTTTCTGCTTAGCAGAGAGTCTGTTTCTCTTCTCCCTCTACCCTTCCCCCACCCATGTGCTCTCTCTCTTAAATAAATAAATAAATAAAAATATTTTTAAAATATATCCTAAATAATCTGCTGTTTTTTCCACGTCTCTGATATATATCCTACAACTCATCAGTCATTTATGCTGAAAATTTTGTTTTCTTTTGTTCTGTTTTGTTTTCTGGGAGACACAGATTTAAGTGCATGCCAGAGAGGGAGTGCATATATGATCTGCTGCCAATAAAACTCTGGGGACTGGGCGCCTGGGTGGCTCAGTGGGTTAAGCCGCTGCCTTTGGCTCAGGTCATGATCTCGGGGTCCTGGGATTGAGTCCTGCATCGGGCTCTCTGCTCAGCAGGGAGCCTGCTTCCCTCTCTCTCTGCCTGCCTCTCTGTCTACTTGTGATCTCTCTCTGTCAAATAAATAAATAAAATCTTTAAAAATAAATAAATAAAAATAAATAAAAACTCTGGGGACTAAGTCTCCACTGAGCTCCCTTTGTTGGAAACATTTCATTATATAATATTCATTATATTTCATTATATATTGTTATAATTTGCTAGTAAGGGAATTAAGTGAGTCCTACATGACTCCATTGGAAGACAATTCTAGCAGTTTGCTCCTGGTTTCTTCCAGACTTTTCTCTGCACCTTTTTGCCTTGCTTATTGTACTTTGTATCCTTTCACTGTAATAAATCATAGCCATGAGTCCAACTATATGCTGAGTCCTGTGACTCCTACTAATAAATTATTGAATGTGGAAGTAGTCTTGGAGAGTTCTCATATATATAACATGCCACTTCTATGTATTTTTCCATTATTTATCTCTTCCAATTATAATATAAGTTTCAATGGCTGTTTCTTTTTTAATCAGTTTTGTTTCCTGTATATCCCGTGTCAAAAAATATCCAAATTATATTCTGCATCTCATTTTTTTCTTCTGAAATATAGGCTCATGCAATAAACTATGTAAAATTAATATATGAAAAGTTGCATTTCACCTTGCTATCTTCCACAAACACAATGTCAACAAATGGCAACATTCTGGATCTTAATAGAAAGTCCAAAAATACTGAACCTATACTGAATAGTTCAGTGAGACTAATATATTCTCCTTCTGTTGCATCTCTTGATTTTTTCCATTCCCCTCCATTTCAACTTCGTTTAGAAAATAAGTTGATTTAAACATAGGTATACAGGCTTTAAACTTATTGCCAAGTACAGCTATTGGCAACATGGAGGGTGGTAAGTCGCTAAGGTAGGGTGGTAGGTAAGAGAATTGAAAAATCTTTGAGGAGAAGAGAGAACAGAGGATAGTACATTGGAAGAGTCACTTCCAAGAACAGTAAAATAATTCGAAGTTTTGAAAAGTAAGAGTAGGAATAAAGGATAGTTACTCATAGTTAATAGTTATCTGTGATAAAGGTTTTGGTGGTTTGTATATTTTGGTGCTATGAAAGTCAAAACTCCTTTATGGGCTAGGAAATGTGAAATGAAGAAGAATGATCTAGAAGCAATGATGAGGAGAAAGGAAAAGATCCAAGTCAGGAGGCATAAAGCATTACAGGGGAGAAATAAAACAAAACAAAACAACAAACAATTTAGAGGAATATTGTCCTGGAGGAAAGCTCGGTTTCAGTTATAGCAAAAAAGTGAACGCAACATTTATTACAAAAGTTGAAGATATGAGAAATCTCTGATGCTTAATCAAAAATTCCAGAGAGTTTAGTTGCAAGTTTTCTTGGCAAAAACAAGGAAATGACAATTATTTTATATTTGTTCCAGATTTCTATTTATTTATACTCTACTTATATCTTACAAATCCAATATTTTAATAATTTCCTATTTGACTTATGGGTTTTTTTGTTGTTATTTTGGGTTTTTTGTTGTGTTTTTTTTTTTTTTTTTTTTTTTTTTTACTTTCAGCATGTTAGGCCTTACCTATTTTTTAATTTAATGATAAATGTGTTTAAAATAATGACTATAAACATAATCCTTTCTTTATTTCTCTTTAATAGAAATACCTACCAACCAATGAAATTTCTATTTCTATGTAAAGTTGTAGAATCCTTTCAAACCATTGCTTATTTTGTTGTGTTTTATGTCGTTATTGACTGTATCTCATCTTACAGTATGAACCAAAAGAGAGCCATAACCACATCTACACCTGTAGTATCGTATTGCCAGTCCTTAGCACAATACCTCACATGGAAAGGTGCTCTAGGAAAATGTGCGGAATGAATGACTGATTCTATATACTTTGGAAATTTTAATCTCTTTGAAATGTTTTATTGGGGTGTTGCTATGAATCTGTATTCAGAGATGCTGGCAAAAATTGCTAGAAATCTTTCTGAGGTGCCAGCAATATCTGCTGATGTGCTAACTGGGCCTCTTGCACATCACTGGTAAGAAACACATTCACTGACAAGAGGCTGCAGATACCAAGGAGGCAGTGCTGACTGATGCAGGAATGCTGTGGGAATGACAAAAAAAACACAAAAGCTCAGAAAAAGAAGCCCCTTCTGCCTACTGTTTCCCTCCAGTGCCCTCTACTGATAAGGCTTAACGCTGTGCTGGATGGGAAAGGCTAGATATTAACAGGGCCCAGACCCAGCATCACCAACCAAGGCAAGGGAGGGTAGACTTAGTGCTGAAAGGTGACATGTTGATACCTGGCCCACGTGTTTAGATTCCATCTTGACTAAGAGTACTTGTAACAAGAAACAAATGTCCTCCCTGCATTCAGATATGGAAAGAAAATAGTTTCTTTATCACTCATCCTCATGAAGCAAAAGCTGCTGAGAAGCAGAAAACAAACACACAAAAAACCACACACTGTATTTTAGTTTAATCCTTTACATTTATTACAGTGTTATAATTTAAACATTTATTTTAGATATATATTTAGTATGGTTATACTACATGCTCAGTCTCTTAGATTTCCTCTCATTTCTAAAATTCCACTCAGAGATGGCTTTAAAGATGTGAGACCTGAGGTTTATACGGTCTCTTAGTGATGAGGTGAAAAGAATCCTTCGAGCTACACAGCATCCTCTGGACCATCTGTATGTCTCAGTGAGAAAGTACATGGTGTTCTCTATTACCTTTACTGGATAGTTTGAGAAATAAGACTGGATCTATCTGCATTTTGAGCTTTGTTATTTATTATCATTATCATAATCTCTATGTAGGCTATCCTTTGTCTGGCCCACTACCTCAGTAAGAGTTAGGTGTTGTCTTTCACATCCTGTTACTATTAAGTATAAGAATTTCTGTGGGTGATCAATTACAGAGGTTGTGATAATCACCAATTCAATTTTATGTATCTACATGTGCTGCCATTTTGCGATCCCACCTACAACTGGTTTATTTCTAGCTTTCTTGGGAGATATAGAGACTGCTAATAGCTGGCCTAGAAATACATGACACTATTTAGTCCTTCAGGGACCACCTCATAATTAAAAGGTATTTCTAAAAACTATGCATCTTGATGTTTACCTACAAAGTTTGGGGATGGCAGAGATAAAATCTGTTTCTTCCTACTCACCCTTTTATTCTCTGTTGTCCTTCAGAAGCAAAACAACATGAAGTTAAGCTTTGTATTTTTTTTTTTAATCATATCTCACTTCTTCCCTACTCTGACTTCATGGTTAAGCTTTATTGTATAGTACAAGAGATCAGCTTACTGACAAGTGAGCCAAAACTGAGAATTATTCCAGAAAAAGTATTTCATTAATATTCAAAATGTACTTACTGCAAATATATATGATGATGATTTAATATTCTACATAGATAAAAGTTGTTTTCAAATCAGTAAAAGAAAAATACTCAATGCGGAAAAACAGTTTGACAGGAATAGTGTATATTCAACAGAATAAATATAAATGCTTAATATTCACTATAGGCCAAGTAAACATAGAACAAATGCCATTTAAAATGTGAATATATATATGTATCAACATATTTGTTTATCAAATCCACAAAGATAAAGGAATAATGGTAATCCATATTTGCAATAATATAACATACATAATTGGCTTGAACACCTGGGTTAGAAGAAGTCACTGAAAGACGACATTGCAAGGCCCAACACACCATGACAGACAATCAATTAAAAAAATATATATTACCATCAGAAACACCTTATGGAAAAAAAAAAAACACCTTATGGATCTTGAGAAACAAAAAATATCCTTAACACTTGGGAGTAAATAGAAACTCTGAATTACACTGACTTGTGTGGGCATGTCTGAACATATTTTAGCTAAATCCTAGACAAATTTCTTACATTTATCATCAACTTTTTATAGGAAAAAATAAAAGCTAAAAATATGTACTCTCTCAGTGATTAAGAAATGACCTTAAGATCCTGCAGGCTAACAGGAATGAATGGTATGAAGACAGAATTCTGTAGGTTATGAAGCCTCTGTCAGTTTAACTACTTAGACCCCTTCCCAATAACTATAAAGGAGCTCTTAATCTATATCAATTTACTTTCTCATTTAAGCAATATATCAATTACAACCGATTTAATAGAAGGCATATATATATATACACATATACACTATAGTACAAGCTAAATTAGTACAACAAAAATTCTTAAAATATAAGAGCTTAACTTGCTTGGATAGTAGAGGAATATTTCTTTCACACATAATAGTTCAGAAATGAGTTATCTAGAGTTAGTGGGACATGTCAACCATCCTCCATGTATGACTTCCACGGTTGCTCTGTAATCCATCTTTTCCCAGCCAGTGACAAGGAAAACAATAAGTAAAGGACCTGTGTCGTGCTTTTTAAGAAAATGACTTACTTTGCACCTTTTGCTTCCCTCCACAATATTTTCTTTCAAACTGAAAGGACAGACAGTTTCTTGCAACCACACACAGGTGCAAGGGACTCTGAGGTTGTGTTCTTCAGCTGCGTAGCCACACTCAACTAAAACTCAGGAATTTACCTACAAAACAGGAGAAAAATATCACTTTTTTACCCTATTAAATGCTCAAGTGCTCTGTATTAATGAGGCTGTTTGTTCATGTACTTACAAAAGTGGATGTGTAATGTTCTAGTTTCCATTGTCTTCATCTTGACTGAACCATGTTTTCTCCTTTGTGATTGTAATGTTGTTGTATGTTGTACCTCAAACAGAACTTTTTAGGGTTGATGGTCCCTTCCTTTCTGGCGCTTTATTTGAAAAAAAAAAAAAAAAACAATTTATCAGAAAAACAACAACAAAAAAACACTATTAAAATCACCTTACCAACAATCAAACAATTTATGAGTTACTTCAGACCGTTATGATGCAGGCTAGCCTAGCACTCAGGCATATAACAAATCTATTAAATATGACTTAGAATTACTTAAAATTTTCTGATAGATACACAGTCCATGCTCACTTGCTATATTTTTATATCTTCTTTTTTTTTCAACTCATGACAATTTGGTTTCTGTCCTTTATACTCCTAATCATTAAACCTGAAGTAAATTCAGCAAACAGACATGAGAATGGAAACTTCAGACATAAAACTTGAATGACAGTCACATTATCACGCAGACAACTAAAATATCAATGAAATAAGTAGGAAATACAGTAAAAAGAGAGATAAAACATGTGCACGAGTGTTCACATATTGCCTGTAAGTTTATCTGTAGATAAGAAAAGACATCAATTTAAGTGTATGGCAATAAAAAGTAAATAAAAAGGAAGATTAAAGTAGCAGTTCAAAGAAACAGAGCTGTATGGATATTAAACATATGGTGAGTGATTTTATGACACCCTCTGGGTACCATTAAAACACCCACAAGTAATCTGATTACTTGTCCCATCTGGAATCCACAAAGCTTCAGGTTAGTTGCTGTGTACCTAACTGCATGCCCTCAAAATAATTGGTGTTGTCTTAATTTTTTTTTCCTATTAGCATTCTCCATCACTGCCAAAAATGACATGGAAAGAGTATCCAAAGTGCATAACTAAATATGGCAAAAGAGTCTCATCTGTTATTTTTATTTTATCTCATTCAGTCTCTTTTCATTAGAAGTTTTGAAGAGTAAAAAACATTTTTATTTCATCTTGCCTCAATCTAGTGCCTTTGGTTTAGAAGTTTTGCCAATTTGAAACACATCATAGTCTGTCCCAATTAATGTGCATGTGTGTATGTGTATATGATTGCTATATGTATCACTTACAGCAAGTCAAGCCATTCTAATGCCCTTTAAATCAGTAGGTAGAAACATATTATTTATATGACTTGCTTTTGTGTACTACTACACCTTCCCTAAAGTTTGTCTATGTTTTAGACATTTCTTAGCGGTTCCAATTTGAAAACTACTTGTCAAAATATATTTCAATAATTTTTTAATGTTTTCAAATAAATTATTATCTTAAAATTTATCCTCAAAGACAGTTAATTTAATGGGACATAAAGAAGCCTAGGAATGTACAAAAATTAATTATTTCAACTTTGTATATGGTAATACAAACTAAATAAATAATCCTTTGGTAACATTTTCCTCTTTTCTCTCTTTCTTTTATTGTTTTCTTTGCTTCTGACTTGTTTTTTAAGGTAGTGAAATGATCAATGACATCTAGACATTCTTTCACAGTGACTTGTAAGTCAATATTCAGTCTCTAGCAGGTCAGGGAAGGCTAGTAAGTCCAAAGATAGTACGTTTAACAATAGCAATTTTCAAAACGAACTTGCTGGGAATTACTTGAGCTTGAAGAAGACCAAATATTTATATAATTTTATTCTAAATTCTCATTTCCCATCTGAAATGCACTTAAGCTTATTTTCTTATTTAATATCCATGGATATGATTATTTTTAATTGTAGTTTCAAAATTTTCTCAGTTTAATAAAATTATCTTTATTTTCCTGCACCTTTCATGTTAGTTTCAACTCATTTTTCCATAAGTCATTTAACTGTCATGATTTCCCTTTTCAAATTTTTCATTAGAACTCTCATATTCAAAACAACTTCTCTTAAATTCCAATTTAAAAAAATAAAGGGGAATGGAAAGGAGGAAATGAAAAAATATCTAACAGCAATAAAATTGAATAAGTCAGACAACATAAGGAGAGAATATGGGACAAAACCAGATGAAACTAGATTAAATTAAAATATTCTAATTTTTACAAAGTCTCATCTCTGTATCAGAATATGGGTAGCAACTTATTTCTATGTGAATAGTTTTTGGAGGTTGGAAAGGATGGAAAATAAAATTTCACTTTCCTCTTATACTACCATGATCTCTTCAAATACATGCAGAGGTATAACTACATATGAACTAAGTGGGAAATAGGAAAGAGTTAATATATGTGAGACAGACCCACTGGAATGCAATAGGTAAATTCTTGGGAGGCAATATAAGACTGTAAACATAAAGCCTGAAATGGGATCAGAGAAGGAAGGATCTTTAATCATCACCATAGTGGAAAATGAATAATCAACAACACACCTCTGCTACTATTACCAACAAGGAGTCTGGTTTAATCTTTCCTACTTCTAGATGAGTTATCAAAATATAACAAAAATGGAGCCTAGGGAAATATACTGTGGAACAAGGTAAATGGAACTGCATTTAATTTTCTTTTGGAAATCCAATTTTGCAATTATTCTCTCAGGTTTTAAATTTAAAGGTAACTTTAAACATTACCCACCTCTTTATGAGTATTGTTTACTTCATTTTAAAATGCATTTTCCTAGGTTTACACACTGAGTCATCAAGAATAGTTTAGGAATAAAATTGTTGCATTTTTCTCTAACTTTGATACGAAAAGAATGATCCCATCATTAATTTTTAAAGATATGTTCTTTAATTTTTAAGTGACTTATTTCAATACATAATGGATTTTATGTGCATATATTTGCCTATATACATATGCATGATTTATATTAATATAGCCTTAGATATATATAAAATAACTCTATGTAATGACATTTCCTGTTCACAGGATTTCAGAAAGACATAAGTATTTTTTTTAATATATATATTTTTTAATTTTTTATTTTTTATAAACACAGGGGTACAGGTCTGTGACTCGCCAGGTTTACACACTTCACAGCACTCACCAAAGCACCTACCCTCCCCAATGTCCATAACCCTACCCCCCTTCTCCCAACCCCCTCCCCCCAGCAACCCTCTGTTTGTTTCGTGAGATTAAGAGTCACTTATGGTTTGTCTCCCTCCCTATCCCATCTTGTTCCATTGATTCTTCTCCTACCCACTTAAGCCCCCATGTTGCATCACCACTTCCTCATATCAGGGAGATCATATGATAGTTGTGTTTCTCTGCTTGACTTATTTTGCTAAGCATGATATGCTTAGCATCCATGTTGTCCCAAATGGCAAGATTTCATTTCTTTTGAATTTTTTAATTAAAATATGAATCACTAAGAAAATTTTTGGCATTATAAGGTAATATGTATATAATTAAAGTGTATATGTGTAGACATTTTTTCTATTTTTTGTATTTGTATATATTTTAAGTGTTGTAGCCACTATAGAATATCTCCTAAACATCAGTGACAGCCGACTTGTTCTCTTAATTCCTCTACTATAAAGATAAGAATGATAAAATATTCACCTTTTTTAGATTGCTTGGTAGTTAGGGGTGGTCAGGTACCATGGTTCTGCCCAATTGGGTATAAGCAGAAGTACTTGAGGATGACTTTTTTTTTCCCTTCTTCCTTTTAATAAAAAAGTCAAAATTAATGAAGTGATGGTTTGGAGCTTTGTAATTTCTTCTTTCCTGGAACATAGACATGAAGCCTAGAGATAAAGCAGCCATCTTGAAACAAATCATACACTAGGAACTTAAGGGCAAAATGAGAGAAGGGGCGGGGGTCATTTATGACCTCACTGGACTGTTATAGGGACCCTGGCCTGCTTTGAGAGCAATAAATCCATTATGGTTAAACTACAATATTATCATTTTCTGTTATTTCCAATGAAAGGAATGCTAACTGATATAACCAGTTCATAAATTTTGGAAGTTTTCCTGATGGTTTACATTTTAATAAAATATATCATTCCATGAATGCCTTCGTGAAAGCCTATATATAGGAAATATATTTTAAAGAATAGTGACAATAAAATAGTACTTTCTGTTTTTAATTTTTTTCTATTGTTCAAGTTTTTTTATAATAGCTGAATTGATTAAAATATTTACAAGTAGAAATCTTATTTTTAATATAACTATAACATTATTTTCACATAATAGCATCAATTTTACTTGAATAACCTGAAACATGTCTCCCTTCAAAATAAATCAATAAATTATTGAAATCAAGAAATCAGTACTGACATCAGCAAATATCTGTTGATTGTTTAATATGGTACTAAAGTAGACTTTACTGAGGAAATAAAATGTTATTTTTTACCAAATATCAAAGAAAACTTCATATGAAGAAAGAAAGCAAGAGTAATATGCAAATATCTTCCCAAAAGACTTAACACATACCCAAATTGTATAACAAGCCCTTCTTACCTGCTTCCTGAAAAATTCCCTATTCTCAATGGTCTACTATCACTTTCTGTGAAGTGAGTATCAACTCTGTTTACCAGCAGAAGTTCCCTAGTCTTTGTCTGCAGGCACTGAAAAAACCAATAATGCTTTCATATTGGTTAATATCTGTAATATATTTATACTTTTTAACATCTTCACAGCACTCACCAACATCTTCAGTAAGATATTAATTCAAGTGAATAAACTCAAATACCTATTTCACTGTATATCATAGTACAATCTGTATTACAGTTGTCTAATCTGTAATATACCAACACTGTCCTGCATTTATTGCTAAGCACTTCCTCATAGACTACTGAAGCAAAGGATGCATAAAGTGAATTTTATATGTGTATAATAGATCAACATACCTGAATGAGCTAATTTTGGATAAGGTACTGAATTAAATCTGCACTGATCAAATGCAGCTGGTTTGATACCCCAAACAACAGGATTTTATTCATAATTTTAAGAAGAAAAAGGGCAAAATATAATTCATCATGAACATTAATTTGGTGCTTGTGAATAGTAAAAAGAAACTGAGTAAATATCAGAAAGATGGCATAAAAGCAAAAAAGAAAGGAAGGATATTAATAGATATTTTCAATAGGCATTGTATCCTTTCTCAATACATTGATCTATTTCATATAGCACCATAATTGTATATTTCCTTCCAAGAAAGTGTTTTTGGTTTTTTTAACTGTATAGTATCTACTTCAGTTATTTCAGAAAGCAGACACTCAATAAAACTCTATTGAAGATTGAACTCATTATTTATTTTCAAAAACATGATTTTTGCTTCCTTTGTTTTCTTCTTTAGACTCTGATGGATGAGAATTTTGTGATTTGAATTCATTATGAATTATCTTGGGTCAAATTTGTAATTGTGATAAATCCTTCCATGTTCGATAAGCTATTCAAAAATAAATATGTACACTATTTTGCCAGTATTCTAGAAACCTTATCATCTCCTTTTCTAATACAGTATTTGAACCTTCGCATTGAGCAATGATAACACCTATAATTGAATATGTCAATAACAAGATACAAAATTCAATTTAAATAGGTTATTGTAGTGAGCCTGATTATATTATTATGGTATCATGAAAATAGATGAAAGATTATAATAGATTAAATATTTCATGCTAATTACTCTGCTATTGAAATTTGTGTTTTTTGTTTTGTGACAGTTGAATTGTGGCTGCTTATCATACAGCTACTAAAGGGAATTCTGGATCTACATAATATCTAACATCTGCATAAAAACAAATAAATTACTGCAATTATTGGCTTAGAAGGGTTATCCATAACAAATATACAATATTTTCACTTTGCTTTCTGACATTTTTACCTTGTCTCATAGATGCAATATATACTTGGAATCAGAAGGGTTGGTAGGGGAAAGAAGAGAAAAAAGTAAAAACACAAGGCAGACCTCACATAATCATTTATTTGAATTCATTATTAATTTCCTGAGAATAAAATTGCAAAATTTTTCAAAAAGTCATAATTTAATCAACTAATATAGGTATACATTTCTATGAAAGTGGGAAGCAATAAAATATATTATGACTAATTATCAAGGAATCAAGTATTATCACATCGAATTTATAAAGTCTGCCTGCAGAAACTTTACTGTTAAGACTTTTTGTATGGTAATTAACAAAAAATGTCCTTATAAGACAATTAATGTCTTTTAGCACCCAATAGCATTTTCCATTGAATTTGTTCTAAAAATGCAGTATATTAAATTTTTAAAAAATATTTACTTATGTTTGATATTTTAAAAATTTTTATGTTAATAATCATTCTGTACCTTTATCTATCCTGTTCTGTGCCTGAGGAGACTGAAGTTCATGGACTGAGTCAACAGGCTCTCTTGCCCTTGGGCTACCTACTGGGTTCAGGACTATGGAGAGAAAACTAGTGGGTGGATGACAATGAAGATGACCTATCCTTTCAGGCTCATTTTTGGTCTGACTACAAATTGGCTATGACTTTGTTCCCAACTGACGGTGCAGCTGCTGTCAGGTTGGGCTGCAACACTGTCTTCAGCTTCTGGAACCTCTCTATCCTCTCGACCTTTTGAATACTAGAGCTGATGACATTCCTCCATCTTCTGAGGTTAGCCTTGAGGCTTCACCATTTGTTTTTCTTCACCATGGCTGTGTTTTTGTAGTTACCATATTCAATTCTTTTTAATTATTCCATTTGTGTACACCATCTGGTTCTTGCTGGGATTTGGACTATTACATTTTTCTAAAAATGTAGTGTAGTGTTTTCATGTTGAACAATGTTATAACTCAAGTATCCAATATTACCCAAGTTAATTATGTCAGATTTTTAGTGTATTTACTTAAATACATTAAATGGCATGAGCATTTTAAGTGATCTTCAGTAAATACTAACTATACGTCTCCTTAAAGTATGGATAGGTCTAATTTAATATTTGTTTGATGAGTAGGGTCATTATAATAGAAATATTTTATTAACACTGATAGTTCTAACCTCATGTATAAATATAATGGCATGGATCAAAAAACACTTTCCAAAATTGTCCCCTAGAAAGGATTAGTATTCATACTACTACTATCGTAAGAAGATATTTACTTCTCAAGCAATAACAACATTTTTAAATTCTTTAAAAATTTTGCCAAAGACAATAAGTAACACTTTATTATTATTTTAATTAGCATCTTGATTGCCAGTAAAGTTAAATTTATTTTCATATGCTTAATGGTAATGTGCATTCTTTTTTAGTGAAATATCTTCTCATAGTTTTACCCATTTATACTTGAGTGATTAAATTTTACAAGACTCTGATGCCAAAGTTTCTATTGAAGGTAAAATAAGAATGGTGATGTTATCTATTGTTATATGGATGGTGAGGTCATCCATATCTGGTATAGGAAAAGGAGGGCATTTCTGAGTGTAGGTGATGATTTTTGTTTTGGAGAAATGATAACTTTGTGGTGATTAAATGACATTGAAATAGATATGGGTAGCTGACTGTAAAGTTTACTAGAGTCTGGTAGAGAGATTTATACTAAATATACAGAGTTGATAGACTTCAAAATACATATAATGCAAATCATGTAAGTAAAGAGTATGTAAACAGGAGAAATGGGACATTATAAACAATAACAATTTTCTGTGGTGAGCTTGAAAAGAAGTTCTTATAGAAGTAGTAGGGTAAGAGGGAAGAGGAGAATTAGAAACATGTAATATCTCAGAAATTAAATGAAGTGAGATAATTCAATATTATCGCATACTGATAAAGGTAAAATAAAATGAAAATAAAATTGTGTATTATTTTGTTAATAAAAGAGTTTATTAATGACTTTTGAGAGATATTTCACTTTTATAGGAGAACTAGCAGCATTAGGTTGAAGAGATCATGAAAGCTGAGTAACTGGGGATGGGAGAATAAAAAATAATGAAAGGACTTATTGTAAAGGGAAAAGAGACATCTTTGTTTATGGGAAGATGTGGAGCTGAGGGAGTTTAGTTTAGTATTAAAAAATGAAACATAGGAGGGAATTAAATGTATTGGAATGCTAATGGGAAGAAATTAGATTGGTCAGAAAACCTCAAGACACAGGAGATGATAGGGAACCAGTACATGGATTTAGTTAACGAAGACATCGGAAAAGGACAAGATCCAGAGAATGAACTGAAAACTAAGAAGAATCAAAACCTTGTAACAGGAAGAACTTGGAAATTGTAGATGAAAATGCAATTATGTGTGTCAGTACATTGGCATTAAAATAAGTTAATTTTATTAGTTTGATGGATGGCATGTAGATTCTTTGGAAAATGGAAGCTAATTTTCATCAGCATGAAGGGAAGATAAAATGGATGGTAGGACTAAATATTCGAGTATCATAGAAAAGTAATTACTGAGGAAAAACAATAGACTGGGAGCAGATATCTGGTAAAAGATTTGTATCCAAAATGTACAAAAAGTAGTTGTAATTCAAGAAGACAACAGCACAATAAAAACTATATAAAAATATTAACAGATATTTCACAAAAGGGGATATGTAAATCTATAATTAGCATATTAAATATTACTCAACATCATTAGTTGTTAGGCAAATGCAAATCAAAACGATGAGGAGATACCAGATACCACTTCACACCTCTAGGCTGGCTATTAAAAACGCCTGGGTGGCTCAGTGGGTTAAGCCACTGGCTTTGGCTCAGGTAATGATCTCAGGGTCCTGGGATCGAGTCCCGCATCGGGCTCTGTGCTCAGCGGGGAGCCTGCTTCCTCCTCTCTCTCTCTCTCTGCCTGCCTCTCTGCCTACTTGTGATCTCTTTCTGTCGAATAAATAAATAAATAATCTTTAAAAAAAAATAAAAAACTAAACAAAAAATAGACGATGACAAATGTTGACAAGGATGTCAAGAAACAAAAACCTTCATATACTACTGTTGGATGGTAAAATTAGCAGTTATATTGGGAAAAAGTTTGGTAAGTTCTCTGAAAGTTAAACATAGGGGCACCTAGGTGGCTCAGTCATTAAGTGTCTGCCTTCAGCTCAGGTCATGATCCCAGGGTCCTGGGATTGAGTCCTGCATGAGGCTCCCTGCACTGCAGGGATCCTACTTCTCCCTCTCCTTCTGCTATTCCCCTTGCTTGTGTTGCCTCTCTGTCTCTTTGTCTGTCAAATAAATAATTAAAATCTTACAAGAAAAAGAAAGTTAAACATAAAACTACCTATGAGTTGTTTTACTCAAAAAAGAGAAATGAAAAAACAATACGGCCACTCAAAGACTTAACACAGGTTCTTATAGTATCATAATTCATGATAACAAAAACCTGGAAACAATCAAAATGTCCATCAATTGGTTAATGTATAGCTAAAATGTAAAATATCTCTATAAAATGGAATACTATTCAACAATAAAGAGAAAAAAATGATGCATGCTATTTCTTTTTTTTTTTTTTTTTTTTTATTTATTTGAGAGAGAGCACGAGCGAGGAGAAGGTCAGAGAGCGAAGCAGACTCCCCATGGAGCTGGGAGCCTGATGCGGGACTCGATCCTGGGACTCCGGGATCACGCCCTGAGCCGAAGGCAGTCGTCCAACCAACTGAGCCACCCAGGCGTCCCGATGCATGCTATTTCTTGAATAAACCTCAAAACTCTGAAGCCAGGGGAGCCTGGGTGGCTCAGTGGGTTGAAGCCTCTGCCTTCGGCTCAGGTCATGATCGCAGGGTCCTGGGATCGAGCCCTGCATCGGACTCTCTACTCAGCAGGGAGCCTGCCTCCCCCTCTCTCTCTTTGCCTGCCTCTCTGCCTACTTGTGATTTCTGTCAAGTAAATAAATAAAATCTTTAAAAAAAATGTTCCTCATTAAGGAAATATGAGATTAAATATAAATTAATAAAAAACTCTGAAGCCAGATACAATAGACCACATATTATACAATTAATTTTTATGAAATATCCAAAAAGCAAATTTATAGATAGTAAATAAATTAGTAGTAACCTGAGACTATAGGTAGGAACAGGAATTAACTATAAGTGGCATAAGGGATTTATTGGAGGAATAAAATGTTCTAAAACTAATTAATGATGATGGTGAACCATTTGTGTAAGTTAGTAAAAATTACTAAATTGCACACTTGAAATGGGTGAATTTTATGAGTAAAATTTGACTCAATAAAGTTTTAAAAAATAGTTTCTGAGAATTTCAAGGCTTTAAAAGAATAGTTTCTGAGAATTTCAAGGCTTTGTGAGTAATGTATGAAAAAGATATCAAAATGGGAATCTTTCTATTTTAGCTAAATATGCAAAAGACCAAGTACAAAATAGTAGAGGTCAACTTATCCCACATTCTATTTAAAGGTGTTGGAAAACTTCTCTAGGTATTACAAGGAAAATTCTTTTAAAAATGCTGTGGTTTTTAGTTCTTCTAAATATATAAAAGAATGAAAGGTAAAGAATTTTAGAGGAGAGCCTTAGGGAGATTACCAGGAGAGTTTAATGTTTGTCTCCTAAAGTGAGGGACAGTGGGAGCTATTGTTTGATTCATTCATCACTTATGTGAATAACTACCTGCCTTGCTGCTCTGATGGTAGAGAAACAAGAGTCTTCATTAGAACTGATCTGCAGTCTCAGAACTTGTTGGGTTAAAAGAAATAAATTTATTTTGTGTACATTAAACTTGAGCCAAGTAGGAGAGATAGAGCCATTTGGGGCCATCTTGAAGGCATTTTGTCTAAGAAACCTTTCTAAATAATCAATGGGATCTCAACAGCATGTCTAGGTGAACCAACAAATAACAGAGGCCAAAAGTGAATCAGAAGAGTCCAGCCAAAGGAGGCTTTACTTCTATTAAGAAAAGGCAGGTGAAAAATATCCAGGGATAAGGTATCTCTGACAAACCAACAGAACACTTCAAGATGTCCAGGTTTTTGAATCCCTTCAAATCAAGAGAGTATTAATGCCATATAATGATATTAACAAGCAAATAAGATCTTTTATTTCTCTCCATTACTTTTTTGAGCCCAAATCACAGTTGGAAATCCACAACTAAAAAGAATAAGGAAGATCAGAGAAAGAAAGAAGAGTTCCAATTTTTCCTATTTCTAAGAACAGGCTTGATCTAGAAAAAAGCCAGGAATGAGGGAGGAATAAATTAAAAATGAATATCAGAGTTTTGGGCATTATATGATATTGAATTATTATTTGCTAAAATTAAACTGTTACTTATATCTATAGTTACCAGAAGCTTTTTATTGTCTGAGTGTGATTTGAAAAATTTTATGCTACAGAACTTGTCCCACAAAGTAGGTTTAAAAGAATATTGATGAAGAAGCAAATTGTCATTTGGTTTTATCATATCAAATTTCAAGTTAAGAAATAGAGGCTACCTGGCACTATGAAAAACCCAGTTGAAATGAGGGATGATAAGATTTATAGTTATCTACAGTCATCTGAGTGTGTGATTTTTTTTTTTTCTTAACAGAGAGAGATAGGGTAGTTAAAGAGCAGACAATGGAGCCATGCTGCCTGGATTTTAATCTGGTTGTACCACAAAATTGCCATATAATTTTGGTCAAATTACTTAAATTCTTCTTATCTCTATTTATTTGTTTTTTTAAAACATGGATTAGTTTTTATGAATGTGAAGATTATGAAGTTCTTATATGTTAGCACTTAAAATAACAAATTGTTCAGGGTAAGCATCCTATTGTTATTTATTATTATTATTATACTATTATTATTTTCTTCAGCAGCTCTCAGTTGCCTATATGTAGAATGGGGACTTGATAATGTATGAATATTATACACAATTGAGATGTGATACAATGGAAAAATAATGAGGATGTTAAGAAAATATATAAATTGGCTAAAATCAAGAATTACAGAACTTATGTTAGATAGGGGGAGTGTAAGAGAAGGTGAGTGCTAATAGTTAAGATGTAGAATGATGACTTTTTTGTGAAGTAAATGAAAATATATTAAATAATCACATATTATGGGATGAATGCCATAGTTTAGTAAAACGTGGAAGGGTATAGAACCAGAGGTCTAGAGGATATTCCAGAAGAAATATAGAAGTATGAATTAAGTATTTGAATTAGTGGATCTGGAAATAGGATGTTAGGTATGGAATAACTTCATGTGGTGAGAAAGATCTTGGGTTGATCATGGAAATTATATTTAGAATAGAACAGTGAAAAAGAGTAAAGAAAAACAGGTGAGGAAAGTCAGGATTTGGGTATTCAGTTATTTGTGTATGGTTTTGAAGATCACTTAGAATAATGGCAAGTTATAGGAAAAAATAAAACTTCAAAGAATGATGATAAATAACTGGGAATTTAAGAAGCGTAAACAGAGAGGAAGAATGGAGTAGGGCACATATGGATTTCATTAGCTACACTGAATGCGCAAGTCTGATCATCAAGTTTGGTACATACAATGTGCCACATATGTATGACTTTAATAAAGACGTGCACCTTAGAGGAGCTGTGATTTTCTTGGTCTTGGAAAGCAATGGTCTGGAAAACACAACATGGAATGAGGAGGGTACGATCTCATATCTGACCCTATGTCAGAATCTGACAGAGAGGATGGATAATTATAATGGGAGATTTTGTGAGTGATGGCATCAGAAGTAGCTTCCATCTGAAAAAGCTGCAGGTAAAAGAGTGTAATTAGAGAAGGGCCAGGCATTATTTAAGACGAAGAGGTAGAAAGAATAAATAAGGAGTTGAAGCATATAAAAAGTTTATTCACCATAGGGCGGTATAGCATGGAAAGATTAAGGAAGGAGAACAGTGGAACCTGATCATATTTGTCCACTGCATTGATGGTGCCATGCTGATATAGCTATCTGTAGCCCAAAATATTAACTGCTCTCATACATCTTGGTATGTTACATGTCTAGGATAAGATAAAAGTCTCATTCATTTATTATAGGCAGGCATTATTCTAGCACTTTAATATAATTGGGAAAAAATAGAAAACAATATTGGTTGAAAAACAACAGATAATAAACAGAAAACAATGTAAGTTATATAGAAAGTTGAAAGTGTCATGATATTAAAAAAAAAAAAACTAGAGCAAAATAAAAGATTTCAATGGTTTGGGCAGGGATGGGTTATAGGGTTATATTTTAGATACTGAGACCTAGATATTTGAGCAAAGTCTTGAAGAAATTGGAGGATTTATTCATGAGCACATGTAGGAGAACATTGCAGTCAGAGAGCAGGACCAATGCAGTACACTAAGGGTGGCTAACACATTAACTTCTATCAAAAATGATGATCGGGGCGCCTGGGTGGCTCAGTGAGTTAAGACGCTGATCAGGTCATGATCTCAGGGTCCTGGGATCGAGCCCCATGTCGAGCTCTCTGCTCAGCAGGGAGCCTGCTTCCTCCTCTTTCTGCCTGCCTCTCTGCCTGCTTGTGATCTCTCTCTGTCAAATAGATAAATAAAATCTTTAAAAAAAAAAAATGATGATGGCTCCAACCATAGTGATAGCATTTGAGGTTATAAGAAGTGTTAAGGATCAGGATGTTTTGATAATTAAACAAGATAAGGCCCATGAATAAACTAATGATAAAAGTATGCCCTAACCTGAGCAACATGATTATCTCAATTATCTCTGAGCCTGACATTCAAATAAATGCCTAAAGGTAAGCAAATACCAAACAATAGCAAATCCCTGCAAACTTACAGATGTAGTGATTTGGATATCTAGATAAACAATTTGTCTTGTTTTATTTCCTCTACATCATGAAGAACAGGTAGGAAAATCTGAATTTCTATTTTTGACCTCTTTTGATGATAAGAAAAACTTCAAAAATCGGGGTGTTTGGGTGGTTCAGTTGATTAAGTGTCTGCTTCAACTCAGGTCATGATCTCAAGGTCTTAGGATTGAGCCCCCCATCCCATCTGGGTCCCTCCTCAGTGGGGAGTCTGCTTCTCTGTCTTCCTCTTCCCCTTCCTGCCACCACTGTTCATTTTCTCTCTTTCCCTCTCAAATAAAGAAAAATCTAAAACACACACACACACACACACCCCTCCAAAATCAAAACAGTATATCTTAAGACCTAAACAGAGAAGAAAGTGATAGATAAGAGGTTATAATTAAATAATAAAGTTTCATTACTGTACACATTTAAATTCATGGTCACTTAATTTCACTTTTAATGAAGGAATCTTTCAGTGGGCACAGCAATGTTTTCAGTGATTTAAACTTTGTAGAATTGTATACATGTGATTTAGAACTATAAGGCCTGTAATAACTGGGTATAGGACATTTATAAATCTAACTTTTTAAAAAAATACCTCATTAATTCACTAAAGAAAGTACACATCTGGTATGTATTACATAAAACTCATTAAGTAACTTAAAAATGAACCCAGGACAATAAAATGCAAAAAAAGAAAAAAAAGTGTAAGAAACATTAGACAAGGAAACCAGCAAAGGGGTGTTTGCATAGTTTCAGTTAATTTGTACTGAATACTGAGATCACAGAACACGTTAACACAAATTCAATATGAATCAAAAATTAACTAGACAAAATAGTAAAACAGAGATCAATAGTTTTTGATTACTAATTTTTTCTATATTCTTTGCAAGCATGAGTTCTAAGTTCGGTGAACTTATTTTTGCTTATGTCTGAAAATGTTTAATTTTTTTCAATATGAGATTAGTTCAATTAAGTGTTCGACCATAATGAAAACACTATGGTTTTGGACAAAAATATTTCATTTCTAATTTTCATTATTTAATAACTAGTGAGGCAAACTGCTTATACACTAAGAAATACAAGTGCTAATACTGATACACAATTGTTGTTATTGTTTTATGGTAATTGTAGAGATTGAATGAGCTTCATTTTTTTTTACTCAGAGAATTAGTTATTGAAAGACTTTCTCAATGGAAAGGAATAGTAGGAATTGGATTAAATTATATATGACTTAAGCCCAATAGAAAATTAATGAGAAGAAAGTAAAAAAAAAAAAAAATTCCTGTTTAAGCAATGAGCTCAACTACAAAAGATAAATAACAATGGCTTATTAATAAGATGATGAAAAAAGATTAATTAGTATTTTCTACAGAGAATTTTATTGCAAGAAGGAAGTCATTAATCAAGATTTTGAGTTACACCAATTTTAAAGCATGCTGATGTTATGAGGCCAGAACATAACATAAACAGAATTATAGTTCAATTCATGTGGTAGGGAGTTATGAATGTTTAATGTTTATACGGTTCCCCCCCACCGAGGAATGATCAGTATCCCACATTAAATTGTCTTAAATATAGTGAACTTGAACTTGTTTGACATGTTTGTCATTAGAGAAATTTAATGTTGTGGGGAACCTTGCTGATGATATAGGCACAGAGAATAAGAAGTGGGTAAAATTCAGTATAACTAGGGTCTATCTTCAGAGGAAATTAGGCCATTGAGTCCAAGATTCATTTTCAGATTAAAAACCATAGGCTAGGATAGAAGTTGGCTCAGATTGCTCATTTTTCATGGTTAAGAGTTTTGTATGGAGAACATGCCTACGTACTTTTGTGGAGTCTAGACTTTAACAGTATGAAAAGAAAAGCCCCAGTGCCATCAGGTCTACTTTTCATTGACAACCTGGTCAGGATAGGATAGATTTTGAAGGTAACTGTTATTCTTTTATGTAAAATGGGTGAGTCTAAGATAAGGTTAATAAGGTTTAATTTAATAGCCCTCCCGTGCTTTAAAGGAGATCACCATGAAATATTCAAGGAGTTTTAATAAAACAGGTAGCATAAAAATTAAAGATACAGTATATCACAAATAGGTAATTTTAAGTATATTTATTAAAGTTAGGCAAAAATTAATTGGTAATAATGAAAAATAAGTCAATTATTTTATATGAATTATACTTCCATAGTGATGTGTAATATAAATACTTATATCTCTTGGTGATGTGACTTGCACAATTTGGGAGATTTTTTCATTGTATTAGAGATTTGACTAAGATATCTGACTTTATGCTTTTGTGAATCAATGATATGAGAAAACTCCAATTTGAAAAGTAGAACTTAAAAAAAAAGATGAAAAGAAGTAGATTATAAAACTCTTTCAGCTATAGCTTGATTCATTGGGGGAATTTCTTAAACATTCTATTCACCTAAGATATTATTCAGTTTATAAAATAAGACTCCCAGAGCTCTTTTGGAGCACACATATTGCATAGAATGACTTCCTACATACTAAAAATATTTTTTGAACAAAAATGAAAAGTGGTTCAAGAAAAAGGTGGTAGCTAGAAAAGGGTATTTCAAAAAGCTAAAATTGATTGATTCTGGACATATGTAATTTTTAAGTTAATACCTATCTGGGGTTAAATACTGGTTATTCTAGTGTTCACATGCTGTCTTTGGAATGCAAGTATAGTTATTGGGGAAGAAATAACACTAAAAATTGATGAATAGTTAAGTTAAAGGTTATGGAGGTTTGTGTTACAAATGGGGAGTTGGTACAATAAACATATTCACTGTGAATGCGTGACAAAAATTATTAAAGAGCTGCTACATTTAGTTTTTCCCTGAGAATTTAAGTTAGCAATATGACTTTAATTTTTAAGTACTTGCATTTTCATTCATTTAATAAATTTGTAGTGTTTTTTTCTTCTTGAAACGTTGACATTTTCAAAAACTCTATTCTAAGTTTGTCTCTTCAATCTTTCAAGTATTTCAGCCTATTTTTCTTATTTTTTAATTATTATGTTATTTCTATTCTTTTAAAGACAGCCTTACATTTCCTGGGACCTTTAGACCACCTCTATCTAAGTTTATAACCTAACACAAATATCTTAACCTCCCCAAACCTGCCTATTCTTCTGACTTCATTATCAATAGCCATCTCGAATCCTCTCTCTCACTGGTGACCCTAATTATCAAATACTACACATTCTCTCCAAATGATGCCCTTTAAGCCAATCTGTAGAAAACCATCTGTTCCTAATAATCTTAGACTCATATTAGAATTGCCTCCTAAAAGCACCTGTAATCTTTCTCTGAGATAATTCTGTCTATACATGGTAATCCTATTTGGCCTGGAGATAAAATTTACAATTAAAGTTACTGTTGGCCAAATGATAACTTAAATCTGTGTTTGTCTTAGACTTCAGTGCTCCAACTAAATATGCTTATATTAAAATTTTGAGTCCAGTTTCCCTGCTCAGATCTGTTGAGGGAGAATCTCTATGGAGGAAACCAGAAATCCGGATTTTTTTTTTTCAATTCTTCAGGAAATTCTCATGACCTTTGGGGACTAAAATTAGAAGTTCACAATTACCCTTATTGTAAACAACAAGAGGGCTGGTTAAAAGGCAGATTGCCATGCCCTCAGGAAGTCTCAGGATAACCCTGTAAATATATAACTAGTTTACTCTAGTGCTGCATGTCTGAAGTCTGACATTTAGAATTTTTAGCCTTCAGGATTTAATCCATATTTTTTTTATTTTTTATAAACATATATTTTTATCCCCAGGAGTACAGGTCTGTGAATTGCCAAGTTTACACATTTCACAGCACTCACCATAGCACATACCCTCCCCAATGTCCATAACCCCAACACCATTCTCCGAACACCCCTCCCCCCAGCAACCCTCAGTTTGTTTTGTGAGATTAAGAGTCATTTACTCCATATTTTGAAGGTAGATGTTTAATTTCTCATTCTGGGGATCCCAAATGTGTCAATGTTATGTTCAAAGAATTGACAATGATTATTCAGTGCTGTCTAATGTAATATTTGAGTTCTTTTGCAGTATGCACAAATCTCTACAATATTCCTTGATTAAAAGGGACACAATCTCATCTACAACTATTGATCTTAGACATGTTCTTTTTGTTCTGGTTAAATTAGTTTGCTCCTCTATTCATCAGGTAAAATTAATAAACAATCCGTTATGACCCCAAATTGAGAATCTGATTTAAATTGCACTAAATGTACATATCAATTTTGACAAAAGTTGCCTCTTTATTTAATCATTTCATGTACAAACAATATATTTTTAAATTAGGTATTTTATATATCAGTATTTTTCTGGTTTCTGTCATCTAGATCTTACACACTTCTTATACTTACATCTAGAAATGAAAAATAATACTTCTTCAGTGAAAGAGATTTTCTTTTTTAAAACATTTTTTCAACTGATTAATTCAACAGATTAAGAGTCATTCTGTCCTACACATTTACCACAAAACTAATCACTACATAGATATTTTCTAATAGTTGGAACAGTTCTTTAGTTGTCTTTCTTTTTGGTATGCATATTTTCCTATGTTCTTTCCTTTATCCTATTACATTGGCTAAAATTTTCAAACTGATATTGAATGAGAATGTTGATAATGACATCAATTGACCTGTCCTTGTCCAAAATTAGTGGCAATAATAAGAGTTGAAATTTGAAGGGCCATGTATCAGGGTCTTGTGAACATTTTACATGTATTACTTTTTTTAATTCTCTCAAGAATACCTAAAGGAACTAAAACACAGTATGTTAAACTATTTGCCTGGAATACTAAAGCTAGGAAAAGGAAGAGCCATGTTTAAACCCACTTAGTTTTCTCCTTTTAATGTTTGCTGACCAATCCTTGTAGTTTCTCCTTATTGTGTAAATATAAAAAGACAAGTTTCTTTCATAATAATTTATTCAGAAATTTTAATATACTATTGAAACGTATCAGCTATTTTTATAAATGTGTTCATATGATCATATTAATTTTCTTTAGGTTATTAATGTGAAGATTCATAGAAATTTTTATCATAATTTTGAACATTCATTTGTAGGATGAGGAGAAAGAGGACTTGGCCATGAATTTCCAATTCTTCCTGTATTTGAACTGCTACTGTTTTACTAAAAATTTGGCATCTTTATATATGGATAAGAGTCTATATATATTTTTATATGTTCTACAAGTGTTTTATTTTTTTTAAGATTTTATTTATTTATTTGACAGAGAGAGATCACAAGTAGGCAGAGAGGCAGGCAGAGAGAGAGGAGGGGAAGCAGGCTCCCCGCTGAGCAGAGAGCCTGATGCGGAGCTTGATCCCAGGACCCTGGTATCATGACTTGAGCAGAAGGCAGAGGTTTAACCCACTGAGCCACCCAGGTGCCCCTGTTTTATAAGTTTTTAATAATGAATGTATTTGTCTCATAATTAAGCTTTTATTCTCTATACTGTATTAGTCTGAATAGCATAGAATTGTGTGATTCTACGTCTGAATTTAAATACAGCTCATACCTACAAAACCACATGCACCAGAGGTCTTTTTATTAGCAAAACTTTGACAGTCTGTTCCGTTTCTTTTTTTAGTTGTGTGGTCAGTATACACTAGGTTTTAAGTCAATTTTTATAATACAGGTTTTATAAAAATAATTTTAAAAGTTATTAAGAAACAGAAGTATTTAAAATAAAAAGAAACAGAAGTACTTTTTTGTTGTTGCTTAATTAGTGCCTTCTAAGGGATAAGAGTATCCATAAAATCACTTATATGCAAAACTTCAAAAACTCTTAAAAGGAGAGGCACTTGGGTGTCTCGGTTGGTTAAGTGTCCCACTCTTGATTCTGGCTCATTTCGTGACCTCAGGCCCCTGGGATTGAGCCCCTCATCCTTCTGGCTCCACTCTCAGCAGGGAGCCCGCTTCTCTCCCTCTCTGGCCTTCCCCCCTCAAATAAATAAATCTCTTAAAAACTCTCAAATGGATTTAGCAGTGAAATCAAATGAATTGCCAAATTTTTTAGTTCAGAGATCAGCTAATACTTTCACAGAGTATATTACACAGTTAGAAGGGAATAGAAAGTGAAAGAAAGAAGTTTAAAGGTGTAGTAGGTGAAACCAAAAATTTCAACAGCCCATTTTTCTTTGTCTTTCTAAATAGAGAAGTGAAAACACTGAAGAAACAGAATTGGTGAACTAATAGATAGTTCCCTACAGCAGAAGAAAAAACTAAGCATTCAGATTTAAAGAGCTCAGCAAGTTGGATTAATAAAAATTATTTCTATTTAGCTATGTCCTTTTGAAATTACAAAAAAAAAAAAAATCCAAGGGCATGGAAAATTTTCTAAAAACCTCCAGCATAAATAAACAGATTAATTACATGGAAGGAGAATTACTGGCATTAAGCTTTAGAATGAAAAATATTTTTTTACCCTATAATTTTGCAGGTGACTAAAGAAACAATTAATTGAAGTCAAATAGAGGTTTTATTTTTAAAAAAATATTTACAGGCAATAGGTTAGAATATAAATTTTTAAAAATAATTGCTAGAGGGAAATTTGCAAACATTTTTAAAAACTGGTTAAATAGCAAAAGATTTCATTATTTGTTTTTCTTAAATTCTACATATGAGTAACAAAACAAATGAATAAAGGGGGGAAATAGGGAGAGAGACAAACCAAGAAACAGACTTTTAAATATAGAGAACAAACGGATGGCTACTAGAGAGAAGGCGTTCGGAGAGATGGGTGAAACAAGGGATGAGCATTGGGTATCTTACGGCAGTATTGAATCCCTATGTTGTATAACTGAAACTAATATTACACTGTTAACAAATGAATTTAAATAACAAGAGTAAAAGCAATAAAAATCATAGGTCAAATTTATTTTCAAAGTACATGTAAATGCGTGAAATATTTTCAAATTTAAATTCACGGATATTTAAAAAGAATATTATTCTTAAGGAGGAATTCAAGAATGCAGAATGAGGTATACATCAGAAAGTCTATTCCTTATATTATTAGGCCAGCAAAAATAGGTAAGTAAATAAATAAATTTGAAAGACCTAATTGATAAACACAGTCATCATTTGTTATAAACAAGAAGCTAAGAATAAAATAGAAGTTATTGCAGAGATAGAAGTTCTTTACTAAATAATCTAGTACAAATATTAAACTATTGGTAAAATTCTAGAAATATTTTTATTAAATTCCAAGATTATACAAAGATGTCTGCCTCAAAGCAACTCTCCAATTTTTTCCATTTGTTGAATGATTTTGGAAAAATCAGTAGTATTTTAACCCACACTACACAGAAGAAAAATAAACAATTGAATGTGTACATACTTACTTGTAAATACAACAAAAATGTCTAAAAAAACTCACCAAATTTATTAACTCTAGTAACCTTCAGAGATTGGAGGAAGGCAGGCATGGGTAGTTTCCTTCATTCTGAATTAATCTTTACCAAACAGACTATTTTTGTAATTTGAAAAGATATTAAATAGTTATTTAACCAAAGAGAAATGTTCTTTCAAAAATTCAAGTGTTAAGAATCTACCCAGATCTAGACTACAATGTAGCTTTCTATTCTATTTCGATTTTGGGGAATTATTCATAAAATTTTCACATGTTTTATTTTTTTAAAAGTGAATCCAGGAGCACCTGGGTGACTCAGTTGGTTAAGCATCTTGCCTTGGGCTCAGGTCAGGATCCCAGGGTCCTGGGATCCAGCCCCATTAAGGAAATTCCTGCTCAGCAGGGAATGTGTTTCTTTCTCTGCCCTCCCCAACTGTGTGTGCATTCTCTCTCTGTACCTCTCTCTCTCAAATTAATAATAAAAAGTGAATCCATATTATACATACTAACCCAGTTTCTGGTGTGTATGTTATAGGAGGAACCATTGGAGTAAGTCCGACAACCAATAGAAAGTCTGTGCATTTTCATCTAGCTAATGGGAGAAAAACCAAATTTTATGATAAAGTATAAATTACATATAAAATATTTAAAATTTAAATAAAATGGAATATCATTTATATATAATGAATTATATTCATACTGATATTATATCAGTATATTTAATATACTGGATTAAATTGCAAAAGAGAAAGGGTATAAATGATGAAAAGAAAACTAAAATTTATAAGTCTGATATTTTTATAAAAATCTGAGGTTGGAGAAAACTAAAGTTGACGCAACTATAAAATAAACTGAGAGAGAAAAAATACTCAAATGTGAACAATTATTTAAAGAATCTTTAAAATTTTTCTGAACAGAAAACCATGCATAAGAAAAATCATCCTGAGTCCTACAGCTTCACAAATATAATGGAATTTCTTTAGAGGTAAGATATTTCAAAATGTTTGGTTTAATTTTGGCATTTTCTTTAGGTTCTCCATTAATGATGAGAATCATCTGAGTACTTGATAAAAGATTTGCAGGTTGTCTGTTACCTGTGTTTCATGAAGCCTGGGATTTCCTCCGGGTATTTTTATTTTTTAATAAGCTACCCAGGTGATTCCTATCATTAGGGAACTTTATGAAACATGGTTTTAAAAAGGGATTTCAGATTAGTTGTAATGAAGCAATATATTATAGCAAAAATGTTTTAAAAAAATTCAACCCTCCTCTGCAAAAAGGAGAGTCAAGGTCACATAAAACTATCTCTAGTCAAATAATCTTAATACTTTTGGTAGATAATTAAATTTTTTTCTATAGCACAGTATTTGTAGACTAAGACATAGGGATGTTAATTTTTGCTTTTTAGAAGTTTATTTCACTTCATTATCATTTATGTGTTTTGCAAATATTTTCTCTAAGTCTGTAGATTAACTTTAATTTTCTTAAAAGGATATTTAACAAAGCAGAAGTTTTAATTTTAGTGAAGTCCAACTTATTTTTTTTTCTTTCATGAACCATATATGACAATATATTAAGAACTCCTCACCAAATTCAAGGTCACATAATTTTTCCCATTTTCTTTTAGAAGTTTTAGAGTTATCATTTCACACTTAGATCTATGGCCCATCTTGAGATGTTTGTGAAAGATGTAAGGTCTATGTCTAGATTATTCTTTTTTGGCATATAAATGCATATGGATGCCCAGTTGTTCCAGTACCACTTGTTGAAAGACTATTCTCTCTCCATTAAGTCTCATTGGCTCCTTTGCCAAAGGTCAGCAGACGGGGTCTGTTTCTGTGTTATCAGTTTCATTCCATTTGACTGTGGGTCTTTGCTTACTGTATTTTCTTGCTTTTTGTAGTTTTATAATCTTGAAACTCTGTATTTCAAAGTTCCTGTATTTTCAAGTTCAAAATCCAACTTTGTTTTTCTTCAGTATTGTATTGGCTACTACAAGACTTTTGCCTTTCCATGTAAACTTTATAAACAGGTTGTCAATATTTACAAATTGCTTACTAGGATTTTGAGTATGATTCCAATGAATCTATAGATTATTATGATAAGAATTGACATTTTAAGAATTTCCATAAATTTTAATAAGTTGGATTTTTATTTTAACCTTGTTAGAAATATTTTCTAATTACTCTTTCTCTTTTGATCTTTATGTTCTGTACTAGTGTGTTGTTTGATCTCCAGATACTTGGGGATTTTCCAACTATCTTTGTTTTAATAATTTCTAGTTTAATCCCATTGTGGTCTGAGAACATACTTTGTATGCTTGGTACCATTTAAATTTGGATGTGATGTATAACACAGACTGTAGTCCAGCCTGGCAATTATTCCAGGTCAGGTTAGGAAACTATATTTTGTTGTTGTTAGAAAAAAATCTTTATATATGTCAATTAGATCATGTTGATTAGTCTTGTTCAATCAACTATATCCTCACTGACTTCCTCCCGCTTGATAAAGCAATTACTGAAAGAGGTATGTTGATTTGTCTATTTCTTTCTGTTCTATTAGTTTTTGTTCCCTGTGTACCTAAGGTATTTGATAATGGAGTATTCCCAATTTCTTCCTCTTCACTTTTGTGACATTGATACCATTCATTTCACTTATTCATCCATTATATCCATATAATCACCCAATCATATAATCTTTAAAAGTTTTAGAGCAATTAAAAGTAGAAAAAAAATAAAATGGTTTTTTTCAAAGCCTGTTGTGCTAGGGAATAAAGAAAAGAGTTGTAATATAAGGTTAAAGACTTGAGAAGCAGATCAAAAGTTCTTAGAATATAAAGTATAGCACTTTCTCAGTTATGAAATTCAAGAGCTCTGTTACTTGAAGTGATAGAATATGTGTTTATCAAAGGACAATGATTTGCTTCAATTTTATTTTTAGATAGATTCTGCTTTAATAATTAACAAAGAATAATTTTTATGAGAAATTAACTGGGTAATATACAGTAAAGTGATCAAAGTGATATATAACATCTTGAATATGCATGTGTAGATGTAGATACAAATTCTAAAGGCTAGAACTTTTCCTTAGAGTCCCAAAGTAATAAGTACTATGAAGTGTCAGCTTTTATAAGTAAGTAATGTTGTTATTTCAGTGATTAGATTTTAAGACTTTATGTTTATACTTCATTAGAATTTTTTTATTCCAGAAACTTTACTGCAACATGTATGAATAATTTTGTGGGAAATCACCACTACCATCTATGGCAATTACCGTCATATTAATTTTTGATAAGCATATAATTAAAAGATGTCATCACTGTATTAATTAGAAATAAGACTAGATGCTTCAGCATTTGGAAAGTACATGCAGCACAAATAGAACCATAAAGTTCACTTCCTGATGGTGACTTGGTGCCAGATACTTAGCAAAAGTCATCTTACAGAGTTAAGAGCACAAGACATTAAAGAGCTTTTCTACTCAGCATATTGGAAACCATAATTATTACCAAACCTTTGCTATTAAAACATCATCAAATTATGTTTATAAAATATAATTCACTGAGAACTTCATAGCTGTTTTCCAACAAAAAGCCTGGCCATATTAGTGCATAGGGAATGCTAGTATTGACTTCTTCAAACTAATAAAAAGCCGATGTAATAAATTATGGCTCCAGAGTGAACAAAATAACCCTTATTGGCCATATGATGTTAATGTAGCCATAAAAGATTTCCTCCCTACTCAGCAGTAGATGTAGAACCACATCCATGAGGAAAATACAAGATAGAAATTCCTTTATTGAATAAAACAGAACAAAACAAAAAAAAAAGAAATATAAGAAAACTCTATTTTTTTTTACATATGTTTCTGGTTACTAAGCATTTGTACAAATGCTTTAATAAGTGAGTTTCTTGGAAAAAATACAAAATTATTAAAATAGTGACTAATTGATAATATGTTTTCTGGATGTCATTGCACATCCAATTAACTTATTTAATCACCACAGCAAACCTTTAAGGAGTGTATAAACAACCCTTCTCCACATTTTTAAATATGTGATAACAAGCTTAGAGCAAAGAAATCATTTGTCTAAAGTTTTATTGCTGCAAGTGAAAAAACATTGTTTGCCTTATCATATTTTTGGTTTTGTCAATTTATTGTTGTTTTTATTTTTACTGGACATTTTCTTAAATATTTCATCATTGTACTTATTTGACAATACATCACTTATCCACTTTTTAAAAATTTATTATTGAAGTATAGTTGATATACACAGTTATATTAGTTTCAGCATAGTGATTCTGCAATTTTATACGTTATTCAGTGCTCACATAGTAAGTATAGTTGCCATCTGTCACCATACACCATTATTATAATATTAGTGACTATATCCCTTATCCTATACAGCTCATCACTGTGACTTGCTTTTCTTATAACTAGAAGTTTATACCTCTTAATCCTTTCCACTTAATTCACACATTTCCTCATCCATCTCCCCTCTGGCAACCACCAGTTCTCTGTATTTAAGTCTGTTTCTTTTATTGTTTGTTCATGTGTTTCCTTTTTTTATAGTCCACATATAAGTGAAATCATATGGCCTTCATCTTTCTCTGAGTAATTTCACTTAGCATAATAGATCCATCTATGTAGCAACAAATGGTGAGATTTCATTCTTTTTTCATGGTTGAGTAATACTCTGGGGTGTGTGTGTATATACACACCACTTTATCCATGCATCTCTTGATGCATACTTGGATTGTTTCCATATCTTGGCTGTTGTAGATAATGCTGCAATAAACATAGGGATATATGCACATATCCCTATCATCCTGAATTGGCATTTTTGTTTTCTTTGGATACAAATATGTAGTAGTGGAATTACTGGATCATGTGGTATTTCTATTTTTTTTTTATGTTTTTAGGAATCGCTGTACTGTTTTTCAGAGTGGCTGCACCAATTTACATTCTCACCAATAATGCACAAGGAATCCCCTTTCTCCACATTCTTACCAATATTTGGTATTTCCTGTCTTTTTGATACTAGCCATTCTGACTGATGTCAGGTGATATATGACTTTGTGGTTTTGATCTGGATTACCCTCATGATTAGTGATATTGAATATATTTTTATGTGTCTGTTGGCCATTTCTGTGTCTTCTTTGGAAAAAATGTCTGTTCAGTCCCTCTGCCCATGTTTTAATTGAATTGTTCAGGGGTTTTTTTTTTTGGTATAGAGTTCTATAAGTTCTTTGTATATTTTTAATATTAACCCCTTATAGATATCTTTTGCAAATATCTCCTCCCATTCATTAGGTTCCCTTTTCATTTTACTAATGGTTTCCTAAACTATGCAAAAGTTTTTATTTTGGTGTAGTCTCAGTAGTGTATATTTTATTTTGTTCCCCTTTCTTGAGGAGACCTATCCACAAATATGCTGCTAAGGCTGAGGTCTGGGACAGCCTATGTTTTCTATCAGGAGTTTGATGGTTTCAGATCATACACTTAGGTCTTTAATCATTTTGAGTTACATAAAAAAGAAAAAAAATTGAACCACTTTCTTAAAGTTTCATTCTTTTGCATGTAGCTGCCCAATTCTCCCACTACCAACTATTTAAAAGACTGTCTTTGGGGAGCCTGGGTGGATCAGTTGTTAAGCATCTGCCTTCGGCCCAGGTCATGATCCCAGGGTCCTAGAATCGAGCCCCTCATTGAGCCCCACATTGGGCTCCCTGCTCAACATGAGGTCTGCTTCCCCCTCCCCCCCAGTCCCCCTGTTTGTGTTCCTTCTCTCACTGTGTCTCTCTCTGTCAAATAAATGAATAACATTTTTTTTTAAAAAGACTGTCTTTTTCCCATTGTATATATCTTGCTTCCTCTATCACAGATTAATTGACCATATATATTTATATGGGACTCTCTATTCTTTTTCACTGATCTATGGGTCTGTCTTTTGCCAGTTAACTTTACCTATTTGAAGTAAGTGAAAAAGTTGGCAAAAAATTGATACATTTAGGTTACTTTAAGTTTAATTAACATATACTATACTATTCCTTTTAGAGGTAGTTTAGTGATTCATCAGCTACATCTAATACCCAGTGCTCATTATATCAAGTGCCCTCCTTAATATCCATCACCGAGTCACCCTATCCCCCAACCACCTCCCCTCCAGAAATCCTCAATTTGTTTGCTACAGTTAAGAATTTCTTATGGCTTATCTCCCTCTCTGGTCTCATATGATTTTATTCTTTCCTCCTTTTCCCTATGATCTTCCGTCTTGTTTCTTCCACATAGGAGTAAAATCATAGGATAATTGTCTTTCTCTGATCTACTTATATCGCATAGCATAAAACTTTCTAGTTCCATCCACATCATTACAAATGATAAGATTTCATTTTTTGATAACTGAATAATATTCCTTTGTGTATATATACCACATCTTCATCTATTCATTTGTGGAAAGACATCTGGCCTCTTTCCATATTTGGCTATTGTGGACATTGCTGCTGTAGACATCAGTGTGCAAGTGCCCCTTCAGATCATTATGTTTGTATCCTTTGGATAAATACCTAGTAGTGCAATTGCTGGATCACAAGGTAGCTCTATTTTGAACTTATTGAGGAACCTCCATACGCTTGTCCTGAATAACTGTACCAGCCTGCATTCCCACCAGCAGCATGAGAGAGTTCCCCTTTCTCCTCATCCTTGCCAACATCTGTGGTTCCTGACTTGTTAATTTTAGCCATTCTGACCAGTCTGAGGTGTTGTCTCATTGTGGATTTGATTTGTATTCCCTCACGCCAAGTGATGTTGAGCATTTTTTCATGTGTCTGTTGGCCATTTGTAAGTCTTTGAGAATCTGTTCGTATCTTCTGCCCATATCGTGACTGGTTTATTTGGGGGCGGTTTGGGATGTAGGTTACAAACTTCTTAATTTTGTGTTCCAATTTCATCTACCAGAGGTAGAGGAGGAAAAAGAAATGGTACTAATTTAGACTAAATCATGTCCACCACAAGATACTGTGTGGCAATATGGAGGAAACCTGAGCCTTGATTGAAAATGGACACATCATCTCAGGACTTATAAACTATTTCACCAAAGAAAGATACATTGGAATTAGCCAGACATGTAGCCTGGGATTTTACAATAGACGTGTCTTCTTGTACAAAAGTGAGCTGAGATGGCCGGGGTTGGGGGGAGACTGGGCTCAGTGATAAACTTAACAACTGATAAATACCTTATGCATTGTCTCTCCAATGAAAGATAGAAGTCTAAGATGGGTATTGCCTAAAATGGTAGTTCCTTGGTAAAGTTGAAGAATTTTGCTCATGTACTTCTCATTATTTCCTCTCTTTTTTTCAGGTTTCTTTTTCTTTTAATGGAGATATAACTGATATATAACATGTTGTGAAATTTAAGGTGTACAACGTAATGATTTGATACACTGATAGTACAATGCGATTGCCATCAAAGTGTTAGCTAATACCTTTGTTAAGTCAGAATTACTATGTATTCTAGCAATGGGAACAACTAAGATCCATTCTCTTAACAAGTTTAATGTTTATAATACAGTCTTATTGTCTATAGTCATTGTATTTATGTTAGATCTCTAGGCTTTGTTTACCTAGTAGTTGCAAATTTGTATATTTTAAATGTAAAATGTTCAGTTTTTAACCCAATTAGAGATTTTGAAGTTTTAATCCATAAAGAAATAAAACTGACTAATAATTGCCTAAAATTAGTACCTTTAATATATAAGGAAGTCTTTATAACACAATGACAACTAACTGTTCACAATCTATATAGATCATTATGAAGAAAAAATTAGTCATAAATTAAAATGTTTGCTTACTATTTAATATTTGTGTAGTTTCTGTAATATCTCAAAATAACAAATAAAACATTCTTTTTTTTTTAATTTTTTATAAACATATATTTTTATCCCCAGGGGTACAGGTCTGTGAATCGCCAGGTTTACACACTTCACAGCACTCACCAAAGCACATACCCTCCCCAATGTCCATAACCCCACCCCCCTTCTCCCAACCCCCCTCCCCACAGCAACCCTCAGTTTGTTTTGTGAGATTAAGTGTCACTTATGGTTTGTCTCCCTCCCAATCCCATCTTATTTCATTTATTCTTCTCCTACCAAATAAAACATTCTAAAACAGGGACAACTGGGTGGCTCAGGGGGTTAAAGCCTCTGCCTTCAGCTCAGGTCATGATCCCAAGGTCCTGGGATCGAGCCCTGCATCGGGGTCTCTGATCAGCAGGGATCCTGCTTCCTCTTCTCTCTCTCCCTGCCTCTCTGCCTACTTGAGAGCTCTGTCTGTCAAATGAATTAAAAATAAAAAAAAAAAAACCTAAAAAAAAAAAAAACCCATTCTAAAACAGAAGGGAAAATAACTTCAGAAATTTAGACCTTGATTAGTAAAGATTTTAATATGTACGTTATAAAACTATTTCATACACCAATAGAAAAATAATATCTAATGTATACTTTTAAAAAAAATAATTCCAGTGTACTAACATACAGTGTTATATTAGTTTCAGGTGTACAATATAATGACTCAGTACTTTCATATATTACTAAGTGCTTATCAAGATAAGTGTACTCTTAATGCCCTTCACCTATTTCACCCTATTTCACCCATCCCCCACCTTCCTTCCCTCTAGTAACCCTCTGTTTGTTCTCTATAGTTAACAATCTACGTTTTCACCTGTCTTTTTTTTTCTTTTTGTTTTATAAACTCCATATATGAGTAAAATCATATGAGAAAAATGCTATGTATTGTCTTTCTGTGATTGATTTATTTCACTTAGTATTATACTCTATAGATCCATCCATGTTGTTGTAAATTGCAAGATTTCATTATTCTTTATGGTTGAATAGTATTCCATTATATATAAAATCACATCTTCTTTATCTATTCACTTTACATTGGACATTAAAGCTGTTCCTATAGAGTTTGACTGTTATAAATAGTGCTGCAATAAACCTGGCATACATATATACTTTTGAATTAGTGTTTTTGTATTATTTCAGTAAATATCTTGAAGTGGGATTACTGAGTAAATGGTATTTCTGTTTTTAATTTTTTGAAGAATCTTCATACTAGCTTCCATAGTGGTGGAACTATTTTACATTTTATAATTAATATGAAATGAGTTTAAATATCCATTTAACTTTTCCTCTGAAGTTATGTTGTTTAAAACTGCTTACACATTGTGTGCAATCTACAATTACTGTGCAAGAAAAGTTATAGAGAGAAAACAAGTAAGGATATCAATAAAGTGGTGTTGGTATATCATCACATATACTTGCTTGATTCAAGAACAAACAGAAAATTGTTATTGATCTCTCACCTTGAATACCTACAAGGAAGTTTTAACCCTGATTTAATTAACTATATAACAGTAACACTTTGTAACAGATTTTTCTGTTGTTATTAACCAGGAAAAAAACTATAATGCATTTAGGGGAAACAATAATTCCTTCAAGAATGAATGAGTGTTCTTCCTTTAGGATATCAACTGATATTAAAAGAAAGAAATGTAACTGAGAAATGAAAATTTCCCTGTAGAAATATCAAACCCTAATTTTCAGAATGCTGACCTTTGTTTTAACATATTAAATCTTGAATAGCAATTATAATTCCTAATGAAATTGAGATGATGGATCTTGTTTGGTTGCTTCATTTTATTATTCTTGTTGGCAATTGGAAAAAGAGGAGAAAAACTTTGAAATATGTGAAATATTTAAAAAGCCCATTTCCCAAATTATTCCAAATTAAGTCTCAAAATTGGTAACCTGGAATATTAATACATATTTATTTTTCTTTTCAAAATATTGGGGTCTTTATTCCTATGGGTTGAGACTCCCCCTAAATATTATAGTCATGATGTAAGAGTAGCATATGCATCTAGGCTTACAAAATTATTACAATTTACATTGATATTTAATGTTTGCAAAATATTTGTGAAAATATTTTTGAAAAATATAATCTATAAATAAATTATGTGATATTTTAAAAGCTGTTGAAATTTAGATTGTCAATTATAAACAGGAAGGAAATGTTACCTTGGGGATCTAGTTAATTTGAATGGTCAGTGAAATCACTGAAGGTATGTGAAGCAGAAGTAGATAATCTAGATTGTCAGCACTGAAATTCTGCCATACTATGATATTGTCAGAGGAGCAAAAGTGGACATAAATGGAGAAATAAAAACTATACTGCAGTCTGCAGGATTATAGAGATAATATATAAATTACAAGAAGAAATGTGATATTGAAAACACATTGTATTACAAATCTAAACACATGGTCTTTATTACTACTATGTCACCCTCTCATAGTTTTGGATGACATATTCCCAATTATACACAGATGGATTCGAATGTGCTATCTCAGATTAGAAGCACCACTAAGAGGTAAATTAGAAAAGAAATGTAAAATACCTACTTTGGGACAGAATTTGTATGTGCATGCATGTATACACATATATTTAAGTGAATTTTTTTAAGGTTTCGCTTTCGGCCTTTTGGCTAAGATCAAGTGTATACATACAGACACACTTCTTTAGACATGGTTTCCTCTAGATCTCAACATATTTTAAATAGATTATCTCAAGTCTTTAATAAGTACATCTGGGCCTCCTTGAGGACCATTTCTTTTTTTTTTTTTTTTTTTTTTAAGATTTTATTTATTTATTTGACAGAGAGAAATCACAAGTAGGCAGAGAGGCAGGCAGAGAGAGAGAGAGGGAAACAGGCTCCCTGCTGAGCAGAGAGCCCGACGTGGGACTCGATTCCAGGACTCTGAGATCATGACCTGAGCCGAAGGCAGCGGCTCAACCCACTGAGCCACCCAGGCGCCCTTGAGGACCATTTCTATTGGTTACTTTCTTTCCTGTATAAGGACTATATATTCTGTTTCTTTGTGTGACATATAATATTTTGTTGAGAACTTTACAGTTTGAATATTACTATGTGGTGCTTGCTTCGGCAGCACATATACTGAATATTACCATGTGGCCTCTCTGGAAGTGGCCTCCCCAGGATGTGTTGCTGTTGCTTTTTGTTGTTGTTATTTCTTTGGTTTATGCCATTTCTGAGCTAATTTTACAAAGTCTGTGTTCTTTGTTATGTGTAGCCACTGAGATCTCTGCTCCATTAACTTAGTTAAGGTCAGCTAATGATTGTGTAGAGATTTTCTTACATGCTTGGAACCAAAAAGTTTCCCAGTCTTTGCAGAGTGTCTGTGAATGTGTTGGGGGCACACTTTTCATACTCTAACAAGCAGTTTTACAACTCTGCCTTAGTCTTAGATTCCAGCTGCAGAGGGCCTCAAGGTTAGCCAGAGGCAAAAGCTTTGCATTGTCTTACATGTTTCCTGAGCATGCCGCAAACCCTGGGCATGTATACAGCCCTCTAGATTCCCAGGAATATGACTGCACTTTTCAAAGCCCTTATTCTCCTAAAGCATCTTATTCCCTCAGGTCTCCTAAGCTTTTTGGTTAATCTACTGTCTGCTCAAATTTCTGTCTATTGCCTCAGTAATTAAAATACCCACCTGTACGAGTATTTTTGACAAATGCTCCCAGATAATGATTTTAAGTTGTGAGTCAGGGAAGATAAAGACAAACCTTTTGACTGGATTTTCCTAGAATTCAGGAGACAGATGACCTAACGATAATTATCTAGGAAGAATATCAATTCAGTTCCTCTCAGTACTGGTACCAGAAATGTTTTGTTATTTTCAACTGTACCACTGGGCTGGAAAGTGGGGAGAGGGACTAGCGGAAGTTAAAATGGCAACAAGACTTACTGTTCTTACAGATTTTCAGCATTTTTCTTGAACAAGTATTTCCATAATTGTTATAAGCTTTTGGCTAATTTCCAGAGTTCCAAAAAAGTTGACTCTGACAGTTATTATCATGTTGCTCATTGCTTTTATGGAGGGGCATATATTTGTATTTCCTTATTATGCCATAATTACCCATATTCTCTATTTTGATTTTTCCCTCTATTTGTTCATTTTTATTATTTGTTTTTCAGTTTATATATTTTTTAAAATTTCTTTGTTTTTCACTGGGTTCAGTTAGCCAACATATAGTACAACAAGTTTTTGTGGTGTGTTGGATGATTCATTAGTTGTTTATAACACCCAGTTAAAAATGTCTCAGAGTTTACCAATAGAAAAGTTGTATGGAATGTTCTTCATTGTCATTGCATTCTTAATCAATTGATTAAAGCTTTACTCAAATAACTTATTTACTTGTAATATGTATTTTAACTTATTTTTAATAACTTGTCATGTTTCTAATGCCTAGCAATTTTTTGTCTGATGTAGAAGTATTGAATCCATATGTGATAATAATGTTCTCTTAATTTCATAGTAGAGTTTTTGATCTGAAGAGTTTATTTTCAGAATTTCTATGAAAATCCATCCTATTTCTTTCATATTCACCAGTTAACCTGTTTTCAACTTAATATGTAGTTAATGTAACTTTTCCAAGGTACAACATATTACTACCTACAACCCCTTACCCAGTCACAATTTAATGGCTTTTTTCCCCCCAAATGTTAAAGCTTCTGAATAAAAGAGGCAGGGGTGTGTTACTGACAGAAGAAAAATTCTGTGGTCACCAAAAAATAATACAGAGTAGCATTCGACTAAATGATTTATTTTTATCTGTCTGTAATTTTGTTTGGGGTTTCTTTTTTTTTTTTCCTTTTCTCTTTCTGTAATCTCTATTTCATTAAAAAGAGGATGTATGTGTCCTCAATTGTAATTTTCCATCCAGTTCCTTCATTTTTTGTGTGTTTTGCATAAATTTCATAAAGATTTTGTCAATAGGCTGGTTTCAGACATTATATATTTTGTTTTCAATAAATGTTTAGGCATCTTAGGAAAGAGCTGAAGAGCCTCTTAGCCACATGAAATATCCTACCAAGTTTTAAAATGGAAAGGAGTTTGGAAAATCTGTTAACAATGGAGAACCTAGAATAGAAAGGAAAAAAGTAATAGGAAAACAACTTGGTGGGAAATTATGGTAGTTGTTCAAAAGGAAGTTTGTAAGGGTGGTACACTTTGGACACCAGGATCCAAGATGATGTAAGACAAAATTTGGGGGAGTACTGACTGACATAATTATTTGCCGATTAATTATAAGTAGAAAGATGGATGGGCCAAGGATCATGTCATGATTTATAATCTAAATAACTAGATAAATGGTGTTTTTATTAGTCAAGGGAGAAAATAAGAAATGAAATGTAAAATGTTTGAATGGCAGAGGAGCAGAAACAGTCCAGATCTACGATGGAGGTGTGATAGTTGAGGTGATGGCAGAATACAGTCCACTGACTGAGGGAGCTGGAGGTGTGGGGAGAGACCTCTAATGCCTCCCACACTATTACACTACCCAACATCAGATTACGAATCCCCCTAGAATAAGCCACCCTAATTTATTTCCCCTTTATTAAATATAACTCCATTCTTCCAGTTAATGTAGCGACAAATGTGAATTTATTCATGAATTCTTTTTTTTTTTCTTTCCCTTGCATTCCATAACCAATCTGTTAGGAAATCTTGTTGGTTTAACTATTTCTGTATAATGTGTCATCATTTTGCCCTATAATAATCTCACTTAGTTTATTGTAAGAGCCTATTAACTAATTTCCCTAATAGCATATTTACCCTATTTCAAACTAGAGTATTCTCAAAGTAGCATCTAGATCATAATACCTTGCAACTCTGTGTGTGACCCAGCAACTCTCATCTCATTGTGCAAAACATTACCTATAGGATGCCTTATGAAAGAATTGCAAGCGCCAGCCTGTGCTACTCATCGTTTTCCTGACTGTTTTTACTCGTACTGGCCCACCCACACTGTTCTGCTCAATCTCTTACCTCTTGCAGATTTTAGCCAATGTCATACACTCACCTTTAAATCTGCAGTGTCTTACATACCTTCACAATCCCTAACTTTCTTCTCCTTTATTCAATAGTACTTCTCAGTTTGTTGACCCTATCCATTTTCTAGGGCTACTGGAACAAATTACCACAAACTTTGTGCTCAGAAACAACAGAAAATAATTTTTTCACAGTTCTGGAATCCATAAGCCCAAAATCAAGGTTGGCAGAATTGGTTCCCTCGAGAGGCTTTAGGGGAGAATCTGTTCAGCGACTCACTCTTAGCTTCTGAGGGCAGCTCATAACATTTAGCATCCCTAAACTTGGGGCTCCATCACTTCAATCTCTGCTTCTGTGTTAACATGGCCTTTCTCCAATACTTCTTTGTCTTTTCCTCTTCTTATAAGGACAGCCATCATTGCGTTAGGACCTGGGCCCCCAATCCATGATGATCTCATCTCAGGATTCTTAAGTTAATTAAATATACAAAGTCTATTTTTTTCCCAAATAATGTCACATTTATATGTAACAGGAATTAGGATGTATATTTAAGGATATAAATCAACCTACTACATTAACTTAGTATTCCTTCATTCATCCATTCTCCATTTCCCTAACAAAGATTAAACATATTATTTATATTAGCATTGACCAATTTATATTAGCATTGACCAACAATATATTGTTTATATTAGCATTGACCAATGGAAGCTTAATAAATACATGTTCAATAAGTGAGAAGAGAAAGTGTGGAAAAGACATAAGAGTTATCAATATAATTGAAACAACAAATAGAAAAAAAAAAACAGGGAAGGTGAATTTGAAAAGGAGGTCAAATTTGTGTGAAAGTATGCAAAAAAAAAAAAAAAAGAAAAGAAAAGAAAAGAAGCCCCCCTGAAGTCAAAAGTGTGTTTGCATAATTAGGGAATGGCTGCTAATATCAAAATGTCAATTTGAAAGAGACGTAGAAAGGAACATTCCAGTGATTTTGAATATTTGAATTGTGTTTTAAAATCTTTGTAGAAAATAGAAATACATCCAAATCTGAGAAAGGTTTGTACTCTGGAATCTTAGTAGTTATGTTACTACCTCAATAAAAATGACAAGATAATGAAAGGAAATACTCTCTGTCACTGATTAGAACTCTTCGCCTCCATGGTTTGGGGCCCCTGGGTGGCTCAGTCTGTTAAGCGTCTGCCTTTAGCTCAGGTCCTGATCCCAGGGTTCTGGGATTGAGTCCTGCCTGGGGCTCCCTGCTTGATGGGGAGCCTGCTTCTTCCTCTCTGTTTGCATCTTCCCCCATGCATGGATGAACACTCTCTATCTCAAATAAATAAAACTATAAAATAAATAAATAAATAGATAGATAGATAAATAGATAAATAAAAAGAAAAAATAAAAAGAGGGATATCTGGGTGGCTCAGTTGGTTAAGCGGCTGCCTTCATCTCAGGTCATGATCTCAGGGTCCAGGAACCGAGCCCCACATTGGACTCCCTGCTCAGCAGACAGCCTGCTTCTCCCCTACCTCTGCCTGCCACTCTGCCTACTTGTGTTCTCTTTCAGTCTTTCTGTCAAATAAAATATTTTAAAAAATAAAAAAGGAATTCTTTTCCCATGTTTTTTTGGGTTTTTTTGTTTGTTTGTTTGGTGCTATTCTTGTGGAATCTCTTACCTCCTATACCCATTGAATTTCCAGTATATAGTGTATATGCTTGGTGTTTGATGAATATTGGGATCTATTAATATGTGTATTATCTCCAGACTCTTCCTTTTAAACTGGACACAAGTTATGTTTCACTTACTAGTTATATTCTTCCAATTCCAACCTACCCATCCTGTTGTGATAATTTGTAATATTTTTCCATTAACAGTATCTATCAATATAATTTAAAATAATTCAAAAATTAAATTCAGCCTATTAATAGAAGCAGAAGTTATTTTCAGTATATAAATAATAACACTTCTGTATGAAAAGTAAACATAGATGAATGTCTTTTGTTCAGAATATTAAATATTGAATAATAGTATATGACCATAAGGTATCGTTTGCCATTATATGTTTGCTTTTTCTAGTAAAGAGAAACACTACAAAATAATGTAAGCAATTCAACTTTGACCACAATGAAGAGGAGTTTACTATGTGCAAATATTTCAAGTATATTACCTTAAAACATTTTTTATTATTATCGTTTAAATATACCCATGGTATGTAATTTACGTAACTCACATTGTACAACTTAACAAATGCAAAATTATCTAATATATGAAAATAGTTTCATCCAATAATATGTAGACATTATATATTTAGAAAAGTAAATTGCTTTCTTAAATTTTGTTGAAATTTTCTTATTTAATATATATTTAGTGATAATTCATAATAATTTATCATTACAATGATTTGGTCCTAAACACAATCAATCCAGAAACCTATGTTTTTCTTTCTTTTCCTCTTTAATTCAGATTCTCTATCTCTTCAGGAGGTATCCAATCTTCCCGTGAAAATGTAGGTAGAAATTGTTTTGTGCCATCTAGTTGGTCTAGAGAAATTCAGTGCCTAATCTCATATTGAAGGACAAAGTCACTGTAAAAGAGAAAAGCAATTAACATAATATAAGAGTTGAAAAATTGCTTCAGACGCTTGTTGATTTAAGTCAATATAATTTTACTGTTGGATCTGGAATTTGATTAGAGGAGACATAATTCTTATTTAATTATGAAGGCCTTGGCAGAAAGAGAAAGGAACTAAAAACTGAGAGTACTGAGACTGAACTTCCAAACTGCACCAAAGTGGAGAGAGTAATTATTGAAAAAGTGAACTGTAACAAAAAATAAAATTCTTCAAGCAGTGAGAGAAGAGACAGAAGGAAGTTAGGAAACTTACCATGGACACAAAAGGCCTCAAGTATAATTAATATAAAATTTAAACAATTAATTCTACAATGCTTTTAGACCTATCCAAAAACTAAAAATAGAAAAATGAAAAAAGAAAAAAATACATAAATGATTAGAATACCACATAGTTTGGTTTTTTTGTTTGTTTGTTTGTTTGTTTTTTTCCTACTCAATAGCATTTATTGGTCTGGGACGAAACTAATACCAATGGGGCACCTGGGTGGCTCAGTAGGTTAAGCCTCCACCTTTAGCTCAGGTCATGATCCCAGTGCTCTGGAATCAAGCCCCACATTGGGCTCTCTGCTCGGCAGGGAGCCTGCTTTTCCCTTTCTCTCTGCCTGCCTCCCTGCCTGCTTGTGAGCTCTGTCTGTCAAATAAATAAATAAAATCTTAAAAAAAATAATACCAATGGAGCTATCATAAGATACACACCATAAGATATTTGTTGCTGATATATATCTGGTATCTTTCTGAATATCAATTTTGTAAATGTAACTAGTCTTTATTTATACATACATACATACATACATACATACTCAGCTTGTCCCAGAAATGACTGGAGGGGGAACAATGCCATTTATATGTTATGATTTTCTTTAAATAAAATGTTGCTCCATTTCCTTAACCTTCTTGTAGACCATTATAGGAGCAACCAATGTTAGATCCATGAATACTAAGATTCTGAGAAAAAATACTATGGTCTTATGGGAACCTATTAAAAAACAACCTACCCTGAATTTAAGTTAGGTGGTGGTCAAGCAAGAACTCCCCAAAAGAACTTATATATAAATGAGACCTGAAAAGTCCAGTCTTGGAAATGAGTAGGAATGTCATCTCTTCACACAGACACACATAAATAATATATATATATATATAGAGAGAGAGAGAGAGAGAGAGAGAGAGAGAGAGAGAGAAATCTGGGTTTTAGAAAAACATGTAGATTAAAGAAATGAAAACATTTAGTGTGTGAGAGTATGCTCACTTGGGGGCTACGTGAGAGAGAAAGCTGGAGAAGTGATCTGGAGCCCAGTGCTAAGGAAGTTGGATCATCTGAGGGCAAAGATGGGTGAAGCCATGAAGTGACTTGATCAGATTTGAGATTTAGTGAGATTGTTCTAGAGTAGTACCAAATCCATATGGTACATAATATGTGTAAAATCCTTTTCTCCGAAAGTAAAATAGGTCAAAATAAAATATGTCCCCAAATAATTTGATATACCAAGAAGAAACATTGAATTGGGGATCTGAAGATATGAAGTTCAACTTCTGCCATTTACTAATTGTGAGTTTAACCAAGTTATTTAATATCACTTTAAATGTAAATCCATAAATTAGAAATATAAACATTTTAATAATCTCATTCACAAAGTGGTTTTAAATAACAAGACCTTGAATGTACTTTCAAAATCATTAAATATTGAATATTTTTAGGAATATTGTTATGGATAAAATATCCAAAATACCTTTCAAAAAAGATAAGAGTAACATGTTAAAATTCAAAAGGTATAAATCTAAAGAGAAAAAGGAAAAATATTTTATACTTTAAAAGTTCTTTGAGGGGTGCCTGGGTGGTTCAGTGGGTTAAAGCCTCTGCCTTCAGCTCAGGTCATGATCCCAGGGTCCTGGGATCGAGCCCTGCATCGGGCTCTCTGCTCAGCGGGGAGCCTGCTTCCTCCTCTCTCTCTGCCTGCCTCTCTGCCTACTTGTGATCTCTGTCAAATAAATAAATAAAATCTTTAAAATAATAAAAAAATAAAAGTTCTTTGAAATAAAGCTATAGTATAAATGAAGTATAGTATAAATAAAGTATAAATGAAAAGAATTTATAAATCATACAGATCAGAACACACCTATTACATAAGTTATAAGTATTGGCAGTTTTCATTTCGTGATACTTTTTATGACTTACTGAAATTAGGAGACCCTCAATTATAGTTTTAATGTAGCTATTACATCAAGCATTTGGTTATAATAGCATTTATGTAACAAAATTAGGTTATAATGAGATTAGTACCATAGGCATATGATTTAACCAGCGTATGAATTTAATTCATTTTTCTTATTTTTAAAATTAACTTAATCTTAAAAAAATTAACTTAATCTTACTCTATCACATGCACTTTGTAGGTCCTTTTAAATGTTTTTTGAAAAAGCAGATGATAATAAAACCATTATGCTTCGTTATCATTTGTTGAATAACCACATAGAAGGAACTATGTATTTTAAGTCGGCGTAAAGAGTTGTGAGTTTTAAGAAAATTCAAAATAAAATGTCAGAGGGGCACCTGGGTGGCTCAGTGGGTTAAGCCGCTGCCTTTGGCTCAGGTCATGATCTCAGGGTTCTGGGATCGAGTCCCGCATCAGGCTCTCTGCTCAGCAGGGAGCCTGCTTCCTCCTCTCTCTCTCTCTGCCTGCTTCTCTGCCTACTTGTGATCTCTCTCTGTCAAATAAGTAAATAAAATCTTTAAAAAAAAAGTCAGAAAAAAATACCATCAAATAATATTGAAAATTAAGGAATAAAATAATATTTAAGTTAGAGGGTGGGTTGGAAAACAAATGGAGTTCTATTTGGATAAATTAATCTTGAAATGCTTGTGTGACTTCTATGAAATCTATAAGGGAATTTTACTTTTAAAAATGACTATGAAATTTCAACAAATGCTTTTTTAAAAAGGGAAACTTAGAGGTTCAATCCAACATAAAATTAACAAATGTACCAGAAGGAGAGTAAGTAAACTGTGGAATGTGCAGCGCAAAACTGTCTGAGAAAGACATTGTTTTTTATATTAAAATGACAAAAAAAACCTACAATTTTACTGACATTTTATAGAAAATATTAAAGGAAGACAAAGAAGATTCTAGAGAAGTTTGGCTAAAAGACTGTTTCAGGAATAAGGAATAATGAAATATAAAGTGCTCATCCTATGTTGTTGTGTATCACTATGAATCTATAAAATAACAACCATCCTCTAGTAAAAATAATGGCTAATTTCTGAAAGATTATTGTCTTTACTAAGCAATCTGTGAATGTAAGGTATTTTATTGTAGGCCTTTTCCGGAAGTATAACATGTTACCTCATTTAGTTATCATTAAATTTCTCCGGGGAACAGTGCTAATGTCATCCTGATTTCACAAGGTTCAAGGTGCTCAGTATGGTCCAACAATCAGTAGTGGAGGCTTATCAGAATCAGGGCTTGAACTGTTAGTGTTCCTGATAGATTCTTCAAGGAGTTTACTGAGCTGTAAAAAAAAAAAAAAAATCTTAATACGAAACTTTAGAATTCAGAAGCATTGATAGTTCTCTAGTTTAACCCTTGTTTTATAAATGCAGAAACAAAGACCTAGAGAGGCTTTTACTCACTCAGAGCAGCAAACACGTCACCTGGGAGCTCAGGGCTGCTGCTCCTAATTTGCTTCTCTTTAACTACTATTTGAACTTCTCATAATCCCTGAATTTTGTCTCTTACTTGAAGATCCCACTGTTTAATAGAAAGTGAAAAAACTTTATATGACTAATGATGCTGTAATATATGTATGTATGTAATATGTATGTAGCTTATAATTATCCTTAATATTTCATCTTACAGTTTCCATTTTACTGCTGTCTATATTTGTTTTTTCCCAGTGTGACTATATTTTGTGTATATGCTTTATCTATATCAACAGTAGGATGGAGAGCCTTAGATTTCAATTTTTGAGAAGATGGTGGTTATAAGAATAATGAACTTCGAGTTAATCTCATTTAGTTCCAATTTATAGAAAAAGTAGATTAATATGCTTTTTTTAAAAATTTAAATATATAATGTATTATTGGCTTCAGAGGTAGAGGTTAGTGATTCATCAGTCTTATATAATTCCCAGTGCTTATTACATCACATGCCCTCCTTAACGTCCATCACCCAGTCACCCCATTCCCTCACCCCTCTCCCCTCCAGCAATTCTCAGTTTGTTACCTATGATTATGAGTCTCTGATGGTTTGTCTGCCTCTCTGATTTCATCTTGTTTTATTTTTCCTAATATGCTCTTAGCATTTAAAACAAATGACCCAGATTCAACACTGTGTTCTAATTCCTACTATTAACTCAGACATTTTAGGCAATTCACTTACATTTTCATTTCATTGACTTTAATAAGAAAAATGATAAAACAATATTAATAATTAAATAACATAATTATACTAATATTTTTTGTGAATGTTTCAGACTTTCCTATAGGAAAATAAGAAAATAGATACTAATACTAAAGTTTTATGGAACAGAAAACACATTTCAATTTAAAATAGCAAAGTGGAAGGATCAATGAGTGACAGGCAGCAAATGGGAAGAATTCATTATTTTTGTTTGTTTGTTTGTTTTTAGTTTCAAGTTTTTATTTAAATTCCAGTTCGTTAACATGTAGTGTATTATTAGTTTCAGGTGTGGAATTTAGTGATGCATCACTTAGACACAACGCTTAGTACTCATCATGAGTTCCCTCTTTAATATAATGGGAGGCATTAAAATATGCTGTTTTCTGTTCAAAAAACATGTGAGCTATTATTTAACAATCTTGTTTTAATGTCAAAGGCAAAGAAGATCATAGACTCTTAGAAATCAAAGGGCCTCACGACTATCATGTGATCTCCCTAATATGAGGAAGTAGAGATGCAACGTGAGGGGTTTGGGGGGTAGGAAAAGAATAAATGAAATAAGATGGGATCTGGAGGGAGACACACCATAAAAGACTCTTAATCTCACAAAACAAACTGACGGTTGCCAGGAGAGGGTGTAGGGAAAGGATGATGGGGTTATGGACATTGAGGAAGGTATGTGCTATGGTAAGTGCCGTGAAATGTGAACCTGGAGATTCACAGACCTGTATCCCTGGGGCTAATAATACATTTTTTGTTAATAAAAGTAAATAAATTAATTTAAAAAATAAAAAAAGAAGAAATCAAATGGTCTCAGAGATTAGTTTCTCAGCTTCCTTCTTCTATAATTCAAGGAATTTTGAGAAATATGTCCACCAGCCATGGGCTCACAAAATTAGAACTAAAAGTCTGGTATTCTAATGGTTGAGATATATGCATGTATGTATATATATATATATATATATTTTTTTTTTCCCCCAGAGTATCCTATTGTCTCACAGAGATAACACAGTTAGTCTCGGTGTCTAGATGGAAAACAGATTAACAGCCTGTGGTTGTATCCCATTTGGTCATCAATTCAAATGACTGACATGTTCCAATTCTACTCCAGGCAATACACAGCAATGTCAGTTAAAAGACACATTCCACAGTAGACTTTGAAAATTGCTGAGGATTGTGAATTCCCTTAATAGTGCAACATACAGTAATGTGAACACTTGGTCAATCAAAGTTCCCGTAACCTGAAACACTGAAGTCCCATTCTGTGATTAACCAGCATCTACCTTCTGAGTGCCTTCAGCAGCTTAAGAAACATCAGTTGACACTTCGCCAGGGTTGACAGCATCCTCTCATCTGACAGAAAACAAAGAAAAATGTGTTTCCCAGATGTATTAACAGCAACATCTGTTCCTATCGATGATGGAAAAAACATAATCCTCTGAAAAGCAAATGCATAATATGTACTCCAAGGCCAGTACATATCTTGCATTTCAATATGACACAAGTTTTCGCTCTCTTATGTTTAGTTTTAGTCTCCAGTCTACGGGTTGCTAGTTACAAGAAGGGTATTTGGAGGAGTCAACCTGGGACTACAGATAATTCATTCTAGTATGAATGTTTGCTCTTGCTGAACATCAGGATTCTACAGGCTGATTCAAAATGAGAGAAGATGTCATTTTGCTTAAAAAAATTCAATTATAGATTCAAATGCATCTGCTGTTCATCACTTTTAATCATTGTCATTGTCTGATAAGAGAATGGAAGAAGGAAAGCTCAGTGTGGTGCTGACAGATCTCAGTCTCCAAAAGCATTCAATTTGTCAACTCTTTTCAGAGGGGGAAAAAAATAGATCAAGTGGCAACTTATATGCCTTTTAATGGCTTTGGCTTGCTGAGCATTTATATTACATAATGCTAAAAATAAAAGAAATTTTACCCTTTTAATTTTTTTTCTGAAGGAATGCACAAATCCTCAAAATCATCACCTATGAATTTTAGGTTACAGTTCAACACACGTGTTGTAATGTAAATCTTCTATAAAATAAAGTAGTGAGCTGAGAAATCTCTCAGAAGTGCAAGACCCAATCAGTAATTTATTTTTATCTTGACAAGCTGGTGAAGGGACAAAAATGAATAAGGTAAACCAGATAGTTTTTATGAAAAGAACTCCCATAGATACCTCTCATCAGTTTTTAGATTTAAATCATTTTTTCCTTTTAAAATGCATTCACCTGGGCAGGAGAGGATTTAATATCTTCACATATCTTACTTTAATTATTTGTACATTATTTGTCCTGTCTGCTTTACATCTATGTGAGATCATGTTTACAACAGAAATAAAAATTTTAATTGGGTAATAGTAAAAAAAATTAGTATATGTCTGATACAGAATTTCTGAAACTATAACAAATCATTCACAAAACAACTATAGGAGTATGTGTTAAAACAAATTCACTGAACCAAAAATTCTATTTTACTTACCATTTTAATTATTCTACATCATTGATCAAGACCATAAAATTTGCCCAAAACTTCATTGTTAAAACATATTTAAATCAGCTTGGTTGTCAGTTTTAGCTTAATCCCAACAAAAAGAAATATGAAAATTTGAGAATATTTGCCACATTAGTAAACAAAGCATCAGTTTCAATAGTCTGTACACCAGGCCATTCACATATACATACTAAAAGCTCACACAATAACAAAAGGGTGGTGATTTTGAAAGATAGTTTTTTTTTAATATAAATTTCTAAAGGCTTTTGCCGATTTTGCAAAACCTGATCTATAAACCTATCTGCCAAATAGAGTGCTGCATAATCCCAACAGAATATTAAATTGTAGTTAAGATCACAATTGTGGAATAGAAATTATAAGTAAGATAAAAATTACTAAACGGCTTGTTTAAAGCAGTAGTGAACAGTTTTAGAATAGAAAGCAGGTTGAGTTTCACATGTTAATGTGAAATCTAAGAAAAGAGATTTTATTGTATGGTTCTATTGTAATACATTTCTACAATAGTAATAGCTGCTGATTATTGAGTACATATTACATTTCAGGCACTGTCTTAGATTTTTCCACTTATAGATGAGGGAATTAGAATAAAATATGTTCAATAACTTGTTTGCTTATATAACCAGTAAGTGCCATAAGTAAGATTTAAATAACTGTCTAGAATCTAAATCTCTAATAAATTCATCCTCATTAGCGATCGTGTTGGAGGATTTCACAGAGCATTGTTTTGCCAGCAAGGTAATGTTCACACCAATAAGATTTCATTCTTTCATTTCAAAATATTGTCCCTGGACTGAATATTTAGTGCAATGGTAAAGCCAAAAACCATGGAAATTGTCCATGTGGATTTTTTTCTGTTTAAATGGATTTTGTTTTTTAGTAAAAACAAACCAATTTTAATGAATAGCTGAATAAATACACTATTACAAATAGTGTAAGGGATCTAAAGGAAAATAGAAGTTAAATTTAGAGGGAATAACAGAAAAACTTGATTCAAATTGAGAATCCTGGGAAAGTTTCTCTGAGAAAGTGGCATTTAACCAAACACCCAAGGGCAGAGCAGAAAAAGAGTCGAAGGAAGACTGGAGAAAGAGTCTAGACAGAAGAAACAATGATTGTGAAATCACTGAGTTTGAAAGAAGTGGGCAAGAAGACAAAACAAAACAACACAAAACACAACAAAGTGACCTTAGATCACCTTTCTGGAGGGGAGTTTATCAGATGATGAGACTGAAGGAATTGGAGCAGGAAACAGTGGTTTTAACTGTGGGTGAGAGGCTTACTTATAGCAACCAACCACAAAAAAGGTACTGGAGTTACAGAGTGAAAGACCACATATGTGACTGTTAAATGTTTAAATCATTTTGACAAACCAGGCCAATCCATTCATTTTTAGTTAGCATTCACATAGTTTCACAATGGGGCAGTTAAAAATTCAAACACTGTTAGTAAACTAGGTACTTCCTAAGGTATACATGCACTATGTCAACATGGAAAACCAATAAGCATTTTTAGTGGAAATTGATTTTGAATGTGTCAGAGCACATTCATTTGAAATATTTTTAATAGGGAATATAATTGCAGTGTTTATTATTTTGCTGAAATATGTTGACATTTTCAGCACATGTCAGATGCACACAATATTAGTCAAATATTTAAAATATCACAAACCCAATTCATAAGAAATTCTAATAAAACAAGTTCAGTTTTAGTAATTATCACTTATGTCATTATATATAGATTCAGACTTGCAAAAAATAGAGAAATAAAATACATATTAGTATTTAAAGTCATTACAATATATTTAAAATGTATTGGCCAAAAGAAAAGGCACTCTACTATTTGGTGTATTTAGAAGAATCAAATGTGCTACCCAAAGCAAACCACACATTTAACTCAATCTCTAACTAGATACTAATAGCATTTTTCACAGATCTAGGAAAAAAATCCTAAAATTTGTATGAAACCACAAAAGACCCCAAATAGACAAAGCAATCTTGAAAAAGAAAAGCAAAGCTGGAGGCATCACTTCAAACTATTCTGGACTTCAAACTCATTTACAAAGCTGTAGTGGTCAAGACAGTATGGTACTGGTGCAAAACAGACACATAAATCAATGGAACAGAATAAAGAGCCCAGAAATGGACCCTCAACACTATGGTCAACTAATCTTCAACAAAGCAGGAAAGAATATCCAATGAAAAAAAGTCTCTTCCAGTGGTATTGGAAAAACTGGACAGCAGTGTGCAGAAGAATGAAACTGGACCATTTTCCTATACATAAACAAAAATTCAAGGTGAGTAAAGACCTAAATGTGAGACAGGAAATCATCAAAATCCTAAAGAACACAGATAGTAACCCCTTCAACATTGGCCATAGCAATTTATTAAGATAGGTCTCCTGAAGCAAGGGAAACAAAAGCAAAAGTGAAATATTGGGACTTCATGAAGATAAAAAGCTTCTGCACAATGAAGGAAATAATCAACAAAGTTAAAAGACAATGGGGAATGAGTAGGAGAAGATATTTGCAAATGACCTATCTGATAAAGGATTAGTTTCCAAAATATATATAGAATTTATCAAACTCAACACCCAAAAAACAAATAACTCATTTAAGAGTGAGCACAAGACATGAGGAGACATTTTTCCAAAGAAGACATACAGATGGCTAACAAACACATGAAAATATGCTCAACATCACTTATAAGATAAATACAAATGTACACTATAATGATATACCATCTCAAACCTGTCAAGATAGCTAAAATTAACAACACAGGAAAAAACAGGTGTTGGGGAAGATGAAGGAAAAGGGGAACCTCATGTACTGTTGGTGGAAATGCAAACTGGTGCAGCCATTCTGGAGAACAGTATAAAAGTTCCTCAAGAAGTTAAAAATAGAACTACCTTAAAATACAGAAATTGCACTACTAGGTATTTACCCAAAGGATAAAAAATTCTGATTGGAAGGGATACATGCACCCCAATGTTTGTAGAAACTTTATCAGCAATCACTAAATATGGAAAGAACCCAAATATCCATTGACTGGTGAATGGATAAAGAAGATGTGGTATATATATACAATAGAATATTACTTGGCCATAAAAAAGAATGAAATCTTGCCATTTACTATGACATGGATGGGCTAGAGGGTATTATGCTATGAGAAATAAGTCATAAAAAGACAGATACCATGTAATTTCACTCATATGTGGAATTTAAGAAATATAACAGATGAACATGGGTGGGGGGAAAGAAGCAAGCCATAAAATAAACTCTTAGGTACGGAGAGCAAACTTAGGGTTGCTGCAAGGGAAGTGAGCAGGGGGTTATATGGGTGATGCGTGTTAAGGAGGGCACTCATTGTGATGAGCACTGGGTGTTGTATATAAGTGATAAATCACTAAATTCCACACCTGAAACTAATGTTATGCTATATGTTAACTAACTGGAATTAAAATTTGAAAAAAAACTATAAAATACAAAACTGTGATCAGTAATCAAGATTTTCTGTGACAAGAAATGTCACAAAAAGCTATTCAGGTGACAGTGTATGGTTCTGGCAGAGGAAATAATGTAAATGTAAATATTTAACAAAAAATATTTAGCATCTTAATTGCTGTAAAATAGATTTAAAGACTGAGACCTTTATGTCTGTATGAATTCAGAAAGCTATATCTTAAGGCTGCTATCCTCTATCTGAAAAAGATCTACTTTACCATAGATCAATTACATAGGAATGTCAGTAAAGCCCATACAAATTTCATTGTGAAGACTACATATATCTCAATTATAAATCATTACAAGCATTCTGAAACTTAACAATAATTCCTAGAAGATTTTGAAATAATGTTTTTATTTTTTCAAATGCTAATAAAAATCCAATTAAGTGGGTACAAATTTCTTATATTTATTCCTTATAATCTCTTACAAAATAGCATATATTTTTCAGATTTGTATTTGCAGTGGGAATCACAATTTGTCATAACATGACTTTCTTAGTTTTACGGCCTTTAGCAATCTCTCTTATGACATATTCATAGCCTGATTCTCCTTGAGCCCTCATGAATCTTGATTTTACAGCATAAGTGCAAATGCAATAGAACACGGTTCTCATTTAAATTATGTGAAACTGATATTGTGCTCCTTCCAAATGCCGTAAGAAAGTGTATCTGGTCATGGCAAGGGTGTCAGAGGCAATGGAGACTGAAGTCTTTTAGAGAAAATGCTCTATACTTTACCTTCTCACAAACTTCAGTATACTTTCCAAAAAGCATTCTGATACTGTCAGGGTATTTCTAACACTGGATTTTATTACAAATCATAATGCAGCCTTCTTGATATAAGTTCACATAACCCGCTGCAAGTACAGATGTTTTTAAATTGTCTATTCTTGCTAGAGATCAAAAGTTTATTTGAAAGTGGCATAAAACTTCCTTCTTCTGGTTTTCAGGATACTCATTCACTTCCAACGTATTCCCCAATGACATTACTATATCTATCATTTCAGAAGATAGAGAATCGGACTATGTAAATAAGAGAAAGCTTCAGGAGATTATTAGCCATGTGTATAGTTAATTCAGGGGGAAAAAATGCCTGTCAAGATCATCTTTTGAAGTTGTTCAGAATGTTGCAAAAGAACTAGATTCCATATTGCTGTTTCTCTTCTACCAAAAAGTGAAAATTTGGAATGATCTTCACTTAGAAGGACAAGTTTTGGTATTTGTAAGATTAAGGCTGAAAATGTACTCTGAAGTGTCTAATGATTTCTTCTTCAAGACTACCCCAATTCTGTTTAGCTCCTAGAGTATTAGTCCTGTCGTTTTACTGATGTTTAACCCTCATTGGGTATGTTTTCATTTCTACTTATAAGTAGACTAATCCATGCAAAACTGCTTTTAATGTGATGGAAATTTAGGAATCACTGGAATCCAACTAAATTTTATCATCAAATTTAAAGTATGACCAAAAATATGATTGGTTATACTGTTGTACAAAAAATACAACACATCAAGTCTATATAGAGATACATACTTAGAAAGCATTGCTTTTGTCAAGTGCAAACCAGTGCTCAGAAATATCGGATACCCTGCTTTACCAGTACTATCTACAGTGAGGCAAGTGAGTTGATAAGGATTTGCATTTTAAGCAGATAAGTCTCTCAGTCCTAGTTACGGTACTTATTACCTCTGTGACAGTGACCAAATTATTGAATATATTTCATTCCAAATACATCATCTATAAAACGAGAATAAGAGATAATGAATAAAAAAGACTAACACAGTACCTAGATAAGTGAAATAGGTCCATCCGCTTCGTTTAATGCTGCCCGCATAACTTCAGTATCTGACTAGCTGGCAGACATGAATATGACTTTTCCAGGGCAGAATGTTCTCCAACACAGTATGGATAGTTCATCAGGCTTTCCCATGGCTGGAAGAATTGCCTCTCAAAAACTGGTGGATGTCAAACTGGGTATCAGGACCACCTGAGGAATTGTTTCAAACTTCCCATGCTGATTAAGGTATATTCATTTTTGTGAAAACTGCATGTGTTTTATGACCCCTGAATTTCTATCAAGTGTTAGAATTAGGGTGAATATGACTTGTTGTCTCCCCAAGTAAATCTGAAGACTGCCACATACCTCAAGTAGCACCGTTTAAGACCTTCTGCTCACAGCAGTCTGTATCCCTTTACTTGGATGTTATGTTCAGACACGATTGACAGTTTCTGATTATGAATTTGTTTTCTGTGACAGGATAACACAAAGGGTTACGGGTTGGCAGAACATGTATACTCTGGCTGAAGTTATACCTTTCACAGTTAAGCAATGATTAGGAATTTGATTTATAATCTTTATCCAGTCAATAAGTGTAATTTAGTCTCCTCAGACCAGATTCAAATCAAGTGTCAAGCTTAGAAACATTGAAGACCAGATGCTGACTACTGACAATTCCACAACTGTTACTACACATGACCTTACTTGGCCAGGTTGAGCTTTCAATCACTTTCCCTAAGCTTTTTGTGCTTTCTGCTCTTTCTGCATTTAATAAAAAATGGATATAGAATTATTGGGAGGTCCCAAATCATTTGCATGATATTGTGATTTTCTAATAAAAACAGAACAGCTGATCTTTATATGTCACCCAACATAAGCATTTAGGGCAGCTAATATGTTTTCTGAGGGGTGTATACATGTATTTAGATGAAGTAGATGGATTTTTAGATCTCAGACATACCGAAGGATGGTTTTAGAAGAATTCGTTTATTTGGAATTTATTCTACTTAACTTCAGTCTTAGCAAAAATACAAATTTTCTCACGTCCATATTTTTTATCTATTTTTATCTACTTTTAAAGTTATTTCTTCTTTTTAAGTGATGAGGCCAAGGGCAGCTGGATGGCTCAGTTGGTTAAGCATCTTCCTTTGGCCCAGGTCATGAGCCCAGAGTCCTGGTATTGAGTCCCACATCTGGCTCCCTGCTTCTCAGGGAGTCTGCTTCTCCCTCTGCCCCTCCCCGCACTGATTCTCTCAAACAGTCTCTCTCTCTTCCCCTCCCAATAAATAAATAAAATATAAAATAAAATAATAAAAAAATGATAAGGCCAGTTAACACCTGTTTAAAGAAATGATCCTTTTTCAAATTTAGTTGACTGTATTAACTCAATTACTCAGAACATTAAAATTGCCTATATTTCACATATAATTAGATCATATTACATTTATATTGAGCATCTATACTAATTTTGTTATGATAATATAGCAAACAGATTTTAAGTTACAATATTAGATAACAAAATACTCCAAATCTAGAATTTGTACAAAAATAGATGTTATCATAAATAAAGTTGTACAGAATTCGTTGGGTATTAGGTAGGGTGGCATAGTTAGAAAAACTCTCCTACCCTTGCTAATGTTTTTAAGGACAATGTGTTTGGAACCAGCAGTCAAGGAGAATAATTTCATTTCTTGTTTTTTGTTTGTTTGTTGTTGCTGCTGTTGTTGTTTTAATTTCTGTTAATCCCTTCTTATTTTGGTAAACCACTTATACACTGAAGATTCTAGCCACTTCCCTTATACTGGACATATATAAGGCATAGGAAAAATATCCAAATCTCCTCTCATTCTATAATTCTGAGTTGAGAGCCACAATTAGATCTGTCATTTTTCTTTCAGATCCCTTGTCCGCAGAGTATTCAACATTAGAAGGGCAATAGTTGAAAATGGTACTGAGTGTGAAAGACTGAGATTCAAGATCTAATTCTGCTTTTAACACCACTAAGTTTGGAAATGTGATTTTATCTCTCCGTGCTTCCATTTCCTCATATGAAAAAAGAAAAATGACACACAGAACAAATGACAGTTACTGAGTACTTATTATATGCTGGTGTAATGCTAAGCAAGTAACATAGGCAGTTTTTATTTAATTCACCCTAAGGAATACAGGGGATAAGTAATATTATCTAATTTTAAAGAAGGGAAAGATGAAGGTCTGTTTCTATCTTAAATCCACACAGTTCTGCTACTAATATCTACCTTGAAATACTAATAGCGGTGGTATGTTTTCTATAAAATATAAAGTTATTATAAAAGTGGTAACTGTGATTGGAACTTGTAGTACTGTGACATTGTTTAGTCTCTCAGGGCTTATGCTTGTGAACTGGACATTTATCAGCACCCAAGTTTAAAGTATGAAAATTCTCTTTCCAGAATACAGTGTCTTTGGAATATTTGAACTATAGTAATAAGGAGACTGTAAACTGTGGAAGTCATTTAGACTAGGAAAGAAGATATTATGATCACTTATATAGTTTAAAAACCCACAAAACTAAATGATCAAATGTATGTATTTTCTGTGGCTTATCAAACTATTAAGGGAACAGTTATATGAACTCTATATCCAGTATAATGTATGTATATATTTTAAAAACAAGTTACAAATTATATATTATCTGAGTTATAGAATTTATGGAATATAGGTAGTTCTGTGCATTTATTATATATTTGTATATATTATAGAAAAATCTTAGATTAATCCACTCCAAAAAGATTATTCTTCTTGGATATTGGTATTTTAAGCCATTTTTGTTTCTATCATTGAAATTTTGTCAGTTTTCTTTGCATTCTGAAACAAATAAAATTACTTCATTAAATAGAAAAATACCCTATATATTATTAATAAAAAGTTATATTAACCAACTGTCAGAACTTTTCTTACACTAACATAAACAAAGAAACAGCAATCTATGAAAAGGAGCCTTTTAATGTAACATAATAAAATAATTTATAGCAACTTATAAGACAAGAATGTATATTTCTTAGTTCAGTTGCTATTTTTTTATATTGGTACTGTACTGAAGTTTTGCAAATATAGAATTATACATTTTACTTATGAAGAGAAGTAAAGAGGTTGTTTAGTTAGTTATTAACCACTGCACTAGTTCTGTTAAATACAAGGTGGCCTTTAGAAAATATTTTTTAAAATGGTGTACTTTGCTAGCATTTGGTATATCAGAATATCAAAATCAGACTTAGAAGAAAAGAAGTAAGCTCCCTGTGCCCAGTAAGAATTTGTACATTTGGTATTGTGGGTGTATAAGATTAGCAGATCCAGAAAACACTCTAAAAATTATTTTGTAGTGTTCACTGAAACAGGAGTTTGGGGACTACAGGGAATTTCTCTCATGTCTCCAATGGAATTTTGGTAAAAACCCTTTTTGTACAAATTATTTTCATGCTAAATTTAACAAACAGCATTATGCCAATGGTTTGAAATAGATTTTTTTTGTGTGCTTTAATTTTATTTGTCTTCATGCTTTTGTTTGCATATGGTGAAATTATTGCTCTCGTGCCAAATTATTTAAATAAAATTAACTATAAACACCAGGCGATAGGACTCAGCATCATATTTTGTTTCAATTAAAAGAAGGGCTTGAGGATGCTGTTTGCATTCTTAGTCACCCTGTGCACTCAATTAATTATTTCAGATATCCACTTGGAGCCTGACTAAATTCTCATGACTGTGACAGTTTAAAATAAATGTATTTAATAAAATGCACATCACCCAGGATATGTGTTAATTATTATGTTTGATATTCAGATAGGGAGAGATAAACAAGATACATGGGATTCATTTAGTAAAAAGGAAGAAAGTTCTCTTAGGGAATCCTACAAATGTGGTCAGGCTACTTCAAAATGGGAATTTAGTTTAAAATCATTAAAAGTTGGTAATGCTCCCACATATTTTTAAAGCAAAGCAAATACATTTTTTTGAAGTTTCTCAATCTGCTATGTGAGCTTTCAGCAATTTCTAGAACCAAAGCTTGAGGATAGTCGATCACAATGGCAAAAGCAAAGGTATAAAAACAACAACCGAACAAAACACAGGCTATCATGAATGAATGAAGAAAAGAGCCAAGACAGAGATACACAGATTTCAGATATTGAAATTATGAAACATAATTTAAAATAGGTTTAAAACAATAAGAAAAAACTGAAATTATGAGTAAAAGGCAAGCAGTTTAAAATCGGCACCATATATGAATAAAATAAATATATATATATAATCTAGAAATTAATAATATACATATATAAAATGTAATTGCTTTTAACAGTGGACTAAGAGAAGCTGTAAGAAATTTGTGTCCTGAAAAATTGATGTAGAGAAATTATCAAAAAAGTGACACAGAGAAACAGAGTTTGAAAATATGAAAACACTGAGTAGTAATCTTAAGAAAAGAGATAGAATATCTAAAGCACATCCAACTGGGCTTCTGAAGGAGATGAGGAAGAAAATGAATACAATATTCAACAAGAAAACCGATGAGAATTTTTCATAGTTGATTAAATATAATATTCTATAGATTTAAGAAGGCTTATGAATCCCCTAAAAAATAGAGAGATATACACCCAGACACAACAAATACAAATATAGAACATCTAAGACAAAAAGAAAATCCTGAAAGCAGTCAGAAAGAAAAAGACAATTAACTTCAGTGGAATTATTATTAGAGTGACTCTTGAACTCGCCATTAGAAATAATGGAAGCCAGAATATGGTTGATGCTTAAATAATTCAAGGGTTCGGATGCTGCTCCATGTGTAAGTTTTGACTTCCTCAGAACTTAACTACTAATAGCCTAATGTTGACTGGAAGATTTACCAATAACATAAACACAAATTAACACATATGTTGTATATAATATAGATTATATACTGTATTTTTACAATAAGATAAGCCAGAGAAAAGAAAATATTAAAATAAGGTAGAAGATAAAATATATTTATGGTACTGTGCTACATTCATTAAACAATTCAGACATAAATGGACCTAGCAGTTCAAACTTACATTGTTCCAGGGTCAGCTGTATAGTGAAATAACATCAGTGCACTAAGAGAAAATGGTCAACCTTAAATATTACATGAAGACAAAATACTTTTCAAAAGTTTTGGCAAAATAATGTTTTAAGCAAAATAAACATTTTAAAACTAGCAAACTGAGAAAAGAAAAATTCTGAAGAATATACAGAAGATATAAAGGAAATTACCCTAAACAAAAGGTCTGAAATGAATTAAGGAATATTTCGTAATGAAATTTGGAGATGTGAGAATTAATCCAACATTTAATAAAAGATCTTCCCTATCAGTTAAAAAAATAGAATTTAGTTTTCTAATGTAATTTTTATTTCAGTCAGATTCAGATCATATTAATACATTCCTTTTTTTTTTACCCAAATATTAATTCCAGTTTACTTATTTCAACATGATATGTAGCCAAACAATGCTCTAGAGTCCACAGAGCTCCTTAAGTTAGACACAAATATAAAGTATTGCATTATTGGAAATCATTAGTCAAATCAATGAGCCTTAATTGTATTAATAAAACACATTAAAGAACTGATTCCTGGTTCATTTATCAATTCTCCAAGGAAAATTGCCAAGCCTACATTTCAGGATTCTATCAAGTTACTGATAAGCATTGGCATCTCTGGAAAACACAATTTCCCATTCTGGGAGACAAAAGATGTTCTATGGCATTTTGAGAGCATTTGGTAGGCTTGCCCACACAAGCTCAGTGGGTGGGAGTTAGAGAACGGTCTATCTGGAAAGTCTACAACAGAATATCAGATTTGTAAACCATGCAGATGTTGTAATTTTTTTTTTCTTTATAAGAATTGGCATGTTCTTGGGATGGCTGGGTGGCTCACTTGGTGGCTTAGGTCATGATCCCAGCATCCTGGCTCCTTCTCCTCAGGGAGCCTGCTTCTCTTGCTGCCTCTGCCTGCCTCTCTGCCTACTTGTGTGTACTCTCTCTCTCTCGGACAAAAATATAAATAAAATCTTAAAAAAAAAAAGAATGGACATGTTCTTGTCATTATCTTGGAAGTCTTTCGTATCTCTTTTAAATGTACGCCATCAGTTTCTTATTACATTCCATCATCTATTACACTTACCTTTCATTTTTGTCTATGCAGAATTTCTATTCCAGAACAGTTAATGTGACTGCTTTATTATTGATAGATTTTGAATATTTGTTCCTAAACTTCTTGTAAATCTTTCTCTAGATTGGAATCAACTCCACTACTATTTCAAACATCTATACTTTAAAATATCTATTTAAAAATCTCTGGTTAGTGCATTCATTTTAACAATTACTGGACTTTGGGACAAATATCCCACTTATGTGTGTATATCAGTTACTATCAATAGTCTTCCTAGTAGGACCTGATACAATTCCATTCACAAATAAGGAAAAAGCATATCATCGATTATTGACTTTTCTGGTCAATCTATAGTAGCTTGTTTTTGTAACTAATCAATTGACTTTTGGTAACCAGTAGATATCTAAAACTTGATAGACATTAGATAGATAGATAGATAGATAGATTTTCTAGATGTCATATGGGAAAAAGCTACATTTATACAATCTATATATTTTATCTGTGATAATGCCACACAAACTAAATATTTGCTATACTGAAGTCTTAAAATGTATAACAAGATAGAAGATAACTTGAAAACACTTCAGCATCTTACTTCAGAATGATAGCCCTGCATACATGCAAACTGTTAAGGAAAGTAAGTCCTTAAAAAAATAAAAGTACATCTCCATAATGTGTCAATGACTATTTCCACCCATTCTTTGGAATAATAAATCATATTGAAAAAACATGTGTAATTTGTGTCAAGACAAACTCTGGGATGACAAAAAGTTGTCAGCACGTTTATAGATGACATTATTAAAGTAAGTGAATAGTTGATGAAAATAAGCACTGACTTAAAGTTTAAAAAACTTTTAAAAGAAAATGTGCTACATAATCTCTTCTTCATAAGGCTATTACTTTCAGGAGCAGGAAACATTACTGGTTTTTCTAATACACAGCAGAGACTTGCAAAAATGCCAAGTCAGAGGAATTTATCCCAAATGAACAACAAGATAAGGCCATGGCCAGAAATCAAAGTGAAACAGACATGACTCATGGAGAATTCAAAGCAATGATCTTAATGAGACTTGAGAAAAGAATAGAAAACATCAGTGAGACTCTTACAACAGAAATAAAAGAGTTATAAAAGAATCAGAGATGAAGAATGCAATAAATGAGATTGGAAACAAGTTGATGCAATGAACACAAAACTGGAAGAAGCAGAGGAATGACTTAAGAATCCAAAGACAAAATAATGGAAAATAAGGAAGCTGAACAAATGAGAGAAAAAAGAATTGCAATGAAAGAATAGACTTAGGGAACTCCACGACTCCATCAAACATAACATTTTTATTGTAAAATTCCCCAGGAGAAGAGAGAAAAGGGAGGAAAAAATATATTTCATGAAATAAGAGCAGAAAACTTCCTAACCTGGGAAAGAAAGAGACATCCAGATCCAGAAGGCACAGAGAAGTCCCATCAATATCAAAGAAAGCAAGCCAACACCAGGACAAATTGTAGTTAGATTTTCAAAATGTAGTGATAAAAATATCTTAATAGTAGCAAGACAAAAGTAGTCCTTAACTTACAGGGGAAAACCCATAAGGCTAGCTACAGATTTCTCAACAAAAACTTGGAAAGTCAGAAGGGAGTGGTATAATATATTCAATGTGCTGAATGGGAAAAATCTGTAGCAAAGAATATTCTGTCCAGCAAGTCCATCATTCAGAATAGAAGGAGAGACAGTTTTCCAGACAAACAAAAACTAAAGAAGTTTGAGACCACTAAACTAGCCCAGCAAGAAATATTAAAGGAGATTCTGAGTGCAAAGGACAGACCAAAAGTGACAAAGACAAGAAAGAATCCGAGAAAATTTCCAGAAACAATGATAAAATAAGTAATAAAATACCTGTCAATAAATAATTTGAATGTAAATGGACTAAATACCCCAATCAAAAGACATAAGGTGTCAGAATGGGGGGAAAAAAAAGACCCATCTATATGCTGCTTTATAAGAGACATATTTTAGAACTAAAGACACCTGCAGATTGAAAATGAGGGGGTGGAGGAATAAGCAAAAGGATGTCAAAGAAAGCATAGCAGTACTTACATCAGATGAACTAGACTTTTTTGTTCTTGTGCTGTTTTTATCCTGCTTTGGTATCAGGGTAATATTGGACTCAGAATGATTTTGAATGTATTTCTTCTATTTTGTTATTTGTAAGATTTTGATAGACTTTCATTAATTATTATTTTTAAATGTTTGGTAGAATTCACCAACAAAACCATGTAATCTTGAAATTTTCTGTGCTGAGAGACTTTGATTCCTAATTCAACCTTCATTTCTGTTATTTGTCTAAGAAGATTTCCTATTTCTTAGATTTAAGATTCATGATTCAATCTTGATAACTTGGGTGTTTTTAGGAATTATCTGCTTTTGGCTTTTCTAAGTTAACTGATTTAATAGTATATCATTGTTGATAGTAGTACATTATCACATTAGATATTTCTGTGGTTGTCTATTGTATTGCTTTCCATTTCCCATTTGGGTTTTTAAGACTTTTTTTTTTTCCCCTTAGTTAATGTAGTTAAAGCATTGATAATTTTGTTTATTTTTTTGGAAAAAAAGATCATTATTTTCAATGTTATGTTTATTCTGGTCTCTGTTTTCTGATTTTTCCCTGTTATTTTTTTCCTCTACTAAATTTCAGCTAAGTTTCTTCTTTTTCTAGTTCCTTGTGGTGTAATGATATTTATTTATTTGCACTTTTTGGAAAATACAAGCATTTATAGCATAAATTTCACTCTGGCATCCACTTTTGCTGCATTCCACAGGTTTTCAAATATTGTATTTTCTCTTTCTTTTATTTTGAGCCATATTTTGATTTTCCATTTGATTTATTATTTGACCCATTGCTTGTGCAGCAGTGTATTATTTAATTTTTACCTATCATATATTTAATATTTAAAAAAAATAAAAGAAATTGTGCCAACTCCAGCAACTACATTCAGTATTCACAGGATCACTAAGGTTAGGTCCTGTTTCTATTTGCAAAATGTAATGACATTTGATAGATGTCATAATATTATTAGCACAGTGGCAAAGCTGATAAGAGAACTTACAATTAATAGCTTTAAAAAAGTTATTAACAGCTAAATTTAAACTGTCACTAATTCCAACTATCTAGTGGTATTGAAGTGAGGCATGGTCATCTGAAAAGTAGTTTATGCTATTCCAAAGGCAGATATTATACATTTCCAAATATCTTATATTAAGAGAATCTGGGTAGCTCAGCGTTAAACATCTGACTTGATTTTGGCTCAGGTCATGATCTCAGGGTTGAGAAATCAAACCCTGCACTGGGCTGCATACTCAGCAAGGAATCTGCTTAAGATTCTTTTTGGCTGCTCCACCCCCACACCCTCCCCCCACTCATATGCATGCATGGTCTCTCTCTTTCTACAAAACAATAGATAAATAAAATAAGTAAAAATAAATAAAAATACCATTATCAAAGACATTAAGGACATTGTATCCTAGAAAGGTAAAAACAACAAGCTGTATAGAGTACAAATAAAATATAACCATAAAATAAATATATTAACCATGTCCACTTATTATGACTGGAAAGAATAACTTGGTATTAAATGGATACTGACTTTAAGTGATGTACAGAACTCTTCAGGAACACAATACATAAATATTATCAACACAGATACAGTGCAAACTCTAAATTTGTACTACTGATATAGACCAAAGTGACTTTGTGGTAGATTAAAAGTTCTTTGCACCTAATAAAAGAGAAAGTAGGAAAATGTAATTTCACTAGGGTTAATACCTGCTTATATTGCCTATTTTCATATTTAATTTCCTTTGCTCCTGAATGGCATCGAGCTTTTCACATTGTACTTAGATTTTCTCCTTGATGGAAAAAATCTTCCCCCCAAAAATAGAATGTTATTTAAAAAGAAGAAACCATTCCTAAATTTTGGGTTGTATTTTTGTCTTAATAGGGACTAATCTAGGCCTAATCTTATTTCTTCCATATTTTGCTTTTTCTTTTTATTGTTTTATTGGCTTTATGTTTGAGAGTGCACATATGCATGTACTTGCATTAGTAAGAGGAAGAATGGATTCTGAGTGGCAGAAAAGTCTCTTTTATTTTCAACCTCATTGTCCTTTATTTCAGCAGTGAAAACTCTTGTTTCCTATGCATCTCTCAATCTTTTGCTATAGAATATTTGTAGTATCCATTCTGTGCTCCAAATAATTGCCTGTATAGAAACTTAGTCATTGTCCAGTAACCACTGCAAAGCATTTAAAGGCTGCTGATGTTAAATGTGTGTTTTAGAAGCTGTATCACAGTCATCTTGATCTGTATCGTAATTCATTCCGTGTTGCCTTCATGATTTGATTTTTTGTGTGTGTGAAATAATGTCTGGCAGTTTTTTTAGAGTGCTTGCAAATGATTTACTTCCCTCTCTTTTTTCTATTAAGTGTATATTGCATTCTGAAGTCTACCTAACAACATGACTGACACAGTAATTAAACTTCATGATGAACTCATTTTATGCAAGAAAAGATAAGCTACATAGTAACATATTTAAACATTACATGAAATAAGGGAGAAAAAAACTCAGGCTAAAAAAAGAATTTAAAAGATTATTCTGTCGTACCTTTGGGATTTTTATTAGCAAATGGCAAAACACCAACTGAAAACCAAAATCTAAAGTCTTATACCTAAAGATCTACCAAAGTGTTATATACACACTGGATATTTAATACATGTTTATTAAATTGGTGTCTTGTATTCTTACAAATAATATTAAAAGATGTTTTCCATACCACCTATAAAATTGCTTTTTTTCCAGTATACTGTAGATAAAAAAATAATAATAATTCTTTAGTGTTGGTACCCTGAAATTTATCTTCAGAAAGCCTTCCCATACAGAGGCAAATCTTTATTGATTTTGTGATTTAAGCAAAGGCCAATGTACTCAATACAATTTCCCACTGGCTTTGTTGAATTGTATAATATATTATGTCTTTTTACATTGTTACTACATATTACTTTTCCTAGAGGAATACATCAGCTCCTAGACTTTCAATTACTTTCTATTATCTATAAAATATCTCTACAAGATTTTTTTTTATTCCTTCTAAGAATAACTACCTAAAGTAAAGCTCAATAATTTTCCTCCAACTTTCTCAAACTTCTTTGTGGCCCACTTCTCTGTCTCTATAGGCTGCCTCCCTATGTTCTCAATCTCAGAAGTTCATAATTTTTAAATCCATCCTATGCTTTTCCTTTTAGTGAAACATCAAATTCCACTGATATAAACACAAGTCTATTTACAGGAGCAAATGCCCTTGAAAGGAGAGAATCTCAATATGTTTGAAATTCCCATACAATAACTTATCATAATCTTATTACTATTTTAAATAGCTTTATTAAAAATCAGAAAGAAAGGTATTTTATTGATTTTTTTTCCTAAACAAACTCAAGAATATTTTTAAAAAATACACTAGATGCTTGACCTAAGCTGAAGGCAGAGGCTTAACCAACAGAGCCATCCAGCTGCCCCCAAATATAACCTTCATAAGAAAACCTTCTCTAAATGTTCTATTTAAAGTTCTCCTGCCTTTTATTCTATTATCTATCTTACCCTGTGTCTGTATATTTTCATGATACTTATAACTTAGCATTCTGTTGTATAACAATATATTCAATTCATTTTTTTCTACCTACCAGAATATAGGCTCTAAGTAGGCTTGGATTATAATTTTGTCTCCACTACTGGATTATAGTGACCAAAAGAATGCATAGCATTTAACAGGTACTCATAACTATTTTCTGAATGAATAGCATAGGAGCAATATGGCTGAGAAATGATTTAAGAGAAAAGTAGGGGTTTAAATAGTCTTAGGCACTTTGAATAACATATGATTGAAGTCAGAGCATACTGGGATTTTGAGTAACCAAAAAAATACCAGGTAGACAGGATGTGGATGAATAACACTAAAGTACACATGGAAAAGAATACTTAGGGAATCCACAGTTTAGATCTGGATTATGCTAAATGTTAAGGTCCATGCTATGGACCATTCTGTGAATTTTATCTTAAATTGATCAGGAAGCCATTGAAGGATTTTAAACAGGAAGATGACATGAATCCATTGTGTTTTAAAAATATTTATGAAGGAATGAAAAAAGTTGTTGGTATGGAAACATATGTCATTTTACAAATAGAGCTTAAAAATAGAAATGAAAAATCTCTGCTGTGATACTAGTATGCTAAAAACATTCTAAGAGACTATACAAATATATCAAGATTTCATTTTAAGCGTATAAACCAGGTTCATAATATAGATAACACTATAAATAATCAAATTCACATCATTTAAAATGTGGAACATTTAATTTACCTTACTCTCCTTGGCTTTGTATTCTAAAAATGTTTTCCCAGAGTAACATGACTTCATGGAATAATGATAGCCTGTATGTGAGTTTATTTCATGATTAAGATGACATCTTTCTTATCTCTTCCGAATGGAAAAGTCAATAATCTTGAAAACAGCAAATATAATTTCCAATAAAAACATTAAATATATTAGAAAATTTCTTTCATCTCTGTGTTTGTACATGACTATAGTCCATTATTATATGTTAATGTTTTTTATAGAGCCTCAGCACTAATTAAAAATAATTCAAAAAAAAATAATTCAGTCTGGTGAGTTTGTCTGAAACAAAAAATATGTCCTCAGTATATCACAAAAATAATTTAACAGAAGGCACCAATATCAGTACACACAACTTGCAGCAGCAGTGCCAGAGTTTGAAGTTTGATTCTTTAAAGAAAATATCTGCACCCTCACTGAAAGAATTAAGTGCTGCTCTCCTTCTCTTGTCCATCTCCACTTTGGGGCACTTCAACATTTATCAACTAAGGGTAAGTATGCCATTTACACTTAGAAATATAAACATGTCTATAGGTCATAGACATATAGATAATGATATATTTAGAATATGTCAAGTCCTAAATGAAATAACCAATTCCCTTAACAATTCCAACATGATAATCCTTTACCATACCTGAGAAAGAATCTATCCCTAAAGCACATGTTTTCTACTAGAGGGGGGAAAACAGGCTTGAAATAGGAACAAGATAGCTCCTAAATGTCATAGGAACCACTTGACATGATGCTTTGCTGCTGAAATGAATTAAGTAACTTCTTCCTTGCTCCATTTGTTCTAATTTCTCTCTGAAGAGAGTAAGTCTATTCCATGAGCACTCTTTGGTAATGAAAATATGAATCTAGTGGGGAAATTGCCAAGTATTTTTTTTTATTATTTTTGTAGCAAGAAAGTAGAAAACTTTGTTGCACAATTCCACCAAGGCATAACTTAGAAGTATTCATTTCCCAAAAGAATATCCATTTGCAGGACAGTTAAGTATATGCCTTAGGCTGAGGTCATAATCCCAGTGTCCTGGGATGGAGGTTCACATCAGGTTCCCTGCTCAGAGGCAAGCCTGTTTCTTGATTGCCCCTCCCCCCCACTTGTTCTTGCTCTCTTTCCAATAAATAAATCTTAAATTTGTGTGTGTATAACATCAGTTTGGTGCTAAGAAAGGGAAATAATTAGAAAACTCAAAATTCTATTTTTATTTCATCTTTGATAGATGTAAATTTTCATATTTAGTATGTGTACATTTATATTTCATAGTTAAAATCCATTTGTGTATTTTAATATATTCTTGTGAATATGTATTTAGTGTATTTAGTAAGGGTTGAATACTAGCCCTAATTTTAGCCATGTGGATAAGAATACATTTCAGAAGATTGTTGTAAAAATAAAAAGGAATAATTCTGGGAGAAAATCATATTGGAGTTGGAATAATAGTCCATTTTGATGAGAATTTTTTCACACTCTTCAGTTTCTGTATAGGAATTTCAAATTTGCCATCTTTGCTTTTGGGGGATGGTTCACCATGCATTAGAAACCAATCAATAACAGGTAGCACTGTGTTACTGATCGTCACCACATAACTTCAAAGTTTCCACAATTCACAGTAATCATCAATAGCTAGTTAAGAAAAGCAATATTTATAGAATATTTTAGAAAATCTTGCTATTAATTTTTCCTTTAATATTGACATTCTTAAGCTTTTCTGTCCATAATAATTACAACATAAGACAAGTCTAAATATATACATTCCCAGGCACATATCTAAGAGGTTTTGATTCAGTAGGTTTGAGATTGGATTTGGGAATCATCCTTTTCATCAAATGTCCTCACTGATAGTGAGGTATGCCTTTAACATATTGTCTTTAACAGACACTATTTTGGTTTATCACTCCTTATCAAGTAATTAGTTACTATTTTTATTGGTTATTTTTACATTTTTTAAAGAATAAGTTACATATGAGTTTCAAGTGTATAGCAAAATGATTCAGTTAACATCCACCAGATAGAGTTAAACATTTTGTTCTTATAATGGTAACTTTTAATATCTACTCTTATGGCAACTTTCAAATATACAATGCGGTATTATTAACTATAGTCAACATGCTATACATTACATTCCTATGACATTTATTTTATGACTAGAAGCTTGTAACTTTGACGACTTTCACCCATTTTGATCACTCCTTGCCTCTAGCAACACCACCAATCTGTTCTCTGTATCTATGAGTTTATGGTTTATTTATTTATTTTTTGAATCCACATATAAATAAGATCATACAGTATTTGTCTTTCATTGTCTGACTCATTTCTAATAGGATAATGCCCTCAAGGCCCATCCATATTATCAAAAAAAAAAAAAAGGCAAGATTTTCTTATTTTTATGCCTGACTAATATACTATTTCATATATGTATGTATAATGGAATATTATTCACAATGTTTTATGAATTAATTTGTTTATTTCCATTTTCATTTGTCTCAATGTATTTTTTTTTTATTTCTCTTGGGTTTTTTTTGACCAATTGGTTGTTTATGAGTATGTTGTTAAGTAATTGGCTATTGGAACATATGAGAAGAACTTATCAGTATTATTCATAAATATCTTTAATGTGTATGTGACTCCAGCTTTAAGAGAAATCAGAGTCAAGAAAGTCAGGAAGGAAAGATTGACCTGTGAAGTTTTTAAAAAGCAACACAGTTGATTTTAATATACACACTCTTCCCATTTTAAGAACTTCCATTCTAAATAATTTACATTTTTCTGAATATAGAACTATCCATGCAGTTGATTGAAGTTCTTATGGAAGTAATCCCCTGTGGCTTCAACAGCTACTAAATAGCATCCTATTGTTTCTCCAGTTTGTGTGTGGATCTTCTGCTTCTTCCACTAAATCCAGAGCAATACTTTTTTTTTTTAACATTTTATTTATTTTTAATTTAGCGAGTGACAGAGGGGAGAGTGTGCATGTGTGGGTCAGAAGCCAGAGCAGAGGAAGGAGAGAGAGAATCCCAACAGGCTCCATGCCCAAAATGGATCCTGATTTGGGGCTTGATCCCATGACCCTGAGATCATGACCTGAGCTGAAATCAAGGGTCAGATGCTTAATCCGCTGAGCCACCCAGACAACCCCTGAGCAATAATTTCAAAATGCATATTTGGTAATGCCTTTGCCCCTGCGTAAAAGCAGATTTTCTTTTCATTACATTTAGAATAATGACCAAATTGGGACGCCTGGGTGGCTCAGTTGGTTAAGCAGCTGCCTTCGGCTCAGGTCATGATCCCAGCGTCCTGGGATCGAGTCCCACATCGGGCTCCTTGCTCCGCGGGGAGCCTGCTTCTCCCTCTGACTCTCACTTCCACTCTGTCTGCCTGTGCTCGCTCTCGCTTTCCCTCTGAAAAATAAATAAATAAAATCTTTAAAAAAAAAAAATAAAAAAAAAAAGAATAATGACCAAATTCATTACCATGGTTAGTTAATGAAATAGCATGGGCATCCATGCCTAGGCTGCCTACCACATACCTCAGTTTCCTTGTCCTTTACATTCTCTGGCACTCTCCTTCCACTCTTTAACTTCCTCATCTGCCTCAGGCCTTTATACATGTAGTACCCTTGACCTGCCTCCTCCCCGTTGCACACACACTCTTCTCTCTGTCCGTTCAACATTTCCTTCTGATCTGAACTCAAACTCACCTCTTCATGAACTCTTCATCTAATCTTCCCAAACAGGTCAATTCTTCCGACTCTGTGATCTCATATACCTTGTATCTTTCAGTTATAGCACTTACCACATATTAATTTCAATATATTATTATATATGTGTTGTCTCTTTAGTGTTTATCTCATCCAGATGGTGATAACATCCCTGAGCACCAGGTACTAAAATATATATATATATAGATAGATAGATAGATAGATAGATAGATATAGATATAGATATAGATATTCTTTTTTGGTCCAATGTGTTGTCCTCTAGCAACAGGACATTAGCACACAGTAGATTCTCAGTAGATACTATTGAATGAATGGGAAAAAACAAACAAACAGCATTTTCACAATTAGTGGTTCATCAATTATGTTAATATTTTTATGAGTTGTCATTAACAAGTTTACAGCTACTCTAGTTTATGGTAATGAAAGTTTCTACTCTCTAGAACTTCAACGTCTATGCGTCACTTTCAAAGTCAGTTTAGGTCCAGAGATCCAGGGTAATTTGGAGCTTCTTAGAATTGCCTGTAAATCCCTTCAGTGTTAATTTTTAAATATTTCATTTCTTTCTTTAAGCAAATAAGATATTCCCCACATGTATTACCAAATAAAGTTTTATTTAATATAAGAATGATAATGGTGGTATTTGGCTTTTATTACCAAATTTGGTTTATATAATTATAAATTGACAATAAATCTCAACAAGGTTACCAATTACCCTCCAAGTTCTCATTTGTCTGCCAAAATCCATCTTAATTCTAATTTTTCTTGATTTTTTCTGAAGTTATTCACAGAACTGTTCTTCAAGTGCTATTTTCCTTTGATTTTCATGAAATGCCTTCTGGCTACCACACTTGTTTCCTTGGGATTTACTTTTTAGCATTCATTTTAATGTTCTATTTGACCTATGCAATTTCATCCATGACTATGATTTGTAACACCAGAAGTGCTCTGTTTATCTCTAGGTATTATATTTCTCCTGAGTGCTAAATCAATATATTTAATTTAATTAATTAAAAACTGTTTTGAGGATGTCCTATTTGCCAGACATTATTGAGGTATTGGACATACAGTGCCTATACCTCATTCTTAAATGCCTAGATACCATTGATATTTGAAACTCAATGCGTCCCCCACTGAATTTATCAGATTACTTCTCTGAATTACTACCAAGCCCCAGAACATCCTATTGCTCCTTTTTTTTTTCCAGTTTTGGTAAGATATAATAGATGCATAACATTGTATAAATTTAAGATGTACAATATAGTGTTTTGACTTACATATACTATGAAATAATTATCATAATATGTTTAATTAACATCCTTCATTTCATATAGATGAAAAAAGAAAAAAAAGTTGTTTTTGTGTGTGTTATGAGAATTCTTAGGATTTACTCTCTTAACTTTCAAACATGCCATACAGTAGTGACCGCAATAGTCATCATGTTGTGCATTGTATACCTAGTACTTATGTCAAAGCTGTAAATTTGTACCTTTTGTCCACATTCATCCAATTCTCCTTCACCTAACACTTCCATCTCTCTCTCTCTTTTTTTTAAAAGATTCTATTTATTTATTGATTTATTTGAGAGAGAGACAGAGAGAGAGAGAGAGAGAGAGAGAGGGAATACAAACAGGGCGAGAGGGAGAAGCAGGTTTTCTGCCAAGCAGGAAGCCCGAGTGGGCCTCAATCCCAGGGCCCTTGGATCATGACCAGAGCTGAAGGCGGCCATTTAATGACTGAGCCACCCAGGTGCCCAACCCTCCCATCTCTAATAAACACAAATCTGATCTGTTTTACTATGAGCTGATTCTTGTTTTTCTTTTTTTTTTTTTTTTTTAGATTCCACATACAAGTAAGATAATGTAGTATTTGTCTTTCTCTGCCTTATTTAACTAAGCATAATGCCTTAAAGATTCATTCATGTTGTTGGAAATGGCAAGATTTCCTTCTTTTCTGTGGCTGAATAATACTGTGTGTGTGTGTGTGTGTGTGTGTGTGTGTGTACAGTTTCTTTATCCAATCATCTGTCGATGAACACTTAAGTTGTTTCCATGTCTTGTCTGTTGTAAGTAATGCTGCTGTGACCTTGAGGTGCAGATCTCTCTTTGACATAGTGTTTTTGTTTCCTTCAGATGTATTTCAGAACTAGAATTGCTGGTAGTTCTATTTTTAATTTTAACCTCCATATGATTTTCCACAGTGACTGTTCCCATTTACTTACCCACCAACAGTACACATGGGTTTCCTTTTCTCCACAGCCTCACCAGCTTTTACATCATCTTTTATGATAACCATTACAATAAGCATGAGACTACATCTCATTTTGGATTTGATTTGCATTTCCTTGATGATTAGTGATATTGGGCACATTTTCATGTCCCTGTTAACTATTTGCATATTGTTTTTGGAAAGATGTCTATTCAGGTCCTTTGCTCATTTTTGCATTGGATTATTTTTCCTGTTGAGTTGTAGAAGTTCTTTATGTATTTTGGATATCAACTTCTTATCAGATATGATTTACAAATTTGTTTTTATCCATTCTGTAAGGTTTTTTTTTTTTTTTCATTTTACTGATTTTTGTTTGTTTGATTTTTGCTGTGCAGTAGCTTTCTTGTTTGGTGTAGCCCTTTATCTGTAATGTCTTTTATCAATATCGTCTCCCATTCCATGGATTGCTTCTTAGGTTTGTTGAATGTTTCCTTTGCTGTGCTGAAGCTTTTTATCCTGATAAAGTCTCAAAAGTTCATTTTTGCTTTTGTTTCACTTGCCTTTAGAAACATGTCTTCAAAGAAGTTGTGTGGCAGATGTTGAAGAAGTAACTGCCTATGTTCTCCTCTATGATTTTAATGGATTCCTGTCTTAAATTGAGGTCTTTCATCTATTTTGAGTTTATCTTTGTATATGGTGTAAGAGAATGGTCCAGTTTCATTCTTCTGTATGTAGCTATCCAATTTTACCAGCACCAGTCATTGAAGAGACCGTCCTTTTTCCATTGGATATTTTATCTTGATTTGTCAAGGATTCATTGACCACAGAGTTGAGGGTCCATTTCTGGAGTCCATCTATTCTGTTCCATTGGTCTATGTGTCTGGTTTTGTGCCAATACCATGCTGTCTTGGTGATCACAGCTTTGTAATATAGCTTGAAGTCAGGCAATGAGATGTCCCCAGCTTTGTTCATTTTCTTTTTCAACATTATCTTGGCAATTCAGGGTTTTCTCATTCTGTACAAATTTTAGGATTGTTTGTTCCAACTCCTTAAAAAAATGCCAATGGTATTTTAATAGGGATGGTACTGAAAATGTAGATTGCTCTGGAAAGGACAGACATGTTAACAATGTCTATAAAAATCTTACCACTACTTCTGAAATGTTTCTTTAATTCCATAACTACTGTCACTTGCTTTCTTCAATCCTTACGTGTTAACTGAACTATAACACCAGAGAGACTAAATGCATAAATGGACAATGACCAGGCTATGTATAAAAACAGAACTCTGTCCCACAACCTGCAACAACCACCCTAAGAAACCAACCCTCTTATGTACAATAAATAGTCCAGAAAGCCAGGCTGCCATAGGTTAGATTTTTAGGAAGTCAGAACAAAATCTCTAGTAACAATACAGGGGCTAAATAATAGTTGCTGTAACAATTGTCCCAAATAAGCAAGACTTGGTTAATTTTTATTTTAATTTTAATTTTTATAATAGGGCCAACCAGAGAGAGATGAGTATGTACCATAAACCAATCACACAGGATTCCTTGCTTCCAATTAGAATACCTTCTACTTCCCCATGCCAATAACCTCCAGTAAGGGCATAGCTGTAGCTTCCCTTTTTCCTACTACCCACCCATCTGCCTGTCTTTGAGGCTCTGCCAAAATCCAAGTGACAGTGACTGATTCCCTGGTTGTGGACAAGCTCTGAATAAATAGCCATTGCTTGTTCTCATTTGGTTGCTCTTCAATTATTTCTAGACAACAAAATCCTAACTAGTCTCTCCATAGTCTGGATACTTCCAAATGATTTTGTGCAAGTAGAGTGATATTCCAGAACTTGGAACCTGTATTGTTGTTGATTTAAATATTTTGTGGTGGCTCCTCATTACATTGGGGATCAAAGTAAAATTCTTAAGCTGAGCTCAAAGGACTCCTATCTCAACTCTTACCATTCTCTCAAGTAAACATCTTGCTGATCTCATGATATGCCAAGCACTGTCATTCCTCCAATTGTTTTTAACAATATGGTGTAATTTCTTTTAATGAGTTTTCTACCTTTATCCACCTGTTTAATTCCACTTTTATCCTTCTCGACTGGGTTAACTATCTTATCCTTAAAGAATCTTGTGCTACTGGCAAGCCTTATTATATTTTTTCTCTTCTGTATTCTGACACTACCTTACCACTTACATTTCTCTCCATACTTCCCTGTTTTACCTTCCATTTTCTCTTATTCTTGTTGCCTTGGGATTGTACGTCCTCAATCAAATACTAGTAATAATCCTTGCCTCAGGTTTTGTTTCCTAGGGATCAAGGTTTAAAATAAGGTGAATATAACATCAGCCCACAAGAAGAGCTGGTAATTTAAACGAATCAAAAGTGTGGTGTAACCAATGGTAACAGAAATCTTGTCTTTGTCAACATGGAGATTTTAGCTGCTTTATATTGTTACATATAAATTCAATAGGATGCTAAAGTTAAAATCCTAAAAATTTGTGCATGTACTCATTATCCCATGGATAGCCTATGCTAAGAGAGTTTTAAAAAATCTCAATAGATGCCTGCTAAGAAAGTAAAACTAGAAATGTGTTTATGTTAACTAACCAATTTAGAAGGCTATTTTATTCCAAGTGTATTCGGATTGTGTTCAAAGGATAGAAAAACCAGGGATCTCTGATCTGGTAACCCATGTTAGTGGCTAGACCAAGTCTGAGAATATAAGCCATGTGCCCATCTCACTTTCCATTTGCCCTTTCCTGTGTTAGTCCTTGAGAACCTCCGACTTAAAAGCTTTGAGGAAAAGCATGAACAAAAGGTATAATCAAATACAGAGAACAGACATTTGCTGCAATTGATGCCTGACAAAGTCATAAACCGTACGTGAACATTGGAGACATATGCTTGCCACAGTAGGAGTAAATAGGCCTGCTACTGCAAAGCCCATGAAGGCAGGGATCCTGTGGAGTCTTGAAAATTTTATACAGAAAAGGAGGTGTTTTCTGTGTCCAAATACGTGCACTGCTTGATTTTTATTTTTTTTAAATAGAAAACCATCATCTCAACCAGAGTAGACTGTTTATCAATGTGCATACTCCAAAGGCACCTTAATCTACTTGAAAATAACATTAAATTTGGTGTCATAATATGCTTCAAAAGAGTAACTCTGTACATGGAGAAATTTGCAGTTCAGAAGTCCTAGTTTATGTGACAGGTAGAAAGAATTTAACAGAAGGGTTGGTATGGGGCTGTGCCTGGCTGACAGAGTCCTCCCTGTTATCAGTATGAAGTACAAGAGGAAAGAAGAAACAAGTTTCATTGCTAGATGCTAATAAAACTTCAAAATAGGTGGTAAAGTTGTATCTTTTTAAGGCAGTGATCCATAGGATTCTAAGCCATTTTTCAAAATGAAAAAACTATCCTAGAGACTCTTCTATACAAAATTTAGAATGATATTCTAACATAATATTTCTATTTATAGTACTAGTGTGTTTTTAAAATATATTTGAAAGAACCAATGAGACATTTTTTAATTATTTATGTATTTTTACCATTCCTGATAATAAGATATTTAAAGCCCTTGGAGGTAGATGAATGAAAGTAAGCAGCTGTATCACAGGTATTAAAATGACCAATGAATATCCATATGCTCATTTTGAAAAAAAAAATTCACTTAGACTGTCATAGGTCACAGAAATTGATAGCAAGTTCATAGTTAGTTACTTCTCAAACACAGATTCTCAAGAAGACCTTAATGGGAGGATTTTTAGAATTTGTTCCTGTAAGTCGTTTTGTAAGAAATCGGTATAGGTACTCTAGCTGAACAAAAAAATCTCCAGAAATTAACTAAAAGTCTATGGTTTAAAAAAAATAGTAACAAAATTATTTACATTTAAGAAAGAAAAACAAAGGCTCTCTAGGTGTCTGTAACTATCCTTACTTATCCTCTAATTAAAATGATTTTATAAAAATAAAAATGTTAATTGTAAAAATACTGTTTTCTTCTAGGTAAAGTCATGTTTAGAGCCAATCAATATGCCAAATTCTTAATTTACATAGTCACATAAATTCTTACAACAATTCTATGACAAAGATACATTCTGTTTTACAGATAGGAAAAAGGAGATTAATATCCTTGTTATGACAGCTACTAATTAGTAAATGCAAAATCAAGAGGTGCTTGATTCCAGAAACTTGTTTTTTTTTTTTTAAGAATTTATTTATTTATTTGACAGAGATCACAAGTAGGCAGAGAGGCAGGCAGCAGTGGGGGAGGGGGAGGAGGCTCCCCACTGAGCAGAGAGCCCGATATGGGACTCGATCCCAGGACCCTGAGATCATGACCTGAGCTGAAGGCAGAGGCTTAACCCACTGAGCCACCCAGGTGCCCCAGAAACTAGTTTTTTGTTTCACCATTATAAAAGCCACTTTCCCATGACAGGATTTATTTACTTTACTTGTTCAAGATGCCAGCAAGGTAGGTACTAAGGATGGGAAGAAGTACCCTCTCCGGCTAGCAGAGCTCTAATAAACAAAATCTTTCAAACCTAGAAATCAGACAAGATTTTTTGATTGACACATCAAGTCACTCATTATTGGTAATATATTGTGTTTCTACATCAATTCACCAATATAAAATTTTTCAGCATAACAAGTATGCTTTATTAAATGCATGGTGTTAAAAATTAGGAAAAAAATGCATCCATTACTAACTTTATTTTTTTAATAAAACTGAAAATAGAAAAGGTGAGTGGTTGGCAGATCAATTGTTTAGTCATTTATTAAGTTATCACAGAATTTTTTCATACGACAATTATATGCAAAACACTGAATTGAGTTTTCTGCTCTCCATAAAGAAAACTTACACAGTTGACCCTCCAAAATCATATTATTTCTACATGGCACTTTATTCCAAGTAAAGATACATGGTAAAGAATAATTTGTTATTTGTTTAAAGCAGACTATGGTTGAGGACCATGACAGGGAATGATTTAATAAGAAAATCGCAGAAATGATCAATGGACAGACAGGAGCATCAGGACAAACTGTGGCCAAGTGAATGACAAGAATAAAATATTTAGCCTGAAAGGTGACAATAATTAAAAAAATACAAGGATATTGGCTAAATGTGGCTAGAGAAATATTTGGCTTATAATTTCTTCTACTTTCTAATTTTTAATAAAAATTAGAAATTAAAATTTCTAATTTTAATTTCTAATAATTAGCAGAAGATATTATTATATCCTAATTTATATTGCTAGAATTTTACATTTAATTATGATGTCATTTATACAATGAGAACTAAAAGTCTCAGAACCAAAAATCTTGCACAGACAGAATCATTTACAAGTATGAGAAACTATCTTGAAAATAAGAGCTTACTAAACTTTTAGAATATTTACACTGAAGAGATTAATAAAAATCTTATTTTTATCACTTCAATAATATTTAATTTCACTGTAATCATGGTAAACCCTATAGTAGGAGACAGTATATAAAGATTCAATTTTTTCTGTAAAAAGCTCAGGGAAAGATAACACAGTAGAAAGTAATACTTTTAATTGGAGGATTAAATAAGAATAGTTACAGAAAACTAGAACATCCTTCTCTTTGGTTTAAAAAAAGATGCTATTATATTTTTAAACATTTTTGGAAGAGATTTCTTAGAAAACAAGTGTTTTATTTCTCTACTTGGTGGCAGCCTTGTAGGGTAGACTTAAGATATGCTTAGGAAGTAATCTAAGTTCTTTCAGGAATGTCCCCTCTCCCCCCAAAAAGGCTGAATAACTTTTTAAATTCCATGGAAATGTAATTGTATTTCTCTGTTTTACTAAATAAACTATTTACTTCCTCCATCCTTCGCCATCCTCCCCCATACTTAGGGGTGTTTCCAGTGATTTGGCAATTTGTTCATAATAGGGAGAATAATATATAATCAAAACTTGATTTCATGCCTGATTTGATTACAGGGTACTGATTAAACTAATGTTAGTGAATTCTCTTTAATTCAGTGATTAGGAGAGGGGTGTTTTCCTATACATCTTTGAGAGACAAATCAGCATAAGACAGACTCCTTGTCCTTACTGATGGGGAGATCTAAACCAGGCATTATCTAATTTTTTTTTCATTCTTTTAAATATAAATTTATTAACAGGCTTTTAGGTTTTCTTCAGAAACTGGGACTTCAGGTCCCTGAGCAAATGGAAGCAAAGTGATCTCCTTGTCTCTAGAGTTTAATGACATTTATTACTTCAGAGTCTTGACAAGTCCCATTATTACATTTCACTTTTTGAAAAGTGGCAGTGTGCAAAGCCTAATACCTGACATAGCATTATATATCTTGTCCAGTAGGTTTACAAGTTAATTCATTAAACCAAATCATTTTCATTAGAACACTGGCTTCATGTGTTACTACCAGCACTAAAATAAATCATTTTATTCTGTCCATTATGGTAAGTGATACATCTGAAACATTTATTAAGTTAAAGTGTTCTCTCAAATTCTCATGTTCAATTACTCTTGTCACCACTCACTGTGCGGATACTTCTCTCAGGAGTCATTACCTATAAGGATAAATTCCAACTCTATTTCTTGATATTTATGTTCCTTTGCAGTTTGGTCACAGCCTACCGTTCCAGCCTCATCACCTACGATTCTGCACCCCCATCGTTCACAGCAACCAGGCTGCCCTGTTCGCCATCTGAAGGTCTGCAGTGGACCCTGAAGTCTGCATAATGCTTCTGCCCCCAACCAGAGGCTCCACCTCCTCTTTGTTTAGGCAAACTGTACCCTTCTTTTGGGATCAAATCCATCCCCGCCTCTTTCTACTTCTTATCTGTACCTCTCTGTTGACAGGCATCATATGCTCACATCTCAGGTGACTACTCCTTGAACTTACAGGTTAGTTTTTAGATTGTATAAGGATATAAACTGCTCTGTTACAGTTTTCCCTAATCACCCAACACTTAGCACCAAACACATAGAGAACAGTGTTCACGTGAAAAAATGTCTCAGGACTTGCATGATATTTTACCTGGAGTCAGAGGAGGGGTATTCTGTCTTTACCAAAGGAACTCTAGTAAATTAGCTCTAAGTTCCTGCTTTGCATTTTGGTGGTCACTCTTCTCATTTCGTTGAATCTACTGAGAAAATGACATGCCTTAGACCTTAGATGCTCCCGGTTACATTTTCTCTAATTAGTGAGTAATATTCCCAGGAGAAGTGTTATTTATTGAATCTCTAGCATATATGGGGAATTCTATAAATCCCCAATCTCTAAATCAGCTTTAGCTCTGTGTGTGCTATATATTCCTTGAGTCTTTTGAACTTCACTTTTTGAGTTCACTAAATAGTAGTTATACTATCACCAGTACACCTTCAGGACCACGGTACAAAAGTGTTAAATTAGAAAATAGTAACAAAAAGCCGCAGTAAACAGCAGAGACTCCACATTTTACTGAATTTAAGATAGCTGAATCTAGCCCTCATTTCCTAAGTGTTAGTGGTATGGTGCAAGAAGATTTTGACCAAAAATATGTACAACAGTTTTGTTTACTAGCTTTCATTGGCTGAGAACACAAGACAGGAATAAAATGTATATTAATAGCTTAAACTAACAGATTGGTACACATATATGTATGAATATATTTACACATACATATATGTTAAATGTTTCGGAGAAAAATACCAGGATGCTGAAAAAATAGGTTACGCTTATATTAAAAAATAAAACCAAAAAAATTAAAACCACTAAATATAAGAGTAAATATGTTTGGGTAATTAGTTCAGATATATAAAATGGATGATTCACAACTTCAATGATTTTCATGATTTTTCAATATAATCATAATAATACTTATTAATTCTTTTTCCTATTTTAGTATCCAAGGATCCAAAAACTCAATCCTGGACATTAGATGCTAACAATATTGAAGAAAAGAGATGTGGATTTAGTAACTATAATATAATGCTGGCTCCTAATTTTTTAATGTGTGAATTTTGCTAAGCTACAATCCCTATTTAATCTATCAAACACTAATGTAGGTGTTGCTGTAAAGGTGTTTAATCACAAATGTGATTAAAATCTACAATTAGTTGACTTTGAGTAAAAGAGATTTTTCCCAGATAAACTGGATGGGCCTGATTTTAATCATTTGAAATGCCTCAAGAGCAGAGCTAAAGCTTCCCTGATAAAGAAGAAATTGCATCTATGGACCATAGTTCTAGCCTGCCTTTCATGACCCTGCCTGGTGTATTTTGGACTTTCCTAACCAGCTCCCAGGATCCTTCAAGCTAATTCCCTGCAATAGACCTGTTTATTTATGACTCCTCTGCTCTGTGTCTATAGCTGAAGCTTGACTGACTGAATTATGCACACTCAGTTTGTGTGCATAAATATGTACCTGTGTAGGGTTATACACATTCATGTATTCAGGTGTATTAATAGAATGGGCATATAATCTATCCTTCCTCCGATAGGTGGACTTTTTTTTTTTTTTTTTTTGTAATCCTAAGGACAAAAGAGTGGCCAGCAATCAGCTAGGTGAAGGGGCTGGACAGAGTGTCAGAAGCATACAAAACATCCTGTGTAATGGCCTGGAGATCAGAACGAGAAGGCTGCTGCCTAGGAACACGAGATGGCAAGGAGCCAAGTATGCATGTTGTAGAGGAGCAAGAGACTATGGTACTGCTCAGATCCCACTGAATTAACCCTTCCTGAAAAATTTGTATTTTAACTCAGGTTAATGTGAGTAAATCCTGAATTTGCCCTTTTAGGGTCTGTGACCTCGGTCAAGTCCCTTGGCTTTGGTAGTATTTAGAACTTTATTGGTTTTGCCCTCAGTATTAACTTTCCCTCCAATACTTTTTTAAAAATACCCAAAGAAGTGACCTGTTTTTGTAAAGGCCTGCACATAGTAGGTACACCCAGAAAAGCTAGTGGGTTGGTGAGTGTCCAGGGCTCTATAATGAAGGAGGACAGCATCTCTGGCTTATTATTCAACCAAAAGCAGGCTTAGACCTGTGCCCAACATCACGTACCACCTCATACGGGCAGCTGAGATCACTGCAAAGGCAACAATCAGGATGGAAAACTCCCCCTTCCAAATTCTTGAAAACCTATTATTCCCTGGCTCAGGTGAAATGGGAGAATTTTGTTTGTATTCTAGGCAAGAGAAGTATGTTGCTTTTCTGAAGGAAGAGTAATAGTTTATGACTAGAGGGATATTTCTTTAGGGTTTTTTTTTTCGAGATATAATTGACATAGAATATTAGTTCCAAGTATACAGATAATTATTTGATATTTATATATATTGTAAAATGAACACCACAGTAAGTCTAGTCGATATCTTTCACCACACTGTTTTTTTCTTCTCGCAATGAGAACTTTCAAGTTTTAACTTCTAAGACCCACTCTCTTAATTTCAAAATATATGACTATCTATAATCACCAAAGTGTACATCACATTCCTTTGATTTATTTATTTCATAATTGGAAATTTGTACCTTTTGGTCCTCTTCACCCAATTGCCCACCACCTACTTCCCACCCCCTACCCCCCACTCCCCCCCCATATAGCAGCTATCATTTTGTTCTTTCTCTATGAGCTGGGTTTTGTTTCGTTTCATCTTATTTTTCAAATTCTACATATACGTGACACAAAAATTATTTGTCTTTATCTATCGACACATTTCAGTTTGCATAATGCCCTTGAGGTCCATCCATGTTGTCACAAATGGCAAAATTTCCTTATTTTTATAGCTGAGTAATATTCTATTTTCTATATCTGTTAATCTGTTGATGGACATTTAGGATATTTCCATATCTTGGCTACTATAAATGACATTTTAATGAACATGGAGCTGAAGATAAATTTTCACTTTAGTGTTTTTATTTTCTCCCAATAAATATCTAGAAGTGGAATTTCTGGATCATATGATAGTTCTATTTCTCATAATTCTCTGAGGCTCCACATAATTATTATCAGATTAATAAAACTACTGAAAATGGAACCTTAGTCTCAGTCTGAATTCTCAAAATACCACTTTTGGTTACAAGGTCTTCGCCATTCTTTTTATCTCAATAGTCATTTTTCTTTCTGGTTTTGTAAATGTACTGCCCAGTTGCTGCTCATAGTTCTTGTTCTGTATCCTGTCTTAAACTATAATCTTCCATATGGAAGGGTGCCCAAATTAAATTATGACATCTTTCCATAGATCTGTTTTGCTATTGATCTGCTCTCTCAGCATATTCACCAGGTTATGGGTATGGTATATATGTATGTGTGTAGTATTAATTTTAATTTCACTGTACTTAACATAAGTGCAATATTCGTTTCAGGTGTATAATATAGTGATTCTACAATTATATGTATGACTAAATGCTCATCATGAGAAATATACTCTTAATCTCCTTCACCTATTTCTCTCGTCCTTCCATCCACCTCCCCTCTGGTAACCATCAGTTTGTTCTCTGGGTTAAGAGTCTGTTCAAGTGGGAGGGCACCTGTGTGGCTCAGTTGGTTGGGTAACCAACTCTTAGTTTAGGCTGAGGTCCTGATCTCAGATTGTGGGATTGAACCCTGTATCAGGCTCCACAATCAGCATGGAGTCCGCTTGAGATTCTCTTTCTCCCTCTCCCTCTGCCCCTTCCCTCATTTGCAGGTTCTCTCTCTTTCTCTCTCTCTCTCAAATAAATAAACAAATAAATCTTTTTAAAAAAAGAGTCTGTTTTTTGGTTTCTCTTTTTCCCTTTGTTCATTTGTTCTGTTTCTTAAATTCCACATATGAAAAAAATCGTAAAGCATTTGTCTCTGAATGACTTATTTCACTTAGCATTCTCTAGCTCTACCCATGTTGTTATAAATAACAAGATTTCTTCCTTTCATATGGCTGAGTAATATTTCATTGTATATATACCATGTCTTTACTCATCTATTGATGGACTCTTGGGCTGCTTCCATAATTTTTCAATTGTAAATAATGCTGCAATAAGCATAGGGATTCATATATCTTTTAAAATTAGTATTTTCATATTTTTTGGTAGATACACAGTAGTGGAATTACCAGATTATATGGTAGCTTTATTTTTAATTTTTTTAGGATGTTCCATACTGTTTTCCACAATAGTTGCACCAGTTTGTATTCCCACTAATAGTGTACGTGGGTTGTTGTTTTTCACATTCTCTTTAATATTTGTTTCTGTTGTTTTCAATTTTAGACAATCTGACAAGTATGAGATGATATTTCATTATAGTTTTGATTTGCTATACCTGATGATGAGTGATAATGAGCATCTTTTCATGTGTCTGTTAGCTATCTCTATGTCTTCTTGGGAAAAATTTCTGTTATGCCTTCTGCCTATTTTTTAATTGGATTCTTTTTTTAATTTTGGTGTTGTATAAGTTCTTTATATATTATGGATACTACCAGTTTTTTGGTTTTGGGCTTTCGTTTTTTTTTTTTTGGAAATGTCATTTGCAAATATCTTCTCCAATTCAGTAGTTTGTCTTTTCATTGTGTTGATTGCTTCCTTTGCTGTACAGAAGCTTTTTATTTTGATGTAGTCCCAATAGTTTATTTTTGCTTTTGTTTCCTGCCCTTAGAAGACTTATCTAGAAAAATGTTGCCATAGAGGATGTTAGAGAATTTACTTCATTTTTTACCTTGTTGGAATTTTATGGTTTCAGATCTCATAATTAGGTCCTTATTCCATGTTAAGTTTATTTTTCCATATGGTGAAAGAGAGTGGTCCGGTTTTATTTGTTTACATGTAGCTATCCAGTTTTAACAACACCATTTGTTGGAGAAACTATCTTTTTCTCACTGCATATTCTTGTTTCCTTTGTCAGAGATTAATTAACCATATACTTCTGGGTTTATTTCTGAGCTCTCTATTCTGTTCCATTGATCTATGTATCTATTTTTGTGCCAGTACCATACTGTTTCAATTATCACAGTTTTGTAGTATATCTGGAAATCTGGGATTATAATACCCCCAGATTAATTCTTCTTTTCAAGATTTCTTTGGCCATTCTAGGCTTTTGTAGTTATATACAAATTATAGCATTATTTCTTCTAGCTCTGTGAAAAATGATCTTGGTATTTTGATAGGGCTTACATTAACTATGTAGGTTGTTTTAGTAGTATGGGACATTTTAACAATATTTGTTCTTCCAATCCATGGGCATGGAGTATCATTCCACTTGCCTGTGATGTCTTCAAGCTTTTTTTTCATTAATGTTTTATAGTTTTCAGACTATATGTCTTTCACCTCCTTGGTTACATTTATTCCTAGGTATTTTGTTCTTTTTGGTGCAATTATAAATGGGATTGTTTTCTTAATTTCTCTTTCTTCTACTTCATTATTAGTGTATAGAAATGCAACCCATTTTTGTGTATTAGCTTCTTACCTTGCAACTTTACTGAATATACAAGGTCTGATAATATTTTGGTGGAGGGTTTAGGATTTTCCATGTATATTATCATGTTATTTTGCAAATAATGAATGTTTTATTTCTTCCTTAACAATTTGGATGTCTTCTATTTATTTTTCTTGTCTGAATACTATGGCTAGGACTTCCAGTACTATATTGAATAAAAGTTGTAAAAGTAAATATCCCTGTCCTATTCCTGATCTTAGGGGAAAAGTTCTCACCACTGATGTTAGCTATGGGTTTTTCATATATGGCCTTTATTATATTGAGATATGTTCTCTTTAAACCTACTTTGTTACCAATTATGGATGTTGTACCCTGTCAAAGGCATTTTCTGAATCTATAGAAATTATCATAATGTCTTTATCCTTTTTTCTGTTGATGTTATGTATCGGACTGATTGATTTGTGAATATTGAACCACTTTTGCATCCCAGGAATAAATCCCACTTGATCATGGTAAATGATTTTTTAATGTATTGTTGGATCCAGTTTTCAAATATTTTGTTGAGGATTTTTGCATCTGTATTCAGAACTACAAGAGGCTTGTAGTTCTCTTTTTTTGGTAATGTCTTTACTTGGTTTTGTTACCCAGATAATGCTGCCCTTATAAAATGAATTTGGAAGTTTTCCTTCCTCTTCTGTTTTTGGAGTTGTTCAATAAGAATTGGTATTAAAAAAAAAAAGAATTGGTATTAACTCTTCTTTAAATGTGTGGTAGAATTCACTTGTGAAACTTCCTCCTGGACTTTTGTTTCTTGGGAGATTTTTTTTTTTAATTACTGATTCAATTACAGATTACTAGTAATTGGTCTGCTCAGATTTTCTATTTCTCTCTGATTCAGTTTTAATAGTTTATATGTTCATAGGAAGGGAAACACACACACACATATATATATATTGGTATTTTGAATATATATATTGGTATTTGAATATATATATATAGGTATTTGAATATATATATTGGTATTTGAATATATATATATGTGTGTATATATATATATATATCTTTTCCAGTCAAAAGATTCACAAAATATAAGGATGTGAAGAATAAAGAAAGAGGGGAGCCTGGGAGACTCAGTGGTTAAAGCCTCTGCCTTCGGCTCAGGTCATGATCCCAGGGTCCTGGAATCAAGCCCCACATTGGGCTCTCTGCTCAGCGGGGTGCCTGCTTCCTCCTCCTCCTCCTCTCTCTCTCCCTGCCTCTCTGCCTACTTGTGATCTCTGTCTGTCAAATAAATAAATCTTAAAAAAAAAAAAGAATAAAGAAAGATGTGTTGTGGCCTCTTCTCTACATTTGTCTTAGACAGTCTTTCTGCAAGACTTAGGGTTATTTCCTTGGTTATTTACACTGATGTAGATGTTGTCTAGTTGTATCCATGATATGAGGTGAGCTTAGGATCCTCCTATTCCACCATTATCCCCAGACAGCCCATCATATTTCCTTTTTTTGTCTCTATATTTTTCTAGAAAAACCATCAGTTGTACTACAAACATCTATTCATCTATTGCCATTTCCAGAATTACAAAAACATTTCTCTGTGCTCACTTCAATTTCCCAATTTTAATCATCCATGAATTTGTAGGAGTTAGTTATCCAAATTAACCTGTCAGTATGTTTTAAGTCCTCAAGTTCATTTCACCTTTAGCAATAATTTCACCAAATATAGTCCATATATCTAAGCTATAATTTGCAAATACTTCTATGATTTAAACACAAATACTCATCTTCTGCCCTTGATATTTAATTGCACATTTAATTCACACTGCAATCATATGACTTAAGAAAGAGATGTAGTTCTACAAATGGAGTTCTACTAAAATGGAGTTCTATTAAAAATTCCATGTTTTATGTGTTATACCAAGTTATTACACCCAGATGTCTTAATTTTAAGCCAATAACATCAATTTTGGACTACCTAGTGATTCAGAATCTCCCATGTTCCTACAACTTAGCCATCACTGTGGTATCTGAATAGTAGAGAGATATATCTTGGTTTCTTCTTGTTTTTAAACTGTTCTGGAAGGAGGTTGTGGGGAAAAACACAGAGAATAAAACAGTTACTGAGTGTAATATGAAATTAAAAATAAATATATATATTTATATTTATATTTATATTTAAATATATATATTTATTTTTAATTTACATATATATATATATATATCCCAGAATTATCAAATTTCTCTAAATCAATGGAATAGGACTCTTCTATGAGTTATGCTGCAAAGCCTAAGGCAACATTCTTGACAATTTTTCAAGGAATTGGAGTCAAATACAATTAAAGTATGTAAAGCAATATGAAATGTGCATACCAATTTACAAGAAGACAGTTGGCCTTAGAAATATTTTGATGGACTTCAAATCACACAATTCAATTTTACATCTGTCAAGCTATGAAAATCAATTCATATTTTAAAAACATCTACAAATTTCTTAAGGGAACGTATGTCCCAAATCAATTTTGTGATTATTACCTACTTCTCTGTAATCTTTGGATCTATTCTTAGTTTTATGTAAGTCATGTACATGAAAAATTGCAGTAACTCAAAACAATAAGCCTTATTTTAGGCAATAGTGCTTTGAATGTTTTAAGAAAGTTTGTTCTGCTATCTAACATAGATTACCATAATTAATCAGGGCTGTTCAATTCATACATGATATCATAATTTTTTATTGTGTCATTTCTGAGAGAGTAGAATTTGCATGCACTTTTTTAATTCCTTTGTATAAAGAAAAAGTGCATCACATTTTCATAACAAACTGTTTAAGAAAATGTATTTTTATAAAAATTCTTTGCCTTTGTTGTTTCAATTTTTTTCTTTTGTAAGCAGACAAGTATTATTTTTGTTTGTTTTGTAAGAATATTATGGAAAAACTCTTGAAAGAAATCTTAAACAGGAATCTGAGAGGTTTTTTTGAAGGCAACAGTTTATAGAGGGAAAATATGTGAGACGAAAACAAAAACCACAACAAAATCTCTTTAAGCCAAAGGATGAAAGAAAAAGTGTATTATAAAAAATGTATGTACACGAGTCTTTCATTTTCCAAAGTACTTAAAATGAATCTTTGGTGTCATATTTTCATAGTTTATAAACTATTTCCTCTATGAAAATACAACATTTTGGTTTTGCTTTACTCATTGGTCTTTATCTTCCTCACTGGCTCCTCTTTCTTCCTTCAAAAGAATATACTCTGCAAGCTGAAAACCATTTTCATCACTTCTTTAAAATTTATACTCCTTAACAAGACCATCTTCAAATTTTCCAAATTTTCAAATATTGACTTCTATCTTCATATTTCAGACAAACCTTCAAATTAAATTACCCTTAAAGCTTCTTTATAGCATAACATCAAACTCATCCCTGTCCAAAATGTGCTTTTTCTCTCAATTCCTCTATCTGTCTATCTGTTGGGACAAAATTAAACTAATACTATAATGCCTCACTCTTAGTTGGTACCTAGAAAATGTAGAATGAATCCCATCACATTTTTCCTACTACTTACACTGAAAACTCTCATATTTTTTCGTGCCCTGTTCTTGCTCTTCAAAGACTGAAGTTTAACTTATTCCAGTTTTTTCTTGGGAACTTTCTTTTACAATGACTACATGAAAGAAATACTCCAAATGACAACTAAGAAAAATCAATTGTCCTAATATACGTTTTCTCATATACCTAGGGAATATCAACATCAGATTAATCTTCTAAAATATAAATTATAATATAACGTTTTTATTTCTCAATGGTAAAGTAGGGGAAAAGGGATGACTATAGTCAGAGCACAGAGTATTTTTAGGGTAGTGAATATACTGTATGATATCATAATGAGAGATATGTGTTATGATACATTTGACCAAACCCACAGAATATAAAATACCAAGAGTGAACCCTAAAGTAAACTATGGGCTTTGGGTGATTATGATTTTTCAATGTAGCTTCATCAGTTGTAACAGAGGTACCACTCTGGTGGGGATGTTGAAGTACAGGAGACTATGCATGGATGAGGCAGGGTATATCTGGTAAATCTCTGTATCGTCCTGTCAATTTTGCTGTGAACATAAAATTACTGTGAATATTTTAAAAAATTAATAACTTTTAAAGTTATTTTTATTAATTTTTTCCAATGGACAGTCTTCTTGGTTTTCTACCTAATAATCTTAATATTATAAGCCCTGAACTATGTGTTTCCTTTTCTGCATGCATCTGCTTTTGTTCCCATGGTGTCTCCACAATTCTAACCAAATAGATTTTCTTTTTCTTTTTCTTTTTTTTTTTTTTTTGGTCTGTCTCCTTTTTTATTATTATTCATTATTTTTATTAACATATAATGTATTATTTGCCCCAGGGATACAGGTTTGTGAATCATCAGACTTACACACTTCACAGCACTCACCATATCACATACCCTCTCCAATGTCCATAATCCAGCCACCCTCTCCACACCCCGCTCCCCTCAGCAACCCTCAATTTGTTTTGTAGGATTCTTAAACTGACTTTCTGACTGCACTTTAAATTTCTTTTAAAGATTTCATTCCTTTAGGTACATTATGCTTGCTCTTGTTCCAATTCCTAATAATCTCTCTCCTATGTCCTCATGTATCCAAATATTACTAATGTTTCAAAGCCCAACATACATATTACTCAATTTGTACTGCCCTATGGTAGTTTAAACTAATGTTTAAAAGCCCAACATACATATTACTCATACCATACTGCCCCTATGGTAGTCTCCTTCACTCCTTGTTAAGGCACTAAAACATGCTGGGCTTTGGTAACAAACAGAACTGGATCTAAAAGTTAAATCTGTGTCTTACTGTCTTGTGACCGTGTCACATTTCCTGATTTTTTTTTTAATTTTCAGATTCCTTAAGCATTAGAATGGAACAATGTATCTGATTCACATCATTTTGTAAAGACTGGTTTAACTCTATATGTACATGTGTGTACATATGTGTGTTTGTATACATATAGTTTCTTGCATATAGTTCAGTAAATTGCACCTACAATTGTTTCTAAAGCACTTCTCATCTTTTCTATTCATTTAATCATCAGCTACATATTTAACGGATATAATGTCATATTTATGGATATTGTCCCAGTTCTCTCTCCTTTCCTATGTATGAGTTCAGTATTTTAGTTATTTTCAATACCTCACAACACCAAACAGAGAAGTCACTTAATAAATATCTTTTTACTTTAGTGGAATAAAATTTCCTCCTCATCCTCTACCTAGGACCATAAAGTTTTATACATAGTAGCAAATCCTGAGATGTACATCCCTAGATTGTAGATTTAGGGAAACTCAGAAAAAAACACCCTTAAAATTGATCTCAAGAATGTTGAAAGAATAATTTCTGATTAAAATATTGCCCCAATGTAGTATAAAAAGCTCTAGCTTGGCATTAGTATAAAGCTCCCATTCATTGAATAACAGCTCACTGCTTTTGATCAAGTGATATAAATTCTCTTGGCATCCACTTTCTCCTCTACAAAATGGAAATAATATAACACCATTATCACATATCACTTTGAAAACCAGTTGAGTAATAACTGTTGATATCAAAGTAATTCATGAAGCTACACTGTACATAAAAATATAAATCCTCTTGGTATCCACTTTCTCCTCTACAAAATGGAAATAATATAACACCATTATTACACAGAACTTTGAAACCCAATTGAGTAATAATTGTTAATATCAAAGTTCATGAAGCTATACTGTACATAAAAAATGTCATCAGTACTTGTGCATTGACCTGAAGAAAATAAGATTTATTTTTATTTGCAGCACTTTGTACTAGATGTTGATGATTATGGTCTAAAATATAAGGGAATGTAGCAAGCATGTCCTATGGAAGGACACAGGACGTTAGAACTGAGGAGAAAGGGAGATGGCATAAAGTCCTGAATGTGGTGGAAGAAGTCTATAAAAAGTAGATAAAGAAGGAATAAAAATAGATATGAATGATCACATTGAGATTTAAAAAAAAGAAAACTAGGACTAGTGAAGATAGGAAGATAACCCATTAAGGTCATTTAGGTTCTAGACAATCAATAAAGCCTTCAGTTTTAAGTACACCTGGAAGGATTTCCAGATGTCCAAAGAATTTCAGGGAAAAGATCTTCCAGATACACAGCTATGGAAATACAGTAACAACTTTTTCATGGCTAGGAACATAGAAACTTAATATATCAACCCTGGAAATAATGTAGCATTTTGTATTTTAGCCATATAAGCTGAATATATTATTTATTCGGGTTGAGTTCTTACATATTAAGCATTACATAAGTATAAAAGAATTCCTTAAAGTAGCATTTATAAAATAAAAGGAAATATTAACAAGTTCTAATAATGTAGCTACTGGACCCAAAACATAGTATGAAGATCAAGAGCAGGTCCTCAAATCTGAAACAATCACTGTTCAGCAATTATTTTAAGAAAGCACTAATGAGGGGCACCTGGGTGGCTCAGTGGTTTAAAGCCCCTGCCTTCGGCTCAGGTCATGACCTCAGGGTCATCGAGCCCCCCATGGGGCTCTCTGCTCAGCGGGGAGCCCACTTCCCCCTCTCTCTTTGCCTGCCTCTCTGCCTACATGTGATCTCTCTCTCTGTCAAATAAATAAAATCTTAAAAAAAAAAAAAAGAAATAAGATAGCACTAATGAAAATTTGGTAGAAAATAAAGCATGAAACCAAGAACTATTTTATCATGTGTGGGTTTTAATACCCATCAACTAATAGACATCAAATACTACTAATTTTTTATCTGGAAAAAAAATGGGAATTTTTTTTTTTTTAAAAAAACTGTGTATTTTTTAATATGTTTATTCACCATTGCTCTATTTTTAGATGTATAGAAAACTATTTTATAATACCTTAAGAATAATTTCTAAGAGTTCCAGCAGTGCTTTTTGTCTTTTTTCCCTATGGCATGGGTCTTGCTTTAAGTAGACTGGATGACTTGACTTTCATTATTCTGACTCTGAACGAAATACTCCAAACAGGTTAACCAGAGGCTGAACAAAGAGGTTATTATGATATGTATATATGCAATGCACACTGTGATTCATCGGAGTTTTCTGGTTGGGCTAACAACTTCCCATGATTGGATAAGAAGTCTGGAAAAGTGTTTCAACAATATATCAAGAAACCAGCTGACCAGCTGCATAAACAACTTATAACATAACAAGGAGGAATGATGCTAAATCAACATTTGACAAAGAGAAATGTGAACCTGTAAATAGGGTTCTGGTAAGTGGTTTTAAATGCAAATTTGAACTGAGGCTTGTTGAGAAGCTAGTTGGGAAATGTACTGGTATTTTTAGGCATTAAATATCATCTCACATGGAAATCACTTAAAATCAACTAAAGGACATCAAAATGGGAAGGGAGGAGTGTGTTACAATTTATCCTAGAAATAATAGCAGAAAATGATAGACATTAAAATACTGAGAGAGGATCACCTGGGGGGCGCAGTCGTTAAGTGTCTGCCTTCCGCTCAGGTCATGATCCCAAGGTCCTGGGATTGAGCTGCACATTAGGCTCCCTGCTGAGCAGAAAGTCTGCATTCCCCTTGTTTGTGTTCCTATTCTTGCTATCTCTCTCTCTGTCAAGTAAAAAAATAAAATCTTTTAAAAAATAAAATATCGAGGTCACATTTTTTCAGCAATACCAAAAACTCAAAGAATAGTTTCCATACATTTAATGTAAATGCTAATATTGGTAGAATATTTTATTACCAAAAAACACATAACAATTTCTACCTTGGCTATGTGTCAAATATCTAAAAATAGTATATAGGAGCACCAGGGTGGTTCAGCTGGTTGAATGTCCAACTCTTGATTTTGGCTCAGGTCAGGATCTCAGGGTTGTGAGATAGAACACAAGTCAGGCTCCAAGCACAGTGAAGAATCTGTTTTTAGTATAGAGTCTGCTTGGGATTCTCTCTCTCCCTCTCCCTCTGCCCCTCCCGGGCACTCACTCACTTGCTGCCTCTCTCACTCTCTAATAAATAAATAAAATCTTTTTAAAAATAACATGTAACTCTTTTTTACATAGAGGAAAGCTGAAAATAATATTGCCCAATGATGATGTCCCACAACTGCTATAAACTTCTCATTTTCCTAAACAGTGTATCCAAATTATATTAGCAGTAGTATAAAATAAGTAACTTTTCTCATCATACCATAATTTAATTATCTTCCATAATATATCAATATTAGTCTTTGTAGAAATTAAGGTAACGATTTGCCTTTGCATTAATAAGGTGCAGAAATATAATGACTAAAGTTTCAGAATAGTCTGTCCACATTTAGATATGTTAGTTCCAAACAGTTTTAGTTCGAATTTTCAAATTCACACCTCAAAATCAAAGGATCATTTCAAAATAACTCAAATAACATCCTATAAGCAAAATTATAACTAGATTTATCAATCAGTTAAATTAAAAACACAAAGAAATTACAGATACTTACAGGTAAATGTTAAAAATATAAACTGAATTTCCATTGCCTCCTTACCAAAGACCTCCAATTGTTTGCTAGTATAGGATACTAGCTCTATACCTCAATTCATTTATATTTCACCATTTGTCTTAACTAATAATTCTTTCAGTTAATGTCATAGCATTCATTGCAGGATCAAACATATTTCCACAGCAAGAGTCACCATTTCCCATTTTTCATACCATAAATAGGTCAGGCTTTTCTAGGTTAACAACTCTGGCTTGCCCTCTGCTTTCACCAGCTCCTCTTTCCCCCTCCTACTTGATTTTCTTCAAACTCATCTGTTAGCACTCCTTTATCTCTAGTTCTCTCTTTCTGATGTTACTTCCCTTCCTATTCACATTTCCTTTTCCTACATTCCTTTCATATTTCAAGAATTCTCAACTTCTTTCAGATGCTGTCCTTCTTTACAGCTTGATGGGAGGGTTCTTTGCCCTTTAGGAAACCCCCATTACAACACTTTGAGAAGAAAGATTAGGCATTGCCACCAGGAGGACAATTTTTGCTAAGAATCAAACAAATCTTCTATACTGTTTTCTATTTCTTCAGTTTAAGGTAACTCCCAGTAGAGTAAAAGTCACATATCAAATAGCAGCCCAAGGAACTGCAGAAATTGGGTTCAGTGTGTCTAAGGCATGGAAATTGCTGTTTTACATTTCTCTTCTTTGATCTATTCTTACCTTCAGTTTCCCTTATATTCCTTTTGACAATCCTTAGGAATGCATTGACACAGGATCATCTGTGGGAGGATGTGGGAATGGAGAAGATGATAACGAGAAGAAAGAAAATGCTGATGCATTTAACCTCTGCACAGGGTTAGCAATCTCCTCAGTGGTACAAGTGTAGTTGGTGTTCACTGAAAGCTTCATCCTCAGGAGCACCTTCTTGGCGACAACAGTAGACTCTTGTGTAAGTTAAATAGTGAGCATATGCTAGAATCTCCAGTAGGAAGATTACATATAGAGAACTGAGAATTAGTGCAGGGATAAACAGGGTACAGAGAGAGAAAAGGTAAACGAAATAATGAAAGAGGTAAAAATGGCCAAATAACCCAATTTTTGTTGTTGTTGTTGTTGTTTGTTTGTTTGTTTCAAGATTGGATTGTCTTCTGACTACTAACACTGTATCTTGTAAGGATCACTCAGGGAGAGGTAATTCTGCTGTCTATTTGTAAATATAATTTTTTTAAGTCTCAAAGAAAAAGAGTCGGTAAAGATAATAAGTCAGGACTTGAAAGAATGTTTCAAGAATGGACAGGAAAAAAATGGGGCATGGTCTTAGCTCAGTTCAGTAATTTACTAGTGTATAAGCTTAAAGAAAGTTAACTCCAGACATTTCAAGTTCTCAAGTATGAAATAAGAATTCTTCATAATCTCAAATTCTCCACTTATAGAAGAAACTCATTGAGCATATTTAGTAATAATGATAATTCATATTTTATATATAACAGGCACAGTGCTAATAATTGCATATATTATGTCATCTCATAGTCACAACAACCTAATATTGTTTTGAGTCTTATAAATTCTTCCCATTTTATACATGAAGAGACAGAGGAACCAAATAACTTGATCAATATCATATATCTGATAGGTGATACTGCTGCTATTTACAATATTTGTCCAAAGCCCAGGCCCTAAACCACTAGATTAAACATCTTTTCTCTGTCTTCCCAAATATTTCTTCAAAAAGCAGTATTCCTTTGGCAACCAAATAACCTACCACATTATTACCATGAAATCTAGACAGTTTTACATGCATTTTGGATATAGATCTGACTTTCATTAAAGCTATTCAATAATTATCTCTTTAGAATTATATTTATATTATATATCCTCAGAGAGTTATATTTATATGGATGTGAAGCCCTCATGGTTGCAGGTATTTTACCCCCATGATGCTAGACCTTAAATAAAACAGGAAGACCTAAGACGGACAAAGAGTAGTTAGATATTAATGGTGGCAGCTGTTTTGCCACCATGCTAGTAGACCCCAAGTGGAATAGGAAAAAGAGCGAAGGTGGGCAAAGAGAAGTTAGATATTAATGACTCTGCGTGAACACTTATGTCAAGTACCATGTAAAGCCATATTTTTCCCTAGATAGTTGAATCACGTAAGTCAGGCCATTTGGAATATTCTGAATCTTGCAGTAGAAATGGTCATATCTGACGTTTCCCTTCCAGATTATAAATAGTAGTTGTAAAATGGTCCCAAACCAGAAACAACAGAGTATCCATGAATAAGAAAGTAGATAAGCAGATTATAGTTTATCCATATCATGGAACTGACATATACAATAAATGCCTGAATATCAACTATTATGTTACATGGAAAAAGCTGGAAAGAAAAGAGAAAATACTGTAAGAATATGTTTATGCTCTCAGAAGTAGGAGGTGAATTGAGTTTGAAAAGGACAAAACGTATGCTTTGAACTGATGGAAAATTTTATAACTTGTTTTGGGAAGTAGTTTTATGGGAATATCCACTTTCAAACTTATCAATTAAGATTTATGCATTTTTTATATTAATTATTTTTTAATTTCCAAAAGTGATATCCTATTCTGCTATTTATATCATGAATATTTATATCTTCTAGCCAATATGTTAGCTAATAGTCATATATGTGTGGGCATATAATTTAAAATGAAAATTAAATTAAACATTAATTTCCTTAGTTTCACTAACCATATTTCAAGTGCTCAGTCAACACATATAGCTAGTGGCTACTGTATTGGTGAGTGCAGATATAGGACATTCCTGTCATTGCAGAACTTTTGGTTGGGCAGTGTCAATTTAATAGAATGCATTCATTCAGTGTTTGAGCTATAACCATTTCTGTTGGTGATAATGATTTCATTGATTCCACTGATACTTCTGACTCCCTTTTATTTTTCCTCATTTTTTAAATTTTTTCCTCTTTTTTGACAAAATGTCCCATCATTTCCTCCTTCATTTTATTTTTTGCTTACTTCAAATTAACTTCTGTTCCTACTCTCTTCAGAAAAGGTAATCACAGAGGTTACTAGTGAATAACTAATCACAAAATTCAGTCAATCTTTCTTGGACTCATGCCACTGGCAATTTCAGCAGCCTTGAGGAGTCACCCCTTTCCTTTTCAAAACTCTCCTTTCCTTAGTTATCTGTAAGTCCCACCTGCATTTTCTTCTATCTGATTCTTTTGTTTTGTTATTGCTTCTTCCTGCTTCAGCCTAATCTAGACTTGGTTAGAATTCTCTTTACCCCAAAGATACAGATGTAATGAAAAGAAGGGCCACCTCTACCCCAATGTTCATAACAGCAATGGCCACAGTCACCAAACTGTGGAAAGAACTAAGATTCCCTTCAATGGACAAATGGATAAAGAAGATATGGTCCATATATACAATGGAGTATGCTGCCTCCGTCAGAAAGGATGAATACCCAACTTTTGTAGCAACATGGATGGGACTGGAAGAGATTATGCTGATTGAAATAAGTCAAGCAGAGAGAGTTACATATCATATGGTTTCACTTACTTGTGTAGCATAAGGAATAACACTGAGGACATTGGGAGATGGAGAGGAGAAGTAAGATGGGAGAAATTGGCGGGGAGACAAACCATGAGAGACTGTGGACTCAGAAACAAACTGAGGGTTTTGGAAGGGAGAGGGTTGGGGGTTTGGGTGAGCCTGCTGGTGGGTATTATGGAGGGCACGTATTGCATGGAGCACTGGGTGTGGTGCATAAGCAATGAATTTTGGAACACTGAAAAGAAATAAAATAACATGGAAAAAGAAAAATAAACAAATAAATAAATAAAATCTTAAAGAAAAAAAAAGAATTCTCCAATACTCGTTATTATTTCAAGTAATATTTCTGAGCATGAAATGCTTCCTTCAATGAGAACCTTACCCAGAATCATCAAAAAATAAAATAGACCCTTTACAAATCCTCTGGTTGATTAAAAATGAGGTACCCAGAGGACCACACCTTATATCCCCACTCTAACCATTGCCTTGACTGTAAGTCAAGATAACTCTTCTGCTCTCTAATCACAGTTAGCCACAAGCCAATTGACTAATTATTCTCTTATCCAAACTGGTACTTGAGTTTTAACTCTACCTCCTCAGTTGGACATTCCTTACATCTTTATTAACAAATGTTCTCTAAAATAAGACACATCCTTGAGCAACTTTATAATCCTGCTACATGCATCCCCATCTGGTTTCCCTTATTTATTCCTTCCTAATAATTTATTCCTACCTATGTCAGTAGTAAGCTTATGTACCCTCTTCTTTGATGTCTTCCTTGATCCTGTTGATCAACATTCTACTTTCCATTCTCTCAACAATAGTAGAACCTGTTTGGGCACCATATATGGTCACTGAATCATACCATATCTTGATTTGCAATTAAAAGTTACTGTGTAATTTTTTTTTTAAAAAAAAGTAGTTAAATGAGCAGCTACCTGTATTATAATGTAAAACAAAATGTCAGTTGTTGTCATTATTATGTATATATCTTGTCTTGAAACCTAGACAGTAGGGCCTTTAATAATAGAAAAATGCATCCAATAAATTTAGCATACACCAACAGTGCCTGCCAGGGTTTTATATACATATTATTTATCTGTAGAGCACATATTGATTAAAGATGATACTTTGTTCTACACATTTTGGCAATCAGTAAACTTCAAAGATTTTAATTACAACATATGCAAACGATTTGAATGCAAATAGGAACAATAGAGTATAATCCTCTGCTAGATGAAAGAAGAATATAAAGGAAATCAGCTCTGGACTTTTTAACATCAATGCCTGTTGTTTATTTGATGTTTAACTCCCATATAAACAATATTTAAAAGAAAACATAAGAGCTCATTGTCAAATCCAACATACTTTCTTGAAACAAAGAGCTAGGACACAATGATACAAGTTGCAGTTTATTGTACAAGCCAAGTGCTCCAAGCAGCCTTTTCTCTCCCCTTTGGCAGATGGTACTCGTTATGATTGCTCTCGAATGAGAGTGGTTTGAAGCAGGCTTGTATTTACAATTATGGCTCTCACATAAGGAGGTTTACTAGGGTTATAAAGCTAATTAGCTCTGTCCACATCTCAATATTTTTTGTTCCTCTAGCCCACAGTCATTTTGGCAATCATGGAGAGAGGACAGCTTTGGGAAATGGTAGAGAAAAATTGAGAATATAGATAAGGCTCTTACATGCTATTCTTTTTTAAAATATTAAAAGAATAATCTTAAAAGCACTGCTATAGTTACAAAAGCTGACAGGACATAGGACAATTCAAGGCACAATGAGACATGAAAATATGTAAACTCTGGGTTTCAAACCTATGCTTGTCTGTATCTACTGACACAGCCATAGTTGAAAGGTTTGAGCTGATATATATCCATTGATGGGTCCTTAAGCACAGAAAGATGGAGTTCAGTTAGGAAGATCTGACTGATGATGTATGTCACTAAGGAACCTATTTCTTTGTTTTGTTTTGTTTTTCTCCTAGTTTTGGTAAAAGAAAACAAATACACCAATACTAAGATATGTCGGTATTATAAAATACTGAGAGTGTGAGGACAAGGAAGAGACGTGAAGACTGACTTATATTTTACAAATGAGAGCTGCATTCCTGAGCTAAGTTAAGCTAGTAAGCCAATCACTACATACAAAGCAAAATTTAATCAGAAGCAAAAGTAGTTAAAAAGAAAATTGCATGGAGCACTGGGTGTGGTGCATAAACAATGAATCCTAGAACACACACACACACACAAAAAGAAATTTAAAAAAAGTTGCTACATGTCATTGATTTTTTAATAGCTGCCATATAAATAAAATCTCCATAAGCAAGATACAGTACACATATTCTCTGGCAGGCTCACAAAAAGGAAAGAGTCTCAAGCCATTTATATCCATGAAATTATGGAACTTGGCCTTCTAATGCATGGAATTCCTCTATACTACATTACTAAACCATCATTGCTAACCCTCAGAAAAAAGAGTGTCTTTATATGTAATTATTAGTGTTTTAATTCCCATTCACTAGTTAGATAAGGAACTTTAGAAACAAATTCATTGTAATGAATGTATTCTGTCCTACAACAGCTTTATGCTTACTTTATCTTAGAATTCATTGAACAAAAATGTTCTTCCGTAGGACCAACCGACAGGAATTCTTTTTTCCCCCTCCTGCTCTTTTTTGATTTTACTGAGGAAATGTTTTATTTCTGGGTACATAGATTATTCTTAAAGTATCAAGTGTACCCTAAACACTTAGATACTGTTTTGTTTCTTAATTTTATGGTAAGTATCTTTTTATTAAGAAGGTGAAATGGGAGAATGCAAAAATGGGTATTTCTTAATTACTTGTTCATTGTTGTTCACTCTATTATTTAAGGACAAAGAATATGGGTAACAACTTCCACTAGTTAACCAAAATTTTGAAATGTATGAACCAAAGCAACTTTCTTTAGAAAGAAAATGACAGTAAATAGCAGAAAGTATATTTTATCCTAACATTCATCAATATGCTAACTTGAACTTAAAGAACTTTAAAAATATACGGAAATGAAAATCTTATATTTTGTAGAACAAAGATTTATCTCCCAAAAAATCCATAACTCTTAGTAATCTCCTTAAGACTATTATCACTAGTCTTTCTTTTTTAATTTTTTATTTCTTTTCAGCATAACAGTATTCATTATTTTTTGCACCACATCCAGTGCTCCATGCAATATACGCCCTCTCTAATACCCACCACCTGGTTCCCCCAACCTCACACCCCCTGCCCCTTAAAAACCCTCAGATTGTTTTTCAGAGTCCATAGTCTCTCATGGTTCACCTCCCCTTCCAATTGCCCTCAACTCCCTTCTCCTCTCCATCTCCCCTTGTTCTCCATGCTATTTGTTATGCTCCACAAATAAGTGAAACCATATGATAATTGACTCTCTCTGCTTGACTTATTTCACTCAGCATAATCTCTTCCAGTCCCATCCATGTTGATATAAAAATTGGGTATTCGTCCTTTCTGAGGGAGGCATAATACTCCATAGTGTATATGGACCACATCTTCCTTATCCATTCGTCCATTGAAGGGCATCTTTGTTCTTTCCAGTTTGGCGATCGTGGCCATTGCTGCTATAAACATTGGGGTATAGATGGCCCTTCTTTTCACTACATCTGTATCTTTGGGGTAAATACCCAGTAGTGCAATTGCAGGGTCATAGGGAAGCTCCATTTTTAATTTCTTGAGGAATCTCCACACTGTTTTCCAAAGTGGCTGCACCAACTTGCATTCCCACCAACAGTGTAAGAGGGTTCCCCTTTCTCCACATCCCCTCCAACACAAGTTGTTTCCTGCCTGTCTTGCTCATTTTGGCCATTCTAACTGGTGTAAGGTAGTATCTCAATGTGGTTTTAATTTGAATCTCCCTGATGGCTAGTGATGATGAACATTTTTTCATGTGTCTGATGGCCATTTGTATGTCTTCAATGGAGAAGTGTCTAGTCTTTAGCTTAGTTTGCAGATGCTCTGGTATTGCAACAATATTCTTTAGTCTGAAAATTTTTAAATATATATATATTTCAAATAAGAACAGGGAAATATTTAGAGAAATAAGAAGTTACAAAAGAAGTACAAACATTTCAACAAGGTGCATATTTGGAAAAACATTTCAAAAATCTGCAGTTTTTATCAAGAGAATGCCATATTTGACTCATTGATGAGACAAAGCAAATTTAAACTTTGGGAATTAACATACAATATGGTCCAAAAATTATTTCTACAATGTATAAAACAGCGAACTAAGTGTCAGCATGAGTTGAAAAAGCTCTAACATTAAATATAGATAAAAAATCTAGGCTAGCGTGACGTCATCAAACCAGGATCTGTATGACAGTTAATCTGCATTCCTAACCAAAAAATTCCTAAACTATACTCTGTTGAACTTGGGTAATTGTCATATAACACTAATTTTTAAAGTTAATTTTCACATGTAGAGGGTTGTTATTGTTTTAAGCTTTAAAGACACCCTATATTAACATTTGGATTTGGCAATTCGTTATTAATTTGGCCTCAGACTTTGACATATTCTTAATCTTATTTATAATTTTAAGTGCTATGTGAAATCGTCTAAAAGACTCTTTAATTATAGATTAACTGAAAACATTAAGTCATTATATAATTTAATTCAGTTCCAAAATATGCACACTTGCATAGTACTTCATTTAAAGCACTTAGTGCTTTCTGTTTATTAAATGTCGACTTCTATGCATTTTCACACATAAATGCAATAGGAAATTGTTAAATAGCAAGAATGATAATTTTGTAAGAAAATATCAACATATCCTATTGTATTATTATGAGATTAATTAAGAAATAGCAAATTTTTTGGTTAAATATTTTTGGTAGTTTCGCAAATATGCATAAACCATAATAATTTATTAAATAATCTATTTTTGTAAGCCATTGGGGGGGATTTTTCCTGAAGTAATTGCTGAAGATTTTTTTTCTGTAAATAGGAGTGATAAACTAGAGGTTTTCCTAAGATTTCTTCCTATTTAGAAACCTTTGATTCTATGACTTTTCCTTACTGTGACTACACTTCAGATGGATATCAAACTATGCAAAACATGGGCCAATTTTGTGCATGTATCTGAAGGCTTTAAGATAGCCAGGTGGAGGTTTAGATCTACCAATGGTCAGAGCAGAATATATAGTTACGTGTTTAGAGCCCAAGAATTTCAATCTCATTCTAATTCTGGTTTGAAAAACCTCTGAAATACTAGACTAGTTTCAGGGTCATTACGGCACATTTAATTCAGTTGAGAAAATGAAGACAAAAATAAAGCCCTGTGCTTTCAGGAAGATAATTTATATAGGTTTCAGAGAATAGAGGCTGAGGATCTTAGGGTAAGGAGAAATGTTCCCATAAGGGTAAAGGTGAACACTTCCCAATTAAAAAGGAAGTTCGACTCTTCGGGTTTAAATCCTGACTATGCTATTAAAGTGGTGCAATTTCTGGCAATGTGCTGGTTCTTTCTATGCTTTTTATTTCCTCATTATTAAAATAGTACTTACCACATAGATGGATTAAATAGTTTGATCAATTTATATCAAATAAATTAATGCACCTAATATGCCTTTTCCATAGTCACTTTGCAATAAATGTCAGCTAGAAATTATTATGATAACCACAAAATATATAGCATTTAGTGTATTTTAAAAACTCTCATATATTTTACATATGGACTTTTTTGTTCTATAATCATGAAACTGAAGTTAAAAATTAGATAAAATTTTAAAATACATTCTTATAGCTCTCAAATTTTGCTATTTGTCAAAAAATGTGTTAATTATTTTAATTCATCTTTAAATTCACTATTCGAGGTGATCAAATATTTGTGGAGGTAAGAATCAGATACTATCTATGCAAGGAGGGAATAGGGCTACTTTGATGAGAACTAAATAGGAAGTCAAAGATAGATAAGCTAGATGACCCACTGCTAAACAGGTACTGTGTAAACATGAGAAGGGCACCAAAGAAATTGCTACAGATATAAAGAGTTAAACAAACAAGCAAACAAACAAACAAAAAGCTGCCTTGTAAAATGAGGATGACTTTCGTTTTAAAATAAAGGGCATACAGGGTTGAGAACTATCCTGGTATATTTACTTTTCTAGATATGTTAACAAAAATATGTATATATTTTCCTGTTAACTTCTTCCATTAAAATGTTTCTAACTTTTTTGAAGTATGATTGACACTCAATGTTACATTAGCTTCAGATTACAACATAGTGTTTCTATAGCTCTATAGGCTATGCATGCTCAAAACAAGTGCAGCTACCATCTGCCAGCATACAACACTATTACAAAGCCGTTCATTATATCCTTTATGCTCTCCCTTGTAGGGTGACATTCACTCCACAACTAGAAGCCTGTATGGAAGCCAACTCTCCTTCATCCACTTTGTCCATCCCCTCGCCCCCTCCCATATGGCAACCACTACTTCTCTGTATTTTTTGTTCCATTTCTGCTTTTGTTGTTTGTTTTATTTTCTATATTGTACATATAAGTGATATCATATGGTATTTGTCCTTCTCTCACTATTTCACTTAGGGTAGTTCTCTCTGCATCATCCATGTTGTCACATATGGTAAGATCTCATTCTTCTTTTATGGTTGAGTAGTGTTCCTTTGTATATAGTGTGTATAGATATATTGATGGTTGATGGACACTGAAGTTGCTTCCATATCTTGACTATTGTAAGGAATGCTTCAATAAACATAGGGGTGCATATCTTTTTTAATTAGTGTTTTTGTTTCCTTTGGGTAAATTCCCAGTAGTGAAACTACTAAAAAATATTTAATTTTTTGAGGAATCTTCATATTGTTTTCCACAGTGGCTGCACCAATCTACATTCCCTCCAACAATGTACAAGGTTCTCATTTCTCCTCATTCTTGCCCATACTTGTTATCTCTTGTGTTTTTAATATTCTAAGTGGTGTCAGCTGAGAACTCATTGTGGTTTTGATTTACATTTTCCTGATAATTAGTGTTGAGTATCTTTTCATGTGTCTGTTGGACATCTGTATGTCTTCTTCAGAGGAATGTCTATCAGGTCCTATATTCATTTTTTTTAAATATTTTATTTATTTATTTGACAGAGATCACAAAGAGGCAGAGAGGCAGGCAGAGAGAGAGAGAGAGGGGAGGAAGCAGGCTCCCCGCCAAACAGAGAGCCCGACATGGGGCTCGATCCCAGAACCCTGGGACCATGACCTGAGCCAAAGGCAGAGGCTTTAACCCACTGAGCCACCCAGGCGCCCCCTATATTCATTTTTAATCAGATTATTTGTTGTTGAGTTGTGTGACTTCTTTATATATTTAGAATATTAACTCCTTATTGAATATATAATATGCAAATATCTTTTCCTAGTTAATAAGTTGCATTTTCTTGGTGTAGTTCTCAATAATGTATGTTTGTTTTTATTTCCCTTACCTGAGGAGAGCTATCTAGAAAAATTTTCCTAAGGCAATGTCCAAGAGATTACTGCCTCTGTTTTCTTCCAGGAGTGTTTTGATTTCAGGTCTCACATTTAGATTTTTATACATTTTGCATTTAATTTTGTGTATGGTGTAAGAGAGTGGTCCGGTTTCTTTTTTCTTCTCCTTTTTTATATTTTTTTCGCATATAGCTCTCCAATTTTCCCAGCACAACTTATTTAAGAGACTGTCTTTTCCCCATTGTATATTCTTGCCTCCTTTGTTGTAGATTAATTTGAAATATAATTGTGGTTTATTTTTGGGCTCTCTAGTCTGCTCTATTGACCTATGTGTCTATTTCTGTGCCAGTACCATGATGCTTTGATTACTACAGTTTTGAAGAATATCTTCAAATTTGGGATTGTGATACCTCCATCTTGGTTCTTTCCCAAGATTACTTTGGCTATTCAGAATTTTTTTGTGGTTCCATACAAATTTTAGTGTTTATTATAATTCCATGAAAAAGTTTATTGGTATTTTGATAGGGATTGCATCAAATCTGTAAATTGATTTGGGTATTGTGAACATTTTAACAATATTAATTCTTCCGATCCATGTGCATGGAATATCTCTACATTTGTTTATATCATCTTCAATTTCTTTCATCAGTGTTTTATACTTTTCAAAGTAAAGTTCTTTTATTTCCTAGATTAAGTTGACTCCTAAGTTATTTATTTATTTATTTATTTATTTATTTATTGGTGCAAAAGTAAATGAGATTTTTTTTTAATTTCTCTTTTTGCTACTTCATTATTAATGTGTATAAATGCAAGTGATTTCTGTGTACTTCTTAGCCTGCAACTTTGCAGAATTTATTTATCAGTTCTGATAGTTGTTTGGTAGAATCTTTATGGTTTTCCATGGATAGTATCATGTCATCTACAAATACTGGAAGTTTCACTTCTTGCTTACCAATCTGGATGTTTTTATTTATTTTTTGTTGTCTAACTGCTGTGGCTAAGACTTCCAGTACTTTATTGAATAAAAGTATGGAGACTGGGCATACTTGCTTTGCTACTGATCTAGGGGTTAAAAACTCAAAAAAATGGTTTTTCACCATTCAGTATGATGTTAGCTCTGGGTTTTTCATATACGGTCTTTATTATGTCGAGGCATGTTAATAGCTTTTATTGAGTAGATGTTGAGTTTGGTCAAATGTTTTTTCTACTTTTTATTGAAATGATTGATTTTTATCCTTGCATTAAAATTTTTATCTCAGCATAAATTATAGTCTAAATACTTATTATAATATTTTAAAGTTTCTTAAATTTTTAAATATTTTTATTTATTTTATCTATTTTTTTTTTATTTTATTTATTTGACAAAGAGAGAGATCACAAGTAGGCAGAGAGGCAGGCAAAGAGAGAAGGGGAAGCAGGCTCCCTGCTGAGCAGAGAGCCTGATGCAGGACCCTGAGATCATGACCTGAGCTTAAGGCAGAGGCTTAACCCACTGAGTCACCCAGGCACCCCTATTTATTATAATATTTTAAACACTCAAAAGTTCAGTGATTTCTGTCTTTTTCATAGAAGTGTTACCACTAGTTACTATAGATTTTAGTTTCTAACTTGCTTCTCATACTCAAATCTCTAAATGCCCTAAAAACTTAAAGCCACATCTTTATGAAGCTTTAAGCTTCTTCTAGAACAGGTTTTCTCAACCTCAACACTAATGACATATTTTGGGCTTTTTTGGGAGGCAGGGGCATTTTGTGCATTGTGGGATATTTATCAGCCCCTTTGATTTTTATTTACTGGATATATACAGCACCCTTTAGTTGTGACAAACAAATACCTCCATATATTGTCAAGTGTCCCTGTTTGAGAATCACTGCTCTAGAATCACTCTTGTTAATCAGGGACTGAGTATAGAACCCTTGTTAATTATGGTGGATTCAACACCCATGTTTTCCTCCATTCCTTTATAAAACCTCATTAAAATTATATGAAAGATTAATAAGTCACAAAATAACAAGGGAAAAAGCAAGTAGGATGGTTTGAAAACATTTATATGAATAGTAGTTTTCTAGATAGATTTTTATAAACCTCCAGAAGAATAGTTTCTTATGAAGAGAAGGAGCCATGGAAATTCTGGATTATGGAATATCAAGAAGAGCTGAAGGCAAGAGTTCAAGACTCTTACAGGAAATCACCAAATAATATCTAAAACGAAACTTGCAAACTCACAGAAAACCATATAAGGCATTCTATTTAGAAATAGAGAGGCGATTACTAGGAGAAATATTTAAAACAGCTGCCTCTGTGAAGCATCAGAGGTAGAGAGAAAGAGAGCAGGCGTTGCTTTTTGCTGCTGCTATCAACCTGTGAAATTTCTTGAATTTTAAAACTTTGTATGTTGGACAACCTGTCAAAAAATAATCTCAAAAAGACTCAGCCAGGTGACTCTGAGTAAAATCAAGTTCACTGATAATCCTGATTTGAGCTCATTCTGTTTTGTGAGCATTTCTGCTTGTTGCCATGGAAAGCCCCAGCTGACCCAGTTGTCCTTGACTTGGGCCTCACCAGCAGAACTGGGTTTCCAGTCGCCTTTGCCCTTATAGCTTTGGCTCATCTTTTCAAATGAAATGCTTCTTGAAAATTCTTGTATTAGAAATTGGACCAGTTTCTTTGTTTCCTGTTTCCAGGTAGAAACCCAGGAACAAGACAGAAATTCATTTATTTCATCTGGTGTCCGCAGTCAGAACAGAAAACATGTCTCTATATCACTCTTCTGAATAGGAGTCTTAACATGCCCCTGGCTAAGAACAAATGAATAGTCTGAGGAACCAGGTCCCTGTCTTATTGCTGCATGTTTGTGCTCCAGGAACATAAACTCTCAGCAATGGCTTGTTCTTGGCGCTTGAAATAAGGATTTGCTCTTGAACTCAGTTGCTGGTTGAAGTTCACCTACATTCCTCCCTCCTTCCCGCCTTAATTCCTTCTTCCATCCAATCAGTCATGAATCCTACAATATACTGTGCCAGATTATCTGTTGTCAGGCCTAATTAATGACATCCTTTAAAGAGGATTTGCAAAAATTTCTGCCTCTATAATCTACATTTGGACACCGAATAGCTCGTGCTTTGCTGATTTGACTGCCTGGGATGAATAGTGTCACTTCCTCTCGTCACTATTTTGAACTTCTCTACCATAAACCCCTGATTAAAGTCATGCTGGATTTAGGATAACATCCTTAAAAAGTAGTGTAAACTTGCCTGCCTGAAGACAGGAAAGCTTGAAAAAAAAAAAATGTCTTGAAATTTGTTCTATCTTCAAAACTCTTTGTTCTTAAATTTTATTGGTCTTTTTAGACTCAGCTCACTGTAAAAATATTCCATGCCAGAACTAAGAGAAGTAAAAAAAAAAAAAAAATGTCTAAAGGCTCTGACAATAACAATCGACAGGATAAATATTTTAGGAAAATGCTTCCAACTGTTATTCTTTGATTACTACTGAGGACCTAACATTCAGGAATAGACGGAAAAGGTTTTTGCCAGTTGAGCTCTTGAACAAAGAAAACTGATGGATTTCTCAGTGGGGAAATAAGAGACACATCGTTGGCTCCTCTTTAGATCTTGTAAGTACATTAATGAGTCTTGTTCTCTGGTTCCTATGAATATAAAACCCTCATTGGCTAGCACCACTTCAGTGTTCCGAAACTGCGGTTGGAGCGTTGCCTGGGGAAGGACACAGAGCAGCACTCCTGCACTATGGGTCATTATGGATCAGGGGTCCCAGGTTTTACACAAATCCTCTACCTGTGTTCCACTGTAGGAACATCATAGGATCACTCCTTTTTGTTTTGTCCCACGTTATATTTTTTCTAAGTTATAAACAGATGTCAAATTAGGAAATCACATATAAAGTTATTTTTCAGGATTTTTTTTTCAGCATATTTCTACTTAATACAAGTGTTTGCTTTCTAGAGGAGTAGCAAAGAGCAAAGAGAACAAAAGCCTCTTAACTTGTGGAAGACAGAAGTTTGCTCACATGTCTTATTAGAGGTTACAAGGGTTAAACTCAGTCTCTTTACTTCCCTGATGGCCATGTATCCAATTCTTGGCCAATGAAACCGAGTACTGCTGCTTCTGCCCCTTCCACGATGCCTGCACTTTCTGTACAATGCCTGGAAGTGCGATAGTCATGCTAAGGATAGTGGAACAGGAGGGAGGAAACTGGTTCTTGATGGCATCATTGACCAGGTAGTGATAGCCTGAATTTTGGTCAGAAATATGTCTTTTATTAAACCTAATTTTTATGTCTCCCTAAATTGTACATGGTGAAACCTAATCTCCAATGTGATGATATTTGGAGGTGAGGCCTTTGGAGAGTGATTAGGTCATAATGGCAGGGCCCTCATGACTGGTATTAGTGTCCTTATAAGAGACTCCAGAGACCCCTCTTACCCCTTTTGCCATATGAGGATATAATGCAAAGATAGCTGTAAGCCAGGAAGCAGATGCTTATCAAATACCAAATCTCCCAGCTTGTAGATCTTGAGCTTACCAGCTTCCAGAACTATGAGAAATAAATTTCTGTGGTTTAAAATCCACCTAGTTGATGATTTTCTGTGAAGAGAAGCCCAAATGGCCTAAGGCCATAATAGCTACAGAACATAGTCCATATGTATAAATGTGGTCAAGTATGGAAATGAATGTATAATCATGGTTTGCAACAAAGCAAAAACTTCCGTTTGAGAGCTCTGTTCTCAAAGTGTGCGGCAGACTCTTAGAAAAGCGATGTAAACTCTACAGACCTGTAAGGTGAGTTTACCAGATTGTTCAACGAACGTTTGACAGTATATATTTGAGAAAAAATTAGCTCATACTGGACAAAAGCCTTGGCTTGCTCTTCTGTCTACTCTGCTTCTAACACAATATGCAAATTTAACATTTTAGAATAAATTTAGGAAGAAGGAATTTTTTTTTAAATATATTTTGTAGAACTGCACTAGAAAAATCAAGGGCGCCTGTGTATATTCTCAACATTAGCACCAAAGTGAGATCATATTAAATATGTGAACTGAATATAATTGCTATATAGATAAAGATTTTCTCCATAGAGATTAGGGCTATGGAGGCCACTTATCGCATAGACTGATGCTTATTTTGCTGCTGACTGGGCAGGAGAGATTCCTCGAGCTAAGTTACTTAAGCAGATGTCAATTGGAGAGGATCACAGAGAGCAGGGTTTCTTCCCCTCTGCCTGTATTGTTTCCTGATGAGAGATCACCTCTCATTAGTAGCTGCCTAAGGAACAGATTTAAGTATAATAAGTTGATAAGTGGAAATGAGCTAGGCAGAAAAATCTCGCCTGCTAATGACAACAAGCATGTACTTTGCATCCAAAAATGTCAACTGAAACACTAAACGATTACTTCTGAGTATACACATTCATGCAGATACACACACAAACACACACCTGCAGATAACAAGTGAAATGAGCATGACTAGGGAGAGAATTCTATTCTTCTGTCCTCTTGTGAGCCAAGGCATGAATATGTGAATTAGAACTGACATGGGGAACAGGCACCTGCACTCCTGTGGGTTAAAGTTCCAGTGGGCCCTAATGAGCATGCCTTCTAGCATTTCCTCATTAGACTCCAATTTTTTCTTCCAGTTTCTGAACTCTTTCCATTATAAACTCCAAGTTCAATTAATGTTAAAATATTCAAAAATCCCTATTTTCAGAAAAAGTCAGCAGACTGCATCATCTTCCGTGTTTTCAATAATACACTGCAGAGTGCTCTTCCTTCACAAATAATTCATTTACCAACTAAAATGCCACATTCTGAAAGTGGTTATGTAATCTTAAGAAATCTTCCACAAAGATACTGCAAACAAGAGGAAGCTTTGCAGAAAGCTGTCCCAGTGTGCGTCTGTGAGAAATACTTTCTAAGCCAAAGCAAAGGGAAACATGAGCTAAATACCTTCTCACCTAGCCCCAAAACAGTAAGTCACGACAATTTCAGTGATGGGTAATGGAAACAACTAAAATGAACAGCGCACTAGAGTTTTCAAAAGGTTTGCACATACATCACCCCTTGTGAAATACTGTTTTTTCTAATAATTATTTTGCCAGATAGCTACAAAACAGGATTCCTTGGGGCACCTTATTATTTGTCAGGCTAACTAGACAATGATTTGTAACAGTTGGTCAGATGTCAAGGTGTAGGAGATAGCAGCAGGTTTTGCAGAATTTTCTGTTTCGTTGTTAAAAGGAGACGGGGCCCCCACTTGATGTCCAGGCAGCCCTTTGGAACCTCTCCAACTGTGTTCATTGAAGTCACCTTTAAAGGAATCCAAACATCAAACTCCCAAACTTTCTTTAGTACCCCAATTACTGACACTCAAAGTCATCCTACTTAAATAGAGAACTATTTAAATATTCTCCCAAGGATTTTTAGATTTGTCAAAGAGGAGGAATTTCAAGCATTTAGACAAGTTTAAATTTCAAGTGCAGTTTTACAGATTACAAATTAAAAGGTGGTTCTCAAGGAGTTCAGGATTAAGTGAAGGCTAGATCCATTTTGGTAGATGTAAGAGAGGTAAGGAATGGTTTACAGGGTTGAAAAAAAATGCAAAAGGTCAAGAGGACAAATAGAAGAATGATTGACCAAAGCGGTATTTTTCAATTTTCTTTTAGATTCAAATTAAAAAAAAAAAAAAAAGATTGGAATTCCAATTTCTGCCCTCAGAGCCATTTCTGAAGAGAACTTGAATGCTTACTCCAGTTTTTAATCTACTTCATTATTTTGCTTCTTGCTTAAGAAAAAATGAGACAGAAAAACAATAATCTTAATCATAAAATACAGCAGAGTCAACCTACTTTATCTTGTGAAAGTGTTCATATTCTCATTGTTTCGTTCCCAGAAAAAACCATCCCCATCAATTGTCTCTTTATTCATTCTTTCCCATGAATTAAAATGTAGTAATCTCTATCTCCTGTGGGGACTATATAGTTAATAAAGAGCAAAGGAGATCATGTTGAATCATGGGGTAGATAGTCCAAATTTTTATGTCTATTGACCTGAGAGTCGAGAAGTGATTATCTATTCTTTCAACAAACCTTTTGTGTTCACTGTGTGTCAAGCACTATTGTTGAACCTTTTAAACTGAAACAGTGAATAAAGAAGACAAAAGTCCTTACCCTTGTGGAAATTACATATTAGGGCCACAGTATTATTCCAAGTAACATGCAAAATGTCCTTGTGACTCTAAGAGTTCCTCCATAAAAGAAAATTAAGGAGGGCACATATTGCATGGAGCACTGTGTGTGGTGTATAAACAATGAATTTTGGTACACTGAAAACAAAAATAAAATAAAATGAGGTAAAATGAAATAAAATAAAAAATAAAATAAAAAGCACAAAGAAAAAAATGACTTACGTTCATAACAAATCTTCAATGAAAATCAATTTATTATAGCTTTTGGATTTTTATTATAATTTTTGAAATTTGAGCAGGTCCTTAATTCATATTGGTAAATCAAACACTATGGATTTAGCTTTAATACATTCAGAATAAACTACTATTTAAAAATACAACATATATTTAGCATTCAGTAGTTATAATAGCACCAAGTGATTCAAATGCTTGAAGGTGAAATACATAAATGAAGAGTTAACAACACTTAGAGACAATATTTCTCACCAAAACCTGAGATTTTTTTTATTTTTTCAAAAAATTGTTAAGATCTGTTTCCTTGTTTTTTAGAATATATATATACACACATATATCTATATATACATAGATATATGTAACATATTATAAATTACATTCTAAAAATGACTATAGAAATGGAATTTTACTTACAGTTCAAGTGCAGTATTTTGAAAAACATTTATTCATCTTATTATTAGCATAGATGTTACCGTAGCATAAATGTGTGGGTAGAAGCTTTCAAAATCTGTTAGCAGGGGACTATAATAGAAGGATTCCCCAGAGTGATCTCACTTGTCACATCTGAAAGAATATTTGTTAAGGTAGCATGTTTGGAAAAGCTAATTTAAAAATGCTCTAGATAAAGAACACTGGAAATGCAATGGATTAAATGCAAGCCTTGAGTGTCAAGAGCCTGTGATTGTATTTGCACGAGGATATACCGCCATGAAACAAATGTCTGTCCCAGGACAGAGGGTAGAAAGAACCACCTGGAAATAACATCACTGAATTTCTTCAACATGGTAATTTAAAAAATTGGACCAATGAAGATTTCAATGTGAAGGCCATGGGAATTTTTTAAGTGACGGTATTCCCAGTTAAGCAGAGGCAACTAAAGAAGAATAACAGAGAACTGATGAAATTACTAGATCTAGATGTTCTGTTTGTTTCTTTGTTTCTCTATAGTAATAACTGGCTTCAAGTCCAGGAGAACTACTCTAGTTTCCTACTCCTATCACATTTATAATGATTCATAATTTCTTATACATTACATCAGATCTCTGCATCAGCTCCTATGAATCCAGAAGCCCAGGAGCAATGGCGTAGGAGGGTTGTCACTGTGATGGAGATCCTAGCTTAGCTCAATGTCTGCTCTTTTCACTTCAAACCAAGACAGATGGGGAAAGAATGGGGAAAGTGATTAAATGTACAGCCAGAATTTTAATAGCTAAGAAATTTTGAGAATTTAAGCATAAACATTATTATCAAGTGAAAACATATAAAGACAAAAACAGATTTGCTTAATATCACATAAACAAAAATATGGTTAACACATTTTTCAAAGCCAGAAACCAAAGACATGGTTACTTGATTTACTTACTAAAATGTAAATGTCAGAATGCCTGAGTGGCTCAGGCTCAGGTAAGTGTGTGCCTTTGGCTCAGGTCATGATCCCAGGGTCCTGGAGTAGAGTATCACATCAGGCTCCTTGCTCAGCAGGGAGCCTGCTTGTCCCTCTGCTGGTAGCTCACCCTACCTGTACTCTCTTCTCTCTCTCTCTCTCTGACAAATTAATAAGATCTTTTTAAAAATAAAAAATAAAATGTAAATCTCTAGGCTCCATTTTTTAAGATTTATTAATTTATTTATTTGAGAGAGTAAGCAAGCACACAGAGGAGAGGGATAAGCAGGCTCCTTGCTGAACAGGGAGCCTGATGCCGGGCTTCATCCCAGCACCCTGGGATCATGACCTGAGCTGAAGGCAGATCCTTTACCAACTGGGCCACCCAGGAACCCAATGTCTAGGCTTTAAATCAAGATTGCATTCTAATTAGATCTCTATCTTTGGTGAACTAAAAATCTAGGAAGAGAGACATACAAATACCATATTTTAAAAAATGTTATGAGGACACACTAGAAGATACTCTATCTAGGTAGCAGTTAAAAAATTGGAGAAGAGAAAAGAAGGACTAAAAAATGAATAAGTGTTCTAGATTGATAAAGAAGAAATGGGCATTCCAGACAAAGAAATTAAAATGTACAAAGTCAAAAAAACAAAGTTTGTTTGTTTCAGGAAAATATAAGTGGTTCAATATGATCTAATCTGAATTTTTGAATTGGGAAATTATTAGAAAATCATTCTAGGTCCATGTCATAGTGTCTCTTGTATCCAAGAAAAGAAACTCAAATTTTTCTACAAGGAATGGTACACATATTATGGGTCTTAAGGTTAATCCTAATTTACTTCTTTTTTTAATCACACAGATAAGGAGGGAAGTGGAAAAAGAATGTAATGTTTAACCCATGGGTTCAAAATTAGGTTTTGCTACTTTGTTACAGAACAACTTCAGATCTCAACTTATCATCTATAAAATGGGAATAAATAATACTTTACAGGGTTTGTGTGAGAACCAAATGAGATGTTTATAAAAAGTATCTGGCAGCTGGATATATGGGGTAGATCTGAGGAGAAATGTTTAAGATAAATATAGAGATATGGACATGACTTGCATATCAGTGAGAGTTGTTATTGAAACAGACAGAAAAAAGGAGAAGGAAAAGATGTGAAGATAATAGAGTTTGCAGACCTACTGAGTACGAAAGTAGAAAGGATGGGCAGGGTAAAAGGACTCAACAAAAGAAATAGAGATAGTGTAGTCTACAAAGCAAGAAGAAAACTTGAGAAATATGTATTAGTGGACAGACAGCCAGTGAATTTTTTTTTTTCTTTCAGGAATTTAGCTTACTTCTGAAGCCTGGGACACATTTCATACCACTTTTTCTAATTGGATGACTCGCATGGTAGGAACAGTCACCATCTGGGTATATATACTTAATGAATTAGTTACCCCTCCAAGGATTTCTCTGGAAACTAAGGGTAGCCTGTTTCAAAGATAATTTACTGTTTTTTTTTTTTTAACAGTTGGAAGTTTCTTATGCTGTCCCCACCATAAAACATACCATGGTCTTGGGGACAGACAATCTCATGCCTGGCTTTTACACAACATGCACAGTGCTATGTGCACACGTGTCTCCCTTGGAAAGAAAATATCCTTAGAGATATTTCCTAAACACTCCTCTCACATGGGACCTATGACATTTGGGATACCCGGTTTGAACTGCCTTCCAGACAGCCTCCCAGGTGGCTGGTAAGCCTTACGGTTCCAATTCCATTTGGATAATTGAGTCTAGTCCTTCACTTTGGAAAGACTATGTCTTAATCTATCCAGATTCCCATATCAAACCACTACAGACTGGGAAATTTACAAACAACAAAATTTTTTCCTCAAACTTCTGAAGCCTGGAAGTTTGAGATCATCGCGTCTGTAGGGTCAATGAAGCCTATCTTCCAGGTTACAGACTTCTTGTTGTATCTTCACATTGCAGAAGTTGTTGAGGGGTTTTGTAGGGTTTCTTTTGTGATTACTAATCCCATTCATACTTCTTAATATCATTACATTGGGCATTAGGAATTTAATGCATCAGTTGAGGGGGGAGAAGGGAATACAAACATACAGATCCAAGCAGATTGCTGGAAAGCTGTCAGTTTGACCTGTCTTACTTCCCACAGCACTAACAGGATGTTGGGTCACTTGTTCAGTTTTTTTGTTTTGTTTTGTCTTTCTGTTTTTGTTTTTGTTTTAAGATTTATTCATTTGGCAGAGAAAGAGAGACACAGAACACAAGCAGGAGGAGCCAGAGAGGGAGAAGCAGGCTCCCCACTGAGCAGAGAGCCCGATGTGGGGCTCAATATCAGGACGCTGAGATCATGACCTGAGCCGAAGGCAGAGGCTTAACCCACTGAGCCACCCAGGCGCCCACGTGTTCAGTTTTGATGAGAGCCCAGGAGCAGAATTTGTTATGAACTGAATGTTTATTTCCCTCTAAAATAAATATGTTGAATCTTTAACTCCCAGTGCAATGACATTTGGAGATGGGTCTTTGGGGGAAAATTGGAATAAGATGAGATCATGAGGGTGGAGCCTCATGATGGGATTAGTGGCATTTGAAGAAGAGACACCAGAGAGCCCCAACCCTGAGATGTTTACATAAAGTATCTGACAGCTGGGTTTGTGGGGTAGATTTGAGGAAAAATGTTTAAAATAAAAACAGAGGTATGGACATGACTTGCATATCAGTGAGAGTTGTTGTTATTGAAACAGAAAAAAGGAGAAGAAAAAAGATGCGAAGATAATAGAGTTTGCAGACCTCCTGAGTACGAAAGTACATCCCTTGTCTGCCATGTGAAGCTACAGCAAGATGGCCGCCCTCTGCAACCCAGAAAAGACTTCTTACTGGAAACCAACCAAGCAGGTTAAAAACTGCTTTCCGAAGAGAGTACATTGATGGGAAATAATCTCTGTAGGGGAAATAATAAATCCAAAACCGTAAGGATTATTTGTGGCTTGAGGCTGCCTATTTTTTTTTTTTCCAGAGGTTCCAATTGAAAAATTGTCAAGGAGACTTTTGCTTTCAAGAGGTCCTTTGAGCTATGTGGCCCCATTGATGGAGGGTGTGCCATGGCTTGATAGAAAACTTCCCCTGTGGACGGCTGGTTTGAGCCCCACTGATCTACAGGCAGATTAGTCCATATAAAAGACGAAGGAGCATGCCCAAGTGGGATATATGTTGTCGCTGATACCCAAGAGTGAAACAGGATCTTGGACTTGCTTTTTAGGAGGGGACCTGAGAGACAATAGTTTTTCTTTGATTGTTGGAGAGACTGAGTTTTTGTGAATCTGTTCACATAGCCCTACGGAATTTTGCTTGGTGGGCAGGTCCCTGAATTTTATTCTGGGTAGTTCTGTTTTTAAATTACCCAAATTAAGTTTAAAAATAATGTCATCTCAGTTCCAGGAAAAGTAAGTATACTTACTTCTACTTTAAAGTGTGCAATAAAAGGATAACATACTATTTCCAAAAAAGGCTATTTATCTACTTGTGTAAGTAGACTTAGGACAGAAAAGGGCTATAGCTGATTATTGGCCACCGAAAACAGAGTCTGAAGACATAAATACAGGTATAACATTTGCTATATAGAAGACCAGTACATATTATGTTTTGTTGTTGTTGTTGATGTTTGCTTTAATGAAAAAAATATTAAATGTAAACTTTGGATTTAACTTTTCTTTGCACAAATTGCTGCACAGCGTGCAAATTAAAATGGAAGCAAGCTTGACTGTGAAGCTTGAAGGGTCTAGTTTGAAAGGAAAAATGAATCAACAAAACTACTGGTGTCTGCACTAGTGAATACAGTAATGCTACTAGGGCAGTAATGAGGAAAATTACAAGAAAGGCTCTCTAGTGTGGAGTGCTGGTAACAAGCCTGGCTCTTTACTTTCATTATCTCTAATCTGGGAAACAATCTCAGAAGATGTCTGTTATGATCTCAGTTTCACTGGGAAGGAAACTGAGACTCAGAGAAGGTCGGTTACTTGTTGAAGCCTAGGCGGGCACCAAGAGACAAACCAGGTTTAAACTTAGCTCTCTCTGGATCAGTCTCGGAAAGTTTCCCACATGAGGCACTGTCCAAAGAAAAGAGAAAAATGGGATTGGAGGGAGAAAATGGGAAACATCAAACTCAAGGGAATTACAAAAAGTGGTTGAAAAAAGAGGGGGGGGATAGACTAGCAAGGTATAAACAAGGAAGAAGACAGAAGTGGGACCCTGAGCAAGGAAGGAGGCAGGTGGCGTGGGTTACCCAAAAAATACATGTTCTTGAATTAGTGGGTGAAAAGACTCCAAAGAAGTGAGTTGATAGTAACTGATTTTAAAAAATTAAAATGACTTCTGTATTTCAAACCAGCCCAGAAAACAAATTAACCAAAACACACACACATGCAAACAGAGGGTACAAAGGCACATGACCTGTGCTCTCACTCTATATAGTTAACCAAAATCGTAATTTCAGAAATTATTGTGAAATAATTTGAAATTTTATCAAAAATTTTAAACAACCAGAGGCTTATGAGTGATGTTTAACTGACAGAGAAAAATACTGTTTTCTAACCAGAACCAACTATTTTTTTTAAATTTTCTCACCTTTTTTTTTTTTAAAGACTTTATTTATTTATTTGACAGAGAAAGACACAGCGAGAGAGGGAACACAAATAGGGGGAGTGGGAGAGGGAGAAGCAGGCTTCCCATGGGATCAGGGATCCTGATGCAGGGCTGGATCCCAGATCCCTGGGATCATGACCTGAGCTGCAGGCAGAGGCTTAACAGCTGAGCCACCCAGGCGCCCCTAGAACCAACAACTTTGATAGATGTAACAAATCCAGTAAATAATTGGATACCTACTGTTTTATATCATTAAAATGGTTGGCTGAAGTACATACAGTAACAACATACAACCCAGACAAAAAAGGCTACTATTTCTGCACATTTTAAAAAGGTAAGACATTGGCTGGCTACATTGATTTCCCTTGGATCTATAACTGCTAATTCTTGTGACTGGTGTCAGTAAGAGGAATACTGGCTTTCATGCTCTTCACTAAACATTTCTCCACTTCCTGCAGTTTTCCTGTGTTTTCTGTTTATTTGTTTTTAGATTTTATTTTTAAGTCATCTCCACACCCAATGTGGGGCTCAATCTCACCATCCTGAGATCAAGAATTACATTGTCCACCAACCGAGCCAGCCAGGCCCCCCTACTGTGTTAACCTATGCACAAAAAAATATATGGATGGGTTAAAAACATTTCTTAAATGAATATGGGACTCACTTAAAAGCTCTATACCCATTATTTTTCATTATACACCACACTTAAAAAATATTAATCCAAGTTCTTTGTTTTAGATTCTCAGTGCTACACAGAATATGACACCCTGAATATTGAGTACTACAACTAAGGTACATGGCATATGTTATGTTCCATTAGGCTTTGAATATTTACTATGGACTTCCTACATTTAACACTCTACCTTCCAAAAGTTAACAAATTTTATCTGATTTTCTATTTTATCCTTCCTTACCATTTAGGTTTGCCTGTTGAAAAATTGGAAAATAATTTGGAAATAAAATTCAGAATCTTCTACTTTGTAAGAAGTATCTTTCACTCAATACCCAATAGCAAATATTTGATCCACTTCTATGTTCTAAATTCTGTGTTAGATGCAAAAAATATAAAGTTGAGCAAGGGATGCATGATTCATTCACCAAGATTACAGTATAGCTCGGCACAAAATAATTAAAAATATATTTTATGAGTGCAAAAAAAGTACAAATTTCAATGCAAACTTATATTGGGAGCCTCTAATGTAGGTTTATAAAGTTAGAGAAGATTGCTGGAAAGACGTGACCTCAAAGTTGAATCATTCATGGTGAATAAATGCTAACTAGATGAAGAATTTGAGGTGGTGTTTGTTGGGTAGGTTTATCTCAGTGATACAAGGAAGCTGACATCAGTTCATTATGATTGCAGCATAGATAGCAAGTGGTGAGAGAATAATCTGGAAAAACAAGAATATGCCAGATTAGAAGGGGTTAGTAAAACAAATTTAGAACTTCATAATTTACCAAAGAGCAACCGGAATCATTCAATTGACAGTTCTGGTTTCATGAGTGTGTGATTTATGCAATCTCATAGGAATGTCGCCTTAAAGGAGGCCTGTGCTTGCTTTATGCTCTGATACTAACAAATTGAAACAAGCCATTTTTGAATAAGGGGCCTTGCTCTTTAATTTTTTTATTCATCCCAACAAGTTTTGTAGGTCATCCTGCAATTAGAATTATATTTCACTGCATCTAATGAAAAAACCAATGTGTGGTTAAGTAAGACAACAGTTTATTTCTCTCTCATATTAAAAACAAAAAACTTGAAACTGGAAAAGGCATGGGTGGTGTAGCTATTTCATAGATTTCAAGAACTCCTCTTCCTTCTTTGAAGCACCTGCACCAACCTTAATGTGTGACTCCTATCTTCATAGACTCATGCACTCGGGCAGGGAATGCCGGGATAAAATTTGCATTTTGTAATGATCATCCTGGCAGAAATGCAAAAAGAAGTTGAAATCAGAGACAAAAGGCTATGCTGTTCGGGTAATCTTGACCTGAGTTGATGGTAGAATGGAAAGGAGGTTGCCAATGGGAATAGGAAGAAATGACAAAATCACTAGCCGTCTAAGACTTGAACACCTGGGATCTGGTGATGGAAAATGCCCAGCAAAGATGAAGAAGGAATCAAGCTAAACACCAGTTTACTTAAGAAATTTGGTGGTTCTTCAATGAAATATAGAACAAAACAGGTCAGGGAGACAGGGCAAGTTTTGTTTTTTGTTTGTTTTTGTTTTCTAATTTAAATTCAAGTTACTTAATGTATTATTAATTATTACTTAATGTATTATTGATAGGTTCAGGACTGTCACTTAATAATTAGATGTTCAATAAATTTGTATTGAATGACAGAAGGGGATCTCCTTACTACACTGTGAGCTCTTTGAGAGCAGATGCTACCTTTCATTGTCTTTGTACTCAGAGCCTCTGCCACAGTTTCTCGTATCTGTTTGGCTCTCAAAACAATATATGCAGAATAAATCAATAAGCAAATGCAATAATAAATGGATGAATAATTATATCTTTTACCCAGAGTGGTTTTCCTATGTGTATATAGATATTTGGAATAAATTTTAAAAATTATTTTTCATAAAATGTCAGGAGTCAGGATGGAAAATATCAGGGTTCTAAATTTCATATATCATCAAAAGCAGATGAGAAAGAAAAGTTCTTTAAAGTTATGATGCCATATCTACATTTAAGACATTTTTAGTCTTGAAAAGTCATTTCAGTTGACTCCAGAAGAGGGTGAAAAGTAAAGAAAAGCCTATTGTAGTCAAAATGCTATGTGTTGGACCCCCAAAACTTTTCATCTTATAATTGGAAGTTTGTACCCTTTGAACCAACCTTTCTTCATTTCCACCTCTCAGCCCATGTCCCTGGCAACCACTGAGTTCCACTCTTTGTTTCTATGAGTTCAGCTTTTTTTTTTTCAATTTTCACATATAAATGAGATCATACAGTATTTGTCTTTCTCCATTGAATTATTTTACTCAGCATCCTCAGGATCTATCCATGTTGTCACAAATGACAAGATTTTCTTCCTTCTCATGGCTTCATAATACTCCATATATAACATATATTCATATGGATTCATATGGACACTCAGATTTTTTTTCATATCTTGGCTATTGTTAATAATACTACAATGAACATAAGAATGTAGATATCACTTCAAGATTCTTATTTCATTGCCTTTGGATATATATCCAGAAGTGGAATTGTTAGATCATATGATCAATCCATTTTTAATTCTATGATGAGCCTCTGTACTGTTTACCATAGTGGCTGCATCAATCTACATTCCTACTAACAGTGCATAAGAGGTCCCTTTTCTTTAAATCCTTGACAACACTTGTTATCTCCTGTCTTCTTAATGATAACCATTCTAACAAGTGTGAATGATATCTCACTCTAGTTTTTTTTTTTTTTTAAAGATTTTATTTATTTGACAGAGAGACCACAAGTAGACAGAGAGGCAGGCAGAGAGAGAGAGAGAGAGAGAGAAGCAGGCTCCCTGCTGAGCAGAGAGCCCGATGTGGGGCTCGATCCCAGAACCCTGAGATCATGACCTGAGCCGAAGGCAGAGGCTTAACCCACTGAGCCACCCAAGCGCCCCGATATCTCACTCTAGTTTTGAATTACATTTCCCTGATGATTTGTGATGTTAAATGTCTTTTATGTACTTATTGGCCTTTTACCTATCTCCTTTGGAAAAATGTTCTATTCTACTCCTCTGCCCATTTTTAAAACTAGTTTTTGTTTGTTGTTGTTTGTTTGTTTGCCATTGAGTTGGATGAAGCTGCTTATATATTTTGGATAGTAGCCCTTTATCAGGTATATGGTTTTCAAATATTTTTACCATTACATAGATTACCTTCTTTTGTTGATTGTTTCTTTTGCTGTGCAAAAGCTTTTTAGTTTGATATAGTGCCACTTACTTTTTGTTTTTTACTGTGGTTTTTGTGTCATATCAAAAACTTGTTTCCAGGACCAACATCAAGGATTTTTTGCATAGTTTCTTACAAGAAGTTTTATGGTTTCAGGACCTATGGTGACTACAGTAACAATAACTAAACATGTAATACAATAACAATATTGTATTATATACTTGAAATTTGCCAAGATAGTACATCTTAAGTGTTCTCACCACACACATAAAAATGTAATAATGTGAGGTAATAGAAGTGTTAACTAACCTTATTGCAGTAGTCATTCTGTAATAGATACACGGTGTATACCTTAAACGTATACAACCTTATATATCAATTGTATTTCAATACAGCTGGGAAAAATGTTTAAACAGCCTAATGTATAAGATAATAGAGGATCATTCAATAAGAATAAAGGATTGAATTCATACCTCTGGATAAAAATTCTAACTGAATATAATATACTATCAAAAGATGTAAATGAATCAGCAGAATTTTAAAAAATGCTTAGACTATCATAATGTTGGCAATTTAAAAATACCTACTTTTATTTTTAATACAGTGATAGTATAACCTAGAAAAGTCTAAAGTATTTGGGAAGAGAAAAGAATTCCTATTTAAATGGTAAGAATTTTTTAAATTGTTGGAGGCAAAGTAAGCACTTAGTCACCTGTTCAAGAGTCATAAAATAAGGGCCCAGAGATTCCATACAGAAGAAAGTTTTTGAACAGAAGTTATTGAGAGCAAGATTTCTAACAAACAACAGTATTCCACTTACTTACATAATGGAAGGTAGAGATATATTAAATGGAACAAAAAAAAGGAAAAGAGCATAAACCATAAAATGAATTAAAGGCTTTTTTCAAGACAAAGGTAAAAAGATATCAGGAAGAGATAAGGCTAAACTTGTATAGAAAACCCAACAAATGATACATCTTCTATATGTAGATCTTTCCATTCATAGAGAATAAAGAGTAGTGGTCAATTTCTGGGGCAGAGAGTGGAGTTAATGAAAAAACTTGAGAAATTACCAATAATGGAGAAGTTATTCATGGAAGACTCAGGAAAAAAATAAATTAAGAACAAGGTCAAGGGGGTTCCTGGTTGGCTCAGTGGGTTAAGCCTCTGCGTTTGACTCAGGTCATGAACTCAGGGTTATGGAACTGAGACCTATATCGGGCTCTCTGCTCAGCAGGGAGCCTGCTTCCCCTTCTCTTTCTGCCTGCCTCTCTGCCTACTTGTGATCTCTCTCTGTCAAATAAATAAATAAAATCTTAAAAAAAAAAAAAAAAAGAACAACAACAACAAGGTCAAGGACTTCACTTATTACCAGGATACCATTCTGGAGAAGCCAAAGCTTATGTGGTAGGCAGTGTTTTTAAGGGAACAAGTATTTCCAGATTCTTTAAGACTAAAAAGCAATGTAAGTTAAGTTTTATTTCTTTTAATTCTATTGATAAAAAAGAAAAAGATGAAAAAATAAGAAACAAGGAAAAGAGGAAATATAAATATTAATGTATGGTATCTTTCTTTTCTCTCATCCCTCCTTTCTTTCTTTTCTTCTTTTTTTAAAGAAAGACTAAAGATTACAAGACAGAAACATTTTACAATATTTATAACACCACTATGTTCCAGGTATTTTCTATGTGATTAGGATAATAGCAATCAACAAGATACATAGAGTCATCTAAGTGCATCATCTACTTTTTCCTTATTGTAGAATCCTTTGTCCACAGTGGCATGGCTATTGTGTCTAGTAGTGTAGTCACACTAAGGAATACTGGGTATTTTGAGCTTATCACACTTTTATGAGCCACATGCCTAGTCTCATTTGTTTTTCCTTGCTTCTTGAAAAAAGGCAAAATATTAACTACCTCAACTGTTTTCCAAGTTATCCAAAGGGATGTTATACTTTTACATAATGTGAATTACCTTTTCCTAGACCCCAATAATAGAATTCTTCCTGAGTATGACCTGATTACAAAACATATGTGGTAGATTTCTGGTATTTCAGGACCTTTTTTTGGGTCTCAATTTCTTTATCAGCCAGGAGAGAATAAGTTATTCTGCAATTGGCAACATCATGAATACTTCAGTGACTTAAAACTATAAAGTTTATTTCTATCTCACACTGCATGTTTACCAGGTGAGGAGGATCTGTTCATTTCAGTCACTTAAAATATCAGGCTGGTTGGGGTGCCTGGGTGGCTCAGTGGGTTAAAGCCTCTGCCTTCGGCTCAGGTCATGATCTCAGGGTCCTGGGATCGAGCCCCACATCGAGCTCTCTGCTCAGTGGGGAGCCTGCTTCCGTCCTCTCTCTGCCTGCCTCTCTGCCTACCTGTGATTTCTCTCTGTCGAATAAATAAATAAATTCTTTAAAAAAAATCTTTAAAATATCAGGCTGGCAGAATCTGTATCTCGAAACAGCTATAACGTTAGAGAAGGGGGGAAAAGTCAATATAAATACACACACACATACACGCACACACACACACACTAGCTCTTCACACTTACTTATGTCTGGAAGTGACACCTGTAATTTTCATTTGTATTTCATTGGTCAATGCAAGTTATATTTCCAGCCCAAAGTTTAAGAGCATGGAAATGTATAATCTTGCTCCAGAAAGAGCATCAAATATATTTTTAAAAATTAATACAGTCTACCATGTTTGATTCTTCTACCCAGCAAACCCAGCACATGTTGACCTTATCTCTCTACTTACTTGCTCCTTGTATCACTTTTAATAACTGATCTGGTCCCTCAGTTTTAATAATCCACTAATTCTCCCCTCCCTGGTATACTAGACGAAGGTTGTTGCTAGATTCTCCTCAGTACACATTTCCCTAATTTTAGTTTACTCTACAGCTTTGTCCCTTATCAACCTCACTCCGTTAGATCTCACTTGCTGAGAAAGTTCTGACTCTCTCCCTTCTTGTTTCCCAGAATATGCCCTTAAGTATCATAGTGGATCTGATGCTATGTGTTTTACAAATTCCTATTTCATTTGCCCCCTCCTTGTCACAAAAAACAGCTGGATTTTTCAGCTTCTGTGCTTGCAATTGGTCTGAGGCTGTGTGATGGAGTTCTGGCAAATGACATACTTGTAGGACATATATACTATCTAGAGATTTGGTACTAAACCTTCTATTTACACCTTCTCCTCCTTTTCTGTGGTGACATCGTAGAACAAGTATTTAAGAAGTCAATCCCACAGAATGGAAGGCACCTTGTTTCTTCCATTGGTTTACCAGTGGTTTGGTTTACCTCTTCCATTGAGTTACCAAACAGGATAAACTCCAGAAAGCCACTAAAGCTACCCTGAACACAACATGAAAAATAAATCTAAGTAATCTTCATGCAATGATATTTCAGTTATTTTGTTTTTGTAATACAGACTGTTGTAATTTTGACTAATAAAAATGTGAAAATTAATCAAAAGATAAAACATGGCTATAATAATTCCCCTGAGAAGAAGGGAAATATTTTGTTTGGTTGAATTAAAATTAGTCCAATAAATTAAATTTTTAAAAAATTTAAAAAATAAAATTAGTCTAAATTTTACAAAATTAAACTTCTAAATATGAAATTAATGATATATAGAGACAAATAGTGTAAAAAATAACAGAGTAAAGCATCAGATGTTAGTTTCAGGAGAACTAATATTTGATAGAAATGCAGTCATTAACATTATTTTCTCCTAGAGAGAAGTCAAAGGGCATCTAAAGTTCTGAAGAATTTCAGCTAATGAAATGAGATATACTTGAAATATTTAATATGTATAGACTTAGCTCTGGTTTCAAATTATGAAAAAACAAAAATGAAAACAGAAACAATATTCCTGAGTTGATCATCTATACCTCTGAATTATTCTCTCAACCACTTATCCTGTAGGTTCTATCAAAAAGCTATTATGTATAGTTAATTATGTTTTTTAAAAGATTTTATTTTTTAAGTAATCTCTTCAGCCAATGTGGGGCGTGAACTCACAACCCTGGGATCAAGAGTTGCATGTTTCACTTACTGAGTCAGCCAAGTGCCCCATGTATAGTTAAATTTAATAATAATTTAATAATATTAATAATTTTATTTAAATAATTTAATTTATTTTTTATTAAAATTAATACAAAATTTAATATAAATATGCATATAAAATAAATATAATATAAATAATATAACATGTTTTATATATTTATATTATATATAACATAAATATAAAATATAAAAGAAAATATAAAAATAAAATTTTAATTCAATTAATTTAATTTAATTTAAATAATTAAATTAATTTATTTAATTTAAATTATTTAAAATAATTTAATGATTTAATAATTATTAATAATTTAATAACTAATAATAATTTAATAATAAATTTCATTTCAAAGAATATGTGATAAAGAATCTCTCAAATTATAGAGAGTTGCTGAGCTCAACTCAACTATATTGAGTTCAAACATTTAAGTCTCTGTGTGTACTGTGCTGTGCTAGCGATCTCACTCCCACATAACTCTACTGGTTTAAACGAGTAACATCACAGTTTGGGCATTGGAATTTACCTTAGGAGTCACTGAAACCAATCTATCACCCAATCACATAACAGAACATGAGGTTTGCCCTTTGCTTGTAACATTTCACCACTCTTTATTTTTTTTTTTTTTACATTTTTTTTTCCAATTTATTTATTTTCAGAAAAACAGTATTCATTATTTTTTCACCACACCCAGTGCTCCATGCAAGCTGTGCCCTCTATAATACCCACCACCTGGTACCCCAACCTCCCACCCCCCCACCACTTCAAACCCCTCAGATTGTTTTTCAGAGTCCATAGTCTCTCATGGTTCATCTCCTCTTCCAATTTACCCCAAAGCACATACCCTCCCCAATGTCCATAACCCTACCCCCCTTCTCCCAACCCCCCTCCCCCCAGCAACCCACAGTTTGTTTCGTGAGATTAAGAGTCACTTATGGTTTGTCTCCCTCCCTATCCCATCTTGTTTCATGGATTCTTCTCCTACCCACTTAAGCCCCCATGTTGCATCACCACTCCCCCATATTAGGGAGATCATATGATAGTTGTCTTTCTCCGCTTGACTTATTTCGCTAAGCATGATACGCTCTAGTTCCATCCATGTTATCGCAAATGGCAAGATTTCGTTTCTTTTGATGGCTGCATAGTATTCCATTGTGTATATATACCACATCTTCTTGATCCATTCATCTGTTGATGGACATCTAGGTTCTTTCCATAGTTTGGCTATTGTGGACATTGCTGCTATAAACATTCGGGTGCACGTGCCCCTTTGGATCACTACGTTTGTATCTTTAGGGTAAATTCCCAGTAGTGCAATTGCTGGGTCATAGGGCAGTTCTATTTTCAACATTTTGAGGAACCTCCATGCTGTTTTCCAGAGGGGTTGCACCAGCTTGCATTCCCACCAACAGTGTAGGAGGGTTCCCCTTTCTCCGCATCCTCGCCAGCATCTGTCATTTCCTGACTTGTTGATTTTAGCCATTCTGACTGGTGTGAGGTGATATCTCATTGTGGTTTTGATTTGTATTTCCCTGATGCCGAGTGATATGGAGCACTTTTTCATGTGTCTGTTGGCCATCTGGATGTCTTCTTTGCAGAAATGTCTGTTCATGTCCTCTGCCCATTTCTTGATTGGATTATTTGTTCTTTGGGTGTTGAGTTTGTTAAGTTCTTTATAGATTTTGGACACTAGTCCTTTATCTGATATGTCATTTGCAAATATCTTCTCCCATTCTGTCAGTTGTCTTTTGGTTTTGTTAACTGTTTCCTTTGCTGTGCAAAAGCTTTTGATTTTGATGAAATCCCAAAAGTTCATTTTTGCCCTTGCTTCCCTTGCCTTTGGCAATGTTCCTAGGAAGATGTTGCTGCGGCTGAGGTCGAAGAGGTTGCTGCCTGTGTTCTCCTCAAGGATTTTGATGGATTCCTTTCTCACATTGAGGTCCTTAATCCATTTTGAATCTATTTTTGTGTGTGGTGTAAGGAAATGGTCCAATTTCATTTTTCTGCACGTGGCTGTCCAATTTTCCCAACACCATTTATCGAAGAGGCTGTCTTTTTTCCATTGGACATTCTTTCCTGCTTTGTCGAAGATTAGTTGACCATAGAGTTGAGGGTCTATTTCTGGGCTCTCTATTCTGTTCCATTGGTCTATGTGTCTGTTTTTGTGCCAGTACCATGCTGTCTTGATGATGACAGCTTTGTAATAAAGCTTGAAGTTTGGAATTGTGATGCCACCAACTTTGGCTTTCTTTTTCAATATCCCTTTGGCTATTCGAGGTCTTTTCTGGTTCCATATAAATTTTAAAATTATTTGTTCCATTTCTTTGAAAAAGATGGATGGTACTTTGATAGGAATTGCATTAAATGTGTAGATTGCTTTAGGTAGCATAGACATTTTCACAATATTTATTCTTCCAATCCAGGAGCATGGAACATTTTTCCATTTCTTTGAAGAAATCTACTCCATGATTGGCAAAGTGTGCTAATTTATATGGAGCTGAAATGTTCCTACTTAATACTTTTACCATATCACCCAAATTCTGTCTTGGTAAAAAAAGATTTTGTATAAAATACATATAAAAATATTCTCCAGAAAACTTCTGTTTTTTTTTTCCCCAAATAGCTTCTTCTACACAGTAAATAAGGATACATTCAGGAATGTATGGCTGTTTTTTTTTTTCTATTACTCATTCTGTATATGGTATTAATATCATACCCATTATCATTCAAGTTTTTCAATGTCACTTCTAAATGATAGAGTAATGATGATTGTAATATAATATATAACAATGATAGCTGAACTTTCTTGAACATTTGAACATCTTAATATGTATATAAATATAATATATACAAAATATCATTTTTAGTCCTCAAATGTTGTGTTACCGACTAAATTGTGTCCCCTCCAAAATTCATTGGTTGAAATCTTAACTTGGATAGTAGAAAATATGAAGCAAAAAGAGGCTAAAGGCTTGTATATAGAGGCTTGCCATATCGCTATGACAACTCCACTGCTTTCCGCAGTCATCCCAGACTTCCTACCTGAAGCTCTCATAAACCAGCCAGCCCTAACCAACATATCAGCTAACTGGAGATACAGGAGCAAGTTCAAACAATACCAGACAAACCTGGTATAGATCAAAAAAAAAAATATATCCATCCAAACTCAACTCAGTCTGCAGAACAGGAACTAAATTCACAGTTGTTGTTTTAATCTTCTAGGTTTGGGAGTGGCATATTATACAGTAAAGGCAAAATTATAAACCATCTACAACACACATATTTCTTAATTCTTAATATGCAAATGCTTAAGTTTGCCCAAACCTTCCCAATATAAAGTAAGCTCTGGGTTGATCTATATTTGTGTAAAACCTTGTTGAAGTTCTCTGGTAAACAAACACCATCTATTTCATTCCTTTACCCCTTAATAGCACAAAGAATTAACAGAAACATTGGAACTGAATATAACCTTTTAATGTAGTAGGATTCCCCACCAAAGTTCACCTTTTCAGTAATCTCTGTAAGTAGAAATACTGTTTAGAAATTTGTTTTTGCTAGAGAAAAATTTTTGGTGTATATTTATTATTTTAATTTTTTCCCATAAGATATCCCTATATCAATGTTAATTTCTAATATTATAATTTTATTCATCATTATGCAATTACTTAAAAAATTGTTGGATAATATTTTCATTTCCATGTCTTCCAAAGCTTATTTGCCACCATCTTTTCATTTTAATGCAGAAAGAAATCAACTAAGTTGTCTTCAAAATACCAAGAAAATATAAGCCCAAGTAGTCTATTATAAGCTATATTCTAAATGAAGAAAAACAAATTTTAAACAAAATAAGACTTTGTTCTTGAATGTCTTTTAAAAGGACTTCATGCAATTTTATAAAGAAACACTATGAATAATAAGCTATTAGGAAGTTACACAATGCCTTGGCTGGAGACACCAAAGGGTCATATGCACACGAACTCAGCCAGCTCAATTAGAAACTATGTTCAATTTCTTTCAGATATCACAGCTGGATGCAAAGTACTAATAAGGAAATCTATTATTTCAAGATGTGTACCGGCAATCATAATTTTATTATTTTGCATTCCATCTGTAGCATAAGCCACCATCAAGGTGTTTGTTGAATAAATGTGAACTATAATAGGAAATGGGGGCACATGGCCAGTAGAGTTTGAGAAGCAACATGGCAGGTCCCCATTTCTGGATTTCGTTTTCTGTTCTGTACATATTTTTTCAAGCTGTGACACCACGAACACGAACTCCTTTCAGATCTATTGACCTATAAATATAATTACGTATTTGATTACTAAATTAACAAAGTAAATTAACTTTTAATGGGTACATTACTCATTGTACCTTGGGAAAGAAAATCTTTACTAAAATGCATGTCTCATTCCACATTGACTTCTTATTAAAGGGGCATTTGACCCAGATAATCCTTTGGTTGCCAAGGAATGTGGAAATTGCTGTATGCTATGAATCATTGTCTAAAATAAAATGAAAAAAAAAGAGTATATATATATATATATATATATATAAAATTAACTCCATATGGCTTTTTCTTTGACTCATTTGATACAGGACAAATTCTTACACTTTTCTTAATTAAACATCTCAAAATAAATTCCGTTTACAGAATGTACAAAAGTAACCTTGCAAATTCAACATAAGCATACATGGAAATGGGTAGTCAAGAACATTCTATAAATAATTAATATTCATTTCCTGATAATTTCTCTATATCCTGATAACTTCTCTAGAAAGTCAAAATTAGAGCAAAGATAATAATATTATTTCATGTTCCAGGAAAACAAAGAAATAAGGGTCGATAAATTTTAGTATGTTTAATGGAGCAAAAGGTGAAATTTCCACAGAGCTTTAATATCGTATTTTAAAGGCACTCTAGTTAATTTATTAAAGCCAACTTTAAAATTAGGTCACACTATTGTTTTAAATATGACTGAGGCCTGGGGACACCTGAGTGGCTCTGTTGATAAGCGTCTTATTTTTGTTTTCAGCTCAGGTCGTGAATTTTTCCTGTGTTTTCTTCTAGGAATTCTATGTTTTCTAGCCTGGTACTTAAGTTTAATCTATTTTGAGTTAATTTTTGTAAGTAATGTTAATATAGGGGTCTAGTTTCATTCTTTGAATGTAATATCCAGTTTTCCCAGCACCATTTAACTGAAGAGACTGTCTTTTTTCTGTTGAGTATGCTTGGCTCCCTTGCCAAATAATAGGTGACCATATATGCTTGGATTTATGTTCCTCTCAACTCTGTTCCATTGGTCTGTGTGTCTGTTTTTAGGTCAGTACTATACTGTTTTGATTACTGTAGTTTTATATTATAGCTTGACACAAGACAGTGTGAAACAAAGAACTTCTTAGGATTGCTTTGGTTGTTTTGGGTCTTTTGTAGTTTCATATAAATTTCAGGATTGTTTCTTCTAACTCTGTAAAAAAAAATGCCATTAGAATCTTGACAGGGAGTATATTGAATCTATAAATAACTTTGGGAAGTACTGACATTTTAACAATATTGATTATCTCAATCCAGGAATATGGGATACGCTTCCGTTTATTTGTCTTCTTTATTTCATGAGTATCTTACAGTTTTCAGAGTAGAGATTTTTCACCTCATTGGTTAAATTTATCCCCTAAGTATTTGTTGTTTTGATGCTACTGTAAATGTAATTATTCTCTTTATTTCTTTTTCAGATAATTTATTGTATAATTTTATATCCTGCAGCTTTGCCAAATCCATTGATTACATATAGGAATATTTTGGTGTAATCTTTAGAATTTTCTATATACAAAATCATGTTATCTGCAAATACAAAAAATTTCACTAATTTTGATATCTTGTGATGAATATATAATCATGAACTAGTCTTCTTAAAAAGTATGACATTGTATTCTTCTTAAAAATGTACCCTGAGGGGTGTCTGAGTAGCTCAGGAGGTTAAGTTGCAGACTTTTGATTTTCACTCAGGTCATGTCAGGGGGTTCAACCCCAACTCTGTCTCCCCACTTGGCAGAAAGTTGACCAGAGATTCTCTCGATCCCTCTTTCTCTGCCCCTCCCTCACGGCTCTCAAATAAATACTCATTAAAAAAAGAAAAAAACATGTACCCTGGAAGAAATAAAATTGAAAAAGGTATAAAACAACCACCCACTTTTTATTGAAAAACATACAGGTTGAAGTATAAATATACATAGACATTTCTCTTTTAGAGAAACTTTCTTACAGGAAAACAAAACTTTCTAAAAATTGTTTTAATTTTTTTAAATTTAGATTATTTGTTTAAAGGGTTAAATGTAGAAGGAAAAAAAAAAACTTTGAAATCTTCAAGGGACAGAGGTTGAACTTGAACCTCTTTGCTGCTCAGTTGGCTAGATGAACTGAGACAGGGCCACAGGTAAGAAACCAACTATCACACAGCAGTGTTGCTTCAGTTTTCAAAGCCACGAACTGGAGCCAAAGAAATCAGAATGATCAAGATCAATGTTAAAAGTACAGGAAGTTATTAGAAAACAGAAACCAAAAATGCTACATGATTATGAACTTTTACTGATAGAAAGCTAAGCTGTGTCAGAGAGCTGTGAAAAAAAGGGACACAACAAAGTTAAAGAGGTAGATATCATTTTCACTCATTCACAACCACATTTGAAAGTAACTAGCTCTTCTATTTATTCATTTTTAAGGATTTTATTTATTTATTTTGAAAGAGAGTACGAGTTGGGCCCTGTGAGGGAGGGGAGGGAAGGGCAGAGGCAGAGGGAGAGAGAGAATCTCAAGCAACCTCTACACTGAGCACAGAGCCCAATGGAGGGCGGAATCCCAGGACCCTGAGATCATGACCTGAGCAGAAATCAAGAGTCAGCTGCTTCACTGACTGAGCCACCCAGGTGTTCTGTATTTAGCTCTTTTATAAAATGTACATGACCTAGCTGAAGGCTGTGTCTTTATCAAAGGACTGTGGTCCCATTTTTGTGTGTGTGTGTGTGTGTGTGTGTGTGTGTGGTGGGACAGAGAAAATCAAGAATACTATGCTCTCGGTAATGAGCTGTATTCTCCAGTATCTTGCTAAAATAACAATAATTCTTTGAATGGAGAAAAACATTATTGAAGTGAAAACTTATGTGTCATCATTTTCAACTGATATACATTGAAATTATGCCAAACTATAGGTATATTTAACCAAAATCATAAATAACACTCCATACAATGACTAGTTAAACATTAGATTTATTTAACTCTCCCAAAACAGTGTTTTCTTCAACATTTTGGAGAATTGCTCCTTTGAGAGTTAAATAAAATTTTATATAATACAATCACACCCACTCTTCTGCCAGTCCTTAAATATAAACCTATCATCCTCCACATCCTGATTTACGCACGAGCCCAATTCCTCTCCAGTAGCTGTGACAAAAGAAATTGGCTGCCTATTCAATATCCTTGTCCCATTTTATTTTTTTTAAATAGATGCCAGTTTAGTTGAAATGGGAGACAATATGCCCTGTCTAAGGCAGGTAATGTTCTAAGTTAAGGTCTAAGCCTACTGTAGTATTCTTTTTTTTTTTTTAATATTATATTTATTTATTTGACAGAGAGAGATAACAGGTAAGCAGAGAGGCTGGCAGAGAAAGAGAGAGAGGAGGAAGCAGGCTCCCTGCTGAGCAGAGAGCCCGATGTGGGACTTGATCCCAGGACTCTGAGATCATGACCTGAGCCGAAGGCAGCGGCTCAACCCACTGAGCCACCCAGGCGCCCCAGCCTACTGTAGTATTCTTATCCCTCTTTGAAATTCTAGGAACAGTCAAGTGAAAATTTTCTGGACATTGGGAATAAGAGGCTTAGGAAAAATTTTAATCTCTGACACAAATACAATAAAGAAGAACAAGTGCCTCTCCCCCACCCACTTCCTTCCTACTTCTAAGCAACTTTTGTCAGGTTGCAATGCTCAGAGTATCACTGAGGACGGAGTGAAAATATAGAAGGACCTAGCCCCCCATTGATATGGCTGGGTTTCTGAACTAACCCTATAAAATGACAGTCTCATATTTTACTGTTCCGTAAATGCATGTCTAAATTACTTAAGTCACATTTGGAGTAGTGGGTTACATGAAACTGAAAGCATGATAATCAATATTATTTTAATATTTCTTAAAACCAAGTGAATGTCAAAGAGAAAACTTTCATCAACAAATTAAAACTTTGTAAGTTCATCCTTGAGAATTCTATATCTTTTACTCAGTGCACTATTATCATGCTGGCTGAAAATATAAGTGATAGTACATTTCACTATATTACCCTATTATGTCACATTTCCCACCCCCTCTGAGAGCAGTTTTATCCTGCAATGGTTGTAAACTTCATAAGATTAGGTAATCGATGCTGTAGTGCACTGCCCAGATGACCCCTTATAGATTGTGGAGACATTCCCACAGCTGCTGAGAGAACTGCAAGCTGACAGCTCCCCGGTAAGAGTTTCCTTAGACAAGGGAGCTGCTTCCTCAAAGGATAAGCCCTGTCCTGAGGGCAGCCTGTATCTGAAGATTAAGTGTAGAACATCTCAGAAGAACATCGCAACTTCGACATTCCCTATGGGGTTGGCTGAAGTCTCTGTTGTTTTTGTATCAAAGTTCAAAGTCTTTCTCATTTCAATCTTGTCTCTCTCACTCTCTCAAGATGTTGTATTCAAGAGCACGCTGGAGTAATCCATCTATTTGCAGATTCTGATTCCCAAGAATTTTGATCTGTATCAGTTGGTGCCAGGAGTCATCTCAGGAAGCAGATTCTAAAGTGGAATTTGGTAGCAATGAAGACCATCTCATGGGTGGGAAGACTGCCAATAGTCCTCAGCATGCAGTAGTGAGTCGTGGTGAAATTGTTGAAGATTTTACTGGCGGTAAGTTAGAATGGTATACCAATGTAAAGGAATGTCTTGTCAGGCAGAATATCTCAGATATTAGTGAGGCTTGGGTGAAAAAAGTACTCATAAGGACTATGAAATTGGATGGTTATTTTACAGGACTATAAATCCTTTGGTAAAGGAAAATAAAACAATGAGGTGACAGGGTCCCCTTGGAGCTTACTAAGGAAACTATTATCTCCTGTAGGCACAGAGTAGAGAAATTAAAGATCTTGCCCAGGATTTTATTATAAGGGAAGTGGAGCTAATAACTTAAAGTCAGAGTCCTGATCAGAAGCAATCAGACTTGGGATAGAAGCATTGGTATTATTGTATTCCATTGTTTTTGAAATCCCAAGTCTTTCTGAACTGTTGGGGCTTATAGAAGTGACTCACTTCTCTTGGTTAAACTGGACCAACTTGGTTATTCTGTCCTTTTATGAAGATGATACAGAGGCCCCTGAACACACAATATGCCACCATCCCCTCAGATTCTATCGTCATCTTTCATCTTGGTCACTAGACCAGTAACTAGAATTAAGTGCAAATACAATTTGGTAAGAAAAATATCAGGTCTGCTAAGGAAGGAAAGGCACTGTAACCTAACGGGGCTGCAGTATGTGTACCAAGAGTAGCAAGAATGTGACTGGGAATGGATCCTAAGGGAGCAGGATTAAGAAGAGCAGGATATAAAGTTGGATAAATAATAATTTATTGATACAGAGCATTCTCTAAAAATGAGGATTTAACACCCCGATAAGGCCCCAGGACACAGTGTTAATACACAGCTAAGATGGCTCTTAGAAGCACGTAGTGTCTGATGACCCACAGTATGTGAAGTAGAAAGGCCAGAACTGCCCCAGTAGAGAGTGGAAGAAGAGATGATTGGCTCGGAGAAGCTGGCATGCTAGAATAGATATACAGTATAGCTGATTTGTATCCATAAGAGAGTCCAAAGTATACCCCATTTAGAACAGGAATAGGGAATGCTCTGGAGAGAACACTTTAGTGAAACTCAGTGAGGGCTGCCTTCTACAGGCTAGAAATAAGGGTAGGAGATGCTGTTAGAGAACAGAGACTCCTAATAATAAAGGCCAACTGGAGGCATAATAACTGGAAATAATTATTGCATTGGTAGCCAGGTCAGATGGAAGCCAAGGTAGTCTGAGACACAGTTATGGGCATGATTAGTAGAACACAGCAGGAACACCTCTCTACTTGTTAGATGGGATTCGATTCATGAATCACTTAATAAAGTCAATTAGATCTTCAACTTTAAAAAAATCAAATGAAACACAGCAATATAGGAATAATATAGATGAGCAACAAGGTGTTAATTTATACCATAAAAAGAAATCAAGGTTGAATAACCAGTTGCTGAAAGCAGCTGATCTTCAAAGACCCTGAGTCAATTTTCAAGCTTGGAAGTCATTCACTGAGAGATAAGATTCCCTAAGAACAAGGACCCTGCAACATTAGAGCAAACATATGAAGTAATAATTCTACATTCCTTCACCAGTGGGACCTGTGGGTATTTATTCACATAACTATACAAGGGGGGAGGGGGGAGAAGAGAATACTCTGACATTTCAAGGACTGTTAGACATAGGTTCTCAGTTAAAATTGATTCTCTGTGACCTGAATTGTCAGGAGAAGGTAGGCAGCTATTATGCCATGGGGCCAAGAAAAACTATGTGTGCTATCCATAGGTACATCTATGGGTATTTCTCTGTCCAGATTTTACTGAAAATTGACAAATATAGAAGATACAACATGAGATAGGCATGCTGAGTACGGGTGCAGGGATGAGGGCTTACCACAGAAGGAACCTAGACGCTGAGTTTCTAAACAAAGATGAGGAGACGCTAATATGAGTAGTAGAGGAGAGAAATGATAAATATCAGGGGTAGTCCTAAGACCAACATCTGTAAGACAACTGCTTATCCTTTGTTCATTAGCCTCTTTCCTGTAAGTTTCCCCAGGAATTAGACACACATCAGAATTCCTGAGAATCTGTTCAAAGGTGGGATCTATTTATTATAGGAGGCAAATGAATCTTCATGACACAAGAAGTGAATTGCGGTAGATACTACAGTATTTTTTCCCAGATTCCCCTCAAGCGTTAGGCATTCATTCTCCGAAAACTGCCCTGGACCAAACACCAAGTGTCTCGCTTGACGTTCTCTCTTCAAGGGTGGTCCTCATTTGTTTCGGTCAATGCCGGGATTTGAAATCCTGACCACTTTGCTTAATATAAGGACATCTCAAATTCAGAGCTTCCTGCATCGTTTTATAACCTCCACGAATCCTGGTCTTTCTTTCCTCACTGCGTAACAGGCATTGATCCTGAAAATACTCCCTAATAAACTACATGCGTGCCAATCTCCATGTCAGTGTCTGTTTCCCAGGAAACACTATTTAAGACAGGGGTTATTTATTTTTACTTTCAGAATTCTTAGAATATTTTTAGACATTCCGTCATAAAAACTTGGCTGAGGAGACTCTAAATGCCGAAGCTTAAATGCACAAGTCCTTTTAAAATGACCCATTCAAAACATATTTACAAAAGTCTAAGTAATATTTTCTTTCACACTGAGTGTAACCAACATTGCCATAACTTTCAGGAACAAGGATTTGAATGTAGATTATAGTTAAAGTTAGATGCCAAACACCCTTAGTTATGCTTAAAGTTTGACTCCTTTGAGAAGGAAAATATGATGTACTTAGGGTTAAGTATGTCTACCCAGAATGCCTTGAGTCTTATAAAAAATGACAAAATATGAAAAAAAAGGGGGGGAAAGATGTTGCTAATATTAGAGTAAGAAAAACAAAGAAAGGATATACTCACAGCCCGGGTTAGCACAGAGAGGGAGTTATGAAACCTGAATTTTACTTCTCTGGTTTCTGTCAAAAAGCAGAATCTCAGCCTTGAAAAGTTATGATTAATGTATAATCTGAACAGAAGCTAAAGGTGATTGAGGAGATAGTAAAAAATACTCATTATATTCTTCAGTGAATTCAATCTTCAGCTATAGAAACAATTGTATCAGGCCCCCGAGAAAAGCTGTAGTAAGACTGTAAGCTTATTGGTAGTAATTTTTGAGTAATCATGAACCAGCTGGAAAGTTGTGAAAGAAAAGATATGGGGAAATGATATTTCAATTTTTGAAAGGGCAAAAATGATGAAAAATATGCCAGTGAACCTGAAACCAGACAAAATCTTCGAACAGATTATTTGAAGAAGAGCCTGTAAAGTATTTGGGAAAGGGAGTAATCATAACTAGGCATGAAATCAGTAATTCCCTTACTGATTCACACTTTAGAATGAAAGATCATACATAGATGACAGACATAGAGTATTTTTTAATTTAATAGGACAGTAACAAAGTTTCGTGGTAATCTTATATACGAGATGAAATCCATGAGCTGCATGATGGTGAAGTTTGAATCTCTCTATAAAAGGAATATGGACAATATACTGAGGCCAAGTGCCAAGAAAGTCCAGAGCACAATGGCCCAAGCTCCATCCACTGCAAAGATGAAGGACATATTTTTAAATATATTTTGCACAATGACATACATGACCCACGTGTAACTTTTAAAAATAATAACATTAAAAAGAAGACAAAAATTACAAATCCAAAAGACTTCTATACATTATCAGCATAAGATTAACCCAACAAGAGGAGATTATAAATAAAAACACACGCTTAAGTGGCAACATTCCAGGATAAGAACACTGACTTCCTGCCACTATTCATGTGAAAGAGACTGAGATTTCATTCAGTTGATGACTAGAAATATTCACCAAATCTGTAGGAAGAAGCATTCCAAAAGGATAATTCACAGGTCTCTTACATTAATGAATTATTATCCAAGTTAACAGAAAAACAAAGAGGCATCAGCATTAAACAACATCTATTCTAATCCACATACTATGTTAATTATACCAGAACAGGAGAGCTTGGGTGGCTCAGTAGGGTAAGCATCTGCCTTTGGCTCAGGTCATGATCTCTGGATCCTGGGATTAAACCCCACGTGGGGCTCCCTGCTCAGCAGGGGAGTCAGCTTCTCCCTCTGCCCCTCCCCTCTATTTGTGCTCTTTCTCTCTCTCCCTCTCAAATGAATAAACAAAATCCTTTTTAAAAAGTACACCAGAACAGCCAATATTTATTTCTTCATTTAATTTTCATCATAATTCTTTGAGGTAAATAAAATTATTCTAGTTTTATAGTTGAACAAAGCAAAGCGCAAATTATTTAACAGATTTGGCTAAGCAAACAATGCTGTAAGTGGAAGTATAGTGAAATTTAAACAAAGTGTGTCAAACTGTGGAATTCTTCCAACTTAGAGGTCTCTAGTACAAAACTCTTAGGTCCTTAATGAAGAAACTGAAACCCATAGAAGGTGTGGCTTCTGTAACCTATAAGAACTGATTTCTCATCACATCCCTTCTTACTATCAGTGTGACTATTGTAAGACAATCATAATTCTCTAGATCTAGATTATAAAGATATTTTTTCTTCTACTATGCACAATTATCTCCACTCTCTCCCGCATAGTCTCTCTGCTCCCTTTTTCTCCACCAATGTGAGTAAATACTAAAATATTAGTTTTAACAAATAAAACTGTAATACAAATGCTTATGTTCTCAACTGTTTCTAATTCACTGAGATTCTTATCCAGAGGTGAATGATTATTTTCATTTTATTACATGATGCCTTAAGTAGGCTTATTCTATATATTTTCTTTAATTTTTTTAAGTAAGCTCTACACCCCAAAGCTCACATTGAACTCATGACCCTGAGATCAGGAGTCACCTGCTTTACAGACTAAGCCAGCCAGTTGCCCATCTATATATTTTCAATATCAAATGGAAACATCTTGATAGGCTTCCATAGATTCTTTCACATTATTTAATTGTAAATATTTTTACCAAGTAACATTGTTTTTTTTTTCCTGCATCTTTACAAGTTTATATGCACATACACAAGTTATTCCACAATTGTCTTGAACTTCAATTTCTTGAGTTTCATCAGGATCACTGTAATACAAAATTCAGTTGGAAGTGACAACACTCTCTGCAAGACCAGGTATTTAATCTCCAGGACACTGAAACCTTCAGGTTGATTAAAAAAAAAAAAAAAATTGAGAACCATTTAAGTGGCTAGCCATATGACAGAGACAATCAGGTGGGTTTTCATTCTACTGGCTTGAAAGAAAATGTATCTGTAACAGAAGGCATTTATTTTTGACACGAGATCTCTTGACTCCTAAGACTATAGGCTTTAAGAAGGCTACTGCATTTATATTTGACCCCAGTCCATAACACTCCTGCAATCATTTAATGTGGCTCCTTTGGACATTGGACTACAAGGGCCACTACTCCTTCAATTTTAGAATACTACCTAGCTTCAGGGTGCTTGACCTACAATTTCACTGTGTCATTTATTGTCTTGCCCTTGTGTTCAAGAAGATATTCCTCCCCTGAAGACCCTAAGGTTTTATAACAGAAGCATCTGTTGCAATAAGTTTAGTTTATTTATTTATTTTGAACTTTTCTTTAAATTCTAGTTAGTTAACATATATGGTAAAATGGGTTTCAGGTGTAGAATTTAGCAATTCATCACTTACATAGAACACCCAGTGCTCATCAGAAGTGCCCTCCTTAACACCCATCACTCATCTGGCCCATCCCCCACCCAGCTCCTCCCATCAGCCCTGTTTGTTCTCTATCATTGAGTCTCTTAAGGTTTGCTTCCCTCTCTCTCTCTTTTTTTTTTCCTTTCTCTGTATTCATCTGCTTTGTTCCTTCCATTCTACATACAAGTGAAATCATATAAAAATATTTAAATTTTGCTACTTGGTAAGAATAATTTACAAAATACTATTTATCCTGTGTTTAGAGGAGCTTCTCTTACTTTGATGTGGTAGAAAATCTGATTTACAATTAAACTGAGGCACATTAAGCTAGTACAAAAATATTCAAATATTACATGAATAAGTATGTCACAGGTTTTGAGAATATTGTTTGGTGGGATGTATTAGCACTAAATACAAACTAAGTTCCCACAGAGGCAGTGGCTTCATAAACCAGAAAGAAACTGAACTATCAAACTCCTAATCCTGAAAAGACTCACATTTGGAATGGAAAGTATGTGTTATTCACTTAAAAAAACAAAACAAAACAAAAAAACAAATTATTAAATGCCTAAGTATAGCAGGAAAATGGAATAATTTTCCAGATCTTAAACATGTACTGTGTTTTTATTGCTGTGGCCTATGATGTTTTATTTATTGATGATTTATATTTATGAAGTTGAGTAAGAGAGCTCTAATCTGTTAAATATGAGTTCATTTTTTTCTCCAGCTTATGAAAAGATGAAGCCAGAGAAGCGTTTCATACTATGTTACTTTCAAAGAAAAATACACACACACACACACACACACACACACACACATATACTCACACACTGAAAATTTATGGTGTTTCTATGTTCAAAATAGATTTTGATCATTTTTCAATTCTTAAATATTTCTCGCGTTCTGGTGTAAATGGCTTTACTCAATATAAATAGTAATGCTGACTTATTACAACTTGTGTCATTCTTAACTTGCTCAGTTAACTCTCGCCTGTGTACACATTAGCACAATTAAAAGTTGCTGTCCTCGATGCCACATAGGAACCATTTGTGGTATTTGCTTGTCGCACAACTGCAGTATGTTAACAGCTGTTGCTACACAGTACAGAAATCAATAGAAATGAAAATCTAGCTTGAGTTGTTCGAAAAGTGAAAATTATTACAGTGTATGAATGGTAAGTGTAAAAACCCAGCACAATATATAACCTTCTTTACATATATGGCTGCCACTTAGTGTAGATTAATGATACTAATACCCAAAATTAATTGAGGTGACAACAATATGGCTCATCTGTGCTAAGCTCTTAGTCCTAATAGAAACGCTCTGAAGTAGCTATTTTGGCTATTTCTTTTTTACAGATTAAAAGTCTGAAATTAACTTAAGGACTTTTTCATGGTCAGCCAGCAAGTAAATAAAGGAGTAAGGTGAAAGTCAAGTTTATTGCATTTAGCAGTCCTGTTCTTGGGTATGTTCTCACTTTATTCTAAACAGATAATTACTTCTTTAGGAATCCTCATACTTAAGGGACGACTGGGTGGCTCAGTTGGTTGGATGACTGCCTTCGGCTCAGGTCATGATCCTGGGGTCCTGGGATCGAGTCCTGCATCGGGCTCCCAGCTCCATGGGGAGTCTGCTTCTCCCTCTGACCTTCTCCTCATTCATGCTCTCTCTCACTGCCTCTATCTCAAATAAATAAAATCTTAAAAAAAAAGAAACCTCATACTTAATCAAATATTTTTAAAGAACATAAAAGAGAGTCAATTATCATATGGTTTCACTTATTTGTGGAGCATAACAAATAGGATGGAGGACATGGGGAGTTAGAGAGGAGAAGGGAGTACGGGGAAATTGGAAGGGGAGGTGAACCATGAGAGACTATGGACTCTGAAAAACAATCTGAGGGGTTTGAAGTGGCGGGGGTGGGGGGAGGTTGGGGTACCAGGTGGTGGGAATTATAGAGGGCACGGATTGCATGGAGCACTGGGTGTGGTGAAAAAATAATGAATACTGTTATGCTGAAAAAAAATAAATTTAATTAAAAAATCATCAAAAAAAAGAATACATATATGTGTATGTATATTTGTATGTATTACATATACATAAAATAGCTACAGCAAGAAAATATCTCAAGAAGAATGATTTAAGCTAAACAAGATGATTTAGGGTAAGTCTAAAAATAAAATAATATAAAATCCTTTTCTCTAAGTAAAACTTTGTCACAGTTGTCCCATGTATATTAATTTAAAGCAAAAGTATTTATTTGGTACCTAGTGAGATCCTTTGGGAACAAATGAGGATGAGTCCAACAGCAGCCCTAAAACCTTACTATAATAAAAGAGATAATGTGTCACACAAAGGATACAAACAGAAGGTAATAATGAAATGCCATAAGAACGTATGAATAAAATAAATGCGGGCGTTCTAACAGGAGAGACATCTACTTAGGCGATGAAAAACAATTGCCTTCAAAAAGAGGAAAAGTGACATTCCAGCCAGCTGTGAATATGGACCAATTCAAATTGGAAGGAAAAGAATGACCAAAGAGAAGGAAGCTGCATAAAGGGCCTATTTCAGTCTAACAAGATATATTAAGGGGCATAAGGGGAAGAAATTTTAAAGAAGTCTGGAGGCCGGGAAGCAGGGTTTTGAACTTCTTTCTGTTATTAGTGGGAAATCCTATGAAGATGTTTTTATAGGAAATGAACACGCTCAGAATTATACATTGGGCCATAAGTGCATAAAAAAAGATCAGGGTTGAGAAAGTCTGAAGCCTGTCTAGTAAGGTGGCTGATGGCATATCCCACATACATGCAGCCTAGACTTTGAGTGTAATGGCAAGTACTGTATCACATAGGTTACTGTCTATCTCTATGATAGAGAACAAAAGGATTAATTTTGATGTTCTCTAGAGCAGAGATTTGTAAACTAGGGTCCATGGTCCAAATCCAGCTTGCTGCTTTTTTTTTTTTTTTTTCTGTAAAAAAGAATACAGCATGTTTGTTCTTCTGTATGTCGTCTATGGCTGCTTTTCCTCTACAGTGGTCGAGTTAAGTAGTTGTTACAAAGCCCCTGTGGTTATACCATTGTCTCAATTAAAAACAGGAAAATTTATTTCAGTGGAACTAGAAAGCATTTTGAATGAAGCACTGGGTGTGGTGCATAAACAATGAATTTTGGAACACTGAAAAAAATAAAATTAAATTAAAAAATAATGGTTTCAAGAAAATTGTGGGAAAACACATTTCTTTGTATAAATGAAAAAATATCTCCATGACTTTAATACATAATCATCTAATGGACTTCATTCGATTAATTTGCCCTGATAATAACCCAAAGTCATATAGATTGTCAATCTCTATGCCTATGATCTAACCTATAGATTGTTCTTGAACTATTTGTTTCTTTTATACCTTCTTCAGTATATTTTGTTCTCTTGATTTTTTTCTTCTTTTTCTATTAGGTTATATATTTATTCTTTTATGGAAAGATAAATGTAGACATAATTATAAGCATAGACATATAGATATGGTTGTGATATGGATGTGATAATAACAATAGATATGGATATAGGTAGATACATACCTTTTCTGCTTGAACTCAGTGTTATCAGACACTGGAGATACTTTTCAAAAAACAGAGAGGTACATATAGCTGATCTTGGCCATCACCCCTCCATTATAGATCATATCCTTCCCTTGGTGTGTAACTATTCAGTGGAGCTTTCTTTATTTTAGAAGCTCTATTAGTTGCCTTAGACTTCTGTAATAAATTAAAACAAAATCAGCGGCTTACAACAATAGACACAGGCATCCCATTTCTGTCTCTTTTAGTCTAGGTTGCTGTATTTCTGCTGATAAAAAATACTCAAAATCCCTGTTTGTTTTCCATTAATATCAAGGAGTTCTATGCCATTAGACGGCAGGGTTCTCCACAGATTCCTTCTAGATTACTTCGTCTCTATTCTGGTTTCTGCTGAGAAGGTGGTTAGATCCAGAAGTCACATGCCTAATCACATGCCTATTACCTTAGTAAATGGTTGTTCAGCTACCTCCTTGGCCTTGTTTCCAGGGCATGCTATCTGCATAGGCTGAATTTTCCAAATATCAAGTACTGGTTCCTTTTTACTTAACACTTCATTCCTCAACTGATCTATTTTGTCTTGCAATTTGTATAAGCAATAAGGAGAAATCAGGCTGGACCTTCCATACCTAGCTTAGAAATATACTCAGCTAAATATCCAAGTGAATTACTTTTAAGTTTTACCTTTACCTTCTATTCAACGCACACACACACACACACACACACAACCACACAATCCAGTCAAGTGTTCTGCTACTTTATGGCCAGGATAGCTTATCCCCTGGTTTCTAATAGCATATTCCTCATTTCCATCAGAGATCTCATGTGGAAAACCATTAATGTCCGTGCATTCTCTGAGATGCGAGGAGATTTTGCATAGCATGTTTATTTCTTTGCATCCTCACCAGAATTACCATTAATACCCATTTTTCTGTCAACAGTCCCTTCAAGATGTTTTGGGTTTCACTTTAATGTGCTTCCACACACTTCCAGCCTCTACCCATAACCTTGGAATTTTTTTCTTTCTGCAAAGAAAAATATCTCTATGCTGAATATAGCCACTTTCACATGTTCAGGTATTTGTTACAGCGGCACGTAATTTCCCAGTACCCAAATCTGTATTTGTTTCCTGTAACAAACATTGAGTCTTAAAACAACAAAAATCTCTGTGTCACAGATCCGGAGGCTAGAAGTGTAAACTGAGGATGTCAACAAGACCATGCTCCCTCTGAACACTGCAGGGAAAATTCTTCCTTTGTTTCTCCCAGCATCTGTTGACTGTCAGAAATTTTTGTTTTTCCAGTCTTTGTCTCCATCTTCACATGGCCTTTTCCCCCATGTGTCAATCAGTGTCTCAGTCCAGATTTCCCTCTTCTTATAAGAACATCAAGCATATTTAGCGCCTACCCCAATCTTAACTTGATTTGATTTGTTAAGATTCTGTTTCCAAATAAACTCACATTAACAGGTTCCAAGTGGTTATGAATTTTGCAGAGTCACTATTCAAGGCAGTATACAGATTCATTCAAACTGTGTTGGCAAAACCATGGGAATTCCATTTGTAATGGTCTAGCTCAAAAATCTTTTTTTTTTTTTTTAAGATTTTATTTATTTATTTGTCAGAGAGAGAGGGAGAGAGAGCGAGCACAGGCAGACAGAGAGGCAGGCAGAGAGGCAGGCAGAGGCAGCGGGAGAAGCAGGCTCCCTGCCGAGCAAGGAGCCCGATTTGGAACTCGATCCCAGGACGCTGGGATCATGACCTGAGCTGAAGGCAGCCGCTTAACCAACTGAGCTACCCAGGCATCCCTCTAGCTCAAAAATCTTAAACTTTTCCTGCAAAAGGATTTAGACAATTCTTGTTAACATTTATTAATCCCTTTCCAAAAAAGACAATTCAGGCGCCATGTGAGTTATAAGTCGTATTTGGGTCCCTTATAGAGGAGACCCAAACATGAGGGTTTGTGAGGCCAGGCCCAGAATCTCTTAGTATATGAAAGGTTAAAAATAAAAATGATTTTTTTTTAACAAAATGATTTTTAACAAATAAATCCTCAGGAGAATTGATATCAACAACAAAAGCCTAAATTCAACCCCAGCTAGGAGGCCATTTATGCCTTTAAAAGTATCAATTACCATTTATACAAAAGCTCCATCAAACCAAACAAAAAAATAAAAGAATCCCATTCTTTCTTCTTCTTTTAAGCCATTTTATTGCGCAGGTTACTTGGCTTCAAGGATTGGTGCCTCTGTGCCAAGGGTCTTTGTGTAAACATCAGATTCTGTTATGGGTCTAAATGATAACAGATCTTCTTCCTTTCCAGGTGATTGTGTTAGCACCCAGACGTGAACTGCCTTCATCAGTCACCAATCAAACTCCAGTACCAACTGGACTGTACAGTCACTAAAAAGTGACTTCCTGAAGGGAAAAAAAAATTGGCACATAATGTGCCAGACAGGTTGCCAATACCCTTGTTTTATTTCTGTGTATCATTTTACGCTATCCCATTATAATGTGTGACTGGTCACCCGGAGATTATACTTTCCTTTCAGCACATTCTACCCCAAGCCAATCTAAGACTGTCACACTACAAACACGAAACATAGGTCTGCTAATGTAGCAGCAAATAAATAAGAACAGGAAGAACCATTTATGGATCTTGGATGTCATTTGTCCAGTTATACATCTATTTATTTTTTTGGAATTGCATGTGTACCACCTGCCTGGTCTTTGTCTGCCTATAAAGTGGTTAAGCATATAATTTCATTGTTCTTAAAATTTAGTCTTAGTAAAATAACCAAATTTTTATTTTGAAGGATTTTTTTAATGGTTTTATTCTTGAACATTAAACACTAACAGAGTGGAGCTCCTGGGTGGCTCAGTCGGTTAAACATCTGCCTTCAGCTCAGATCATGTTCCCAGAGCCTGGGATGGAGCCCCACGTTGCCATGTCATTGGGCTTTCTCCTCAGTGGGGGGCCTGCTTCTCCCTCACTCTCCTCCACTCTCCCCCTGCCCCTCTTCTGCCCGTCCCTCCTGCCCTCCTATTCATGCTTACTCCCTCTCAAGTAAATAAATAAAATCTTAAAAAAAAAAACTAAAATAGTACTTCATTAATCTATCTTGAATAAATTATTTGTGCAGACACATTCTTCATGCAGGGAGGCTAGGAATTTCTAGAATGTTAACACAAACCTTTCACAGTATAGATTTTCAGTGAGTCAAATATGCAAGAAAAACCCTTCATACAATAAAAAATAATTCACCTTTGTCATAGTAATGGTTAATTCAGTTTCAAATTTCAGAAGAGTCTACTCTATTGATCATTTTAATGGAAATTTCCACCAAAAGTGGGTAAATCATTATCATCTCAAAAAATAAAGAATTTTCTTCCAAGTAACTTCAACTATGTGCATTTTTTTTCTTTTGCTTGCTGTGCTATTATGGTGATTGTGCCATATATCTGTTATTTTGTTAATTTCTTAGTGTCCTTAAAAAAGTCAAAATAAATTGGTGAACAAACACACAATTAGCTAATTTGCATCACAACAATTATAATATGGCAAGTAAAATCAAAGAGAAGTAATATATATCTTAATTTATTATCATCGTGAAGAGAGCATAATTGGAGTTAATCCCCTGCAAGAAAATCCTCTATAGAGATGTCTGAGTCCATAAGCAGATCCTCATTTCTGCTTCATTAACACACAGTAAGATCTGTGCTTGAACAATACTGCTGTCTTTCGCTTGCAAAGGTTTAAAAAAAATCCATACAAAGAAAATAGGAAAAGGAGGAATCAGAATTTGGAGGGTATCAATTCAAAATTTTTCCATATTTAATTCCACTAATTAATTTTCTATATAATGTAATTATAACTAAAAATACACTTTCTTTCCTTTTTTTTTTTTTTTTTTGTAGTGACTTGAACTGTCACCTTCAAAGTGAGGTCAATCTGTGACACATTTCTGCACAAATCCTTAGAGCTAAACCATTTTGTACACACACTTTCAAACAAATAACAGCTTAAATCTCTTCCATTTCAGTTCACAAAACACTGTTGCCTTTTTGCTTTCTTCTCTATGACAACATAGAATAGGTTAGATAGCAAGGACAAAAAGAAAGGTAGAGAATACAAAATATGGAAACTAATTCAGAACAAGTGATTGACTTCTTCAGTTGTATGGAGTAGGAAAATAAAAGTCCAGATTTTCTTTTCTCTATTTCTTATAGTTGCCATACAAAAGAAGGAACTTGGACAGCAATTGAATACCAAGAGGGAAATGACCTGCATTATTTTAATTTAGCCTATAGGCTACTGAGTTCCCATGATGTCCTCAAATTATGTATTGTAGCACAAGATTTGACCCTTCATAAATTTGTGACTAGCAGAGTTTTTAAAATATCTTATTATATTATATTTTAAATAAACATTTGTTCAAAACACTTGTTTTTCACTGAAAGATCTCAAATTTATCTCTTCAGCTAATGAGGTTTTTAGAAGCTATTTACATGAAAAATATACTTTACTAAGCAATACTGCTTAATATTAATATTATGAAATAATAGATAAATGAAAACAGACAGGGGAATGTTCCATATTATATGATTTAATTTCCAGAAAATTCTTATTTTTTGTTGCTCTATTTTTGTATGCAATAGCTGTCCATATATGCAGACAATTTTCTATAATTTTTACCAGAGTTATAGTTTTTGCTCTTGCATGCATGTATTTTTTAAATTAATTCCTATTTATTTATGGTATTTGCTTTCTTTGTTGTAAGCATTTTATTTTTCATCATATTTGCTAGTTATTTCTGGTCTCAAAATGTAATTATACTTATCTAACACTCAACAAAATGAGCTTTGAACTATATTTGTTAGTATGTGTATATGGACAATCATATAATACAGCAACATTAATTTTTTCTTACTTTGTTATCTTTATTTTTTTTTAGTTATTTGTCTGAGTTCCCTAAGTCTTCCAGGAAAATACTGAATAAATACCATGATAATGGCTATCTTTGTCTATTTCCTAGTTTTATAGTAATGATTCTTATACTTCTCCATTGATTATAATATTTGCTGTAAATCTCTGAATTGACATTATTTATAAGATTGTGAAACTTCTCTTCTCACCTAATTTGCTTTTGCTTATAAGTAAATGCTGTATTCTACCATGGATTTTTTCCCCCACATCTATTCTATTAATCATTTTTCCACCTTTATACTGTTAATGTAGTACATTACAATGTAGTATAATTGGACAATCCCAGTTTGATTAGGATGTATCAGTTCAAAACACTAATGCAATCTAGTTACTATTATTTCATTAAAGACTTTGCATGTATGTTTATGAATTTGTGTGATCTCAACTTCCTCATCTGGTATGGTAGGCAGCCTTTAAAATGATCTATGAATCCTGGCCTCCTGGTATTCACACGCATGTGTAACACTTTCATTTGTAGACTAGACATAGTTACTCACTCTTAATGAATAAAATACTACAAAATGGAAGGGATACCATTTTCAATATTACCCTCTTGCTTACTCTTAAGCATACTTCCCTCTCCGGTACCTCTCTTCTAAGGAGCCGACCTATGGAGAGAGCCTCTGCCTCCAAATCAGCACAGGCCTCCCAACAGTCACATGAGTGAATTTGGAAGTGGACAATCTTCCAGGTGAGTCCAAGGTAATGGCAGCCTAAAAGGAGATCCTGAGCCAAAACTCTTAGGTTAGCAAACTCTGAGATTGCTGACCCACAAAACAGAGAATAAATGTTTATTGTTCCAATCACTAAGATTTGGGACAACTTCTCCATTTGTTTTGAGAATTAAATTTATGCTAGAATTAAAGAATTTGAATTCCCTCTTTCTCTACTCCCTGGTGATGAGTTTGTAAAAGATTAGAACTATGTCGATTGCCTGATAGAGTGTACATTCAAAACTATCTGACTTGTGTTTTATTTGTGGGAAAATTTTTAAATTACTTATGTAATTGTCTGATTATTAGAGCTATTTGGAATTATTTCTCATGAGTCCGTCATGATAATTTACATTTTTCTAGGCAAGTGTATGATTTGTCTGAGTTTATTTTTAGTACATTTTAATGGCTACTGTTATTAAAGTTGTATCCTTTTATATTCTAATATTTTTATTTGACCTTATCCTTTCTTGATTCAACTACAGGTTTTATCAATTTTGTTAGTCTTTTAAAAAAACCACATTTTGTGAGTTTAAAATCTTATTATACCTTAATTTTCTATTTCATTAATTTAAACTTTCTTATGCTTTTTCCTTGTTTTCTTTGTATGGTATATTGTTGTTCGTTTTCTAAATGCTTAAGACATATTCTTAGTTTAGTTGTTTAGTCTTTCTTCTTTTTGAATATATGCACCTTAGGTGGCAAATTTCCCTCCAACTACTGCTATATGAGCATCTCACATGTTTGATAAGCAGTTTTTTCATTATAGTAGCTTAGTTTCCATTTTGATTCCATTTGGACTCAGATTTTATTTAGAAAAATATATGATATATAGATTTATGAAGGTTTAATTTTTACTCTTATTGCGATTTTTGATTTATAACAATATCATTTCGGTAAAAATACTTGAATTGGTATAAAGTCTGTTCTTTAGGGTTTGTTGGCTCATATTTTAATGCTTGATATTTGTTCAATTTCATAACTGATTTGTAAGTCTAAAAATAAAAATAGTATAAAATCCATTCTTCTAAGTAAAACTATGTCACAGTTGTCCCACCCACCTCTACAAATGGATAAAGAAGATGGGATGTGTGTGTGTGTGTGTGTGTGTGTGTGTATGTAATGGAATATTACTAAGCCATGAAAAATAATAAAAATTTGCCATTTGTAACAACATAGCTAGAGCTAGAGAATATTATGCTAAGAAAAATAGGTCACTCAGAGAAAGACAAATATCATATGATTTCATTCACATGTGGCATTTAAGAAACAAAACATATAATACATTTTTAAATGCTTGGATGATGATGGTGATGATGATGATGATGATAAAAGACTGGATAACATTTAACACCCTCATCTAAATTTTTGTAATCCTGGACCTTTCATCATTTTTTCCCTGAAAATTTGCTGTTTTTTCTGATTCTTATTAAATGTTCCTTGTTATTTTTGTGTTATGCTGTTTCTGTTAATTGTAGTTAAGTGGTTCATTTCAGTTTTGAGGTCTTCCCACAGAGAGGTACCAGCAGACCTGGATTGAGCCTGTCTTCTCTAGCAGTTGTTTTTCCAAGGTACTGAGGGTTTGCCTAAAAATGGTTCACTGTAATTTTAAAATGTTCCTTTCACATTGTTGTTGTTCTTGTTTTCCAGTGAATACGTGAGGAGGGTAAACAAATAGCGGGTATTTAGATATCAAATCCAAGTGAAGATAAGTTAGTGACTTTAGAAAAATCACACAAGGACTTTGTTGCTTTTGCGGTTGTTTTGTCTTTTTGAATTCCAACTTTTGCCACTGTCAGCACCATCCAAATCTCAGTACAAGGCAGTCACTGCCTATACTGTGTAAGTTTTCTTCTGACTAGCTGCTTCTTCTTCTTCTTTTTTTTTTTTTCCCCCTCTTGGTAGCACTTTTAGAATCTTGACTTTACAGGAAATGACAGATGCTGGCGGGGATGCGGAGAAAGGGGAACCCTCCTACACTGTTGGTGGGAATGCAAGCTGGTGCAACCACTCTGGAAAACAACATGGAGTTTCCTCAAAAAGTTGAAAATAAAGCTACCCTACAACCCAACAATTGCACTACTGGGTATTAACCCTAAAGATACAAACATAGTGATCCAAAGGGGCACGTGCACCTGAATGTTATAGCAGCAATGTCCACAATAGCCAAACTATGGATAGAATCTAGATATCCATCCATAGATGAATGGATATGGAAGATGTGGTATATATATACAATGGAATGCTATGCAGCCATCAAAAGAAATGAAATCTTGCCATTTTCAATGACGTGGATGGAACTAGAGGGTACCATGCTTAATGAAATAAGTCAATCAGAAAAAGACAACTATCATATGATCTTCCTGATATGAGGAAGTGGAGATGCAACGTGGGGGGTTTGGGAGTAGGAAAAGAATAAATGAAACAAGATGAGATTGGGAGGGAGACAACCCATAAAATACTCTTAATCTCACAAAACAAACTGAGGGTTGCTTGGGGGAGGGGAGTAAAGGGAGGGTCACGGGGTTATGTGTATTAAGGAAGGTATGTGCTATGGTGAGTGCTGTGAAGTGTGTAAACCTGGCAATTCACACACCTTACCCCTGGGGCTAATAATACCTTATATGTTTATAAAATTTTAAAAAAATATTAAAGAAAAAGAATCTTGACTTTATTTGTGTTGGCGAGGGTCTTCTAGCAAGATTATCATCCTGAAAGTGAATATAGTTTTTTTACAACCACACCCAAAAAACAAAAACAAAAACAACAACAACAAAAAAAAAACTTAGTCTTTGGAAGCATTATGTTACTTGGTTTTAGAGATATGCTCCAAAACCACTAGGAGTTCATCACTGTGCTATCTATCTGAAGTGATGTCTGTGATTAGTTCTTATCTTCTAAGTGATCTTCCTTATTTTTTGTAGTCTTTACCACTCATTAGTTAAAAATATGTGTATATGTTCTAATATTTTCATATGTTTTATGACTAAACATTCCAGTGTCTATCTGAAAATTATATGTACAAGTTATATATATAATATAAGTTAAGACTTTTCTTTCCTTGTTTTCTCTATCATAAAATTCTACTTAAAATTCACAGTCCAGCTATGTCTTTTTAAACCCACCCTACCTCTCTCAATTGTGGTTACTCATATCCTCCCCTTTCTTATCAAGACATTGTGCCCATTCCCAAATTGTAACCACAAGTAATCAAGTATGGAAAATAGTCTATCATCAGAGATAAGCTAAATAAGAAAGAAGGATTTCTAATCACTAAAAATGTCACAGATGAACCAGCTCAGACAACTCATTTATCCAGCTACTAAAAAGACAATGAAAAGAAAAAAAGTCATAATTGGGATAGTCACTGATGAAGAGAAAACACTGGACTTTTCTGTAGTTTTTTATGAATCAACTTGATCAAAAACAAGTTTATGAATTTAACATAATTATATTGGTTCAAATTTTAGATATAGATCATTTTTTTGAGAGACAATATTTTAACACTTGAATAGAGTTCAAGTTTCAAAAAGAATTAAGCAAGCTAACAGTACTAAATAGAAGATATTCCATCTTAGCCCCAAAAGAAAAAGGAACTTTTTGCCTAATATCATACTCAAAATTTTGCAAAGAATATTTTATAAATTAAAACTAAATGTTCTTGTTTAAATGTAAGGCAATTGAAGAATATTAATTACCAAGTCCAAATTACAAAAATCTTCCTTTTGGCCCATATATAATGTCACAAACATGAAAATCCAAAAGGAAACATTGATTAAATACTGAAGCAAGTGTCTAATCTCAATCCAAAAGAAAAAAAAAGGCTCAGTTGAATATATATATCAGCATAATAGCAAATCTGAAGATATGTGCATATTGCAAATATAAAGCTACAATACTGAAAAAGATCCTTTTGTAAATAAAGAAATTGAAAAGTAAAACATAAAGGAGGTAATTGTGGTCACTATATAGCTTGTTAAATGTTTATATTAAAAACACATTATATATGTGCTGTTCTTTCTTAGCTACATAATCTTTCCTTCCAGCAGATCATTCTGTATTCCCGTAACAACTTATGTCTATCTTTATATTCAAAGTCAACCCATAACATTAATATTTTCTATTCGCTTGCTTATTTTCTTTGCCAATTGTATGTTGGGTAAAGGCATGAACTTCACTTATCTATTTTATTGTTATGAATTTGTGCCTAGCACAAATCCTAACAGATAAAAATGTTCATACCAAAGGTATTAAAGTAAATTCACTTTATGTAGGCTAAGCGAGTAAGAAAAGAAAAGAAAAAAAAACCAACAACAAATGAGTACAGGCAAAGGATATTTATTCGGAAATTTCTTTAGCAAGGAATCAGTCTATGTCACTTGAATTTTGACAGAAACTCAAAGACAGCCTCTTGGGTAGGAAAGTTTTATGGGGAAAAAATGGAAGGCTTCAGGTGTGTCCTGATTGGCAGCTGTTGACATGGGCAGGTTTATTACAAGGGAGATGCATATGTGTTTGGGTAAGGGTACACATTTAGCTTTTGCTGGTTGATACGAAATTGGAAGAAGACGATTATTGAGAAAGCTATCAATTATTAATCAAGTCCTGGCTATTTGGGGCCAAATGCAACAGGGGCTATTGTTTGGCTTTGTGGAGTATTATCTAAAGATAGTGATCTGACTTTCTACAAGTTTGCTTATAAATAATAGGATTGTTTCATTTACTGGTTACTATAATAATGAGTCAGTTTCCTGAGCAGGGTACTTACAGATTGTGGGTCAGAGGTCTATTTTAAATATATGATCTTGCCATTGTTTGTGTATCCAGTCTCTCACAGTTTCTCTCTCATCTAATTAAGAACATTAGAAAAGTTATAAATATTAAAGAGTTTATAGGACATTGTCATGATACATAATATTTCACACAAAAAATAGCATTCTTCTAATATGTCTATAGAAAAATAGAGATATGCATAAAAATAAAGCATGAAGTCCCTAAGTGTCATCTGATCTACCTTAAACTTCAATATATAAGCAATTTTAAAATTCTATTTTGGACATTTATTAGATCATGGGTCTTCAAAAACTTCTAAATGTGGACCAAAATAGAATGTTTTAGACTTAAAAGTGAAAATAGTAACTATAATTGAAGGGGGACAAGAGGCTGGATTGGTATGTATCTGGGTTAAATCTCATATTGAAACATACAGACAAACCCTGATGTGGAATTCTTTAGTTTTTTATGAATCACTGCTAAGTAGCTCAAATGACTTGATCAGATTCTAGTAAACATTCTAATAATCCAGTAAGCATTGGCTTCCACAGGTTGTCATAATGACCAAGTTGTAGGGAATGGTTTGGGAAATACTAGTGCTATTACTCCATTGATGTTTGGAGACCAGCAAGCAAAAAAAAAAAACTTTTTCACAGTGGTCTGTATTTGGTTGTGTCACAAGTAATCATAATAATTATTATGTAAGTTGTATTTAAATACTGAGTTTCCCAGATACGAAGACGCATATTTGATAACAATGACTACAAAATTAACGTAAGGATAGAAAACCTTCTTAGATAACTCATAGATGTTGTAGTATAAATACTTCATGGCAAAAGATCAAAACTGATTTAATTTTTATGGTACAGAAGAACAATTAGAAAATTTTTAAAATGCATTTGATTTCACCCACTTTTCAGAGGAAAATATTAGAAAAAAAAACAAAAATTAAAAGACTTTGCCTTGATTATAGTTTATATTCTATATTCATATAAGGTAGATGGAATTCAAGCCACAGGGTGTAGTTATAACTTCTCCATCCTCTAACGAAAACCCCAAATCCATGTGTTTAATCAGATATAAAATAGAAAAATTTAATTTTCAGTGTGTTCTATTTGCATTGGTTTATTTCCTTTTCCTTTGAGATGTGTCTCTTCAACTCACCGCTAGCCCTAAATCATACATGCTCTTCTGATGAATCTTCCAACAAAATATACAGATTGTCTTACTTATTCTTTCAGAGTACAGGTATTTTGTTAATATTATTCAAATTCAATAAGGGTGCATTTTTAAGGACAAACTAATCCAAGATGCTGACATCGTAATATGAACAAACGAGATTCCTGCTCTCCTGGAAACTATAGCTATCCTGCTATTCCATTAAAGGACTGTTAAAGCCACTTGAGCAACTTACTAATGAACCATAATAAACCAATGTATTCCATGTCAGAGTTTATCTGTTTGTTCTTAAAGTATTCTTGTAATTAGCCCAGTATTTATTAACTTCATACAATGTCCTAGCCATTTTAATAGGTGTCTTGAAAAGTTATCTCATCCATTGTTTATATCTGGAGGAATAGTCTTCTCCATTTAGCAGATTATAAAACTGAGTGTCTAAAGGTTAATTGCTTTGGTAAAGGTCGCACAGGCAGTAAGCAGTAAAACTGTTACTCAGTCCAGTTCTTTTCTGGTCTTCTATTTTCAAAACCACCCTTCTTTACACCATCCCTACTGGCTTGTGCTATAGATACAGGAAAGTGAGGTAATGATAAAGCTCAAACATGGCCTGGAAGGAAAATGTATTAAGAAGAAAACAGCATTTCCTACCATCCTTCCATAAATGTCATTGCCTTCCAGATATGGGTTAAACTTCAAACATCATATATGTCAGTATCTTCTTTCACGTTTTGTAAACTAAACCTAGAAAGTGTATGAGTTTTTCCCAAGTTCCAAGAGCTGCATTACACACAGACTCAAAACTATGACTCGCCTCTCCTGACAGTTTGTTCTGAATGCCAGGAAACCATTCTGAAATCAAATCTGTGGTGGAATGATTATCATCTTAGGATGGAGTGCATCTGTGTTATTGTAAATGCTCATTTGTTAATATAATGCCCTCTAAATTAACATAAGTGTGATGGGCTGTTAGACCCAGGGTCCTTGAAATATATTTTCTTAAGTGCTTGTTTATATGTTTAATAACGATCATGTAGGTGTCTAAATAAATTCAACTTAGAGAGTTCCTGGAGAAGAAGCAAGAGGCCTGAAAACAGTGCAATGACTAAAAACCAAATACTTTCCTTTACCCTCTCCTAAATAACTGCTCCAATATAACTACTTTTACATAATGAAAAAGGAGTGTGTTCTTATGACTAGAAAAAGATGAGGCAGCAAGCTTTAAGCTCAGAATTAATGAAAAGCTTCCTTAATATTGAATCGAACCTGTCCCTCTTTTGTTATATTTAGTATTTTAATAAGGAATTAATGATCAAAATGAAATTATTTTAAGGTTGGTTAAGCAGAAGCACTTAATAACAGTAAATTTTGTTCTTGGTAAAAGGATAATAAATGCAAGCTATATCTCTTGTCATCGTGTGGTTTCAAAAGGTGATTGAAATTTTCATAACTACAGATCCCTATGTCCTCTCCATAGAGAATCATTGAAAAGTGTATCATTATTATTTTCTATAGTACCATTCGGATCCCCTATGTCTACATTATACTAAAACAATTTTGAAATGTGAAAGGCTTCACATTTCAAAAAAGTTGACTTTTTTTCATATATTCAAGAAAACCAGTATGAATTGTATTTTATTTTGTTATTTGACTGTATAGACCATTCCTGGCCACTTGAAGCACAAAATATTCAAACACATGAAAAATAAAGTTCTATGCAATCTCTATTAATAAAGGTATACCTTATAAATACCAATTCCTGCTATCTTTTTCTAAAAAACTTGAGTGTGTCTGCTAAAGCCCACAATATGTGACATGAAGTCACTGTAAAATAATGCAATTTATTATCATTTTGTGACCACTAAGTATAAATTGGCATCACTACATATAGTAATAGCATTTAGTCAGAGCTATTTGTGAAAGTTAAGGGTGCATTTTGTTGGAAATATTAGGCACACATATACACATTTCATTTAAACATATTAGTGGAATTTCTTTTCTTTTTTTATTCCGTATCATAAGATGATAAATTTAGAGGAAGGCATTATGGGGCCGGCTTAGTGGTACCTCCCACTGCCTTTATTCAGCATATTCAGAGTATGCACTGCAGAAAATGGTTCTCCACTTTCGCATGATACCCCCATTCTAGGAAAGATAAAAAAAGAAAGGAGGTGGGGAGAGCAAAGGATCACAAGACATTAGACAGCCCACTTTTAAAGGTCTTTTCCTCAAGCCTCATCAGTGAATTTTATATCACTTGGGTAGCTACTGCTAAGAGACTCATAAAGCTTTCACTGGGAACCTTGACTCAAATCGGGGTTCTGTCTTTAAAGAAAAGAGAATAGATATTGGGTAGGTAATTACCAGTCACTGCCACAATATTCTCTTCTGCTGCACAATGGTAAAAAAATATACATATTCAAACCAAATCCACCTGATTGAAAAATAAGTCGAAGCACACGTTCTTTCTAACTCTCCCTGAAAGAAATAATGTATGTTATTAATAAACTATACTTATTAGTGAAACATAAATGAGGCATACTGTCTTGTGCTGTCTTACAAAGAGATGTTCAGTGTTAAAGGAAAGAAGAAACATGAATTAACAGATAACTGGGGAGGCATACGTGACACATAAAAGGTTTTGGATTCTATGTGCTTATCAGCAGGGCCAACATTAGAATAGAAAAATTAGGTCTTTTAAATATTAAACTAGTTTGCCTTAACTATAAAGGACAATCTTCTAATCCACAAGGTCAAAGAGATGAAAATAGTGATTTCTCATAATTCTAGGAAAGATCATCTATATCAATGATTGTAAGTGAATACAAAAGAGGTTTAAAACTTTTAATTAATAGGAGTTATTTAAGCATCACAAGCAATATCATAACTGGTTTTCATGTTTAATCAATCAACGACAGATCACTACAATGAACATTCTTCTGAAAATAAATCAGTTAGTAACTGCCTCATATTTTGAAAGTCAGCATATCTGTGGTAGACCCGCTCAAGTCAACAAATTTTTTAGGTATTTTTAATCCCCTCCTGCCTTTGAATCAATAAAAATATCTTCTAAGGCAAAAATCAACCCTGTGTTTCCTTAGCAGGTGACACAATTCCGAAGAAACAGTCCTCAAAACCCCGTATTAATTTGGCTGGATCGTGAAGGAGATCTTTTATATTCAGGTGGGTAGGGAGAGGAAACTTTCTTTTTTTTTTTTCTTTTCTTTCCTTTTTTCTTTCTTTTGAGTTCAGTGTTTGGTAAAAGCTGTAATAGAGATCATCAGAGATTGTCCAGATCTTTACCATGGTTGTTGATTCTCCTGAAGAAGGGTTTCATTGACAGGATTAGTTCGTAGTTCAAATGTCATTCACTATGTTTTTATCTTTGAGTCATTTGTTGGAATCTTTTGTATGGACAATGACTGCAAAGAGGCAGTTTAGTCTTTGAACAACAATGAGCAGCTCTGAGAAAAACAAGTATAACTCAAGATGATAGATTCAACCACAGTATGTTATTCCCTGAATGTTGTCGAAAGTCTGTTCGCTAAGGTAATACTTAGGATTTTTGCATTACTATTAATAACAAAGTGATATATGGTTTACCTGAGGGGGGCTCCATCCTTCAGGTTTACGTATCAGTTTCCTATATTCAGAACAATTTATGTAGCAATTCAGTTTTCTGGTCTTTTAAGTGTTGCTAAGTATACCCAAAGAAATCATCTGAATATCCCCAGTGAATCATTTGAACTTGGTAAATTTTTGTGGGTTATATTTTTTATAATTTTTTATCTCCTTTGTCAGTTTTTTTAAATTTTCCCTCTACTATTATTAAATTTGAATCATGTATTTTCCTCAAAAATTTTCCATTTCATCTAGATTTTCAAAATTCTGTGGATAGATAGTACAAAATATCTAATTATTCTTAATTTCCTGCTATTATATTTAGTTTTCCTTTGTAATTTTTTTTAAAGATTTTATTTATTTATTTGACACAGAGAGAGAGAGATTATAAGTAGGCAGAGAGGCAGACAGAGAGGGAGGGGGAAGCGGGCTCCCTGCTGAGCAGAGAGCCCAAGGCAGGACTCAATTTCAAGACCCTGAGATCATGACCTGAGCTGAAGGCAGAGGCTTAACCCACTGAGCCACTCGGGGGCCCCTACTTTGCAATTTTTTGAATATTTTTTTTTTTCCAATTCCCTTTGCTTATGTTTACTTATTAATTTTTAAAGAATTTATTTATCTATTTATTTATTTATTTGACAGAGAGAGATCACAAGTAGGCAGAGAGGCAGGCAGAGAGAGAGAGAGGAGGAAGCAGGCTCCCCACTGAGCAGAGAGCCCAACGTGGGACTCAATCCCAGAACCCTGAGATCATGACCTGAGCCCAGGGCAGAGGCTTAACCTACTGAGCCACCCAGATGCCCTACTTATTAATTTTTAAATAAGTATCTTGATTTGTTAACTATATTATTTTTATTTGTTTTGCCTCATTATTTTTTAAGTAGGCACCAAGTGGGACTTGAACTCATGACCCTGAGATCAAGACCTGAGCTGAGATCAAGAGTCTGATACTTCACTGATTAGCGATGCAAGGATCCCTTGTCCTTCCTTTTGATTTACTTTGTACCTTTTCTACTTTATTGAGTTGGTAAGTAGCTTAAACATACATGATTTAATTTTCATTGATAATTTAAAACTATTCTTTTTCTCTTATCCATTGCTTTAAATGTATCCTGTTGGTATTTAATGTTTATATTATTATAGTTCACAAGTTCTACAGTTTTGGTTTGCATTTTCTCTTTCATCCAGAAGTTCTTTATTTTATTCTCTCTCTCTCTCTCTCTTTTTATTTATTTATTTATTGGTAGAAGTTTTTAGCTTTATTGAGGTATCATTGACAAACAAAAAAAATTTATGACATTTAAAGTCTATAATATGATGATTTGGAATATATAAGCATGTGAAAGGATTCCCCCCATCAATAAATTAACACATCTAGCACCTCACATTTAATTTAGATATTTTGCTAGTGTTTTTTGAGGAAGAAAAAATTAGTGATCTTATTGTTTCAAAGGAAACAGATGACAGTATTTGTGGTCAATGACAAAATTAAAGCTTCTGAGTGAAAATTAGAATTTTGAAAAAAAGAAAATTAGAATTTTGGAAAATTTATATCTGCCACTGTGAACTTGACAGCTTGCCAATATTTAAAGACTCAATAAAATTACTGGTAATCTTATCAACTGTACTTTTAAATATTATATAGTGAACTATGTCAACATTTGGAAGCTCTGCATAACTTAGCAAACCAAGATTTTCCAGATTATCAATGCATGATACATTACAGAATATATACAGATATAGATACCATACAGAATCATGTGCAGTGAAAAGATTCTTTCAAAGTCCAAGACCAACCATAGGATTTCAATGTAAGAGAAGACAGAAGCTGATTGAAATGGTTTCAGATCCACTTTACAACTAACATGTAAGCAACTAAATACTCGCCAAGTTTTTTTTTTAATTGAAGTATTATTGACATATAATGTTCTATTAGTTTCAAGTGTAAGACATAGTTATTCTACAACTCTATATGTTACGTTATGATCCCCACAAGTGTTGCTACCAACAGTCATGATAAAACAATATGCTGAGTGAAATAAGTCAAGCAGAGAGAGTCAATTATCATATGGTTTCACTTATTTGTGGATCATAACAAATAGCATGGTGGACATAGGAAATTAGGACATGGGAAGTTTCCCTTGGTGCAGTAGACATAACTAGTTGGGGGAAATTGGAAGGGGGGTGAACCATGAGAGACTATGGATTCTGAAAACAATCTGAGGGGTGTTAAGTGGTGGGAGTGGGAGGTTGGGGGAACCAGGTGGTGGGTATTAGAGAGGGCATGGATTGCATGGAGCACTGGGTGTGGTGCATAAACAATGAATACTGTTATGCTGAAAATAAATTAAAAATTTAAAAAAAAAACACAATTACAGTACTATTTACTATATTCTCTATGCTGTACTTTTAATCCCCATGATTTATTCATCCCATGGCAGGAAAACTCTACTTCCCACTCCCCTTTGCCCAATGTGCTCATCATCCTTCCTTCCCTTTGGCAACCGGTTTGTTTTTTGGATTTATGTGTTTGTTAATGCTGTGTGTGTATGTGTCTTGTTTTATTTTTAAAGAGTCTATAACTGAAATCATATGGTATTTGTTTTTTTCTCTGACTTATTTCACTTAGCATAATACTCCCTAGATCCATCCATGTTGTCCCAAATGGCAAGATCTCATCCTTTTTATGGCTGACTAATACTCCACTTTATATATCCCATGTCTTTTTCTACCTATTAATGGACACTTGGGATGTTTCTATATCTTGGCTATAGTAAATAATGTTACAATAAACATAAGGGTGCATTTTTTTTAATATTTTTTGAATTAGTGTTTCATTTTCCTTGTTTAAATATTTAGTAGTAGAATTACTATATCGCATGTTATTTCTCTTTTTAATTTTCTGAGGAACCTCCATGCTGTTGTCCACAGTGGCTGCACCAATTTCCACTGACTGCACAAGATTTCCTATTTCTCCATATCCTCACCAATACTTATTATTTCTTTACCTTTTTTATTCCTTTTTCTTCTCTATTCCTTTATCTTTCTCTAATTTTTATTAGAATTGTTTTCCTGTTTGTTTGTTTTTTGTGTGTGTTTGTGTGTTAAGGTGTATAAGTTCTTTATACATTGTGGATATTAACACCTAATTATATATATAGCATCTACGGATATCTTCTCCCATTCAGTAGGTTGTGTTTTCATTTTATCGATGGCTTTCATCCCAGTGCAAAAGCTTTTTATTTTGATATAATACCAACAGTTTAATTTTGCTTTATTTCCCTTGGTGCAGTAGACATAACTAGAAAAACTTTGCTAAGGCCTATGTCAAAGAGATTATTGCCTATGTTTTCTTCTAGGAGTTTTATGGTTTCAGGTCTCTCATTTAGGTCTTCCCTCCATTTTAAGCTTATTTTTATATATGGTGTAAGAAAGCGATCCTAAAATTTAATTCTTTGGCATGTAGCTCTGGTCCAGTTTTCCCATAACCATTTATTGAAGAGACTGTATTTCCCCGTTATATATTTTTGCCCTCTTTATTGTAGATTAATTGACCATTTAGGTATGGGATTATTTCTGGGCTCTCTATTCTGTTCCATTGATCCATGTGTCTGTTTTAGTGCCAGTACCATACTGTTCTGATTATTCCAGCTTTGTAATTTATCTTGAAATCTGTGATCCTGATACTTCCAGGTTTGTTCTTCTTTCTCAAGATTGTTGTGGCTATTTGGGATATTTTATGGTGCCGTACAGAAGTTTTGCAAAAAAAAAAAAAATGCTATTGATATTTTGATATGGATTGCACCAAATCTGTAGATTGCTTTGGTAGTATAGATATTTTAATAGTATTGATTATTCTAATCCAGGAGCATAGACTATCTTTTCATTTGTTTGTGTCATCTTCAATTTCTTTCATTAAAATTTTACAGTTCTCAGAGTACAGGTCTTCCATCTGCATGGCTAAGTTTATTCCTACGTATTTTATTCTTTTTGGTGCGATTGTAAATGAATCTGTTTTCTTAATTTCGCTTTCTGCTACTTTATTATTAGCATATAGAAACTAAACTGATCTGTGTGTTCATTTTGTATCCTGCAACATTGCTGAATTCTTTTATTACTTCTAATTGTTTCTTGGTGGAATCTTCAGGGTTTTCTATGTGTAGTATCATGTCATCTGCAAGTAACAAACAGTTTTACTTCTTCCTTACCAATGTGGATGTCTACTTTTTGTTGTTGTTGTTGTTTTGTTTTTTATTTTTTGTATAACTGCTGTAACAGAGACTTCCAGTACTATGTTGAATAAAAGTGAGGAGACCAGGCATCCATGTCTTCTTCCTGATCTTCCTGATCTCAGTGTTTCACCATTGAATATGTTAGCTGTGGGTTGTTCCTATATGGCCAGTATTATTTTGAGGTATGTTTCCACTAAACCCACATTGTTGAGAGTTTTTATCATGAATGGATATTGGATTTTGTCCAATATTTTTCATCTATTGAGATGGTCACAAGATTTTTATCCTTTATTTTATTAATGTAATGTATCATATTTGATTTGAACTATTTTTGCATTCTCAGAGTAAATTCTACTTGATTGTGGTGAATGATCCTTTTAAAGTATTATTGAATGCAGTTTGCTATATTTTGTTAAGAATTTTCACATCTATTGTTCATCAGGGATATTGGTCAATAGTTTTCTTTTTTTGGAGCATCTTTGTCTAATTGAGGTATCAGGGTAATGCTGGCCTTGTAGAATGTATATGGAATCTTTCTTCTTTTTCCTCCCCCTCCTCCCCCTCCCTTCCCTCTTCCTCTTTCCCTCCTCATCCTCCTTCTCCTTCTTCTTCCTTTTTTTTTGGAAAGGTTTTGGAATAATGGCTATTATGTTTTCTTTTAATGTCTAGTAGAATTTACCTGTGATGCCATCTGGCCCTAGACTTCTATTTGTTGGGATTTTTTTTTTATTACTGATTCAATTTTGTTATTTGTTATTAGTAATCTGTCTGTTCAGATTTTCTATTTTTTCCTGATTCAGTTTTGAAAAACTGTATATTTCTAGAAATCTATCCATTTCTTCTAGGTTGCCCAATTTGTTGGCATAGAATTTTTCATAATGGTCTTTTATAATCTTTTGCATTTCTTTGGTGTCAGTTGTTATTTCTTTTTCATATCTGATTTTACTCATTTGTGTCCTCTTATTTCTTTGTTGAGACTGGCTGAAGGCTTATCAATTTTGTTCACCTTTTCAAAGAAATGGCTCTTGTTTCATTGATTTTTTCTATATTTTCTTTGAGTTCCTATTTCATTCATTTCTGCTCTGATCTTTTATTTAATTCTTTCTACTAACTTTGGGTTTTGTTTGTTATTCTACTGCTAGTTTCTTGAGGCGTAAGGTTAGGTTGTTTGAAACTTTTCTTTTTTCTTGAAGTAGATCTATATCACTATAAACCTCTCTTCTAGAACTAACTGGGCTATGTCCCAAATAGTTTGGAGCATTGATTTACCTCCAAGTTTTCTTTTTTTGTTTTTTGTTTCTTGTTTTTTAAGATCTTATTTATTTATTTGACAGACAGAGATCACAAGTAGGCAGAGAGGCAGGCAGAGAGAGAGTAGGAAACAGGCTCCCTGCTGAGGAGAAAGCCCGATGCAGGGCTCTATCCCAAGATCCTGCGCTGAGCCCAAGATCCTGGGATCATGACCTTAACCGAAGGCAGGGGCTTTGAGACACTGAGCCACCCAGGTGCCCCTAACTCCAAGTTTTGTTGTTGTTTGTTTGTTTTTCTTAATTTCCTTTTTGATTTCTTCATTAACACATTGGATGTTTAGTAGAATTTTTTTGACTGTCAGATGTTTGTGTTTTCTTAGTTTTTGTTTTTTTTTCCCCTTGTAATTATAGTTCAATGACACTATAGTTGTTAAAAGATGTTTGCTATGATTTCAGTCTCCTTAAATTTATTGATATTTGTTTTATAACCTAACAGGTGATCGATTCATCATGGAGAATGTTCTATGTGCACTTGAGAAAAAAATGTATTCTGCTGATTTTGGATGGAATATTCTGTGTATATGTCTTGAATCCTAACTGTCTAACATGTTGTTCAAAGCCACTGTTTCCTGGTTGACTTCCTGTCTGGATAATCTACTTATTGATGTATGTCAGGTGTTAGTCTCTTACTATTATTGTATTACTGTCAATTTCTCCATCTATATGTATTAAGATATGTTTTATGTATTTTGATATTCCAATGCTGATTGAAAAGGAATTTACAATTGTTATAACCTCTCGTTGGATTGATCACTTTATCATTATGTAATATTGTCTTTTTTTACAGTCTTGGTTTTAAAGTGTTTTGTCTTATATTACAAATGCTGACCTTTTTTTCCCTTTGATTTGCATGAAATATATTTTTCCACCTTTCACTTTTAGTCTATATGTGTCTTTAGGTCTGAAGTGATTCTCTCCTAGGCAGCATATAATTTTTTAATCCATTCTGTCCTCTTCTACATTCTGATTAGAGCATTTGAACCATTTACATTTATTTATTTGTTTTTATTCACTTATTTACTTTTCGTTAGTAGAAGCTTTTATATATTTGGTGGGGGAGGCACTAAAATTCAAAAAAGTTTTCCAGCCACACACATGAGTGTTATGGGCAAGGGGAGATATCTGTCTACCCAGCCCCAGCCCCCAGACTATGTGGTTTGGGCAGCAATAACAGGTATGGGACAATGACCCCCAAAATGAAAAAGACTTGTGTATATGTATAAGGAGAAGAAGGGTATAAAAGCAGTGGGGAGTGGTGGGGGAAAATGACAGACCAGGTCAGTACTGGGAATACCACAGGTGGGAGGTCATTTCATAATATTTATTGTTGATCATACCACTGTGGATACCCTCTTTGCCCATCAGGAGTCATGGTGACTTAGAAATCGTGGACAGAGATGATGAAATTGGGAGCTCCACCAGGGATGGCTGCCCCCAGAAGGAGGGTGAATCCTTATAGCTTATGATAGCCAAATGCTGACAGGTCTCATCAGCCATGAAGTTGTTGATATAGGAATTCCACCTGGACACAGCACTGCTAATAGAGCTGCTTTCAGCACTGCTGCTGAGCCATGGGTGGGCTTTGGGGATTCAGACTAAGCCATTTACATTTAAAACAATTATTGATAGGTATATAGTTATTGCCATCTATTGATTGTTTTCTGATTGTTTTGTAGTTGTTTTCTGTTCCTTTCTTCTCTTTCTCACTTTCCTTGTGATTGATGACTTTCTTTAGTGTTATTCTTGGCTTTCTTTCTCTTTATTTTTTGTGTGTCTATTATAGCCTTTGGTTTGTGGTACCATGAAGTTCATACATGACATCCTAAGTATATAACAGTCTAAATTAAGTTGATGGTTACTTAAGTACAAACACAGTCTAAAAGAACTTCATTTTTACTTCTGCCTCCAAAGTTTATGCCTGTTATCATATTTTACACTTCTGATATTGTGAGCTCCCTTAACTAAGTTTAGATAATTTGATTTTACTATTTTTGTCTTTTAACCTTTATACTCATTTACAGGTGATTCTTCTACTTCTTTACTCATGATATTTTTATTTCTCATAAATTTGATGAAATGATCTTGTATATTGTCATCTCCTGTGTAGACTGTGTGCACCTGGTGACTTTGGCTGGGTGGCTAGAGCTGTGGCTGTTTTGGTCTGGTGTTCCTAGGTACTCTGTGTTAGGGCTGCTCTGGTGGGTGGCTGGAGCTCAAGTGCGCATGGACTAGAACAGTCCTACAACTTTGCAGAAGACACCATCATCAGACACCTGAAGCTAAAGTGATTGCAAGCCAAGGTGTCTTGGGATTCTTTGTGCAACGGGCAACCTAGCCAGATAGCTGAAGCTGAAGTAGATGAAAGGCAGGGTTTCTTGGAGTGCTTCATGTATGGGACCTACTGATGGTGTGGCCAGGGCTCAAGTGGGCATCATCCAGGGGGTCATAGGGTGCAATGCATAGGGATTGCCTTGGTGGGGTGGCTGGAGCCAAGTTGAGTGCTGGCTGGAGGGTGGGTCTCAGGGAACTCTCTGCAGCAGGCGCCCTGAAAGGCAGCTAGAGCCAGAATAGTATGGGCCTCTATGTTACAGAGTGCTTTGTGTCTATATCACCTTAGCAAGACAACTGGTGCTATACTGAGCACTGACTGGGGTGTCCTTGTGTATGATACATTGAGGCTGCTTTGGCTGGGGCTTCTGTAAGTCAGGAGCCCAGGGATCACTAAGGCAGTAGTTCCGTTATGGTGCCCAGACCTTGCTCTTGTCCATGCTATCAAGATGCAGGTAAACATAAATCATTGTACTCACTAGTCCCTCAGACTCGGTGAGATTTTCTAGCAGCTCCCATCAGTTTGGCAGGGTTCTAGGGCTGATTCCTTTATATTCTACTTGTCCTTTTAAACCTTAGATCTTTTTGTGTGCCCCAGACCAGAAAAAAACTGCTTCTAGACCCACTGCAGCTCACAGAATCAGAGGTGTAGGCTCCCTTTGTTTTGTGCCTCCATGTCTCCATCTCTCCATGTCTTCATCTCCATTCTCTCCATTCTCTCTCATTCTTTGTGCAAAAGCCATGCGAGTTAGCCCTCAGATCTTCTTCAGAAAGTTCTTCTTCAGAAAGAATGGCTTCAGAAAGAATGGCCCTATAAGTAGATGTAAATTGGGTACGTCCACAGAGGAGGTAAGTTAAGGGTCTTCCTATATCTCCATCTTAGACCAGAACTCCCCATCCAAAAATATTTTATCTTTATTTTGGTTTTTGTTATTTTTAGAAAGAGAGAGAAGGAGAGGCGGGTGGGGAGAGCAGAGGGAGAGGGAGAGGGAGAGAGAGAATCTTAAGTAGGTTTCATGCACAGCACAAAGCCCTATGCGGGGCTCCAACTCACAATAGTATTTTAATAAGTAGCTCTAAAATGTCTGTGTGAAAGATTTTTCTGAATGTTTACTTTATTAATTTCTTATTTTACATTTTTATCAGGAAGTGTTTGTAACTTTTCTATAGCATAGAATTTAATATTGCTTCAAAATGTAATATATAGGCAAATTTTTTGTCAGTGTTTTATGTGTACTTGAGCTCTTATATATATTCTTCTTACAGGATATAATATTTATTTTGGGTTTTGCCTCAAATCCTTTTCATTAATTTAATTTTATTTTCTTCAGTTTACTAAAATTCATTGTTTATGCACCATACCCAGTGCTCAATGCAATACATGCCTTCCTTAATACCCACCACCAGGCTCACCCAAACCCCCACCCTCTCCCCTCCAGAATGCTCAGTTTGTTTCTCAGCATCCATAGTCCCTCATGGTTTATCTCCCGCTCTGATTTCCCCCAACTCACTTCTCCTCTCCATCTGTCAATGTCCTCCGTGTTATTCCTTAAGCTCCACAAGTAAGGGAAACTATATGATAATTGACTCTCTCTGTTTGACTTATTTCACTCAACATAATCTCCACCAGTCCCGTCCATATTGATACAAAAGTTGGGTACATCCTTTCTGATGGAGGCTAATACTCCATTGTATATATGGACCATATCTTCTTTATCCATTTGTCTGTTGAAGGGCATCTCGGCTCTTTCCACAGTTTGGCATCTGTGACCATTGCTTCTATGAACATTGGGGTACAGATGGCCCTTCTTTCCACTACATCTGTATCTTTAAGGTAAATACCCAGTAGTGCAATTGCAGGGTCATAGTGTAACTCTATTTTTAATTTCTTAAGGATTCTCCACAGTGTTTTCCAAAGTGACTGTACCAACTTGCATTCCCACCAACAGTGTAAGAGTGTTCCCCTTTCTCCACATCATCTCCACCACTTGTTGTTTACTGTTTTGTTGATTTTGGCCATTCTGACTGGTGTAAGGTGGTATCTCAATGTGGTTTTGATTTGTATCTCCCTGTTGGCTAATGATGATAAACACTTTTTCATGTGTCTGTTAGCCATTTGTATGTCTTCTTTGGAAAAGTGTCTGTTAATGTCTTTTGCCCATTTTTTGATGTGAATATCTGTTTTATGTGTGTTGAGTTTGAGAAGTTCTTTATAGATCCTGAGTATCAGCCCTTTGTCTGTAGTGTCATTTGTGAATATCTTCTCCCATTTGGTGAGCTGCCTCTTTGTTTTGTTATCTGTTTCCTTTGCTGTCCAGAAACTTTTGATCTTGAAGTCCCAAAAGTTCACTTGTGTTTTGCCTTTGGAGACATGTCTTTTTTTTTTTTTTAATATTTTATTTATTTGACAGACAGAGATCACAAGTAGGCAGAGAGGCAGGCAGAGAGAGAAGGGAAAGAGGCCCTCTGCTCAGCAGGGCCAATGCAGGGCTCAATCCCAGGACACTGGGATCATGACCTGAGCCAAAGGCAGAGGCTTTAACCCACTAAGCCACCCAAGTGCCCTGAAGAGATGTCTTGAAAGAAGTTGCTGTGGCTGATGTTGAAGAGGTTACTGCTCATGTCAAAGAGGTTACTGTCTATGTTCTCCTCTCGGATTTTGACACATTCCTGCCTCACATGGAGGTCTTTATCCATTTCAAGTTTATCTTTGTATATGGTGTAAGAGAATGGTCAAGTTTCAATCTTCAATACATAGCTGTCCAATTTCCCCAGCACCATTTATTGAAGCAACTGTCTTTTTCCCACTAGAAGTTTTTTCCTGCTTTGTCAAAGATTATTTGACCATAGAGTTGAGGGTCCATATCTGGGCTTTCTACTCAGTTCCACTGATCTATGTGTCTTTTTTTGTGTCAGTACCGTGCTGTCTTGGTGATCACAGCTTTGTTAGTAAAGCTTGAAATCAGGCAACATGATGCCCCCAGTTTTGTTTTTCCTTTTCAACATTTCCTTAGCAATTCAGGGTCTCTTCTGGTTCCATACAAATTTTAGGATTGTTTGTTCCAGCTCTTTGAAAAATGCCAGTGGAATTTTGATTGGGATGATACTGAAAGTACAGATTGCTCTAGGGAGTACAGACATTTTAACAATGTTTATTCTTCTGATCCATGAGCATGGAATGGTCTTCCATCTTTTTGTGTCTTCTTCAATTCCTTTCATGAGTGTTCTGTAGTTCCTTGAGTACAGATCCTTTACCTCTTTGGTTAGGTTTATTCCCAGGTATCTTATGGTTCTTGATGTTATAGTAAATGGAATCAATTCTCTAATTTCCCTTTCTATATTTTCATTGTTAGTGTGTAAGAAAGCAACTGATTTCTGTACATTGATTTTTTTATCCTGACATATTACTGAATTGCTGTATGAGTTCTAGTAGTTTTGGGGTAGAGTCTTTTGGGTTTTCCATACAAAGTATTATGTCATCTGTAAAGAAGGAGAGTTTGACTTCTTCTTTGCCAATTTGAATACTTTTAATTTCTTTTTGTTGTCTGATTGCTGTTGCTAGGACTTCTAATACTATGTTGAACAATAGTGGTGAGAGTAGACATCCATGTCATGGTCCTGATCTCAAAGGGAAGGCTATAAGCTTTTCCCCATTGAGGATGATATTTGCTGTGGATTTTTTAATAGATAGATTTATGAAGTTGAGGAATGTTCCCTCAATCCCTATATTTTGAAGGGTTTTAATCAGGAATGGATACTGTACCTTGTCAAATGCTTTTTCTGCATCAATTGAGAGGACCATGTGGTTCTTCTCTCTTCTCTTAAGATTCGCTGTCCCATTCATTGATTTGTGAATGTTGAACCACCCTTATATCCCGTGGATAAATCCCACCTGGTCATGGTTATAATCTTTTTAATATACTGTTGGATCTTATTAACTAGGATCTTGTTGAGAATCTTAGTATCCATATTCATCAGGGATATATATTGGTCTGAAATTCTCCTTTTTAGCGGGGTCTTTGCCTGGTTTGGGGATCAGGATAATGCTGGCTTCAAAGAGTCTGGGAGTTTTCCTTCTGTTTCTATTTTTTGACACAGTTTCAGGAGAACAAGTATTATTTCTTCTTTGAATGTTTGGTAGAATTCTCCAGGGAATCCATCAGGTCCTGGGCTCTTGCTTTTTGGGAGGTTTTTGATTACTGCTTGAATCTTGTTATTAGATATTGGTTTATTCAGGTTGTCAATTTCTTCCTAATTCAGTTTTGGAAGTTTATAGGTTTCCAGGAATGCATCCATTTCTAGGATGCTTAACTTATTTAAGCATCTTATTTAAGCATTTAGGTTAACTTATTTAAGCATCTAGGTTGCTTAACTTACTTGCATAAAACTGTTGATAATTTCTGATTGTTTCTATTTCCTTGGTGTTAGTTGTGATCGCTCCCTTTTCATACATAATTTTATTAATTTGGGTCCTCTCTTCTTTTGGATTAGTTTGGAGAGTGGTTTATTGATCTTATTGATTCTTTCAAAAAAATGCTTCTAATTTCATTGATTTGTTGTACTGTATCTCTAGTTTCTATCTCATTGATCCCTGCTCTAATCTTGATTATTTCCCTTCTTGTGTATGGGGTTGGCTTAATTTGTTGTTGATTTTCCCTTCTTTAAGGTGTAAAAAGAGCTGATATATTCTGGATTAATCAATTTTTTTAAAGAGGGGCTTGGATGGCTATATATTTCCCCCTTAGGACCACCTTTGCCATAACCCATAGATTTTGGACCAGTAAGTGTTCATTCTCATGGGTTTCCATGAATTGTTTAAGTTCTTCTTTGATTTCCTGGTTGATCCAAACATGCTTAAGCACGGTAGTCTTTACCTTCCAATTTTTGAATTCCTTCCAAACTTTGTCTTGTGATTGAGTTCCAGTTTCAAAGCATTGTGGTCTGAGAATATGCAGGGAATAATCTCAATCTTTTGGTATCAGTTGAGCCCTGATTTGGACCCAGTATGTGGTCTATTCTGGAAAGAGTTCCTTGTGCACTCAAGAAGAATGAGTATTTTGTTGTTTTAAGGTGGAATGTTCTGAATATATCTATGAGTCCATCTGGTCCAATGTCTCATTCAAAGCTCTTGTTTCTTTATTGATTTTTCTGCTTGGATGATCTATTACTGAGAGTGGCATGTTAAAGGCCCCTTCTATTAATGTATTCATATCAGTATGACTCTTTATCTTGATTAACAGTTGTTTTATGTAGTTGGCTGCTCCCATATTGGGGGTATAAATGTTTACAATTGTTAGATCTTCTTGGTGGATAGACCCATTAAGAATGATGTAGTGTCCTTCTTTATCTCTGACTACAGCCTTTAGTTTAAAATCTAATTTATCTGATATGAGAATCTTTACCCAGGCTTTCTTTTGAGGCCCATTGGTATGAAAGATGCTTTTCCATTCCTTCACTTTCAGTCTGGTTGTATCTTTAGGTTCCAAATGGGTCTCTTGTAGACAGCATATGGATGGGTCCTGTGGTTTTATCCAATCTGCCATTTTATGGGAGTGTTTAGGCCATTCACATTGAGAGTGATTATTGAAGGAGACATTTTTATTGACATCATGTTGCCTGTGAAGTCCTTGTTTCTATAGATTATCTCTGTAAATTTCTGTTCTATGTCATTCTTGGGTTCTTTCTTTCTTTTTTTTTAAAGTCTTTTTGGTTTCTTAAAATTTATTTATTTGTTTATTTATTTATTTAGACAAGTATGTTATACATCCTGCTCTTCTTTTAAGATTTTATTTATTTACATATTTATTTGTCAGAGAGAAGAGAGATAGAGAGAGTGCACAAGCAGGTAGAGTGGCAGGCAGAGGTAGGGAGAGAAGCAGGTTCCCTGCCAAGCAAGGAGCCTGATGTGGGACTCGATCCCAGGACCCTGGGATCATGACCTGATTCGAAGGCAGTGGCTTAACCGACTGAGCCACCCAGGCATCCCAAGTTCTTTCTTCTTTTATAGGACCCCCCTTTAATATTTCTTGTAGTTCCAGCTTGGTGGTCACATACTCTTAAAGCTTGCTGGTCTTGGAAGCTCTCTATCTCTTTATCCATTTTGAATGTCAGTCTTGCTGGATAAAGGATTCTTGGCTGCATGTTTTTCTCATTTAGTGCTCTAAGTATGTCTTGCCAGCCCTTGTCCAAAACCTATGGTTTACAGCAAAGGTGGTCCTAGGGGGAAATACATAGCCATCCAAGCCTCCCTCAAAAAAAAATTGAAAAAATCCAGTCCTGTGGACAGGTCTGACATTACTTTGATGGACCTTCCTCTGTATATGAGGAATATATTCCCCCTAGATGCCCTCAGAAGCTCTTGTCTAAAATTATGATTGTCAATCTCACAATCAAGTGCCTCAGGGTCTTTCTAAATTCATTGATCTTTGGGGGTGTTATTTCTGCCTCTAGGGGATGAACACTGGTTCCAATCCCTAGACTGGGAAAATTTTCATTTAGAATTTGTCCAACTATATCTTCTAGTCTTCTCTCTTTCTCCACCCTCTCTGGGATCCCAATAATTCTGACGTCAGAATGTTTCATGGGGTCATTTATTTCCCTAATTCTGTTTTCATATCTTCTAAGTTGTTTCTTCCATGCTTCCTCCTGATCCTTTTTCTCTGTCACTTTGTCCTCTAGATAACTAATTCTATCTTCTGCCTTGGTTACCCTAGCTGTTAGAGTATTTAGATTAGATTGGATCTCATTGATAGCATTTTTAACTTCTTCCTGGGCAGCTTTCACTTCTGCCCTTAGTGACTCTATGTTGTCACTAATGGTTTTCTCCAACCTAGCCATTGCCTGCATAACTGTTACCCTGAATTCCCTTTTGGACATACTGTTTATGTCCATATCCAAAGTTCTGACGGAGAGGGTACAGTCTCTGAACTTTTCCTGTTTGGTGTTCTTCCTCTTTGTCATTTTGGTGAGAGGTGGATGTATAGCTGAATATATCAATCATAATCCAGGCAAGGTACACCCTGGAATGCTTTGGAGCAATCATAAGTTACCATCAAAAAGAAAGAAAAAAGAAAAAAAGAGAGAGAGAGAAAATGAGAAAGAGAGAAAAAAAGGGAGGGGAAGAAAACACAGCCAGAATGAGCCCCAAAAGATTTATAAGGTATATAAACAAAATGGACAAAAAGACTGACAAAAATAAATAACAGGAATAAAAATGAACCCAGCCAAAATGAATACCAAGGATAAGATTTATATAATACCAGAACAAAAACAAATACACAGAAACACTGGCAGAGAAAAAGATGGGAGGGTGGTTATAAATCCTCAATGTGGACAAGGAAGGTTATTTTGATTCTTCCTGGATATATCTTGATATCTTTGTTAAAGGACTCAATTTTCCAAAGATAAAGGGAGATTAAAACTGGTTTATATATAAGGGTAGTATTGATTAAGGAAAGAGGATTACCTCGAAGCTTACATCCATATATATTTTTTATAAAATAGAAAAGAAAAAGAAAAACACAGGTATATGTAGGAAAAAAAGTTCAAGTTAAGAGGCTATTATGGAATATGTTGTATTAAACCACTAGTTGTAATAGTAAGTAGGTTAAAGATATTAAAAGAACTAGAATCATGAGAACGAATTAAAAATAAAAGTTGTATCTATGAAATATACAGGTTTTAGGGCAATACTTGGTAGCTTAATATATTGTTTTCCCCTGATGTGGGGGTTTTACAGTTTTATGGGGACCTGTGGTGGTTGTCTTCTCATTCTTTTGTCTTGCTTTCTTGGGGAGGGGTCTGCCACGTTGTTTTTCAGTCAGTCTTGCTTGGGTTGAGTCTTTCTGCCCCCTATCAAGAAACTAGGCTCTGTGGAAACCAGTTTTTCAGGCTTTTGTTCTCTGGAGTGTTTTGTTCTTTGGTGGCTTTTTGTGGCTTTTCCAAGGTTTAGTGGAAAGCAAACTGCACCCAGACCTCCACCTCAGAGAGAAGCCTCAGTCTGCTCCCCTCTGGGTGGTCCAGAACACACAGGACCCCCTCTACAAATTCTGCTGAGCCATGCAACGTCCCACAAGTAGTGCACATCCTCAGCCACTGTCTCAGGGGTCGCCCAAAGTGCCCCTTTGTTTCTGCACCCCTGCGCCACTAAAACCACAAGTGGTATTGGTTCAGGGAGCTCACTTCCAGTGGCAGCTTTTGCAGGGCCTGCTGTCTAGGGTCCAGACCTCACAGTTGCACAAGTTGCCACCAAGAGATCCCAACCAGAGTTCATGTGAGTTCCTTCAGACCCAGACTGGGAGCGTTCAGATCCTGAGCCAGTCCTAGAGACTACCAGCTAGTGCCCATGCAGAGCTTTCTCAGGCACAGGCAGGGAGTGGGTCAGACCCCAGTCACACAGTGCTCGCAGAGTGCAAAAGACTGTATTTCTATAGAATACAGACTGGCACCCACACCAGACTCCTTCATGCAGGGGCAGGAGTGTGCCCAGCTGAGCAGTGGTACAAGTTGTGCAACTCCAGTGGCTCAGGGACCAGGAACTGGAGGTTTCACCACACTCTCTCTGGCTTGGGTGGTCACCGGCGGTGGCCATCCTGGGTCTGTGGGCTTAGGCCCGTCCCATGATCGCCTGATTCCACCAGTTGCCCCTTAAGATCTTTTGCTCTTTTTGAGTGCTTTTAACCAGACTCCAAGTTAATACTGGTCACCAATCACAGGACACTTTCATATTGGGGTATTATTTTCCCATGGGTTGCTTCTGGTGGCTCTCTCCCCCTTCTGTTTATCCTCTGATATCTTCAGTCCAAGTGTTCCCATTCTGCTTTACCTCTCCACTGGAGTCTTCTGCCCCTGGAGAGATCCAGACATGTATAATCCTACATCTCGGGCTGATTTCATGGGTGTTCGGAGTGTCATAGTAGATAATTAGCTTGCTTTAGGGGACCGGTTGAAACAGGGTTTCCTACTTCTCCACCATCTTGCCCCTCCTCCCTCCTATAGGGTATAATATTTGAGACACTACCTTAAAATCTACTTTAAGGATATGTTGTTGATGAATTTATGTCCATATTGTTGGTACATGTGACCTGCATTTAACTAAGTGTGAGTTAAGTTCCTATTAGTGTGTTTCTGTTCATTTCTTCTTGAATCTCTTGTTTATGATTATTATTACTATCTTATTTTGTGACCTGGGGCTTTCAGAATCTCAAGGTGTCTTATTTGACATTTTTTTTTATCCTAAATTTCTGAGTTTGATATCTAGAATACAACCTCTAATTTCTTGATGTTTAAATCTTTTTCCAGAATACATTTGTCCTTTTATTTTTAAGCTTCATGAATACTTTAATTGCAAGTAAGTGTCTTATACACAACACAGAGCTGAATTGTGTGTGCCAACTTGCAAATCTTTTTAATAAGTGAGTGAAATTCATTTACATTTATTTATATGATTTATACATTTTGTCCCAACACTGCCATTTTATTACATTACATTTATGTATGCGTATGTATTATCCAGTTTAATTCCTTAGCTTTCTTCTTAATTCCTTTTGATGTGTAGATTGTCATTATATATTTATTTTACATTCTTTTGCTTTCTTTTGTTTTTCTTCCAAGTACTCTAATATATGTATTATAGACTTTCTTAGCCCTATACTATGCATAAGTGTCTTTTTCCCTGACCTTTATATTATTCTCTATTTCATGCTCATATTCCTGTGGATTTTCAAGCACCTCCTCGATTTCCCTTATTAAATTCAAGTGAACATATCATCTTTTTGGTGGTTGTAATTTAGCCATCATTTTTTAAAATAATATGGTATGTTTGTTCAACATTTTTCCTGAATTTGGTTAATTCTTGTTTTATATTTTTCTGGATTCTTATACATTTATGTTCTGTTTGTTTGTCTTTTAATTTTATTTATTTACTTTTAAAGTATTCTCTGCACCCATGTGGAGCTCAAACTCATAATCCTGAGATCAAGAGTTGGATGTTCTTCTGACAGAGCCAGCCAGGCATCTCCTATGTTCTGTTTTTTAATTCCTAATTTAAGACATTATTATTTGAAAATTCTTATTGAAGTATATTTTATTCAGTTTAGAATTCTGTGATGTCGTTTTTTTCAGTCTTCTCTTTGTGACTGGGGGGAAATTTTCATAATTTGAAATATTTTTATTCTAGTCTCCTAGTTTCCCTCTTTCTAAAGCATTGTATGAATCATGTTTTCCACTTTCTGTTCATTTCCTAATTTTATTTACCTTTGGACAAGCTATAACTGTTGTATGCACTCACAGGTGCAAGTATGGGAGACTAACAAAGCTTTTTAGTTCAAGACTGCCCTCTACCATTGGTGTAGTAAATTGCAGTTTATTTTTTACTTAGGGGTGGGGAGGATAGGTTCAAAAACAGCGCCCAAATATATCCATGTCATAATCCCCAGAACCTATATTACCTTATATGGAAAAGGGTTTTGTCATTAAGGCCCTTTGAGAAGGGAAGATTATCTTGGGCTATAAGAGTTGATCCAATGTAATCACAATGGTTCTTGTAATAGGAATACAGGACAAATCAGAGATTAAAAAAAAAATGTGATGATGGAAGGAGAATTTTTGAAGATGAGGAGAATGTTTGCAAGCTAAGGTCACTGGAACCACTAGAAGCTTAAAATGTCAAGAGACAGATTCTCCCCTAAAGCCTCCAGAAAACAAACAAACAAACAAACCTATAATACTTTTGGCTAATCCCTTGACTTTAGCCTAGTGAGAATGATTTCAGACTTTTAGTCTCAAGAACTGTAAGAAAAAAGATTTGGTTGTTTTAAGTCACCAAGTTATGATAATTTGTTATAGTACCAATACAGTGGGAAACAAATAAAAGGTGTGACCTACAAATATGTAGTCTTCTGCATTTGGGCAGGATAATTTCTTTTCCTGTTTTCTTCTTTATCTTTACAACCAAATCTCCAAAAGATGCTTCCTCCTTCCAAGTTATCCCCTATTCCACAGAAGTGGTGTCTTATAATACTGTTCCTTGGGCCGCACAACATTTAAACTTCTTCTTTCTAAGTTCCTCAGGACAGAATCATTCTATGTAACATCAGATTTATTTTCAATATTTACCATTGAGGATACAATCCATTTTTCTGAGTGAATGTACTGTGATTCACTATGCTTAGGTGTGGGATTGAGGTGTTTATTTTCCATGGACAGGTAGTTTGAAGTTCACAGTATTCTCCATCCCGTAGTCATGATAAAAGTTCTGAGCTATGGGGCACCTGAGTAGCTCAGTGGGTTAAAGCCTCTGCTTTCGGCTCAGGTCATGATCCCAGGGTCCTGGGATCGAGCCCCACTTCGGGCTCTCCGCTCAGCGGGGAGCCTGCTTCCCCCTCTCTCCCTGCCTGCCTCTCTGCCTACTTGTGATCTCTGTCTGTCAAATAAATAATAAACAAAATCTTTAAAAAAAAAAAAAGTTCTGAGCTATGATTTCTTTTTTTTTTAGTGTTGGGGATTTTAATTTAGGTTATTACCATTATTCTGTGATAAACCAGAAATCTAGGTATAATCTACATATTGCTTCATATGAATGATGACAATTTTGCTATATTAAATGAGAATTTACATATACATATATGTATAATTATTCTATTGGTTGTAATTGAAAATGATACACTTGGATGTCTTTCTGCTTAATACTTGATCAGATAACAATAGTAGTAAGCAATACTACTTTTTTCTCCCTTTTTTACCACCCACATTCTGTCAGCTACACATCTACTTTCATTTTTACATTGCCATGGTGACAATCATTTACCTTCTGTTCTCTAATAACTTACTTTTTCCTGAGGTCGCTTTAAAATTTCGTTCCTAGAAATTTATGTCTTTAGAAGTTAATGAAACTTATTCAATATCAGTTCAGGTTTTTAGTTAAAATGATATTTCTTTATCCACTGGAAAACCAAAAGTCTGGTCGTCTGAAGTGACATTGTACCTAGGATCAAGATCAAATGAAAACGTGTTATTCTTTTTAAGTGATGCCACATTTTAGAAAATTACTCCTTCTTGTACATAGTTCTTCTAAACCCTTCATTTTTCTTATCATAGCCTCATCTTTCCTTTAGCTCCTGCTATTGGTTTTCCCTGTGTCATGCATAGTTCATACTGCTTTGTTTACAAGAATTCATTTAATTATTTTACAATAACCCTATTATCCCATTGCACATATGGAGAAATGAAAGTACAGAGGTTTTGAATGTAACCTAGATACAGAATTGATGGTCTTAAGTGAACACTTCTATTCTGACTCTAAATCACATAATCTATAAGTCTCCCTTTGCCTTTCACACTGAATCCCTCCGCAGAAAGCCTCCTCTTAGATCTCTCACTCTTGCCATTCTGATCTGTAATGCAGATGACATTGCTGTCCTTTAACTCCTTTGCCTTCATTATATTGCACTTCCTAATTAGATCCAGAACTAATTATTGACCAGTGCTACTGTATACCTGCTGGCATCCTGATGGTCTGTGCCTGTACTCTACAAATACATTTGATTTGTTTCTTAATTTTCCTGGGCTATATCTCCCAAAATAGTTTTCTAAGAAGGAGTACATGTCAGGTGAAAGTATTAAGTCCATAATGTCTTAAGAATATCTTTATGATACCTTGGCAATTAATTTATTATTGAGGTGAGAGTTATAGATAAAAATTTCTGTTTCCTTATGATTTTTTAAAAAAATATTGCCATAGGACCAATCAAAAAATCAATTTTATATTTTATTTAGAGTTAAATCTGCTAAAGCCACCATTTGTTTTTCTTAAATATCCCAATAGAATAAAAACTAGACAGGAGACTGATATTTTTCTGATAGAAAAGTATAAACATTTTTATAGACCCAAGTAAGTTTAACACAGTTCATTAACTTATTTTCTTACAATAATCTATAGATTAAGTGAACAATAACAAGTAGAAGCTGACTGTAGCCATTCCCCAACTCTCCATCATTTGCTCCCTGGCCACAGAACAAAAATCCATATATTAAAAATATAAACAGCTTCAACTTTTTAAAACAGATCTCTTATTTCCAAATATGTCCTCAAAATCCTGGATCATCCTCTGAAAAAATACATCAGATACTTCTCTATCATTAACACTATTGCCCCTTTACCTTCTAATTCCCTATCCACCCCCACCAAAAAAATAAAACAATCTTACTCTACCCAGGAGGAAAATACCCACATGACAAAGTCTGAACTTGAAATTTTATACTTTTAGATAGATACGCAGAAGTACATTGATTACACTAGAATTTTGCAAAGGAGGAGTTATCAGTCTTCAGGAGGTACTGGGTGCTGTTCTCTGAGGGCGCACAAAGGATATTACAATAAATAGAAGTGCTTATGGTTTCAACTTGTTTCAGAAGGGAATTCCAGTTAGAAAGCACATCCAAAATAACTTCTTTACTGTAACAGATACATAATAGCCTATTCCTTTGCCTTCTGAGGACCTGAAATTGATAAGCCACTCAACAAAGTGAAGTATTGCTCCATTTGTACCTACTATACGATTTTAATGATGCTGCTGTTTAAGCGCTTGTCTCCAATGGAAATATTGTGAAGGAAAATTACCCTAGGTAAATTTTCTGAGAACACTCATTAGTTTTCTTGTGGTTTATACTTTATTCATACGTGTACCATGCTTGAATACTGTTGACAAATCTGTGGAAAGACTGTGTTTTTGTTTTCAGTATGATAAAATAAAATTATTTCTTGGTTATAGAAATATGTACACCAGCAATTTTAATGTAAATGTAAATTAAAACAACACTGCAAAATGCATACATTAAAATGAAATGTTAGCCCTAGTACCTTTTGGGGGACATCTGTACTTTTTCTAAATAGTACATTGTTATAAAACTATCTGTTTCAAGGTAAAAAAGATGTTTAAATTATCACTGATAGTCTCTTTCAGAACCACATTATACAAAGACATACACTAACATATTTTAAACAAAAACTAAACACAGAACACATTCACATTTTTAGAAGTATGTATTCGCCAAACTATCCATCTTCAAAGATCATATCCCAGCATTTTTTCCCACAGAGATGGTTCTTTGAATAGTGTATCTTAATAAATTGACCACTTAATTTGCCAAAGCATCATGAATCTAGATAAATCCTCAAATATAACATTTCTAAATAAAAAATACTGGCTCCAACTTTGAAAACTTTGTCCCCCAATTCTGCATGTGTCTACTCCTTTTGAGCATTGTTTTCCATATTATGAGATAAAAACACCTTAATCTTGAAAATTATTCTAGTGTTTTTGTGTGCTGATATAAGATACATGTTCTAGATTGAATCATAATTTAACCAAAGATTTTCAATTATGCTTTAAATAGCATTTTTTAAGTAGTAAAGCTTTGTGTTTTGCCATGTGGAGAAATCATTTTCCTTAGCAATGATTTTTTTAAGATAAAATTGACCTATAACATTAGTTTCAGGTATATGACATAATTTAATGTTTGTATATACTGCGAAATGATCAGCATAAAAAACTAGTAGTATTCATCACCACACAGTTACAATTTTTTCTTATGGTAAGAAATTTTAAGATCTATGCTCTTAGAAATTTTTAAATGTATAATTCAAGATTGTTCAATGTTGTCATATGCCATAAATTATATCATCATGAGTAATTTATTTTATCATTTTGTACTTTTTGACCCTTTTTACTCATTACCTATACCCTGCTTCTGGCAACCAACAATCTCTGTGCTATACCTTTAAGTGTGAGCATTTTGCTTTGTTTTGTTTTTGATTTTTAGATTCTACATATAAATGAGATCATACAGCATTTGTCTTTCTCTGACTTCTTTCACTTAGCACAGTGGCATAAGTTTCATCCATATTTTAACAAATGGCAAGATTTACTTCTTTTTTATGCCAAAGTAGTACTCCATTGTACATATATAGCACATATCCTTTGTCCATTTATCTATTAATGGACACTTAGCGTTTTTTCCAACTCTTGGCTACTGCTGAAATGAAAATGGGGGAATATATAACTTTTGAGATTAGTAGTTTCATTTCATTTCCTTTGGATAAATACCACTGAAGTGGAATTGCTAGATCATATGGTAGTTCTTTTTTTTTTTTTTGTGGAACTTTTTGTATTGTTTCTATGCTGGCTGCACCAATGAGCATTCCCACCAACAGTACACAAGAGTTCCCTTTTCTCTACATATTCTTCAAAACCTGTCATCTGTTGTTCTATTGTCTTTTCTGTAGTAGCCATTCTAACAGGTGTGAGGTGATATTTCCCTACAGTTTTGATTCCCTGATGATCAATGATGTTGAGTACATTTTCATGAACCAGTTGGCCATCTGTATGTCTCCTATGGAAAATGTCTATTCAGATCCTCTGCTGAAATTTAATTGTATTGTTTGTTTTTGCTTTTTTTTGTTGTTGTTGTTGAGTTGTAGGAGTTCCTTACATATTTTGCATATAAACACCATATCACATATATAATTTTCAAATCTACTCAGTTGGTTACATTTCCATTTTGTTGATATTTTCCGTTGCTATGAAGATGTTTTTTAGTTTGATATGATCCCACTTGTCTATTTTTGCTTTGTGCCTTTGCTTTTGGTGTCAAATTAAAAAAATTAATAATAATCACCAAGACTGATGTCAAGGAGTTTAATGCCTAACTTTTCTTCTAGGGGTTTTATAGTTTCAGGTCTTATATTTAACTCTTTAATTCATTTGAGTTAATTGTTATGTATGATATAAGAAAGTGGCCCAGTTTCATTATTTAAATGTGGCTGTCCAGTTTTCCCAACATCATTTATTGAAGAGATTGTCCTTTTCCCATTATATATTTATGGCTCCTTTGTCATAAAATAATGATGTATGCATGGGTTTATTTTAGGAGTCTCTATTCTGTTCCAGTACCATACTGTTTTGATTATTATAGCTTTATAATACAGCTTAAGGTCAAGAAGATCCTTCAGCTTTGTTCTTCTTTCTCAAAATGTCTTTTGCTATTAAGATCTCCTGGGGGTCCATACACATTTCAGGATAGTTTTTTGTTTTTGTTTTTGTTTTGTGAAAATTTTCATTCAAATTTTGATAGGGAATGCACTGAATCTGTATATTGCTCTGAATTGCATGGAAATTTTAAGAGTAGTAATTAACCCAACCCGTGAGTATGGAACATCTTTTAATTTATTTGTGTTGTCTTCACTTTCTTTCATCAATGTCACATAAGTTCAGTGTATAGGTATTTCACCTCCTTGGTTAAACTTATTCCTAAGTATTTTATTCTTTTTGATGCAATGGGAATGTTTTCTTGATCTCTCTGTTGGGTCCTTATTAGTGTATAGACACACAGATGAGTTATGTGAAGATATTGTTCATCCCGCAACTTTACTGAATTTATTTATAAGTTCTAACAGACTTTTAGTGGAGTCTTTAGGGATTTTTATGCATGGTATCATGCCACCTGCAAATAGCTGAAGTTTTAATTCTTTCTGACTTAGGTGCCTTTTATTTCCTTCTTTTCCTTAATTCCTCTATGACTTCCAAAAATACTTGAGTAAAAGTAGCAAGAGTAGACATCTTTGTCTTGTTCTTCATCATAGAAGAAAAGCGTTCAGCTCTTCACCATTGAGTATTTTTACCTATGTCATATAGGCCATTATTATTGTGAGATAAGTTCCCTCTATAGCCAGAAAGCTTTCAAAAGTTGAGAGTTTTATCATAAATCTATGTTGATTTTTGTCATATTCTTTTTCTGCATCTATTGAAATAATCATACAATTTTATCCTTCATTTTGTTAATATGATGTATCACATTGATTTGTTGGATTTGAACCATCCTCTCATCCCGGGAATAAATTCTATTTAATCATGGTGAATAATCCTTTTAATATTTTTATTGCATTCAGTTTCCAAATATTTTGTTTGGAATTTTTCATCTAAGTTCATTTGGGATATTGGCTTGTAATTTTATTTTATTACGGTTGTCTGGTTTTGGTATCAGGGTAATGCTGTCCTCATAATATGTGCTTGAAAGTATCTCCTCCTCTTCTATTTTCAAAAGAGTTTAAGAAGGATCAATATTAATTTTTATTTAAATGTTTAGCAGAATTCACCAGTGAAGCCATCTAGTCCTAGATTTTGTTTCTTGGGGATTTTTTGATTACTGATACAATCTCCTAATAATCATTCCGTTTAGATTTTCAATGTCTTCTTTATTCAGTCTTGGTAAGCTGTATGTTTCTGGGAATTCTGTAAAGTTGTCTAATTTGTTGGTATATAATTGTCCATACTGTTCTCCTATGATCCTTTGCATTTCTGTAGTATCATTTATAACATCTTTTATTTGATTTTATTTGAGTCCTCTCTTTTTTTTCTTGGGGAGTCTAACTAAAGATTTGTTAATTTTATTTATCTTTTCAAAGAATCACTCTTTATTGGTCTTTTCTATTGCCTCTTTAGTTTCTATTTCATCGTGTTCCTGGTATTTGTTATTTCCTTTCTCCTCTAACTTTGGGACTTAGTGTTCTTTTTCTACTTTGTTGAGGTGTAAAGTTGTTTATTTGAGATTTTTCTTGTTTCTTGAGGTAAACATTTACTGCTATGAACTTCCCTCTTAGAATTGCTTTTGCTGAATCTCATAAGTTTCAGTATTTCTAGATTCATTTATCTCAAGGTATCTTTTGGTACTTTTTTGATTTATTCTTTGATCTAAAAGTTTAGTAGCATGATGTTTAAAATCTATATATTTGTGACTTTTCCAATTTTCCTGTAATTGATTTCTTTTAAATATTTATTTTATTTTAGAGAGAGGATTTCCTTAAAGATTTATTTATTTCATTTCAGAGAGAGAGAGGGAGCATGGGGGAAAAAGGGTAGCAGGAGAGAGAGTCTTAAGCAGACTCTACATTGAATATGAAGCCCTACATTGGGCTCCATCTCACCATCAAGATCATTACCTAAGCTGAAACTAAGATTTTGATGCTTAACTGACTGTAACCCCAGGTGCCCCCTCTTGTAATTGATTTCTAGTTTCATACTATTGTCTTCAAAAAGGTGCTTAATATGATTTTTATGTCCTGCTATTTATTAAGTCTTATTTTGTGGTCTAGCATTTGGTCTATCCTAGAGAGTGTTCCATGTGCACTTAAAGAATGTGTATTTCTGTTGCTTTGGGATGCCGTGTTCTATATTTGTCTTTTAAGTCTACCTGTTCTAACACAACATTTAAAGTCAATTTTTTTGACAATTTTCCATTTGGATTATCTATCCACTGATGAAAGTGGGTTACTAAATTCCTCTATCATTATTTTATTTCTGTTTATTTCTCCTTTAAGGTCTGTTAATGTTTGCCTTATATATTTCGATGCTCCTATTTTGGGTGCAGAAATATTTATAAATGTCATATCTTCTTGTTCGATTATCTCTTTACCATCAAGAAAGGACCTTCTTTGTGTCTTAATTACAGTCTTTGTCTTAAAATCTACTTTTGGTATAGCTTTGTTTTGGTTTCCATTGCATGAAATATATTTTTATTTCTGTTTCCCTTTCAGTCTGTGTGTGTCCCTAGATCTGAAGTGAATTCCCTGTAGGCAGCATACATGGGTCTTGTTCTTTTACCCATTCAGCCACTCTATCTTTTGATTGGAGAATTTAATCCATTTATACTTAAATTAACTACTGATATGTATGTATACTGCTATTTTGTTAAGTGTTTCCTGGATCTTTTCTAATTCTTCAGTATCTTGTTTTGTTTTGTTTTGTTTTGTTTTGTTTTTTCCTCTTGCTCACTTTCTTTATGACTTGGTTTTCTTTACTTGTATGCTGATTCCTTGTTTTCCTTTTGTACTTTTATTACAGATTTTTTCTCTATGATTGCCATGGGGCTTACATAAACCTAATTATAAAAGTCTATTTTAAATCAATAAGTTTGAACAGATTCTAAAGCTCTACATTTTTATACCCTCCCCACATATAGATATTTTTGATGTCACAATTTACATATTTTTATCATGGGTATCCTTTAACAAATTATTGTAGTTCAATGCTGCCCTAGATCTTGATTGTCTGTCAAACCTTTGTGATTGTCCAGGCAATCTACTTCACTTTTGGTGTCTCCCAGTAGCTGAGTGTGTGCTAAAACCTGTGTCCCAAAGGGCAGTATCTAAGCCATTACCTTCATTCAGGCTGATTGGAAACCAGACTCTCAGACAGCAGCTTTTAAAGTATACAAATATAGCTCTTTCAGAAGAAGACTAGAAGATGACCATTTTTGTCTGCTTCCTCAACACTGAGCCCTGGGTTGTTAACTAATCAAGGACTGTGTCTTTTTTTGCTACCATCCCATTTAACTAGCCCCAATGACCACCAGGGTCGGATAATCAAGGGGTGTCCACTGGGCAGCAGACAAAAAAACTGAGGTATGAGCCATAACAATTGGGACATCAAACACATGCACATATTCCTCATTGGGAGATACTAGCTCTTAGAAGCACAGTAGAGGGATAGAGCAAATAGCAGCCACCCTGTATCCCAGTAGAGAAGCTTACACTCAGCCTTTAGAGGTGTGCTTAATTAGAAGCCTGACTCTCAGTTCGCAACTGTAAAAATAAGCTAATAAGGCTCTTTCACAGAAAGTCTAGGTTCTTCATTCTGTTGTACCTCTACTGTACCCTGGAGTGCTAACCATTTAAAACTCTCCATTTGTTGGGGCGCCTGGGTGGCTCAGTGGGTTAAGCCACTGCCTTCGGCTCAGGTCATGATCCCAGGGTCCTGGGATCGAGTCCTGCATCGGGCTCTCTGCTCAGCAGGGAGCCTGCTTCCTCCTCTCTCTCTCTGCCTGCCGCTCTGCCTACTTGTGATCTCTCTCTGTCAAATAAATAAATAAATTCTTTAAAAAAAAAAAAAAAAAAAACTCTCCATTTGTTAAAGTTCTGTGGGGCCCATGAACATAAGCCCCACTAACAACCAGAGCCAGTGATGTAGTGTAGAGATGTCCCCTGAATGGCAGCCACAAAAACTGGAAGTCCAAACAAGACTGAAAACTTCTTTCCAGGAGATACCGGCAAGCTGTAGTGAGGAAAATACACAGATTACACCCACTTTCTTTCATCTTTGAAATCTATTTGTGTTAGGTTCTAAGATGCCTGCCCACAGGGCCTTTATGCGAAAAGGCTTATTTGTTGATTTTAAAGTCTGGGAGCCTCTCAATCAGCTGCCATTGTGTTGGTCCCGGGGATAGGTGAGGTTGTGTGTGTCAGTCCTTTAAGAATCATTTTTCAATTTACTATAGCCTCTTGAGTCTTAAAGATATAAGTCCCATTGGCTTTCAAAGCTGGATGTATTGGGGGCTCATCTATCAGGTTCAGATCTTAAATGATTGGGTGTCACTGTGGGGTTCACTCCTCAAGGAGAAGTTCAAGTTTGTGAGTTCTCTACAGATTTGGTTCACCATACCAGGGAAAGCTTGTGGCTTAGTCTCCCCTACCTGCTTCAATGTAGGTTTTTTCCTCATTCACATAATGAGTAAGAGTTGCTCAGCTGGTTTGGAGTTTTTGCTCAGAGGAAATTATTCCATGTAGTAGCTGAAGATTGGTGCATTCATGGGAGGAAGTGAGTTCAACATCCTCCTATGTCATTAATTTGGACTGGAACCGCCCTCCCCACAATGTTTTATTCAAAATAAGCAATCATGTATTAAATATATTCAAGATAAGAATTTCTTCTTTTTCAGTGTTTAATTTTATCATAAAAATAAATTTATATAATGTATAAGAGTCAAGTGTGTTTATTAGGCCATATCTTTTTGCCTCATTAAAGGCATTTTTAAAATCATGTGGATGTCCAAATATTTGTCTTCTTTATCTAAATAGGTAAAAATTTAACAGAAAGAGATTACTATATATTCTTATCTACAACCTCAAGTTTCTATCATGGTGTTTCCAATAAATAATTTACAAAGATATTTTTTAAACCAGCCATATTATCTAGTTAGATGGATTATATTATTTTAATATGCTGATAATACAACCTAATTGTGTTCTCTAGAAAAATGATTATTAATTGGTAGTAGTGAAGGAGTAAGAATATCATACATTGCCTTTAAAATCTAATAAAGCTTTTTAGGGAAATGCAACTATGCACATATGTACAAAATTTGCACACATCTTCTGGGATTCATACATACTGATCTCTAAGAGTGTGTTTGAAAATGTTATCAGGGATTGCAGTTTGGTAGACCTGAGGGCGAGGAAAAGAAGAAACATCATAATATCTGTAGATTTTCCTGATGCTGCAAATAATAAACATTTTGGAAATGAATACTATAAGGCAATAGGTCTTGTCATCTTCAGATAATTTAATGACATACTGCAGGTTTTCTAGAGGTACAAAATAGGAATAATGTTCCCTGAATTTCCTAATATAACCTCCCTGGAAAAGATAAAGTTTATATCTTGCTCTTTAATAGTTGATTAAGTGATCTCAAGTTGAAACAATTTTATATAAGTTGATGTAAGAAAACTTTAGTGTATTTCCATTCATCAAAACTGAATAAAGTAGTCAGTCTCATTGTAACTGACTTTTGACAAGTGAAAAGATGCATGAAAATTGATTATAATGAAGAGACGAAAGTGAACTGTGAGCAGGAACACAGAAAAGTCATGAAGATGTCTGCAGATTGAACAAAATTAACAATCTAAAGTTCTGTCCTTATAGCTAAGATTTCAACCTTAGGAAAATAAGTCATACTCTATTTAAATTTTATGAATAGACAGATGGTGGTCTTGATATCAAATGTGATAGAAGCCTAGTTTGACAAAACAATTACTATTCAAGACAGTCAAGGTTTAAAACAATGGCTTCTAGCAGAAGAAATAGCTTGGAATGCAGGAGAAATGTTCAAAGGGAGTGATAAATTAGAAACTATTTCCAAAAACAAAAGAAAAAAAGAGAGAGAACTCTGTGTACTGTGTGACCCTAAGAGTTCTCTATTGACATAAGGTGTAATAATCTTTACAGCTTTCTGCTGATAAAGTTCATTTCCCACAAGAAGAAAAACTCATAAGGAAAAAAAAAAGGAAAACATGGAAACTTCTTAGCTCTTTTTCTGTGTTTGATGTTTTTCTATAATTTTATTCCATAATCTTATTCTGTGCTGTATTCTTAAGATAGGGCAATACATTTGCTCACATATTACACCACAGTATTTGGAGAATAAAGCGTGGACCAGTGTCTTGTTGGATAGAACTTCCTAGGTAATATGTACTTCCTCTCCTGAATTGTCTATTGGGGCAACTGGCGTGAAAAAAAATTCATGTTTGGCTGAGCTTATCGTAAATCATAGGTACATATAAAACATATGTAAAAGTGTTTAAAATATGATACAGATTTATTAGAAACCATATCTGGGACAACTTCTCACACCCTCCTTTATGTTACCATTTGTTTTAAAAAATATTTTCATGCCCTTTCATGCCTTAATTTGAGAAGTATAAATTTTGGCATTTTTGTTTCCATTGAGAATTTTGATGATTAGTGTTTAAAGTGTGCAATAATATATAAAATTCTAGCATATTATCCTATTACTGATATAAAAAATTATGACATGAGTCATTTAATTCTTCTTAGTCACTGTTCAAAAAATTCTGAAATTCTTACTTGTGTTGACAGTTTAAATACAGAGTAGTTGAGAAAAGTGCCACATTTTAACTCTTAATTCACTAAAAAGTTAGGAAAGAATAACCAGAAATACCAGTATTTTGTAATTTCGTAATGATTTCATAGGTATAATTAATATATACTAATTTGTTTTATAGGGGAAAAATAAACCCATGTTGAAGTTCTGTAATTTAATTTCTGGACACTCCATCATTAGCATTATTTGTAAGAGAGTCTTGTACTTATACAGTCATAGCACTACCTTACGTATGTATAGTTATGTGTTACCATTTTATATACAGACTGTCTTAGCTTAGGTTCCTGTAGCAAATTATCATAGACTGGATGACTTAAAAGCAAACATTTATTTCTCACAGTCCTGAAACCTAAGAAGTAGAAAATCAAGGTGTTAGTACTCAGTCTCTCCTCAGAGCCCTTTCCTGGTTTACGGCCAGAGGCCTTCTTGCTGTATCTTCATATGACTGAGAGAGACAGTTTCTTTTTTTAAAAAGACACTAAACATATCACAGAGGTTCTACCCTCATGACTTGATCTAAACCTAAGCACCTCCCAAAGGCCCCACCCCCAAATAACCATCACACTGGGGATTAGGGCTTCAACACAAGCCAAATAAATGTTGCTTTGATTTGGCAAAAGTCTTTTAACAGCTTGATGATTTCATGATCCATCTCTTTCTCTGTCAAGCTTGTTTTATTATAAATTTGGTAGCTGTGCATGCCAATCTTTCCTGGAAGGGGGTGTGTAAGGGATTGTTGCTCCTATCCTTTAGATTCCTACAAGTTACTTTTCTCTTTCAGAAAAAGAAAATTGATAAAAATCTAACCAGAAAGCTGAGTAAAAAAGAGCAGTAACTGCTTTTCATGTGGCACATCATATCCTATCACCCTTTTTGCTCAAGTTTTATTTGTATTTTTTACTCATCTCTCCTTTGTTAACTCTCTTTCATGCCCCAGTGGGGATAATACATAAAATTTAAAATATAAAGACACATTCAGTTTTCAGTTCTGTTAAAGTGATGGTACAGAAATCTTTGTATGATATAGATTTGTTGCTATTTACAGCCTGCCAAATTTTGAGAAATTAAATTTATAGCCTAAAGGGTTTTCTTAAAAAAAAAAAAAACCTCTAATTTCAATAGTTTTTGTAGTGCCTGCCTGTGTATTATCATTTACAAAGATCATGTGAAGAGTTTTCCTTTTCCAAGCTGTTCAAGATTTAAGCATGACAATGCAGCAACAGATCTGTGGTAACTCATTAGATTTCTCCTTCTAATTAGATTCACTATGGCTGTTTATAGACTTTTAAGCACTTTTCAATACTAAATGACTTTCCATACATAGGCCAGTAAAGCCTCATGTCTTGAGGACTTTTCCCAAAATGGTGAGTACATAAAATAATCATTTGAAAAGCATAGAAAATAAGGCCAATGGGTCTCACTGGTTTGCATATGGTAAATTTTTCTAATTACTCTTCTTTTATCTGCTTTTTGTCAACTGACAATTTTTCAAGATCTTTATTTCTCACTTGTCTACAATTTAATGAGAAAATTGACAAATAACATGACAGTACTGTTGCAGCTTAACATCATCATTAATGTTCTTACTTTCTAGAGTATTTCTCTGTTAGAATATCTCCCCTGAGAATCATATCTTTGTAAATGCTTTTTTTATTATAATCCTACAAACTATTTTTGAACAATAAACTCATTCTGTATTTGGCTTTATACTTCAATTTGCTTTCCCAAACTCTAAGTAACTCTTTATATTGTTTCTTTCATCTCTTACTTCATTTTCAGAATATCTATATTCCCTTTTCCTTTTATAGCAGAGTCTGATAAGTCATTTCCTTTAAAAGTAGAATTATAATTTAACTACTCTTAATATAGTATCTTTTTATAATATCTAATTTTCTAGATTTCAATACTTTGTTACATGTTATAGATGCCTTAATTCCCTTAACTTTCTCTAATTGAAGTGAAATTTCATTTCCTCTGGTACTTAAAAATAATATTCTACTGTATTAAAACAAAGTAATATCTGGTATAAAGTCTGTTTTAAAATTTGCAATCAGGCACATAATCATAAATATAATAACATATTTGGTAGAGTAGACTTACCTGCAATTTTATCCAAAATACCTGATTGAAAAGAGTATTACAAACAGTTGAAAAGCAGTCAGTATACAGAGTATCTTCTGAAGCTGTTCATGTTTTTCATGCCATTGTCACAACTAAATAAGATATATAAGAACCGCATGTGTATATTCATCATGTTATTTATTCATTAAGCAACAATTTATTCATTATGTGTCAGGCTTTGGCCTGTATTTGGGAGACGAAGGAGACATGGGACCAAGTTCCTCATAATAAAGGGGGAAAAAGTCAATTAACCACCAGATACATGCATTAAGGGGATCAAAGGTGAAATAATAAGATTCAGGGGAAAAAGGAAGAAATTACAGAGAGTGACTAGGGGACTTCTGAGAGGAGGTGTTTATGAACCTTTTTTGGAAGAAGACACATTTGAGCTGAGATTTGAATAATAAATAAGAGACGATCTTACAGGAATGCTTCCCAAACTGAGGAACAGATAGATTTAAGGTCCAAATCTAGCAAAAAATTGTCATGCTTGACGCTCAGAAAAAAAGCTGTGCAGTTGGAGCTTAGAGATTGAAGGCAAATAAGATACAACACAGTTGTTCTGGTTCAATCTGAAATAATACATTGTCTCCTCTAAATAGGAGGTCTTCATATATTTGGTTATAAGGGACAGACTCCCAGTTAATTCTTCTCTTCGGGTATCAGATTAATGGACTAGTAATGGTTGAAAGACATTTGTTTAGATGAATAATCTTGAAAGAAATTTAAAGAATGCTGCCTCCCTCACAGAGAGTTCCTGTGCTTTGCACCTGCAGAGTGATATTGTGAGTGGCTGAAATGGTCAGTTAAGCAGAAAAACTCTCAAGTTTGGAAAAGAAGATTTTCATGGGACATATACCTTAGGTCAAATGAAACTAAGGTCATGGAAGAATTTTGTACAATAGCAACGAATTCTGCAGGGGCAAGATCAATACCCAAGACCAAGTAAAAGACAATCTATAACTGAGAAGTGGTCAACAGAATGGACTGAGGAGAACCACCTCCAATATTACTAACTGCTGCTTTTTAATAAGTGAGCTTGTATCTTGCAACTTAGATTCCCTTGGGAGAAAAAATAGGGAAGGAAAAGATCCTTAAAGTTGAAAGCGACTAAATCCAAGCAAATTTAGAAGACTGAAATCATACCAAGTAACTTTTCTGATCACAATGGTAAGAATATGGCAAATAGCAAAAGAGGAAACCTAGAAAATTTACACACAGATGGAAACTAAACAATTTACCTCTGAACAACCAGGGGGTTGAAGAAGAAATCAAAAGGGAAATATATATATATACCCAAACAAATCAAAGTGGAAATACAGACTACCAAAATCTATGGGATGCTGCAAAAGCTATTGTGAGAGGGAAGTTTATAGTAATAAATGCATATATTCAGAAAATAGATATCAAATAAATTATCTAAATTAATAGCTTGAGGAACAAGAAAAAGAATAACAAACTAACCCCAAGGTTAGCAGAAAAAAAGAAACAACAAAGATCAGAGTGGAAATAAATAGAGACAAGAAAAAACAATAAAAAAGAATAGCCGAACTAAGAGTCTGTTAAATTGATAAACCTTTAACTAGACTAACTTAGAAAAAAAAAAAAAAAGAAGACTCAAATAAAATAAAGAGGATACATTGTAATTGACATCACAGAAATACATAGAATCCTAAGAGACTACTACAAATATGCCAATAAATTGAATAACCTAGAAGCAATAGAAAAATTCCTAAAAACATACAACCTACCAAGACTGAACACGAAGAAAAAGAAAATCTGAACATATGACTGCATATCACATTTGCATTATCTATCCATCTATCAATGGCCATTTAGGCTGCTTCCATTTCTTTTCAAATTAGTGCTTTTTGTTTTCCTTGGGTAAATACCCAGTAGTGGAATTACTGGATCATATGGTATTTCTATTTTTACCTTATTTTGAGGAAACTCCATACTCTTTTCCAGAGTAGCTTCATATTCCTACAAACAGTACACAAGGGTTTTGTTTTAACCACATCATCACCAATACATATTTCTTGTTTTGGGGTTTTGTTTTTGTTTTACTTTTTGTTACTAGCCATTCTGGTTGTTGTGAGGTGATATCTTATTATGGTTCTGACTTGCATTTCCCTGGTAATTAGTGATATTGGGTATCTTTTCATGTGGCTGCTGGCCACCTGTATATCTTCTTTGGAAAAATGGCTAATCAGGTCCTCTGCCCATTTTTAATTGGATTATCATTTTGGGTTTTTTGTTTTGTTTTGGTTTGGTTTTTGGTTTTTGGTTTATTGGTATTGAGTTTATGAATTCTTTATATGTTTTGGATATTAACTCCCTGACAGATATATCATTTGCAAACATCTATTCGGTAGATTACCTCTTCATTTTGTTGATGACTTCCATCAGCATGCAAAAACTTTTACATTTGGTATAGTCCTAATAGGTTATTTGTGCATTTGTTTTCCTGCCTAAGGAGACATATTCAGAAAAATGTTGCTAAAGCAATGTACAAAAGATTATAGCCTATGTTTTCTTTTAGGATTTCTATGGTTTCAGTTCCTACATTTAGGTCTTTAATCCATTTTTAGTTTATTTTTGCGTATGGTGTAAGAAAGTGGTCCAGTGTCATTCTTTCGTTTGTAACTTTTCCAGTTTCTCCACCACCATTTATCAAAGAGACTGTTTTTCCTTATTGTACATTATTGCCCTCTTTCTTATTGATTAACTGACCAAATAAGTGTGGTCTATTTCTGGACCTTCTATCCTGTTCCATGTGATCTGTGTGTCTATTTTTTTTTTAAAGATTTTATTTATTTATTTGACAGAGAGAGATCACAAGCAGACAGAGAGGCAGGCAGAGAGGGAGATAGAGGGAAGCAGGCTCCCTGCTGAGCAGAGACCCCGATGCGGGACTCGATCCCAGGACCCTGAGATCATGACCCGAGCCAAAGGCAGCGGCTTAACCCACTGAGCCACCCAGGCGCCCTGTGTGTCTATTTTTATGCCAGTACCACACTGCTCTGATTACTCCAGCTTTGTAGTGTATCTTGAAAACTGGAATTGTGATACCTTCAGCTTCTTCCTTTCTCAAGACTGCCTTATGGGGTGCCTGGGTGACTTCGTTAAGTGTACAACTCAATCTTGGGGTCGGGTTCAAGCCCCATCAGTGAGCTCCACACTGGGTAAGGAGCTTACATTTAAAAAACAAAACAAAACAAAACAAAACTAATTGGCTACTTGAAGTTTTTTGTGGTTCCATATAAATTTTAAAATTATTTATTCTAGCTCAGTTAAAAATGCTATTGGTATTTTGGTTGAGATCGCATCACATTTGTAGATTGCTTTGGGTACTAGGGAATTTTTAAAATAGTAATTCTAATCCATGGGTGCGGACTATCTTTCCATTTGTTTATATCATCTTCAACTCCTTTCATCAATGGCTTGCAGTTTTCAGAGTACAAGTCTTTCATCTCCTTGGTTAAATTTATGCCTAGATATTTTATTCTTTCTGGTACAAGAGTAAATGGAATTGTTTTCATTTGTTTTTATGGTACTTCATTTATTATTATTTAGAAATACAATAGATTTCTGTGTATTAATTTCATATCCTGCAACTTAAATGAATACATTTATTATTTATAATAGTTTGTGTGTGTTTATGTATAATATCCAGTGCCTCATGAATACCTGCCCTCCTTAAGACCCACCACCAGGCTCACCCATCCCTGTACCACCCTCCCCTCTGAAACCCTCAGTTTGTTTCTCAGAGTCCACAGTCTCTCATGGTTCATCTCCCACTCAGATTTCCCCCCCCTTCACTTTTCCTTTCCTTCTCCTAATGTCCTCCACGCCATTCCTTATGCTATTCCACAAGTAAGTGAAACCATATGATAATTGACTCTCTCTGCTTGACTTACTTCACTCAGCATTATCTCCTCCAGTCCCTTTCATGTTGATGCAAAAGTTGGGTATTCATCGTTTCTGATGACTGAGTAATATTTCATTGCATATATGGACCACATCCTCATTATCCACTTGTCTGTTGAAGGGCATCTTGGCTCTTTCCATAGTTTGGTTATTATGGACATTTCTGCTATGAACATTGGGGTATATATGGCCCTTCTTTTCACTACATCTGTGCCTTTGGAGTAAATACCCAGTAAGTGCAATTGCCGGGTCATAGGGTATCTCTATTTTTAATTTTTTGAGGAACTGCCACAATGTTTTCCAAAGTGGCTGTATCAAATTGTTTTCCAACCATCAGTGTAAGAGGGTTCCCCTTTCTCCCCAGGCACTCCAACATTTGTTGTTAACTGCCTTGTCAATTTTTTCCACCTCAATGTGGTTCTGATTTGAATTTCCCTGATGGCTAATGATGATGAACATTTTTTCATGTGTCTGTTAGCCCTTTGTATATCTTCTTTGGAGAAGTGTCTCTTCATGTCTTTTGCTCATTTTTTGACTTGCTTGTCTGGTTTTTGGGTGTTGAGTTTGAGAAATTCTTTATAGATCTTTGTCTGTAGTGTCATTTGCAAATATGCTCTCCCATTCTGTGGGTTGTCTCTTAATATTTTTTGACTGTTTAATTTGCTGTGCAGAAGTTTTTTAATCTTGATGAAGTCCCAGAAGTTCATTTTTGCTTTTCTTTCTCTTGCTTTTGGAGACATGTCTTGAAAGAAGTTGCTGTAGCTGATGTTAAAGAGGTAACTGCCTATGTTCTCTAGGATTTTGTTGGATTCCTGTCTCACTTTGAGGTATTTTATCAATTTTGAGTTTATCTTTGTGCATGGTGTGAGAGAATGGTCAAGTTTCATTCTTCTACATGTTGATGTCCAATTTTCCCAGCACCATTTATTAAAGAGACTGTTTTCCACTGTATATTTTTTCCTGCTTTGTTGAAGATTATTTGACCATAGAGTTGAGGGTCTATATCTGGGCTCTCCATTCTTTTCCACTGATCTATGTGTCTGTTTTTGTGTCAGTACCATACTGTCTTGGTGTTCACAGCTTTGTAAAATAGCTTAAAATCAGGCAATGTGATGCCCTTAGCTTTGTTTTTCTTTTCCAACCTCTTTGGTTAGGTTTATTCCAAGGTATATTATGGTTTTCGGTGCTACTGTAAATGGAATTGATTCTCTAATTTCTCTTTCTATAGTTACATTGTTAGTGTATATGAAAGGAATTTATTTCTGTTGATTTTGTATCCTGCCACATTACTGAATTGCTGTATGAGCTCTAGTAATATGGGGGTGGAGTCTTTTGGATTTTCCACATAAAGTATCATGGCATCTGCAGAGAGAGAGAGTTGACTATTCAATATGAATATCTTCTATTTCTTTTTGTTATCTGATTGCTGTGAGTAGGACTTCTAGTACTATGTTGAACAACAGAGGTGAGAGTGGGAATCCTTGCCATGTTCCTGATCTTAAGAGAAAGGCTCTCAGCTTTACCCCATTGAGAATAATATTCACTATGGGTTTCTCATAGATGGATTTGTGACATAGAGGAACGTTCCCTCTATTCCTATACGCCGAAGAGTTGTAATCAGGAAAGGATGCTGTATTTTGTCAAATTCTCTTCCTACATCAATTAAGGAGTCAATGTGGTTCTTCTTTTTCCTCTTATTAATGTGTTCTATCACATTGATTGATTTGTGAATGTTGAACCACACCTGCATCCCAGGGATAAATCCCACTTGACTGAGGTGGATAATCCCTTTGAGGGACAGTCGGGTCTTATTAGCTAGAATCTTGTTGAGAATTTTGGCATTCTTAGTCCTCAGGGATATTGGTTTGAAATTCACCTTTTTGATGGATATTTGCCTGGTTTGGGATCAAGGTAATGCTGTCCTCATAGAAAGAGGCTGGGTGTTTTCCTTCAGTTTCTATTTTTTTAAACAGCTTCAGAAGAATAAGTATTATTTCTTCTTTGAGTATTTGGTAGAATTCCCCAGGGAATCCATCAGGTCCTGGTCTCTTGTTTTGGGGGAGGGTTTTGATCACTTTTTTTATCTCGTTACTGGTTATTGATCTAGTCAGTTTGTCAATTTCTTCCTGTTCCAATATTGGTAATTTATAGGTTTCCTGGAATGCATCCATTTCTTCTAGGGTGCTTAACTTATATAGCTGTTGATAATCATTTCTGATGATTGTTTCTATTTCCTTTGTGTTAGTCATGTTCTCTCCCCCTTTCATTCATAATTTTGTTAATTTAATTCCTTTCTCTTTTCTTTTAAAAAAACCTGGCTAGTGGTTTATTGATTTATTAATTCTTTCAAAGAACCAGTCCTGGTTTCATTGATGTGTTCTACTAATTTTTCTGTTTCTCAGTCATTGATCTCTGCTATAATCCTATTTCTCTTCTTGTGCATGGGTAAGGCTTAATTTGTTGTTGATTCTCCAGTTCTTAAGATGTAAAGATAGTTTGTGTATTCGGGATTTTTCAAATATTTTAAGTGAGACTTGGATGGTTATGTATTTTCCCCTTAGGACCACCTTTGCCATATCCCATAAGTTTGGGACTGATGTATTTTTGTTTTCATTGGTTTCCATGAATTTAAGTTCTTTGATTTCCTGATTGACCCAAACATTCTTTTGCATGATGGTCTTTAGCCTCCAAGTGTTTGAATTTCTTCCAAAATTTTCTTGTGACTGAGTTCCAGTTTCAAAGCATTGTGGTCTGAGAATATGCAGGGAATATTCTCAGTCTTTTGGTATCAGTTGAGACCTGATTTGTGACACTGTATGTGGTCTCTCCTGAAAAAAGTTCCATGTGTGCTCGAGAAGAACAAGTATTCTGTTGTTTTAGAGAGGAATATGAGGTCTGTCTAGCCCAGTGTGCTATTCAAAGCTCTTGTCTCTTTGTTGATTTTCTGCTTAGATGATCTGTCTATTACTGAGAGTGGAGTATTGAGGTCTCCTAGTGTTAATATATTATTAATATGTTTCTTTATTTTGGTTAACAGTTGGCTTATGTAGTTGGCTGGTCCCATGGTGGTGGCATATATATTTACAATTGTTAGGTCTTCTTGGTGGATTGACCTTTTAAGAATGATATAGTGTCCTTCTGTATCTCTAACTACAGTCTTTAGCTTAAAATCTAATTTGTTTGATATGAAAATGACTACCCCAGCTTTCTTTTGAGGTCTGTTAGCATGAAAGATTGTTCTCTATCCCTTCACTTTCAGTCTGGATGTATCTTTCGGTTCAAAATTAGTCTCTTGTAGATAACACATGGATGGGTCCTGTCTTTTTAGCCAATCTGCAACTCTGTGCCATTTTATGGGAGCATTTAGGCCATTCACATTGAGAATGATTATTGAAAGATATGATTTTATTGTCATCATATTGCCTGTGAAGTCCTTGCTTCTGTAGATTTTCTTTGTAAATTTCTGTTCTATATCACTCTTGGGGTCTTACTCCTTTCATAGAACTCCCCTTAATATTTCTTGTAGGGGCAACTCTGTGGTCACATACTCTTACAGTTTTTGCTGGTCTTGGAAGCTCTTTATCTCTCCATCCTTCTAAATGACAGCCTTGCCATACAAAGTGTTTCTGGCTGCATGTTCTTATCATTTAGTACCCTGAATATGTCTTGCCAGCCCTTTCTGGATTGCCAGGTCTCTATGGACAGGTCTGACATTATTCTGAATTTCCTTCCTCTGCACAAGAGGAATCTCTTGTCCCTAACTTCCCTTAGAATGCTTTCCCTGGGTCTAAGATTTATAAGTTGCACTATTACATGCTGGGGCATTGGTCTATTCTTGATCTTGGGAGGGGTCCTCTCTGCCTCTAGGACATGAATGTTTGTTTCATTCCCCAGATTAGGGAAGTTCTTGGCTATGATTTGCTCAAATATATCTCCTAGCCCTCTATCTCCACCGTCTCAGGGATCCCAATAATTCTGACATTGGAACATTTCATGGCATCATTTATTTCCCTAATTCTGCTTTCATGGATTTTATGCTATTTGTTCCAGGCCTCCTCCTGTTCCTTCTTTTCTATCAGTTTGTCTTTTTGATCACTGATTTATTTTTCTGTCTCATTTACCTTAGCTATTAGAGTATTTAGATTAGATTGGGTCTCATAGATAACAATTTTAAATCTTGCAAGGTCAGCACTCACTTCTGCCCTTAGAGAATCTATGTTGCCCTTAATGGTTTTCTCCATTCTAGCTATTGTCTTTATAACTGTTCAACTGAAGTCTATTTCTCACATCTTGCTTATATCCATATTCATTAGTTCTGTGGCAGAGGTCCCAGTCTCTGAATTTTTCCTGTGTTGTGTGCTCTTCCTCTTAGTCATTCTGTTGAGGAGTTGTTGAGGGAATGTACAGAGTCAAAATTATTAACCACAACCCAAGCAAGATCTACCTGTTATGTGGATCATGAGTTGTTGGCCTCTTATTCTTCCAGTCTGTCTTCTGGGAGAGGGGCTTATTGTGCTGTTACTCAGGCAACACTGTTTGGGCAGTTACCCTGGATCCTTTGAACAGTGGTGGGCTCAGTGAAAAGAAAAAAACTGGTTTGGGGGGACTTTTGTTCTCTGCCAGCTTTCCCTGGCAGCTTTGAGCATCTCTTCCAGGAGTCAGAGCAGAAGTGACTGTATCCAAACTTCTGTCTTAGAACAGAGAGATCACATTCCGTTCTCTAGTGAGTTCTCCAAAGCACACTGTTTCCATCTTTTTCTGTGCTGCTAAGAACTGCAGCATCCTGGGTTGTGCGCCCCTTAGCAGCACTCCCAATTCTTGCTTCCAAGTCCAGGCACCTCTCTGCCCTTTGTGATTTTAAACTGCCAGCAGCCCTCAGTTTGAAAGCATATCCCTGCAACTCCAGGGATGAGAGGCTAGGGGGCTGCCCTAAAGTCTTTTCCCCACTGCTACCAGTCTGTCTGTATCTAGTCCTCAGCACAGGAGGCTTTTGCACTCCATCAGCTCAGGATCCCAGAGGTTCCCTCCCCCTTCTGTTTATCTTCCAGTATCTGCCCACAGAATCATGGCTCCCTGCTTCATACCTTGAAATCAACCATCGGAGAGATTCTGTTTGTAGAGATCCAGATACTTCTTCTTTCATCTTAGGCTGATTTCATGGGTGTTCAGGGTGGTTTGGTAGATATCCAGCTCAATTCTGGGAACTGGCTGAAATATGGTCCCCTAGTCCTCCACTATCTTTCCCCCTCCAAAGGTTTATTAATTTTGTCTTTTCAAATAATCAACTCTTGGTTTCATTAATCCTTACTATTATTTTTTTCCTTAAGTGTTTATTTCATTTATACCTGATTTGATCTTTATTTCATTTTTTTCTACTAACTTTGGGCTTTATTCTTCTTTTTCTAGCTCCTTTAAGTGTAAGGTAGGATTGTTTGAGATTTTTCTTCTTTCTTGAGTTAGGTCTATATAACAATAAACTTCTATGTTAAAACATTTTCCTGTTTCCCAAAGATTTTACACCATTGTGTTTCCATTTTCATTTGTCTTCGTGGTTGTTGTTGTTGGGTTTTTTTTCTCTTTGTTTTCTTCATTTACTCTTTGAATGTTCAATAGCATGTTACTTAGCCTCCACCTGTTTGTGTTTTTTCTAGTCTTTTTTTCCAAGTGATTGATTTCTAGTTTCATACCATTGGTTGGCAATGTTCTTTGACATGACTTCAATCTTTGTAATTCTATTGAGACATGTTTTATAGCCTAACATGTGATCTATCCTGGAGAATATCCCATGTACACTTGAAAAGAATGTGTATTCTGCTGTTTTGAGATGGAACTATATATATACATATATATATATATACATATATATAACATCATAAGTATATAGTAGTCTATATTAAGTTGATGGTTATTTAAGATCAAACACTCTAAAATCACAATATTTTACTACCTCTCCATGTTTTATATATAGGATTTTATATTTTATATATTTATATTTTATGTCTTTTTATTTTGCGAGTCCCTTAACTAACTTTTTAGATATAATTGATATTATTACTTTTGGCTTCCAACCTTCATACCATCTTTATAAGTAATTAATATACTACTTTTCCTGTATGTTTGCTTTACTACTTTTCCTGTATGTTTGCTTTTACCTGTGGATTTTTTTTTCCTTTGATAATTTTCTTCCAATTTTCTTCTTTTTTCTTTACCACTTAAAGAAGTCACTTTAACATTCTTTGTAAGGCTGGTTTTGTTGTGATGGTCTCCTTTAATCTTTGTTTATCTGGGAAATTCTTTATCTCTTTTTCAATGATGATTGAAAACCTTGCCCACTAGAGTATTCTTGGCTGTAGGTGTTTTCCTTTCAGCACTTAGGAGACTGGAAGGGAGTGACATGATATACTCAGGGTTTCTGCTAAAAAAATCAGCTGATAGCCTTATGCAGTGCCCCCTGGTGCATAACTAGTTGCTGTTCTCTTCCTGCTTTTAGGATTCTTTCTGTATTTTTAGTCATTAATGTTTTAATTATTATGTGTTATGGTGTGGACCGCCATGGGTTCATCTTGTTTGGAGCTACTATGCTTCCTGTACCTGAATATCTATTTTATTCCCCAGGTTAGGAAAGTCTTCAGCTATTAGTTCTTCAACTTAGTTTTCTGTCCCTTTCTCTCTACCTTCTATTTCTGGTGTCCCTATAACACAAATGTCAGTAAACTTGATGTAGTCCAAAACGTCCTTTAACCTATCCTCTCTTTTTATTTTCTTTTATCTCTTGGCTGTTTAGCTGGGATATTTCCATTACCCTCTCCTCTAGATGGCTTACCCATTCTTCTACATCATCTAATCTTGCCATGGATTTCCTCAGCATGTTTTAATTTCAGTTATTGTATTCTCCATCTCTGGTTGGTTATATTTTATATCTCCTCTCTCCTCTTGAGGTTCTCACTGAGTTCACATCCAGTTTATTCTCAGGTCTGGTGAACATCTTTATGACCATTACTTTGAACTTTTTATTAGGTATATTACTTATCACTGTTTCATTTAGTTATTTTTCTGAAATTTTGTCTGGTTATTTAATTTGGGACATATTCTTTTGTCTCCTCATATTGTTTTACTTTCTGTGTTTATTTTTATGACTTATGGAGATCAGCTACTTCTCTTATTCTTGAAGGAGAGGCTTTATGTAGGAATATCCCTTGTGTAGAGTTTCTGTACCTGACAACTTTGGTTAGAGATATAGTAGATAATGACTGGTATTCCTGGAGTACTCCACTCTGAGGCCAACCTGTGGGACAGTTGGAGTTGAAAAGAGCTCAAGCTAGGGATTTCTGGGACATTCTGCTCAAGGATACCATGAAGATGGTTGGTGCTGAGGTTGGCATGGGCCAACGATTCTTGGGACATTACATGCAGAGATCACCCAGGCAGCTGACTTGAACTGAAGTAGAAGCACCATGGTGGGAATGCTAGAGCTAAAGCAGGTTTAGGCTAGGAGCTCCCACGGTGCTTTGCACTGGTTTGTTGTCTGGAACTAAGGTGGGTGCAGACCTCAAGTGTCCAGGAATGCATTGTGCCTGTGGCATCTTAGCAAGACAGGTAGAGCTTTACTGAGCACTCTCTGATGGTATTTTGGTATGTGCTTTTCCAGAACCACTTTGGTGGGATAGCTGGAGTTCAAGTGGGTAGAGAAGGCTTGCTTCGAGGGAAAAAAAAAAATGAGGTTGCTGTGTTTAGGAGCCTAGGACTTGCTGAGGCAGCAGGCTGGCTGGATCCTGCTTTTGTCTGTGCTATCTGGTTGAAGGAGGTACATAAACAAAGAATGCCAGCACCTCTAATCCAAGAGGGTGGTCCAAGAGAGTGGAACAGGGGGAAAAAAAAAATCTAGTACTGTATGATGGGTACTCAACATTTATTTCACTTACGTTTTAGTTGTGCTTAACTACAATTTTTGTCTGTGCCTGCTTATGGTCCCTTAGGTAGTCTCCTTTTAACTCCAGTTTGCACCATTGAGGATGGGGTTCTCATTGCTATCATGTCTCTGTCTCTCCTGCCATTCTCTATATGGTCCCTCTAACTTTGATTATGTAGAAGTTGTTCAATCAGCCCTCAGTTCTTCAGAAGTAATTGTTTTATATGTAGATGTAGATATGATGTGTTCATGGAGGAAGTGAGTTCATGGTCTTACCCTGATGCTAGATCTCCTCAGTTCCAAAAGTTCTTCACAAAATTTTATCACAACTCAACAACACTTTAAAAGGATATAAAACATGATCTAGTGGGAATTATACCTGGGATGCAAAGATAGTTAATCAATAAATATAATAACCACATTAATAGAATGAACTATAAAAACTATATGACCAACTCAACAGATGGAGAAAAAGCATTTGACAAAATACATCTTAAAATAATAAAATAATAGACATTAAATAACAAAATCTCTCCATAAATTGAGTATAGAAGGAATCTACCTTAATGTAATGAAGATCATATACAACAAGTCCACAGCTATTATCACACTCAGTAGGGAAAGATCTTCCTCTAAAATCAGGAACAAGACAAGAGTGCCCACTCTCACCATTTTTAATTGAACAGAGTACTGGAAGTCCTAGCTAGGGCAATCAGGCAGAGAAATAAATAGCATCCAAATAAAAAATTAAGAAGTAAAATTATAGGAAAAGTAAGAAGTAAAATTATTCATAGATGACATAATCTTATATATACAAAATCCTAAAGACTTGACCAAAAAGCTGTTGTAATTAATATATATATATATATAAATAACATAATGAAATTACAGAATTTAGAGTCAACCTACATAAGTATCTTGTGTTTCTAGACACAAACAAGAAAATATCTGAAAAAGAACTGAAAAATATATCTCATTTACAACAGTATCAAAAACAATAAATGCAATTTAATCAAGAAAATAAAAGATCTATGATAAAAATTACAAGATTTTGATGAAAGAAATTGAAGAATACACACCAAAAAATGAAAAAAACATCCCATGCTCTTTGGAATATTATTAAAATGTCCATACTACCTAAAGTCATCTATATATTCAAGGCAATCCCTATCAAAATTCCAATGGAATTTTTCACAAAAAATAAAAATACTAAATTTCATATGGAAAAAATCTACTTGAAGTCAGAGCAAACTTAAGAAAGAAGAATAACTCAGGAGGCATCATACTTCCCTATTATCTCAAACTATATAACAAAGTTATAGTAATTAAAACAATGGAGGGTGTACTAGTATGAAAGTAGAAACAAGGACCAATGAAAGAGAATAGAGAGCCTGAAAATAAATCCTCACATATATATCTAACAAATACTTGAAAAGGGAGCAAAGAATGCTCAATGGGGAAAAATATTCTGTTCAACAAATGGTGTGGGGGAAACTGGATAAACACATGCAGAAAAATATTAGACTCTTACACCACTCACAAAAATTAACTCAAAATGTATTAAAGATTTAAGACCTAACATTGTAAAATTTCTAAGGGAAAACAGAAAAAGCTCCTTGACATTGGTCTTGGCAATTTTTTTTTTTTTTTTTTTTTTTTACGATACAGTGCCTCAAGCACAAGCAACAAAACCAAACATCAAGTGGGACTAAAACAAACTTTAAATTTTGACAGCAAAAAAAAAAAAACAATCAATAAAATATGAAGGTAACTTATAGAATGGGAGAAAATCTTTGCAAACTACTGCATAAGGAGTCAATATCCAATATGTAAAGAACTTAACGAAAACAATCTGAATAAGAAGTGGACAGAGGAACTGAATATGCATTTCTCCAAAAGACATACAGATTAACAACAGGCACATGAAAAATGCTCAGCATCATCAGGGATGATTCCCTAATCATCAGGGAAATGCACTATGAAATATCACCTCACATCTAATAAATAACTATCATCAGGAAAACAAGATTTGGTTTATGGAGAAAAAGGAAACTTTGAGTATTGTTGTTGAAAATGTAAATTAGTTCAGTCCCTATGGAAATGTTATTGAGGTTCCTCAAAAAATTAAAAATATAGAACAACTGTGATCTATACCATAATATGCTCCAGCAATCTTGCTTCTGGTTATATATCTGAAGAAAATGAAACCACGATATTGAAAATATGTGTGCTCCCATATTTATGGCAGCATTATTTATAATAGCCAAGATATGGAAACAAACAAAAGTGTCCACTGACAGATGAATGTATAAAATGGATGTGAGACAAATCAAATATTATTCATCCATGAGAAAGAAAGAAATCCTGCCATTTGCAACAACATAGATGGGCCCTGAGGGTATTATGCTAAGTGAAATAAGTCAGCTAAGTTAAATGCTCTCTAGCCAACAGCCAGAAAAACAAAACAAAACAAAACAAAAACAAAAAACATAACCCACAACGCCCTCAAGTCATAAAACCACAAGGAAATAATTATGCCAACAACTGATGCTTAGCTTAATGAACTTGGAAGCAGAATCTTCCCAGTTGAGCCTCCAGATGAGAATAGTTCCACTGATGTCTGATTGCAGGCTCATGAGACTCTGAACAGAAAGAAATCCAGCTAAGCTGTGAGTGGACTACTAACCCACAGAAACTATGACATAATAAATGTGTCTTCTTTTAAGCCACTGAATCTGTGATACCCTTTTATGCAGCAAAAGATACTGACACAGGGCTTACATTTGGCATTTCCATTTCTGTCCAGTTATGTCTTATTGGGACATGAACTGTTTGTATTCCTTAAATGCAAATCATCTGATATTTCCCATTAACTCTAATTAATCAGAACTGCTTAAAAATAATGCAGTATAGAACCTTGCCTAATATCACCATACCCAGCACCATTCTCCAACAACTATGCAAATAAAGTCAGCATTGCTATGCTTAAATTATGTACTCTGAAATCTACCTGCCTGTGTTTAGATTTGGTTTCCACTGATTTCTTGCAGTGTATTCCACAGATTTCTTAACTTCTCTATGCCTTCATGCCTTTGTAAATTGAGGAGAATAATAGTAATTTATATTCAGTTTTTTAAAGGATTAAATTGGATATATGTCAAACATGTAAGTTCTCAATGAATATTAAATTTATTAATGCTGATATTGTCAGCATTAGTATACCTAATACACATCCATATTCCTTTCATATAAAAGAACTATATAAATGTTCTTTAACAATGGTTTAATTAAATTGTGTAAATCACCTAATGTTAAATTTTCAAAATTGTAGAGCCAATAATGTAGTGTTTGGAGACTAATTTTATACTTTGTTGATTATTCATAACTTTTATTTGTTTAATATCACTACTCATTTGTTGCCATTGATAATGACATATAGGTCTTCTATACAGCCTAGAAGTATAATACAACTTAAAAATAATATAATATCAAATGTTAAATGTATTGTACATAAACAATATATTCTTATTCATTCTTCATATCATTGTTTACAATTCTTATCCATTCATCCTTCATATCATTGTTTATACTTTAAAATTAAAATTGATAATTAGATTGGAAATATAGGTAATTGAATAATTTAAATATATGCATTCATGTTACAGAGTGACCAATAAAAATGTAGATAAGGTGTCTCCATTTCTGTCACCAAGGTGCACAACTAAAAACAAAAAATAACTAAATGAAGAGGAAAGATTTTAATTAAAAGATTCACTTATGAGTAAGTATAAAACATAAATCTTTCTTAGATATGATGCCATACCATGGCTTTATAAATCATCTTTATTTTTCCTATTAAAATTTTGCCAGATTGGATGAAAAAATACAATCCAGTCTACTTTTGTTTATATCAGCATTTCTTAGACATATTTTTAAAATAGAAACAAGTTTATTAAATTGAGCAATAAATGCTAAAGAAAGAACTTCTGTATTATTTCCAAAGGGATTTTATAAATCCTAAAAGACAAGATGAGTTTTTATAATTTGCTACCAAACTTCAAGTTTCAGTAAAGAATATGTGCAATTATCTATCTTCTATAATGTTACTATGGCAGTTTTAATTGATTCAGATTGGCCTATTTCCTTCTCTAATACATGATGCAGTGGGGGTTATTGTTCTATGATCTATAGAACAGTTTCTCCTGAAGAACTGAAAGCTGAATAAACAGCTTCTGCACAACAAAAACAGAGAGACCACAGAGAGAATGGCAAGAGAAATGGAGACACAGTAATAATGGAAATCCCATCCCCATCACCAATACTGCACAGCAGTGGGGAGGAATAGTGCTGAGGGACTGCGAGTAGGATCTCCTGCCCTGGGTTACAGAAAAAAGCCACAGTATAAAAGGCAACTAGAATAAACAGGGGCCAGGTTTAGACATCTTCCAAACAGAGGGGGAGCTGCTGGAATTCTCTCTGGGTTGCAGGGGCTGACACCTAGCCCACATGAACCCTTAGAGCACTGGGGCACATGAAAAAGCTGAAGTTTAAAATTTCAAATAGACAAATTTCCAGGGAAGATGGAAGAGTAGAAAGACCCTAAACTCACCTTGTTCCATGGGTACAGCTAGATAATACACACATCAGTGTAAGTAACCTAAAAAACAACCCAAAGACTGGCAGAACATACTTTACACAGTAAATGTAGAGAAAAGGCCATGTCAAAAAAGGTAGGAAAGGCAGAGGCAAGGTTGGGAGCCAAATGGACCCACAGGACTGTCCCCAGGTGGGAGGTACACCACAGATACACTGCTTTCAAGAGCAGGGGATATAGCTTACTTTTCTATTATATAGAAACAAACACAGAGTATTAGAAAAAAATGAGGAGACAGAGTAATATGTCCCAAATGAAAGAACAAGACAAAATCACAGCAAGAGAGCTAAATGAAACAGAGATAAATAATATGCTGATGGAGAATTCAAAGTAATGGTCATAAAGATAGTCAATGGACTTGAGAAAGAGTAACAATGTTATTGAAACCCTTAACAAATATAGAAAACATAAAAAAGAACCAGTAAGTTGAAAAACTGAATAACTGAAATTAAAAATACACTGAAGAGAACAAATAGTAGACTAGAAAAAGCAGAAGAATGGATCAGTGACCTGAAGTACAGAGTAATCAAAAGCAATCAAGCTGAACAGGAGAGAGAAAAAATAATAAAAAAGTGATAATAGGTGAGGAAACCCAGTGACAACCTCAGGTGTAATAACATTTGCATTACAGGGATCCCAGAAGAAGAAAGAGAAAGCAGAGCAGAAAATTTATTTGAAGAAATGGTTGGAAATTTCCTGAATCTAGGGAAGGAAACAGAAATCCAGATCCAGGAGGCACAGAGACCCCCAAAAATATCAACGAAAGAGGTTCAAACCAAGACACATAGAAATTAAAATGCCAAAAAGTAGTGACTGAAAATTTTAAAAGCAGCAAGAGATAAAGAGAACAGTTACATACATGGGAAAAATCTAAAAAAAACTATCGGGTTTTTCCATAGAAACTTAGGAGGTCAGAAGAAAGTGGCATGATATAGTCGAAGAGCTGAAAGAAAAAACTAACAACAAAACAAACAATCAAACAAAAACCTGCAGCCAAAAATACTGTATTCAGTAAGGCTATTATTCAGAATAGGAGAGAAGAAGGTTTCCCAGACAACAAAAGTTAAAGAGATTCATCACCACTAACCCAGCCTTATAAGAAATGTTCAGGGGGACTGATTCTGAGTGGAAAGGAAAGACCATAAGCAGGGGTAAGAAAAGTAGAAAGCACTAAAAAAGTAATAATGCATCTCTAAAAATCAGTTTAAGAGATTCACAAAATAAAAGGATATAAAATATGACAACATATATCTAAAACATAGGAGGGAAAAGGAGTAAAGAATCAGTTCAAATTTAAGTGACCTTATTTAATATAGACTGCTAAATGCATAAGATGTTACATACAAACTAATGGTAAATACAAATCACAAACCAGTAATATATATGCAAAAACTAGAGACAAAGGATTTCAAGTATAGTACTAAAGAATGCTATCGAACTGTAGAGAACAAGAGAAGAAAGGTAGAGAGAACTACAGAAATAACCATCAAACAAGTAACAAAATGGCAGTAAGTAGATAACTATCAATAATTAAACAGACTAAATGCCCTAATCATAAACACAGGGTAATGGCAAGAATTAAAAAGCAAGACCCTTCTATGTGCTATTAGAGAATTGTTTCAGACCTAAAGATACTGCAGATTGAAAGTAAAGGGATGAAAAACTATTTATAACATGTTATAAGCATTGTTGATAGACCAATTTTATATACATTTTGAAAATCTATATTTTATTATGAATGATTAATTTTGAGACTTGGATCTATTTAAGTAGTTAATAAAATTGGCATTTCAAAGTGTTCAAAAATAATGGCTGCCGGGGTTGTTTTAAGAAAATTCACCTCAGATACTTTCCTAAGTAAAGGAAGAAGATATCATATATGAAAAAAAAAAAAAGAAAAAGAAAAAGACAATCGAATAGAAAATAAATTTGGGGTACCAATACTTATATCAGACAAAATAGACTTCAAAACAAAGACTGTAATGAGACAAAGAAGGACACTATATAATCATAAAGGAAACAATGCAACAAGAAGATGTAATAATTGCAAATATTTATGCATCCAACATAGGAGGACCTAAATATAAAAAGCAGCTAATAGCAAACATAAAGGAACCAATTGACAGTGATAAAATAATAGTAGGGAATTTTTACAACCCACTTATATCTATGGATATATCATGTAAATAGGAAATTAACAAGGAAACACTGGTTTTTGAATGACACATTTGACCAGATGAAATGAATAGATATATTCAGAACATTCCATACTAAAATACTAGAATATACATTTTTTTCAGGTATCCATGGAGCATTCTGTAGAATAGATCACATGTTAGGCCACAAAACAAGCCTTAACAAATTCAAAAAGAATAAAGTCATACTACGCATCTTTTCTGACCACAAATGAATGCCATGAAACTAGAAATCAATAATGAGAAAAAATCCAGAAAGAACACAAATACATGGCAGTTAAGTAACATGCTACTAAGTAATGAATGGGGTCAGCTAGAAATCAAAGAGAAATCAAACTGCACATGGACAAAAATGAAAATGAAAACACAATGGTCCAAAACCTTTAGGATGCAGCAAAAGGTGTTTTAGAGGTGAGTTTACAGCAAGACAGGCCTAACTCAATAACCAAGAAAATCTCAAATAAATAACCTAACCTTATAATTAAAGGAGTTAGAAGAAGAACAAACAAATCCTAAAGCCAGCAAACAGAAGGAAATGATAAAGATTAGAGTAGAAATAAAATAAAAACTAAATAAAAATAAAAGCAGATTAATGAAACCTGCACATGGTTCTATGAAAAAGATCAACAGAATGGATAAACTTTAGCCAGATTCATCAAAGAGGAAAAAAAAAAGAGCAAGAATTCAAACCAAACTGGAATTGAAATAAGAGAACAACCAACATCATAGAAATATAAATGATTATAAGAGAATATTATGAAAAATTATATGCCCCAAAATTGGACAGCTTAGAAAAAATGGACAAATTCTTAAAAATATATAACCTCCCAATACTGAGTCAGGAAGTAATAGAAATTATTTATTAATTTTTTTTAATTTTTTTATAAACATATAATGTATTATTATTCCTAGGGGTACAGGTCTGTAAATCACTAGGTTTACACACTTCACAGCACTCACCACAGCACATACCTTCCCCAATGTCCATAACCCCACCACCCTCCACCTTCCCCCTACTCCCAGCAATCCTCAGTTTGTTTTTTGAGATTAAGAGTCTCTTACGGATTGTCTCCCTCTTGATCCCATCTTGTTTTATTTATTCTTTTCCCCAAGCCTCCTACATTGCTTCTCCACTTCCTCATACCAGGGAGATCATATGATAGTTGTCTTTCTCCAACTGACTTATTTTACTAAGCATAATACCCTCTAGTTCCATCCACTTCATTGCAAATGGCAAGATTTCATTTCTTTTGATGGCTGCAATGTATTCTTGTGTGTGTGTATATATATATATATCACCTCTTCTTTATCCATTCATCTATTGATGGACATCTAGGTTCTTTCCATAGTTTGGCTATTGTGGACATTGCTGCTATAAACATCTGGGTGCACATGCTCATTTGGATCACTACGTTTGTATCTTTAGGGTAAATACCCAGTAGTGCAATTGCTGGGTCATAGGGTAGCTGTATTTTCAACTTTTTGAGGAACCTCCTGCTGTTTTCCAGAGTGGTTGTACCAGCTTGCATTCCCACCAATAGTGTAGGAGGGTTCCCCTTTCTCCGCATCCTAGCCAGCATCTGTCATTTCCTGACTTGTTAATTTTAGCCATTCTGACGAGGTGGTATCTCATTGCGGTATTGATTTGTATTTCCCTGATGCCAAGTGATGTGGAATACTTTTTCATGTGTCTGTTGGCCATCTGGATGTCTTCTTTGCAGAAATGTCTGTTCATGCCCTCTGCCCATTTCTTGATTGGATTATTTGTTCTTTGGGTATTGAGTTTGCCAAGCTCTTTATAGATTCTGGCTCCTAGCCCTTTATCTGATACGTCATTTGCAAATATCTTCTCCCATTCTGTCAGTTGCCTTTTGGTTTTGTAGAATGTTTCCTTTGCCGTGAAAAAGGTTTTTATACTGATGAAGTCCCAATAGTTCATTTTTGCCCTTGCTTCCCTTGCCTTTGGTGATGTTTCTAGAAAGAAGTTGCTGCAGCTGAGGTTGAAGAGGTTGCTGCCTGTGTTCTCCTCAAGGATTTTGATGGATTCCTTTCTCACATTGAGGTCCTTCATTCATTTTGAGTCTATTTTTGTGTGTGGTGTAAGGAAATGGTCCAATTTCATTTTTCTGCATGTGGCTGTCCAATTTTCCCAACACAATCTGTTGAAGAAACTGTCTTTTTTCCATTGGATATTCTTTCCTGCTTTGTCAAAGATTAGTTGACCATAAAGTTAAGGGTCTATTTCTGGGCTCTCTATTCTATTCCTTTTATCTGTTTCTGTTCTTGTGCCAGTACCATACTGTCTTGATGATGGCAGCTTTGTAATAGTGCTTGAAGTCCAGAATTATGATGCCACCAACTTTGGCTTTCTTTTTCAATATTCCTTTGGCTACTCAGGGTCTTTTCTCGTTCCATGTAAATTTTAGAATTATTTGTTCCATTTCTTTGAAAAAAATGGATGGGATTTTGACAGGGATTGCACTAAATGTGCATATTGCTTGAGGTAGCATAGATATTTTCACAATATTTGTTCTTCCAATCCATGAGCATGGAACGTTTTTCCATTTCTTTGTGTCTTCCTCAATTTCTTTCATGAGTACTTTACAGTTTTCTGAGTATAGATTCTTTGCGTCTTTGGTTAGGTTTATTCCTAGGTATCTTGTGGTTTTGGGTGCAATTGTAAATGGTAGTGACTTCTTAATTTCTCTTTCTTATGTCTTGTTGTTTGTGTAAAGAAATGCAACTGATTTCTGTGCATTGATTTTATATCCTGACACTTTACTGAATTCCTGTAAAAGTTCTAGCAGATTTGGAGTGGGGTCTTTTGGGTTTTTGACATATAGTATCATATTATCTGCAAGGAGTGATAGTTTGACTTCTTCTTTGCCAATTTGGATGCCTTTGATTTCTTTTTGTTGTCTGACTGCTGAGGTTAGGACTTCTAGTACTATGTTGAATAGCAGTAGTGGTAATGGACATCCCTGCCGTGTTCCTGACCTTAGCAGAAAAGTTCTGTTTTTCTACATTGAGGATGATATTTGCATTGGGTTTTTCATAGATGGCTTTGACAATATTGAGGTATGTGCCCTCTATCCGTACACTTTGAAGAGTTTTGATCAGGAAGGGATGCCTTACTTTGTCTAATGCTTTTTTTAGCATCTATTGAGAGTATCATTTGGTTCTTGTTCTTTCCTTCATTAATGCATTGTATCACATTGATTGATATATGGATGTTGAACCAACCTTGCAGCCCTGGAATAAATCCCACTTGGTTGTGGTGAATAATCATTTTAACATACTGTTGGATCCTACTGGCTAGTATTTTGGTGAGAATTTTTGCATCAGTGTTCATCAAGGATATCGGTCTATAATTCTCTTTTTTGATGGGATCCTTGTCTGGTTGATGGGATCCTTGTCTGGTTTTGGGATCAAGGTGATGCTGGCCTCATAAAATGAGTTTGAAAGTTTTCCTTCCTTTTATGTTTTTTGGAAGAGGTTCAGAATAGGAATTAATTCCTCTTTAAATGTTTGGTGGAATTCCCCTGGGAAGCCGTCTGGCCCTGGACTTTTGTTTGTTTTGAGATTTTTGATGACTGTTTCAATCTCCTTACTGGTTATGGGTCTATTCAGGTTTTCTATTTCTTCCTGGTTCAGTTGTGGTAGTTTATATGTCTCTAGGAATGCATCCATTTCTTCCAGATTGCCAAATTTGTTGGCATAGAGTTGCTCATAATATGCTCATAATAATTGTTTGTATTTCTTTGGTGTTGGTTGTGATCTCTCCTCTTTCATTCATGATTTTATTTATTTGGGTCCTTTTTATTTTCTTTTTGATAAGTTTGGTCAGGGGTTTACGAATCTTATTCTTTCAAATAACCAGCTCCTAATTTCGTTGATTTGTTCTATTGTTTTTTTGATTTCTATTTCATTGATTTCTGCTCTGATCTTTCTTTTTAAAGATTTAATTTTATTTATTTTATAGAGAGAGAGAGAGAGATACAGCAAGAGAGGTAACACAAGCAGGGGGAGTGGGAGAGGGAAAAGCAGGCTCCTCACAGAGCAAGGAGCCTGATGTGGGGCTCAATCCCAGGAGCCTGGGATCATGAGCTGGGCTGAAGGCAGACACTTAATGACTGAGCCACCCAGGCACCCCTCTGCTCTGACCTTTATTATTTCTCTTCTGCTGCTGGGTTTAGACTTTCTTTGTTGTTCTTTCTCCAGCACCTTTAGGTATAGGGTTAGGTTGTGTAGCTGAGACCTTTCTTGTTCTTGAGAAACACTTGTATCGCTATATATTTTCCTCTCAGGACTGCCTTTGCTGTGTCCCACAGATTTTGAACCATTGTGTTTTCATTATCATTTGTTTCCATGAGTTTTTTCAATTCTTCTTTAATTTCCTGGTTGACCCATTCATTCTTTAGAAGGTTGCTGTTTAGTCTCCATGTATTTGGGTTCTTTCCAAATTTCCTCTTGTGATTGAGTTCTAGCTTCAGAGCATTAAGGTCTGAAAATATGCAGGGAATGATCCTAATCTTTAGGTACCAGTTGAGGCCTGATTTATGACCCAGGTGTGATCTATTCTGGAGAATGTTCCATATGCACTAGAGAAGAATGTGTATTCTGTTGCTTTGGGATGAAATGTTCTGAATATATCTGTGATGTCCATCCAGTCCAGTGTGTCATTTAAGGCCTTTATTTTCTGTTGATCTTTTGCTTGGATGATCTGTCCATTTCAGTGAGGGGAGTGTTAAAGTCCCCTACTATTATTGTTTCATTGTTGATGTGTTTCTTTGATTTTGTTATTAATTGGTTTATATAGTTGGCTGCTCCCACATTAGGGGCATAGATATTTAAAATTGTTAGATCTTCTTGTTGGACAGACCCTTTGAGTATGATATAGTGTCCTTCCTCATCTCTTATTATAGTCTTTGGCTTAAAATTGAATTGATCAGATATAAGGATTGCCACCCCAGCTTTCTTCTGATGTCCATTAGCATGATAAATTGTTTTCCACCTCCTCACTTTAAATCTGGAGGTGTCTTCGGGTCTAAAATGAGTTTCTTGTAGGCAGCATATTGATGGGTTTTGTTTTTTATCCATTCTTATATCCCATGTCTTTTGATTGAGGCATTTAGCCTATTTACATTCAGGGTAACTATTGAGAGATATTAATTTAGTGCCATTGTATTGCCTGTAAGGTGACTGTTACTGTATATTGTCTCTGTTCCTTTCTGATCTACTACTTTTAGGGTCTCTCTTTGCTTAGAGGACCCCTTTTAATATTTCCTATAGAAATATTACATATTACATTGCATACCTGAAACTAATTTAACAGTATGTTAATTCCACCTCAAGAAAAACAAATTTTTTTATAATTAAACAGTTTAAAATTACCTGTTATATTCTTTCACCTTGGAAATTAAAAACAAAATAATATGCAATAATTTGTCCTAACAGTGAGACCTTTCTGAGGTCTGTTCAACTACTCAAATTCTAAGATGTTTTGGTTAAATACTTTCTCCAAAAGAACAAATAGTTTTCTTATATTAGGTTCACACAGGGGATCCTAATTTTTTGGTGGTTTGAAGATATACCCATTGTTACATTAGTAAAATCGAAATGCATACTTTTCTTATATATCTTGGAAAATTGCTAACAGCCTGTTGGCTGAGAACGGAAGCTTATCTGCAGGGCTTACTTCCTTCAATTGCTGCTGTTTTATTCAGAAATAGAGAATAATACTTCCCACAATGCCAATCCTCCACTGTCACAGCTGGAAATGTTAACAGTTTAGGACAGAATAAAAGATAGCGCACTGTTTGTTGATTTGTCTCCCACCATAAAATGGCCAGTGTACAGAAGGCAGTCTTTGGCACTAACAATGAAACATAAAATGGCCCACAGTAAATATTTCCTTCAGTGTCCTATTCTGACTATAATCATCAAAATAAGATGGAGATACTCAAGTGATTAATGTGTGTGATGTAAAATGTTTTGTGTTTCTCTGAGGAATGTCATGAAAAAGAAAGTCTTCCCCACATTTTCATCATCAGTAAGATAAAAAGATAACAAATTCTGATGAGGATGTGGGGGAAAAAGGTCACTTGTGTACTGTTAGTGGTAGTATAAATTGGTGCAACTACTATGGAAAACCGTATGGAAGATACTCAGAAAATTAAATATACAATTACCATACTATCTAACAATTCTACTACTGAAAATATATTCAAAAGAAATGAAAACACTAACCCAAAAAGATATCTGTACCCCCCTGGTCACAGCAGCATTATTCACAATATCAAAGGTATGGAAGTAACCTATGTGTCCATTGATGGTTGAATGGATAAAGAAGCTGTGCTTGCTATCACTATCTATTTGATGAATTATTATTCAGCCATAAAAAATGAGTCAATCCAACCATTTGTGACAACATGAACAGAACTTTAGGACATTACACTAAGTGAAAAAGTCAGAGAGAGAAAAAATTACATAATCTCACTTGTGTGTAGAATCTAAATACGCAAAAATCAAATTCATAGAAAAAGAGATGAGATCTGTGGTTATCAGAGACAGCGAGTGAGGGAGTGTGGGAAGAGGTAGAATTGAAAGAAGGTGACCAAAAGGTAAAAACTTCCAATTATAAGATAAATAAGTACAAGGGATATAATGTATAGCATGATGAATATAGTTAACACTGCTGTATGATATTTAGGAAAGTTGTTAAGAGAGTAAGTCTTAAAGCTACCACAAGGAGAACATTTTTTTTCTGTCTTCTTTCTTAGCTTTTTATTTATAAGACAGATGTTAGCTGAACTATTATGGTAATTACTTTACAATATATATTAATCAAACCATTATGTTATCTTTTGGTAAGAAATACATATAACATCCTTGATATGTAGGTAGCACAAAAAGAATAAAAAATGGAAGTATTCCTAAATATAAATAAATACCAATAAGGAAAATGAGACTCAATCCATGACTTTTGTTTTCATCAACACTATTTAAAAAAAAAATAGGATCAAATTAAGAGATGTGTAAATTGACAAGAGAAAGAGTTGGGGATAACAGATAAATTTTAATGCTGTTAGGAATAAACATCAAAAACATCTCAAACACCGTAACAAATAGATTACAAAAAGATAATATTTAGTCATACTCCTCTTCATTGCTTGTCTTTTTTTTTTCCAATTCTCCTACCTTCTCACTTATGCTTCCTTGTTCTTTAATTACCTAATTCCAAAAATGTTAAGCTTTTGCACTTTGATTCTACATAGTAGCTTGATGGAAAAAAAAATATATATATATATTCTGTCACCCAAAAGACGTCATACTTAGAAAATTTGGAGGTAATCATATTGAAATATATAAATGTAGCAAATCCACATGTTGTACACCATGAATTTATACAATATTATATGTCAATTATAGCTCAAAAAATTTTGTTACCCAATAGATGTCATATGTAGAAGCTGACCAAGTCCTCATTTGCTACATTGAAATGACAGATACCAGTGTTTGGCAGGTGGTTCCTGATAGTAAGAATTTCAAAACTACTACTATTTCTGACACAAATGACCTACATGACTCTGAAGAAAACCATCTCATTCATCAGGTAAAATTGTAAAAATGTATGTAAAAATAAATAGGTTGGTTGATTCAGTCATTGGTATTCTTACTAACTTCAAGTATTTTATATACCAAAGGAAAGGATATTAAATTACATCATGTAAAATTTATATAGATAAGAATTTCCTTTTCATAAGAGCAGTTGAACATTAGAATGACACTATTTTATAACTTTTTATATTTTTTGTATTTTTATATATATTTTTATATTATTTAATATATTTCCTTGGATGTTTCTCAAAGCATATTAAAATATAAATTGGTGGCATTTACTTAAGGTTCTAAATAATTTTCCAAAATTCTACCTACCTATAACATACCACATGTTCAATATGTGTAAAAAATAAATAATGTAGGCTAATTTATGGGCACTTTAGACTACAAACAGCAATAAAAATTAGCTTCAGGGAGAAATAATAATTTGCTAGTTTCTCCTTCTTCCCATTATAAAAAACATAAAATGAAACCTATTAGAATAGTCATAACAAGAACTTATGTTAAGGTTTTTTATTTGTTTGCTGGACACTGACAGTTGTCATTGTAAAGAGAAAAGTTACCAAAATAATACGGATGACACATGCTCAAAACAAAAAAACTTCAGATCCTGTCAAATCTAGATTTTCTTTTTAATTTGAAGATTCACAACAATAATTGAATATTTAAGTTTTAGTGCATTCTTATTTAACCACGGTTCTATAGCTACATGGTTCAATTACCTTTTTCCAACTAAGGTGTACACATGTCATGAGAAACTGCAATTCCTTGTATATACTTCAGTCTGCTTTACTGAGAGCTATTCATGATTAACTATAATTAAATGTAAATTCATCACAAAATTAAACACACTGTACTATAGTATTCCAGCCTTACCTGAAATATTTCTGCAAAGATACTTTTACATATTCATTTGATTTTGTAAAGCTGTGAAGGGATTAAACATTTTATTTTATTTTATTTTATGATTTAACATTTTAACTTTAGTGGCTTTCTTACAGACCTTGAGACTTGCAATCAATGTGGTTTTATAAAGATTACTTCCACAATCAGAAGGTAGAAGAGAACTTGTGGCTTTATTATGTTCTACAAAAAATTCACTTTTTTCTAATAAAAAAATTCCACTGCTCTGTTGTAAATTAAACACAAATCAATTGAGTGATTGTATTGTTAAAAATAAATAATTCACCAAACATGTAGAGCATCTATTATGGCATAAACATTCTGTTAGGTACTTTGGGCAACGTTAACTAGAATTTTATACCTAGAGACTCCAGCTTTCCAAGTTAAACAACAGCTGATCCATACTAATAAAAATATTGAAGTTCTGTCACATAGAGAATTATCCCAGATGTGAATATAAAGAATGGAAGGTTGGAGAAAAGGAGGGAAACAAAAATAAATATGTGATTCAATCTAATGTGGATAAATAGATGGGTAAATCTATTTGCTAGTTAAATAATACTAGCCATGACTTGTGGGGTTTAAAAGCATTTTAGAAATTAACTGCATAGCCACAGTAACAGAAAAGGGCAGGAGGAAGGGTAATTAAGTTAAATGTGTTCCAAGGCAATGGCCCTTGAATTTAAGGAGCATAAGCTAAACCTGAAATTCTTATAAAACTGCTGTGATTCAGTAGGTTTGGGTGGATCCCCAGAATTCTGCATTTTAATCAAGCACACAGGTGATGCCAATACAGTTGATCTCTGAGCCATATTTTGTGGTGCAGGGGTCTAATATTCCCACATAATCTAAAACGTGATTAATATACTACTCTATATAATTGTTAAAATTAGTTAAGGTGTATTATAATCACCAAGGTACTCTCAAGAGAGTAGTTATAGAATGTATAAATTTAAAAAGTACCAAATAATCTCCAAAATGTCAAGGAAGGAGAGAAAAAGGAATATAGAACAAGTGACACCAGTCAATAACAAATAGTAAGAATAGTAATTTTTTTAAAGATTTTATTTACTTATTTGAGATAGAAAGTGTGAGCATGAGCAGGGGGGAGAGGAAAGGGTAGAGGGAGAAGCTGGCTCCCTGCCAAACAGGGAACCAATGTGGGGTTCAATCCCAGGACCCTGAGATCATGACCTGAGCCAAAGGACACTTAACCCACTGAGCTACCCAGGAGCTCTAAGACTGTACGTTTAAGTCCAAATACTTTAAATAGACTAAACACAATAATTAAAAGATTAACATTTTCACACTGGATTTCAGCTTTATTCTTAAGAGACACCCCTAATTAAAGATGCAAGATGGCAAATGGTAAGCCTAAGGAAAAAGATATAAATGATTAATAGAAAGTGAGAAAATGAGTTGATATTGAGGCAAGAGTCAACACTAAAAATAAATAGGAATCATTTTTTATAATATAGGAGCCAATCTACTGGAAGATATAAAAATTATAATTTTGCATGACACCTAATAACATAATTTCAAAATAAATAATTAATACAACAAATACTGAAAAGCACAAAGTGAGGTTTAATATACCTTCTTTCAGTAACTGACCAAACAAGGGACATTAATGTAAAACATTTGAAAAAGTTAAACCAATTTGTCCTAGCTGACACATATGAAATGCTGCACTCAAGAATTTTAGAATGGAAATTGTTTTGAATGCAAATTGTTTGAATGTACAGATTGCCAGTGTACATAAATGTTCTGAGAACTAATTCTGAGAAATTGTTCTCAGAACATTTATGTACACTGGCAATCTGTACATTCAAATAGCAATTGTTAGAAAAGTTCAAAATTATGCATTGCATTCTGAAATTAAGCACAGACATCAAGATAACTCAAAAATCTCCAAATATTAGGGAAATAAGCAATAACATTTTAACCCATGCATCAAAGAAAAACTCAAAGCAGAATTTTTTTATCATCAGAATAATCAAAATTTGTGAGATGTAGTTGAATCTGATTAAAAAGAAGACATCTATACCTTCAAAAACATATGTTAGAAAAGACAAGAAAATAATATCCAATAGAAACAATGCCAAATATTAATTCTATGAAGCAATACAATTATAAAGCCATTAGTAAGAAAGACCAAGAAAAAAAATGCAATCTAAAAAGTGCCAGGCAATAAAATAAGTGACAGAGTATGAATAGGTTTCTGCCAATAAATGTGAAAATTTGAGTGAAATTTTGAAAATTTTTTTTAAAATACACAAATTACCACAACCAACAGAAAGAAATTTTGAAAATCTAAATATCCATTTATCTACTAAAGAAATTGACTAATTCAGAATTTTCATACAAAGTAAATTTCATGCCCAGATGGCTCCACTAGTAAATCCTTACACTTAGGGGCACCTGGGTTGCTCAGATGGTTAAGCATCTGTCTTCAGCTCAGGTCATGATCAGAGGGTCCTGGTATTGAGCCCGCATCAGGCTCCCTGCTTGATGGGGACCCTCTTTCTCCCTCTCCTGCTGTTCCCCCTGCTTGTGCTCTCTCACTTTCTCTGTCAAATAAATAAATAAATTCTTTAAAAAAAAAAAAAAACCTTTACATTTAAAGAAGAAATAACCACAGTCTTTCACAGACTAGGAAAAATTTTCAGCTAATTTTATATAGCCAGTTGAAGAGTGATGACTAATAAAGTTATAGGTCAATTTTTCCTCATGAACATACAATCTAAAATCATAACTGAACTTTTAACAAACTAAATCCAGCAATTTTTTTAAGTAGGTTTGACCCTGAGATCAAGACCTGAGCGGAGATGAAGTTGGAAGCTTAACCTACTGAGTCATACAGGTGCGTCAAATCTAGCAATTTTTAAAGTATGAGTATCCACTGTAACAAGATTTGATTTATTCAAAGAATGCAAAACCATTTACCAGGCAAGACTTTTCACTTTCACCATTTCTATTCAACCTTATATCTGAGGTCAAGAAACAGAAATATGTCATAAAAATTGAAAAGAAATAACATTGCCTTTATTGATTACATTAACAAATTCAAAGCCATCCTAAAAATACTAAGTAAATCACAGCAAGATTTTAGGATTTAAGCTTGGTAAATAAAGAAAATTTAAAAATGGTGTTTGCTTACTGAAGCACATTTAATTAAAAATCTTTTTTTGAGGGCCACTGAGGTAGATCAGTGGATTAAGAGTCAGACTGTTGATTTTAGCCCATGTTTTAATCTCATGGGTGATGAGATTGAGCCCTGTCTGTGGGCTCCCCTCTCAATGGGGAGTCTGCTTGAAGATTCTCTCCCCTACCTTTCTCTCCTACTCTCACACATTCTCACTCAAATAAATAATCTTTTAAAAATCTATTTTTGAAGTATTAATATGGGGAATGAGGAAATGATCAAATGTTATAGAATGTTAACACTGATACTAAATGATTTAGAAACACTGAGATCATTTTTTTGTGATTATAAATGTATAGTGGATTCAAATATATCTGATTATCTCATAATTTCTCCCAAAACTATTCTTTTCTGATCTAACTGCATGTTTGCTGCCTTTACTCTTTCTCCTTTAGATTAATTCCACTTAAGGACATGGTAAAGTTGACTATATAATTTTAGATAGGACTTAAACTATGTATATTGTCTTAAATTTATTTTTTAATCATATAAAATTTGAAATGCTGACATACAGAGCTATAGCCCTAAGAAAATATGAGGACTACAAAATTTTTAATAACATACTATCACTCATAACATACAGCAATATATTACATATGTTTGATGAAAGTTGGAAATAAAATACATTTTGAATGACATATTTATCATAATCTAAGCTAATATCAAATCTAGGAGTTTCCGTGCTTGTCCAGCCTTTACATGAATTTTTCATGAGATAACATTAGTAATGTTAGTCATCATGAGCTATTTATCAAATTTACAAATAATATTTTCAAGACATATGACCCTGTCTGCCAGTGTTGTTAATCTGTAAGTACCCAACCATTTGAGAATTTTAGTGTTATTCCATTTCTTTTCTCAATGCTTGAAAGGTATCATTTTTCTGGAATACTCTCCATGGAAGGGTACTCAATGTTTTGCAACAGTGTGGAAACTTATGCTGTATACTGTAAAATATCCCATACCACATTCCTATCTCCTTAACCTTGCACCCAATTCTATTTTTTTCTGAGAAATTCCCTTAAAAAATTACACCAGAAAAGAAAAAGTATGGGAAAGGGTTTCCTTTATGTTCATAAAGACTATGCCCATTGTTTAAGATTTTTTAATAAATGCTCCTTCTAGTTCCTTTTACCCCATTCACGAACATAGGGATACCAAAGAGAGTCATATATTTCCATTTTTGTTCAATGACTCAAATTAATATTTTCAAACTTCTGACAGTTCTCTTTATCTTCAAATTATACTCAAAAGCAGTGATCCAAAGATCTGATGGTTTCAATGTATCCACCAAATTCCCATACTCTATAACTGTATTACTTCATGGTCCTTGATTACTGAAAAACAAACAAACAAACAAATACGCATCCAATCTCAACTCTTATTTTATTCTATTCTTCCCCTCTATCAGTGTTCTGATAGTCTTGGCTGTTTCTTGGCAAGGGCAAAGTGGGCATTGTTATTTTTTCTTCAGTAAGAGGTTAAGAATTATAGTTTTCTTCCGTAAGAGCTTAGGAACTATAGTTTTAAATCTCCTCTGTTGTGGAGGATTGAAATAAATTCAATCAGAGTTATAATTAAAACATGTGCTACACAATTCTAGGGTTATGCCTTAGCTAGAAAGGAGGATGGTTTTATATGTTATGCCAACTATTCTTATGCTACCTAAATCACAAGCCTTATTCTTAGTGAAATATCACCTGAAAAAATTCTCTTAATTCTTAATTTATCAACTAGTATAGCACTTAATTTATCAACTAGTATAGCACTTGATCCCTGAGTGTGCTGATCAGTAATTCCTGCTCTTACAGTGGAGCTATGAATGATCTCACGGCCACCGTCTCTCTCTTCCCTTCCTGTAGGGCTCTTACATTTAATTGCACACTCAAGGTTCTACAAAGTAACATTTTACATTTGAGAAAACTATTCTAATAACAAATTTATATAGCATTTTCACATATATTTGGTACTGATGTGTTGGGATTCTCATAAACATACAGTGTATAATGACTATATCCAGATATTTTCATGATTATCTTAATCTATACCTATACATTAGGAAAATAACATCAGTGTAATACAGCTTCAGCAAACCGAGACTCAGCCAGTTCTGAGGATTCCAAAAGCTCTTGCATACATATTGATATTATATCACTCATCTTGCTTTTACTCATCGTACCTTCTAAATATAAACCCCATGAGAAGTTACTGATATGAAGATCTATTTACACTATCATATTTCGTACTCCATCAAGGCTGAACTCTTTAACCTGACATTCAATGCCTACTCTCATTTGACATTGTCTTAGTCTTTCAGTTTAGGAAAATGCTTGAGACTCAGCTAAAATATTTGATTTCAACAGATCTTCTATTTACTAGCTCTATGATTAGTTATATACAAGTAAAGAAAATGATTCAGTAATAGAACCATTAATATTAAATATGTACAATTCTAATACTGCTATTATTCTTTTTTCTTGTTATTCATTCCGTAAACTTTTTTTTTAAACGAAGCCCAACCTCATGCCTTCCTAAATGCTATACTTCTGTCACTGTCTGTTTGCTTTTTCCTCATGTCAACCTCAAAAAATTTCCCTATGTGTAGTTATAAATAGCCTATGAATTTTGTAAGGTAAAACAATGGTGATTTTCCCCCTGAGCTTTGACATTTGTACGATATTTCATATGCTGAAACTTTAAGCATTAATATCTAATTTTATAAGCACTCAAATTCTAACTTCTTAAATAAGAAGTTCCTCTAAGGTGAGAACTTTTTGTTATATCTTTTTAATGCCCATGACAGAGCAAGGGACACAAGAAATACTTCATTGGCATTGTACATAATTGCTTACATTGACTAAGTTAATAACTGGCAGAGAAAATTTTAAAGTAATACAGTAATGTGAGTCTTATTTATGTATTTGTTAAATAAGTTTCATGTTCTGTCTTTATCTTTGGTTACCATAATTTTAAAAATTGTATGTTTTATTATCTAAAGTATAAAACACGATTGAAGTACTTATGTGAATCTATTAAAAAGACATTTATGAATTGCAATTTGTGACCTTAAATTCAGGTCATGAAATTTTAACTTCACTACAATTCAGTTGTACATACTTTCTTTCGTTAGTCTATAATCAACTTGGTGTTGCTTTACCTATTGCTAGCATTACCTATTGCTAAGGTGGGGAAACTTATCTGAATGTCTAATTGGTTTTAAAGTTAAACCAATGTGTTAGGTGTAGGAATACCTTCAAGTAGTGCTCAGTCTTTTTCAAATAAAAGAATATTCAGTCTGTCATATGTCTGTTTAGTACCTCATGTCAACTCTTATGTCTGTTTCCTCCCCTAAACGGCCTCTGGGAGAAAGGACTGACAAATGTGTGTGTGTGCATCACTGAAGTAAATTAAGGGAGACTTTATCCTGGACTTGGATCATCTCCTGATTGCATCAGCTGGCCTGCCCCATGTCACATGTCCGTTCATCATTGATTTTCCTACCATTTTCTGATACTGAAATCTAAAAACTTAATTTTTTTTCAATCCCAGAAATGCTACTATGATATTCCCTTTCAGAACTGCAATATTTGTTTCAAGTATCTAAATTTGCAATGATCTCTTTTATCCAGTCCACTCACCCAGGCACCACAGCAGGCCTAATAGCTGTTAGCCCAGTTCTCAACGTCAGTGATAGACACTTAGTCTGGCTCACAGTAGCTAACTCTGAAATCCTACCTCCACCTGACTTCTGGGACTGCATCCCAAATTAACACAGAGAACCTTGAAATTTGGATTCTCTCCAGAATTCCAAAGAGAAGCCAGAGGTAAGGGCTGGACCACTTTGAGCTTCACTCCTCTCCTCATTTCATTTGATATACTTTGTTTCCCTTAACCAGAGTCAGAAAAGTAGAAACTGAGTACCTACAAGGTTGTTCCAATCTCCTATTGCTCTTTATTATCATTCCCCACAGGCAAAAAGAACTGAACTTACTTTGAAAGCCTTATACCATCCCCTTTCCATGCCTTGGCTAAATTCTAAGCATGTACTTGAGTGTTGCCCTACAGCATTGACCTTGGTGCACTGAATATTCCAAACTAGATGATAACTTGGGTACTAAGTGGCGGAAAAAGAAACTTGAGAAAACTTCCCTTGGGATAATATCTAGCTTGAAAGCTTATTGACCAATTATATAATCCTTGTTTTGATGTCAGAAATTGAATATCATTAAATATTACTACCATACCTATTTCTTTCTACATTTCCTCTACTACCAATTCTAATTTCTTATTGTCTCCCCATCCATCTACCTCCTCACAGATAGATACCTGGGTAGCCTACTAAAAAGTCCAGTAAATTATACAGAGAAAAGCATGAAAAGTACAATATATTTTAATATCACTGTTAATCTCCATTAGATGCTATTGCAGCTCTGTTTATACTTAATGAAAATAACTAAATTGCAATGTATCTTACTATCTTTTAGATTTAAGTTTTTTCATGTATATATAAACCTCAAAACCTTATTTAAACTTATTACAGAAGCTACTTTTCTTTTTAAGAGAGGTGGGGGTGAGAGGGAGAGAGAAAATTCTAAGCACAGAGTCTGACACAGGGCTCAATGTCACAACCCTGAGATCCTGACCTAAGCCAAAATCAAGAGTTGGAAGTTTAACCTACTTAGCCACCCAGGGGCCCCTATGATGTTAGCTATTAAAAGCCCTTTACACATATACTTATTAAAACTAAAACTTTATCAGAATATTATTCTTTTTTTAATAGTCTCCATTTCAACTGTGGAGTCTAATCAGGGCTTGAACTCATGACCCCGAGATCAAGACCTGAGCTGAAATCAAGAGTTGATCACTCAGCTGACTGAACCATCCAGGCACCCCTATTAGAATACTATTCTTGTTCATGTAAAAAATGTTTTTAAATTTTGATATTTTGTGCTATTTCTAATTTTGTTAGCTTAAAAAAATGCATTTGACCACTTACCTTTAATAGAATAGTATTTAATATTTTTGACTAATTCTTTTTGTTTTCTGCTTCTTTATGCGTATAATTTTGAAATAATACATCTATTTGCTATTGAACTTTAAAAATTGTCTAAAAATTATATATATTTTTTTAAAGATTTTTTTTATTTATTTGACAGAGAGAGAGAAATCACAAGTAGGTAGAGAGGCAGGCAGAGAGAGGGGGAAGCAGGCTCCCTGCTGAGCAGAGAGCCCGATGTGGGGCTCTCTCCCAGGACCCTGGGATCATGACCTGAGCTGAAGGCAGAGGCTTAACCCACTGAGCCACCCAGGTACCCCTAAATATTTTATATTTTAATTTAAATTCCAAATTACTGTATGCTGTGTTTTAAGGCTCTATTTATATAAAATGTTATTATCTTAATTAAAGTTCTATGAGTCTATACTAATGAGATCTTCTCATACACTGTCAGACAAGATCTTCATACACCATATAAATATGTATTTTTTATTCAAAATGATAATATAATACAGCAGGTGTCACATCTTCATTTAAAAGCTAGCTGAAAATTTTCTCAACATAGTCTTTTGATAGAATAATATTTTAGTCATAAACTCAAACTTAATATTCCTTTTAAAATTTTTACTCTAACTAATAGTGACCTTCTAAATGCCAGCATTCTACCACAATTTAGACAATTATGATCAGGTGGGTGGCCCAGATGAATTGTCCAAGAGTATGGAGTTCATGACTTCCTTCTTTAAAAAATAATTTTCTCATCTTGGGCTTAAGGTTTGCTTCTTGTCTGAATGGTATTTTTATAAAAGAATCGAAATAATCTTTTAAAAAAGAGGTTGGCTGGCTATGGACTCTGAGCTGTAACTGACCCATCACCTGTTTTTGTAAATAAAATTTTATTCAAATGCAGCCAAACCATTCATTTATGTACCATGAGACACTGCTTTTGTGCTTGTATGGTAGCACTGAGTAGTTGCATCAGAAACCCTATGGTGTGCAAAGCCGAAAATATTTACTACTTGGCCCTTTACAAGAGAAGTTTGCCAAGCCATATCTTAAATGAAGGATATATTGTAAGTATTTACAAGTGTATCATTTCAGAAATGAAATGAATGGCCTTGGGATATAATATATATTACTGTTTCATTTATGGGCTTTGTTATGTGACACCCTATTCTGAATAATTTTGATGTATTAACATTTAATCTTCTTAATTTTATGAGGTATAGTAAATGGCAGAACTGGGATTCAAACTCAAAATTTTGAATTTAGAGTCTTTTCTTTTAACTCGTGGTTTATACTAACTTTTGTACATATAAGTGTCTCAGCATTGGAGATGTTCAGCTGGTTTAATGAACACTTATCCACGACTGTTAGAAAAAAAGGAAAATTGTAAGGTTATTTTCTACCATAAAATACCATTTATTTATCTGTCTAGATCAACAGAGAGCAGTGAGTAAGAAAGACAGAAAGAGAGAAAGGAGGAAAGGAAAGAAAGGAGGGGAGGGGGAGGTAAGGAAGGAAAAAAGGAAAAATAAAAGAAAAGAAAGAAAAGAAGGAAGGAAGGAAGGAAGAGAAAGAGGGAGGAAAGAAAGAAAAGGAAGGAAGGAAGGAAGGAAGGAAGGAAGGGGAAAAGGAAAAGAAAAGAAAAGAAAAGAAGACACAGAAAAGAAGAGAGAAGAGAGATCAATTTCCATGATTCGCGGATCCACTGTTTGGTAGTTTCAAGACATAAATTAGAAGATAAGCTAAACATACAAAAAGCCAAGTATTTGAACCTTTAATCTCATTAAAAAAAAAAATAGTCCCAATGAAGAGGTCGAGCATGAAAAGTACTTTTCCACAATTCACTTGGTCTCTGACCCATTAAAGGCTTATAACTGGGTTATGTAGAATTTCCCAACTTAATAAAAAGTCATTTTCTTATTAAAAATTAATGTATAAATATAATCATTAAAACAAAAAAAAACCTTACTTATTGATACCTTGCCACTATTAGCTGAAAATAGATATCTATTTTAATAATATGCAGGATAATTTATAGTTCAGACACATTTTAGATGCATCTTTGTCTGAGATCTTCTTACTCTGTTTTTTCCAATCAGATTTATAACAGTCTAACAAAACAACCATCTACCACAGTTAGCATCTTCGCAAGTCACTGTCAGAGGAGACAGTTTAGAACCTTGAATCCCAAGAATATGTACCCTCCCCTGACTCCCTATCTCTTTCTCAGGGAAGGAGATTTGAACAGCAAGACAGTCTTACTCCCTCATCCCCATTAAACTCAGTCCCCCTCGTGCTCCATCCTTTACCTCACAGAAAGATCTGACTTTTTCTCTTCGGTGTTTTGAAAAAAGAATTAAACCTGAAATTAGAGGGGTAGGTGCCAGATTCAAATTCAGAAAGATTCAATGTTTGTCCATTAACAGCTTACTTCTTTGTACTGAACTTTCCTGTTCCCCATTAGAAACAGCATAATAATATCTATCCTGTAGGATTTGGGGAAGATAAATACAAATGGATATATAAAAACTTCTTGGAGGGGTGCCTGGGTGGCTCAGTAGGTTAAGCCTCTGCCTTCAGCTCAGGTCATGATCTCAGGGTCTTGGGATCGAGTCCCGCATCAGGCTCTCTGCTCAGCAGGGAGCCTGTTTACCTACCTCTCTCTCTGCCTGACTCTCTGCCTACTTGTGATCTCTCTCTCGGTATCAAATAAATAAATAAATCTTTAAAAAAATTAAAAAATAAAAAATAACTTCTTGTAAAAAAACCATAATGAATTATTAAGTATTTAGACTTGTTCAGACTGAAACTGAATGATCAATTTTTTACTAAAACTCAGTCATGGGTACATTCTAAGTCATGGTTATAGTCATTCTATTCTTTCTCATTTCATATAATGTTTTAAATTTCTGCAATAAAATAATTAAAGGAAAGTCTCTTTCAGGATGAATTATGATAAGAATTAAAATGCTAGAAAAAAGTCACATAGTCACTTCACATCTAAGAAAAAAATGTTATTTAGATTCTAATGGAACATGTAAATTTGATTTATAAGATTTAATATTTTTCATAAACTCTGGAAGACACTAAATTTCTCACCTGTATACATATTAGCCTCAAATTTATATGTGCATAAAATTATTATCCATTTCATCTAATAATACTTTATGATTTTCTCAAAATTTTTTTATAGTAGCTATTGTAAACCATGAAGCATAGTGGTGGAATTCTGGGGGGATAAAAAAGAAAAAAGATTAGACAAGCTCAACCCTGAGCCAAAAGCAATGGCATGACTCGTTTTAAGGGAATGTATACTTCAGCAAAGGCTGAAATCCAAAATGCTGCAGAATCTATAAAAAATGGTAATCAGAATTCCTGTATAGCATTGGCTCCCAGTCATAATTTGGCCTTTTTAGACAGATCTATTTTTAACTAATAAGGGATGCAGTAAACCATTTGAATATGATTCTTTAAATTTTAAAACATATGGATGTATCAGCTTCACTTCTCCTTCTACCCATAGGCAAGATTCAGCTATTCTGAATTAAACAGTGTTTCAGCTTATACCATCTGGTTTCAATGCTCTATAATTCACCAATGGGAATAGCAGGTATGCCTCATTTCTGTCATCGTCCTTTCATCAATCACAAAAATTAGTATGATACTGGAATAGCCAAAGTATTTTTGCTTTGAAAGATTTCAAACACTAATATACAATGTAGGTTCCTTACTGAAATGTAGATTTTGTTGGCAGGGTGGAGGTTATTCGTGTTCTACTATTTAAAAAAAGGGAATCAATAGGAGGGTAGGTAGTATAGATTTTGTATATTCTTAATACTTTGAGTACTCAAATTATTTTCAAAAAATAATAACATAAGTAAATGTGAGCTTTTAGCACCAAAGCTGTGATTCCTGAAGAAGTCAAACAAAGAAAAAATACATTTAATAAATGTAAGCCTATGCAACATAAATGGAATATCCTTGAGAATTTTGTACTAACTACTCTATTCTGGTTTAAGTATTCATATTAAGCATAAGAAAATCTCTCTGCCTGGTTAAATGTATTATGCAGAAGAGCAAAAGATTGTGTTACACCATTGTTAATCCAATTATATGCAGTATTTATTAATGTTTATCATTAATACTGACACTTCACACACATTAATTCAGCTGTCACAGCATTGTCAGAAATCTATCAATTCTTTCATTATGATGAATTTACATTCATTTCCATGGCACATCTATTAAAGCATTAGACTTGTCCATAAATTAAACTATGAAATTATTTTATAAATCCTGTGTTCAGAAGTATCTCTTCAGCATTCCCTTAAAAATTCTTATAAGAACACAGTTGTAGATTACATTTCTTTGCTCCCTTTTGGGTTATATTAATCCCCCACCTCACTCTTTAAAAGATATTTTACCTGTATTTCAAAATAAAGTACACAGAATGATGTACAAATAGTACTGTGAAAGCAAGAAAACTGAAACAAAATTTATACTTTAAAGATCTCATGTCATTTTACAGTAGTATATATTACCTGGCTAATTAAATGGTTCTACAAACAAGTAATAACATTGTATCAGAGAATTCAATAAATGAGATCTTCTAGTAAGATATATCTTATAACTAGTCCAATATGATGGAAAAAAGTCTTACTCCTTTGGTTTTTCCTGGTTACTTCTTTTTTTAATTATTTTTATTAATATATAATATAATATTTGCTCCAGGGGTACAGGTCTGTGAATTGTCAGGCTTACATACTTCATAGCACTCACCATATCACATACCCTCCCCAATGTCCATAGCCCAACCACCCTCTCCATAAATCCCCTCCCCTTAGGAATCCCCAGTTTGTTTTGTGAGATTAAGAGTCTTTTATGGTTTGTCAGTCTCCTGTTCTTATCTTGTTTTATTTTTTCCTTCCCTACCCCCCAAACCCTCCATTCTGCCTCTCATCCTCCTCAAATTAGGGATATCATATGATAATTGTCTTTTTGTGATTGACTTATTTTGCTTAGTATAATACCTTCTAGTTTCATCCATGTCATTGCAAGTGGCAAGATTTCATTTCTTTTGATGGCTGCATAGTATCCCATTTATATCCCATTTATATATATATATATATAGATAGATAGATAGATATATGATGTGAGATTTTTATATATATAAATATATATATTTATATATATAAAATATATATATATAAAATCTCACATCTTCTTTATATATATAACATCTTCTATATATATATATATATATATAAAATCTCACATCTTCTTTATACATTCATCTGCTGAGAGACATCTAGGTTCTTTCCATAGTTTGGCTATTGTGGACTTTGCTGCTATAAACATTCTGGTGCATGTGACCTTTTGGATCACTATATTTGTATCTTTATAATAAATACCCTGTAGTGAGATTGATGGTATTTTGATAGGGATTGCATTAAATGTGTAGATTGTATGAGGTAATAGACATTTTCACAATATCTGTTCTTCCAGTCCAGGAGCATGGAACATTTTTCCATTTCTTTGTGTCTTCCTGAATTTCTTTCATGAGTACTTTATAGTTTTCTGAGTACAGATTCTTTGCCTCTTTTGTTAGGTTTATTCCTAGGTATCTTATGCTTTTGAGTGCATTTGTAAATGGGATTGACTCCTTAATTACTCTTTCTTCTGTCTTGCTGTTGGTGTATAGAAATGCAACTGATTTCTGTGCACTGATTTTATATCCTGACACTTTAATGAATTCCTGTGTGAATTCTAGCAGTTTTGGAGTGGAGTATTTTGGCCTTTCCACATAAAGTACCATATCATCTGCAAAGAGTGAGAGTTTGACTACTTCTTTGCCAATTCAGATGTCTTTAATATCGTTTTTTTGTCTGATTGCTGAGGTTGAAACTTCTAGTTCTATGCTGAATAGCAGTGGTGATAGTGGACATCTCTGTCATGTTCCTGACCTAAGCGGAAAAGCTCTCAGTTTTTCCCCACTGAGGATGATATTCACTGTGGGTTTTTCAGAAATGGCTTTGATGATACTGAAGTATATACCCTCTATCCCTATACTTTGAAGAGTTTTGATCAAGAAAAGATGATGTACTTTGTCAAATGCTTTTCAACATCTGTTGAGAGCATCATATGGTTTTTTCACTTTCTTTTATTAATGTATTGTATCACATTGACTGATTTGCAGATGTTGAACCAACCTTGCACCCAGGAATAAATCCCACTTGGTCATGGTGAATAATCCTTTTAATGTACTGTTGGATCCTACTGGCTAGTATTTTGGTGAGAACTTTTGCATCTGTGTTCATCAAGGATATTGGTCTGTAATTCTCTTTTTTGACGGGATCCTTGTCTGGTTTTGGGATCAAGGTGATGCTGGCCTCATAAAATGAGTTTGGAATTTTCCTTTCATTTTTATTTTTTGGAACAGTTTTAGGGGAATAAGTATTAATTCCTCTTTAAATGCTTGGTAGAATTCCCCTGGGAAGCTGTCTGGCCCTGGGCTCTTGGGAGATTTTTGATGACTGCTTCAATGTCCTTACTGGTTATGGGTCCGTTCAGGTTTTCTATTTCTTCCTGGTTCAGTTGTGCTAGTTTATATGTCTCTAGGAGAGCCTCCATTTCTTCCAGATTGTCAAATTCACTGGCATATGGTTAGTTGTTCATAATATGTTCTTATAACTGTTTGTATTTCTTTGGTGTTGGTTGTGATCTCTCCTCTTTCATTCATAATTTTATTTATTTGGGTCCTTTCTCTTTTCTTTTTGATAAGTCTGGCCAGGGGTTTATCAATCTTATTAATTCTTTCAAAGAACCAGCTCCTACTTTCATTGATTTGTTCTACTGTACTTTTGGTTTCTATTTCATTGATTTCTGCTCTGATGTTTATTAGTTCCCTTCTCCTGCAAGGCTTTAGCTTTCTTTGATGTTCTTTCTCCAGCTACTTTAGGTATGGGTTTAGTTTGTATATTTGAGACCTTTCTTGTTTCTTGAGAAAAGCTTGTATTGCTATATATTTTCATCTCAGGACCACCTTTGCTGTGTCCCACATATTTTGAACAGTTGTGTTTTCATTATAATTGGTTTCCATGATTTTTTCAATTCTTCTTTAATTTCCTGGGTGACACATTCATTCTTTAATAGAATGCTCTTTAGCCTCCATGTATTTGAGTTCTTTCCAACTTTCCTCCTGTGATTGAGTTCTAGCTTCAGAGCATTGTGGTCTGAAAATATGCAGGGAATGATCCCAATCTTCTGGTACTGGTGGAGACCTGATTTGTGACCCAGGATGTGATCAATTCTGGAGAATGTTTCATGTGCACTAGAGAATAATGTGTATTCTGTTGCTGTGGAGTGGAAAGTTCTGAATATATCTATGATGTCCACCTGGACCAGTGTATCATTTAAAGCCTTTATTTCCTTCTTGATCTTTTGCTTGGATGATCTGTCCATTTCAGTGAGTGGGGTGTTAATGTCCCCTATTATTATTGTATTATTTTTTATGTGTTTCTTTGATTTTATTATTAATTAGTTTATATAGTTGGCTGCTCCCATGTTAGGGGCATAGATATTTAAAATTGTTAGATCTTCTTGTTGGACAGACCCTTTGAGTATGATATAGTGTCCTTATTATAGTCTTTGGCTTAAAATCGAATTGATCTAAGGATTGCCACCCCAGCTTTCTTCTGATGTCCATTAGCATGGTAAGTTTTCCACCCCCTCACTTTAAATCTGGAGGTGTCTTTGGATCTAAAATGAGCTTCTTGTAGAATGCCTTTTGATGGGTTTTGTTTTCTTTATCCATTCTGATACCCTGTGCCTTTTGATTGGGGCATTTAACCCATGACATTCATGGTAACTATTGAAAGATATGAATTTAGTACCATCGGATTGCCTGTAAGGTGACTGTTACTGTATATTGTCTGTTCCTTTCTGGTCTACTTCTTTTAGGCTCTCTTTGCTTAGAAGACCCCTTTAATATTTCCTGGAGGGCTGGCTTGGTGTTTGCAAATTCTTTTAATTTTTGTTTGTCCTGGAAACTTTTGATCTCTCATCTATTTTCAATGATAGCCTAGCTGGATATAGTATTCTTGGCTGCATATTTTTCTCATTTAGTTCTCTGAATATAGCATGCCAGTTCTTTCTGGCCTGCCAGGTCTCTGTGGATAAGTCTGCTATCAATCTAATAATTCTACCACTGTATGTTACAGACTTTTTGTCCTGAGATGCTTTCAATATTTTCTCTTTATCACTAAGACTTGTAAGTTTTACTATTAGATGACAGGTTGTGGACCTATTTTTTTTGAGTTTGGGGTGTGTTCTCTGTGCCTCCTGGATTTTGATGCTTGCTCCCTTTACCATAATAGGGAAATTCTCTACTATAATTTGCTCCAATTTACCTTCTGCCACTCTCTCTATCTTCTTCTTCTTCTGGAATAACAATTATTCTAATATTGTTTCATCTTATGGTATCACTTATCTCTTGAATTCTCCCCTCATGGTCCAGTAGTTGTTTGTCTCTCTTTTGCTGAGCTTCTTTATTCCATCTTTTGGTCTTCTGTATCACTAATTCTCTCTTCTGCCTCATTTATCCTTGCAGTAAGAGCTTCCATTTTTTTATTGCATCCCATCAATAGCTTTTTTTAAATCAGCTTGGTTACATTTTAGTTCTTTTACATGTCTCCAGAAAGGGATTTTATTTCTCCAGACAGGTTTCTCTAATATCTTCCATGCATTTTTTGAGCCTAGCTAGCACCTTGAAAATCATCATTCTGAACTCTAGATCTGACATATTACTAATGCCCATATTGATTAGGTCCCTAGATATTGGTACTGTCTCTTATTCTTTGTGTGTGTGTGGTGAGTTTTTCTGCCTTGTCATTTTATCCAGATATTGAACAAAAGAATAAAATACTACTAAAATATATGAACAAAAGAATAAAATATTAAAAGGGTGACAAAGTCCCAAGAAAATGTATGCTAACCAAATCAAAAGAGGCCCCAAACTGAAGGGAGAAGAAAGGGGGTAAAAAGAAATTATTTTTAAAAAATTTATTTATTTATTTGTCAGAGAGCAAGAGCATGCACAAGCAGGCAGAGAGGCAGGCAGAGGCAGAGAGAAGCAGGCTCCCCACTGAGCAAGGAGTCTGATGCAGGACTCGATCCCAGGACCATAGGATCATGACCTGAACTGAAGGCAGAAGCTTAACCCACTGAGCCACTCAGGCATCCCAGAAATTTAAAAAAAAAAAAAAAAAAAAAAATATATATATATATATATATATATATATATATACACATACACTCACACATACACACACACACACACATCTATATATGTATACCTATACATATACCTAAACATATATACATATATACATATAGATATACATATATAGATGTGTGTGTGTGTGTGACTTGTGAATAGAACAGAGCCACTCACTTGATTCCGGGTATATTTTGGTCTCTTAGAATATACTACCTCCCAAAATTTTAAAGAAAGAAAAGCTTATATATATACAAAAATAAGGGTAAGCATGATGAAGAGATGGAATATAACTGTAAAGAAAAAATTTTTTTTTAAAAATGTAAAAAAAGAATTGATAAGATAAGTTGGTTGGAAAAAGAAAAAGAAAAAGAGAATGTGCTCAGTCTGGAGACTAGAACAAAGCCCTGTGCTAGATTTAGGATATATTTTGATCTACTAGAAGAAATTGTGTCCCAATTTTTTTAGAAAAAAAACCCTGTATGTTGAATAAGGTGGAATACAATGAAGGATAAAATATAACTATAATAATGAGGGTTTGAAAAAAAATTAGAATGGTATTGTTAAGATAACCTAGTTTAAAAAAAAAGTTAAAAAAGGTAAGAGGAAAAGTTTAAAAAATTGGAATAAGAAAAAAAATAAAATTAAAAAAATTTAACTTTACAAGACTAAAGGATCATGGGGGAAAATCCATGAATTCCATGCATTGCGGGGTTCTGTTGTTCTCCTTGACCAGTTAGCTTGGTCTTGGCAGATGTTCTTGCTGATCTTCTGGGGGAGGGGCCTGTTTCAGTAATTCTCAAATGTCTTTGCCTGAGGTGGAATTGCTCTGCACTTGCCAGAGCCAGGCTAAGAAATCTGCTTGGGTTTGCTCTTGGGAGCTTTTGTTGCCTGAACACTTTCTATAGAGCTCTGGAGGACAGGAATGAAAATGGCTGCCTCCCAATCTCTGGCCTAGAGCAGTTGAGAGCTCAGGGCCCCTCTCCTCCGTGCACCCTCTGAGAAAAGCATTCAATCACTCCCATCTCCCTGGTCTTCGGCCACCCTCTGAGCTCACCGGGCCTATGACTGAGCATTTCTGTCTCTGGGGCACTCCCCGTTTGGGGCTCCAAACCCAACAGATTCCTGTCATGCTTCTCTTCCAGAGGAGGAAGGTGAGTCTCCCCAGATCTGTCACTTTTGGGGTCCCTGCTTGAAGACTAGTGGCCAACTGTGCCTTGGATCATGGTTTAAGGTAACCCCCATCTGAAACTCACTCCTCGGCTCTGTCTCTGTAGACCACTTCCCTGCTTTGATACCTGGGAGCTCTGCCACACACAGACACCCCCAATCTTTCTGTGACCCCTGTGGGACCAGAGACCACACTGTCCCCACAGGGGCTCCACCCTGCTGAGCCTCTGGAGCAATGTCCCTCAGTGGAGCAGACTTCTAAAAGTCCTGATTTTGTGCTCCATTGCTCCATTGCTTTCTGGGAGCTGGTCCTTCCCACTGTGGTTTATCTCCTGTCACTTCAGATTCACTTCTCTGCACATCTTAGCTTTCAGAAGGTGTTCAATTTTCTGTTCCTAGAATTGCTGTTCTTCTCTTTGATTTCCTGTTGAGTTTGTAGTTGTTCAGAATGGTTTGATAACTATCTAGCTGAACTCCTCAACCTGATGTCATTTCAGTCTGCTACTCCTCCACTATCTTGCCTTTCCCCCGTTCCTGGTTACTTTTACTGGGACCTACAGAAATCATCTTTCTACTGGCTCAGGCCAGGACTGTTCCTATTTTAAGAGGGAAACAGCTCAGTAACTTGAGTCTTACAATCTTGGAGCGCCTACAGTTAGTCACATTTCCAGTCCTAGTATTCCTTGAGCAGTGATTATCAACTCCTTTATAATTCCTACCTCTGCATCCTGCACATGGACTTTTGATCTAGCAGTCCAGATTATGATATCCCCAGAAAGAACAAGCTTGCCTAAATCCAAACTTTCCATTTGTCTTCTTTAGTAGTGTAACCCAGTATTATCTCAATGTGACATACATTTCAATCACAGTACTTGCTCATTAAAAACACAGCCCCTTGTGTATGGGTACATGGGAATTCTCTGTACAATCTTGACACATTTTCTATAAATTTAAAACTGTTCTAACATCAAAAGTATATATTTTAAATTCACCTACCTAGGTTCCAAACTTAACTGCCTAATCCTTATTTCTAGAATTGGCATGAGGGAAAGTGCATTGTAATAAACATCCCAGTTGATTGTTATGCACCCTAGTTTCCACAGTGGCTAAGAATAGGCTTATGACCTTTACACTCTTCAGTATTGTCCAATTGACTGACTAATCAACCTTTAATAAGAACCTGGAACCATAGATGTTATCATTACTCTGACCATGACTCAAATTGTTGGATGTATCTTTTATGGGCAATAGCTTTTAGGCACAGAAATAACATCACCTGGAATCATGGTAGGTATGCTGACTGATGAAATGAGCTCCTGGAATCATTAAGTGGCATAAACACCAAGCTTCCCTAACCAGGTCCAACCTCCAGTCCTGAACTAAAAGACCCTTCTCTGTTAAATTTTGTTCCTCTGGATCATTGAATCACTGCCATGTTCCTGTGTTAAGACGTGAGAAAAAAGATAAGAAACCCCATTTTGGATGAAAAAATGGAAAAAAGAAAAAAAGCCATGCCATCACAAAATTCTAAAAGAATAAATAGACATATAGTAAATGGGAATATTTAATAGGTTTCATATGGCTTTCTAGAATCAGAAAGTAATTACTTATTACTTATGTTATTTATATTCATTTATTTGTTTGCTGAAATTGTCACATAATTACAAATATTTTACTAACTACTTAACTGTAATCACTGAAATTATATTGTATGTAATACAATAAAGTTATATTAAAATTGATGATTCCTCCATCAGCACTTATAAATTAATCTAAAATTTGTCAAATTTGTTTTGTATAAAGAATTCTTATGGAAAACCTGAAAATTGTTTTGAAAAAACAACCAGATGACCACTGAGTCCTTTTTAAATGATCTTTACCACACCTTTTACATACAGGAGCCCATAAAACAAAATTAACATTATTTTAAGGCACAAATTGTTCCACCTAATATACTTTATTTTATTGTTAACCTTTTAATGTTATTTTCCATACTATTCAATTTAAGTATACCATTTAAGTCTCCTGGTCCCAGAATGATTTCAAGGAGTTCTGTTTCCAACAAACTTCTTAAATTACTTGATTTTAATCCTGTCTGTTTCCATAAAACTAAAATTAAGTTAATGAACAAAAAAATGCCTTATGTGTACCTAACTAGAAAAAAGAAACTGAAATATTAAAACAATGTGCCAAAATCTGATTCACATCATCCAGCACTAGGGACCCTGGGTCAGGCCTCCTGGCCCCCTTTGCTGCTCTTGTTCAGTGGGGACTATGCCAGAAACAACTAGTCATTGTGAAGAATTGTTTAAAAATGAATGTGCTGAAGATTTTCTGATTCACATTCATTATCCACTGACCTGTTCTCAATGGATTTCACAGAGAGAAGCAAAACTAATTACCTCAGACCAGGCTGTCTGGAAAATAATGGCACAGTGATTTAACGAAAAGCATTCATACTGTAGGGGCCTTTTTGAATAGTGTATATTTTTAAAATTAAATATCACACTTTTTTAATGATAAAACTTTTGCCTTTGAACTAATGCACCACCACTTCTTAAAAACAAAATCAGTACTAAACAAAAGACCTTTGTGGGGTAAATATCAGTACTATTATTTAGCTTCATGTTAAGTGATCTGAACATACTTGAAGACAGGCCTACAAAATTTAGGGGATTATATGTGTGAAGAAGGGTATTTTAGAAATGAGGAAAGAAAATCGTCTGGGAAATATTAGGTGATCGAGGGTAAGTTGTTTATTAATCTCATTTATTATCACTGTCTTAATTTACCACAAAATATTTTTTCTTGATAAAACATGCATAGTGGATAATAAGAATGTTTTCCAATGAAACCTGTCTTATTATAAGGGTTTATTGATCTTATTGATATGTAAGGAAATTCTGCAAATCTCTTTAAAGCTTAGTATAGAATAGGTAATGGTGACAACATTAAAATCTATTGTTTTGAAGGGCAGCAAGCTATTACAGATTTGCAGGTAGAAATATAATGTGTGCAGTCAAAGCATAATGGACATACACAGAGGTCACAGACCTTAGCAAAAAAAAAAAAAAACCTGAAATAAAAATGAGGGGATTTATGAAATGATTACATTCTAATGGCCACAAAAATTAAGGAAATCAAGAACACAGTGGCAGTTTGACCAAATACTGGATAGAAGAGTAGCTCTCAGAAGCCCTAATTATGGGGTCCTCTCTCACTGCTAAAAAATAATCATGAAAATTAGGAAAGAGAAGTCAGAGATGTATCTACTGGTTCAGTTGGCTCCACTTTGGATGAAGTCTGAAAAGGTCTGGAAGAAAATTATATTACATTGAAAAGCTAAAGTCAAGAGGAAAACATACTGGATTATATGGAAAATGTTTATGTAAATCCTCACACTGGGAGGAGACTGGGAAGATGCCAGTGTAGGGTGATCCTAAGCTTATTTTATCCCACAGATACACCTAGATAACAGCCACAGCTGTGTAATTCACCCAGAAAACCACCCAAAGACTGAAAGAACAGACTCTTCACAGTTAATCATAGAGCATAAGTCACATTGAAAATGTTAGGAAGGGGAGAGACATGATCTGGAACCAAACAAACCTTTAAGACTAACCACAAATGGGAAGGACACCACGAGCACAATGAAAGGAGAGAAACAAACACCACACCAGGCACTCCAGACACAGGGGTGGGAAGACATATCCCCATGAAATTTGGTTAGGAAAACCAAAGAGGCTTAACTTAGCAAGTTCTTAAAATCAGTGGGGCTTAACACCAGGAACTTTAAAAAAGTCACCTGGTTGAGCTCTGGAAGGGCCCAGCGGTGATAGGAAACAATCTCCACTCTTAAAGAAACAGCATAACAAATAATCAAGCCAATATATAGAATAAAAACTGCAGTTTGAAAAGCACCTGCAGTATATGAGACATAGATTTATTTCTCAGAACTTGTGCACTGGAGGGGCAGAGATCTTTAGATTTCTCCAAGAACAAAAAGAGCTGGCTGTAACATTTCTCTACCTACCTCATCTTCCAGGCTAGATACACAGACAAATGCTAGAACCAGCACAAAAACACTCCACACCTAGCCTGCTAACACTCTGAGTGCCCCACCTTTGCATTCCCCTGTGGACTGTCCCATTCAAACCACCCCACAACACAAGAATCCAAATAAAGCAGACACCTATCATTCTGCAAGTGGTCCCAGTATAGGCCAGCACCATTCCAAAGTGACTCATGTCCTGGGGTCAGAGGAAGATAATCACACACCTGCTTGAATATAGTCCAAACAGTGGGTTGGGGGTATACATCTGATCTGACTGATGACACTGCCCACCAACAAAAACCTCACAGGGAACAACACAGAGAACTCTGTTGTTCAAGTTACTGCAACACCAATAAACAGATTGGGGCCAGGCAAGTGTTCTAAATGGAGGGCTTGTCCACTAACAAAACTGCTCAGGGAACAATGTGAAGAGAGCAACCTGCAGTTCGTATGGTCACAGTTCTGACTTCTTTCAAGACACATCTCAGCTGGGCTGAGGGCAAGCATCTGGTCTAACCCAACTTAAGCCCAAGAAAGCCTCAAGTCAGCCCTTTAACGGCACAGGGACCAAACCCTGCTCAAAACAGGCAAAGAAGGCCATTCCAGTCCACTGAACTAAAAAACATGATTCAACCCCAACAGTAGGACATGTGCAGGACACATAGGAGATATACCCAAAGTGCCAGATTCTGGTGAATGAGAGACATTGCACTGATGAGCAGTGCAGGATCTCTTCTTCATAAGGCCACTACTTTCAAGTGCAGAAAACATAGATAACTTTTCTCTACAAGGAATAGACACAAAGTATTAGACCAAAAATGCACAAAAGAGCTAATAAAATGCAGGTAAAGTAATATGGCTGATAGAGAATTCAAAGTAATGGTCATAAAGTTACTTATTGGGGTTCAGAAAAAAGTGAAGGATCTCAGTGAGACCTTCAACAACAACAACAAAAATAGAAAACATTAAAGAAGAACACATCAGAGATAGTTAAAAGTCCACTAGACAGAATAAATAGTATGTCAGAGGAAGCAGAAGAATGGGTCAGCAAGCTGAAAGACAGAATAACAGAAAGCAACTAAGCTGAACAGCAAAAAGAAAAAAGTAAAATAAAAAATAATAATGGGGGAGGAGTCAAGATGGCGGAGAAGTAGCAGGCTGAGACTACCTCGGCTAGCAGGAGATCAGCTAGAGAGCTTATCTAAAGATTGCAAACACCTGCAAATCCATCGGCAGATCGAAGAGAAGAAGAACAGCAATTCTAGAAACAGAAAAACAACCACTTTCTGAAAGGTAGGACTGTCGGAGAAGTGAATCCAAAGCGACGGGAAGATAGACCCCGGGGGGAGGGGCCGGATCCCGGCAAGCGGCGGAGCAACGGAGCACAAAATCAAGACTTTTAAAAGTCTGTTCCGCTGAGGGACATCGCTCCGGAGGCTAAACCGGGGCGAAGCCCACACGGGGTCGGCGTGACCTCAGGTCCCGCGGGGTCACAGAAGGATCGGGGGTGTCTGAGTGTCGCAGAGCTTGCGGATATTGGAACGGGAAAGCCGGCTGCAGAGACAGAGCCGACAGTAAGCTCGCAGCTCGGAGTTGCCTTGAACCGGTCGCAGGCTCGGTGAGCTCGGAGCGCGGCCGGAGGTTAGGCAGACGCAAGTTACTAGGAGCTGTTCGCTGAGGGCGCACTGGGAAGCGGGGCCCCGGGCTCTCGGCTCCTCCAGGCCGGAGACCAGGAGGCCACCATTTGTATTCCCATCCTCCGGAAGTCTACGGAAAGCGCTCAGGGAACAAAAGCTCCTGAAAGCAAAGCCGAGCAGATCACTCAGCCCGGCCCCTGGTAAGGGCGGTGTAATTCCGCCTGGGGCAAAGACACTTGAGAATCACTACACCAGGCCCTTCCCCCAGAAGATCAACAAGAAATCCAGGCAAGACCAAGTTCACCTACCAAGGAGTGCAGTTTCAATAACAAGGAGAGAGCAGCAGAATTCCAGAGGAGAAAAAAACAAACCACGGAACTCATGGCTTTCTGCCTGTGATTTTTTAGTCTTGCAGTTAATTTATTTTTTTTTCTTTTTCATTTTTTTTCTCTTCTTCTGCTAAAATTTTTTATAACTTTTACCCTTTTCTTTTTTAACGTTTTTTAACCAGATTATCTAATATATATATATTTTGCTTTTTTATACTTTTCTTTATTCATTTTCTTTTTTTTTAATTCTTTTTTTTTCTTTCTTTCTTTTTGAACCTCTTTTTATCCCCAAATCAGAAGAGATCCTAATCTCTTCAATCTTTTTTTTTCTTAATTCTTTTTTAAATTCTTGATTGAATTTTTAATTCAATCTCTTTTTTTTTATTCTTTTTTTCTTTTTTTTTCGAACCTCTTTTTATCCCCAAATCAGAAGAGATCCCAATCAGAAGAGATTGGGAGATCCCAATCAAAGGAGATCCCAATCAGAGGAGATCCCTCACCCAATCGTGAGGGGGGAGAAATCCCCCCTCATGATTTGGGATCTCTTCTGATTTGGTTAAAGCATATTTTCCTGGGATTGTTGCCACCCTTTTAGTATTTTACGTGCTCCTTCATATACTCTTAGCTGGACAAAATGACAAGGCGGAAAAATTCACAACAAAAAAAAGAACAAGAGGCAGTACCGAAGGCTAGGGACCTAATCAATACCGACATTGGTAATATGTCAGATCTAGAGTTCAAAATGACAATTCTCAAGGTTATAGCCGGGCTTGAAAAAGGCATGGAAGATATTAGAGAAACCCTCTCCAGAGATATAAAAGCCCTTTTTGGAGAAATAAAAGAACTAAAATCTAACCAAGTTGAAATCAAAAAAGCTATTAATGAAGTTCAATCAAAAATGGAGGCTCTCACTGCTAGGATAAATGAGGCAGAAGAAAGAATTAGCGATATAGAAGACCAAATGACAGAGAATAAAGAAGCTGAGCAAAAGAGGGACAAACAGCTACTGGACCATGAGGGGAGAATTCGAGAGATAAGTGACACCATAAGACGAAACAACATTAGAATAATTGGGATTCCAGAAGAAGAAGAAAGAGAGAGGGGAGCAGAAGGTATACTGGAGAGAATTATTGGGGAGAATTTCCCCAATATGGCAAAGGGAACGAGCATCAAAATTCAGGAGGTTCAGAGAATGCCCCTCAAAATCAATAAGAATAGGCCCACACCCCGTCACCTAATAGTAAAATTTACAAGCCTTAGTGACAAAGAGAATATCCTGAAAGCAGCCCGGGAAAAGAAGTCTGTAACATACAATGGTAAAAGTATTAGTTTGGCAGCTGACTTATCCACAGAGACCTGGCAGGCCAGAAAGAGCTGGCATGACATTTTCAGAGCACTAAACGAGAAAAACATGCAGCCAAGAATACTATATCCAGCTAGGCTATCATTGAAAATAGAAGGAGAGATTAAAAGCTTCCAGGACAAACAAAAACTGAAAGAATTTGCAAACACCAAACCAGCTCTACAGGAAATACTGAAAGGGGTCCTCTAAGCAAAGAGAGAGCCTACAAGTGGTAGATCAGAAAGGAACAGAGACAATATACAGTAACAGTCACCTTACAGGCAATACAAAGGCACTAAAATCATATCTCTCAATAGTTACCCTGAATGTTAATGGGCTAAATGCCCCAATCAAAAGACACAGGGTATCAGAATGGATAAAAAAACAAAACCCATCTATATGTTGCCTCCAAGAAACTCATTTTAAACCCGAAGACACCTCCAGACTTAAAGTGAGGGGGTGGAAAAGAATTTACCATGCTAATGGACATCAGAAAAAAGCAGGAGTGGCAATCCTTATATCAGATCAATTAGATTTTAAGCCAAAGACTATAATAAGAGATGAGGAAGGACACTATATCATACTCAAAGGGTCTGTCCAACAAGAAGATCTAACAATTTTAAATATCTATGCCCCCAACGTGGGCGCAGCCAACTATATAAACCAATTAATAACAAAATCAAAGAAACACATCAACAATAATACAATAATAGTAGGGGACTTTAACACTCCCCTCACTGAAATGGACAGATCATCCAAGCAAAAGATCAACAGGGAAATAAAGGCCTTAAATGATACACTGGATGAGATGGACATCACAGATATATTCAGAACATTTCATCCCAAAGCAACAGAATACACATTCTTCTCTAGTGCGCATGGAACATTCTCCAGAATAGATCACATCCTTGGTCCTAAATCAGGACTCAACCGGTATCAAAAGATTGGGATCATTCCCTGCATATTTTCAGACCACAATGCTCTGAAGCTAGAACTCAACCACAAGAGGAAGTTTGGAAAGAACACAAATACATGGAGACTAAACAGCATCCTTCTAAAGAATGAATGGGTCAACCGGGAAATTAAAGAAGAATTGAAAAAAATCATGGAAACAAATGATAATGAAAATACAACGGTTCAAAATCTGTGGGACACAACAAAGGCAGTCCTGAGAGGAAAATATATAGCGGTACAAGCTTTTCTCAAGAAACAAGAAAGGTCTCAGGTACACAACCTAACCCTACACCTAAAGGAGCTGGAGAAAGAACAAGAAAGAAACCCTAAGCCGAGCAGGAGAAGAGAAATCATAAAGATCAGAGCAGAAATCAATGAAATAGAAACCAAAAAAACAATAGAACAAATCAACCAAACTAGGAGCTGGTTCTTTGAAAGAATTAATAAAATTGATAGACCCTTGGCCAGACTTATCAAAAAGAAAAGAGAAAGGACCCAAATAAATAAAATCATGAATGAAAGAGGAGAGAGCACAACTACCACCAAAGAAATACAAACTATTATAAGAACATACTATGAGCAACTCTACGCCAACAAATTTGACAATCTGGAAGAAATGGATGCATTCCTAGAAACATATAAACTACCAAAATTGAACCAGGAAGAAATAGAAAGCCTGAACAGACCCATAACCAGTAAGGAGATTGAAACAGTCATTGAAAATCTCCAAACAAACAAAAGCCCAGGGCCAGATGGCTTCCCGGGGGAATTCTACCAAACATTTAAAGAAGAACTAATTCCTATTCTCCTGAAACTGTTCCAAAAAATAGAAATGGAAGGAAAACTCCCGAACTCATTTTATGAGGCCAGCATCACCTTGATCCCAAAACCAGACAAGGATCCCATCAAAAAAGAGAGCTATAGACCAATATCCTTGATGAACACAGATGCAAAAATTCTCAGCAAAATACTAGCCAATAGGATTCAACAGTACATTAAAAGGATTATTCACCACGACCAAGTGGGATTTATCCCACGGCTGCAAGGTTGGTTCAACATCCGCAAATCAGTCAATGTGATACAACACATCAATAAAAGAAAGAACAAGAACCATATGATACTCTCAATAGATGCTGAAAAAGCATTTGACAAAGTACAGCATCCCTTCCTGATCAAAACCCTTCAAAGTGTAGGGATAGAGGGCACATACCTCAATATCATCAAAGCCATCTATGAAAAACCTACTGCAAATATCATTCTCAATGGAGAAAAACTGAAAGCTTTTCCACTAAGGTCAGGAACACGGCAGGGATGTCCATTATCACCACTGCTATTCAACATAGTACTAGAAGTCCTAGCTTCAGCAATCAGACAACAAAAGGAAATTAAAGGCATCCAAATCGGCAAAGAAGAAGTCAAATTATCACTCTTCGCAGATGATATGATACTCTATGTGGAAAACCCAAAAGACTCCACTCCAAAACTGCTAGAACTTATACAGGAATTCAGTAAAGTGTCAGGATATAAGATCAATGCACAGAAATCAGTTGCATTTCTCTACACCAACAACAAGACAGAAGAAAGAGAAATTAAGGAGTCAATCCCATTTACAATTGCACCCCAAACCATAAGATACCTAGGAATAAACCTAACCAAAGAGGCTAAGAATCTATACTCAGAAAACTATAAAGTACTCATGAAAGAAATTGAGGAAGACACAAAGAAATGGAAAAATGTTCCATGCTCCTGGATTGGAAGAATAAATATTGTGAAAATGTCTATGCTACCTAAAGCAATCTACACATTTAATGCAATTCCTATCAAAGTACCATCCATCTTTTTCAAAGAAATGGAACAAATAATTTTAAAATTTATATGGAACCAGAAAAGACCTCGAATAGCCAAAGGGATATTGAAAAAGAAAGCCAAAGTTGGTGGCATCACAATTCCGGACTTCAAGCTTTATTACAAAGCTGTCATCATCAAGACAGCATGGTACTGGCACAAAAACAGACACATAGACCAATGGAACAGAATAGAGAGCCCAGAAATAGACCCTCAACTCTATGGTCAACTAATCTTTGACAAAGCAGGAAAGAATGTCCAATGGAAAAAAGACAGCCTCTTCAATAAATGGTGTTGGGAAAATTGGACAGCCACGTGCAGAAAAATGAAATTGGACCATTTCCTTACACCACACACAAAAATAGATTCAAAATGGATTAAGGACCTCAATGTGAGAAAGGAATCCATCAAAATCCTTGAGGAGAACACAGGCAGCAACCTCTTCGACCTCAGCCGCAGCAACATCTTCCTAGGAACATCGCCAAAGGCAAGAGAAGCAAGGGCAAAAATGAACTTTTGGGATTTCATCAAAATCAAAAGCTTTTGCACAGCAAAGGAAACAGTTAACAAAACCAAAAGACAACTGACAGAATGGGAGAAGATATTTGCAAACGACATATCAGATAAAGGGCTAGTGTCCAAAATCTATAAAGAACTTAACAAACTCAACACCCAAAGAATAAATAATCCAATCAAGAAATGGGCAGAGGACATGAACAGACGTTTCTGCAAAGAAGACATCCAGATGGCCAACAGACACATGAAAAAGTGCTCCATATCACTCGGCATCAGGGAAATACAAATCAAAACCACAATGAGATATCACCTCACACCAGTCAGAATGGCTAAAATCAACAAGTCAGGAAATGACAGATGCTGGCGAGGATGCGGAGAAAGGGGAACCCTCCTACACTGTTGGTGGGAATGCAAGCTGGTGCAACCACTCTGGAAAACAGCATGGAGGTTCCTCAAAATGTTGAAAATAGAACTGCCCTATGACCCAGCAATTGCACTACTGGGAATTTACCCTAAAGATACAAACGTAGTGATCCAAAGGGGCACGTGCACCCGAATGTTTATAGCAGCAATGTCCACAATAGCCAAACTATGGAAAGAACCTAGATGTCCATCAACAGATGAATGGATCAAGAAGATGTGGTATATATACACAATGGAATACTATGCAACCATCAAAAGAAACGAAATCTTGCCATTTGCGACAACATGGATGGAACTAGAGCGTATCATGCTTAGCGAAATAAGTCAAGCGGAGAAAGACAACTATCATATGATCTCCCTGATATGAGGGAGTGGTGATGCAACATGGGGGCTTAAGTGGGTAGGAGAAGAATCCATGAAACAAGATGGGATAGGGAGGGAGACAAGCCATAAGTGACTCTTAATCTCACGAAACAAACTGTGGGTTGCTGGGGGGAGGGGGGTTGGGAGAAGGGGGGTAGGGTTATGGACATTGGGGAGGGTATGTGCTTTTGGGTAAATTGGAAGGGTAGATGAACCATGAGAGACTATGGACTCTGAAAAACAATCTGAGGGGTTTGAAGTGGCGGGGGGGGTGGGAGGTTGGGGTACCAGGTGGTGGGTATTATAGAGGGCACAGCTTGCATGGAGCACTGGGTGTGGTGAAAAAATAATGAATACTGTTTTTCTGAAAATAAATAAATTGGAAAAAAAAATAATAATGGGTTATGGGAATTCATCAATATCATCAAGAATAATAATGTTCACATTATAGGTATCTCAGGAGAAGAAAGAGAAAGGGGGCATATAATTTGTATATAATAAACTAGGAGAAAAAATATCTAGAAACTTCCCAAAACTGGGAAAGTAAACAGAAATCCAGACTCAGGAGGCATTGAGAGCCCCCAATAAAATCAACCTAAAGAGGTCTATACCAAGACACATGAAAATTAAAGTGGTGAAAATTAGGGATAAAGAGAGACTTTTTAAAACAACAAGAGAAAGGAAAACTGCTACATACAAGGGAAAACCCATAACGCTATGAACTGATTTTTCAGTTTTCAGCTGAAACATTGCAGTCAACAGGGAAATGGTATGATATATTCGAAATGCTGAAAGAAAAGAAAAAAAAAATGTACCAAGAATATTCTATCCAGCAAGGCTATCATGTAGAACAGGACATATAAAGCATTTCCTAGACAAAAATAAAAGTCGAAGAAATTAATCATCATTAAACTTGTTTTACAAGAAATATTAAAGGGAATTCTTGAGTGGAAAGGAAAGGCCACAATCAGGAGTCAGAATATTTTAAAAAAAGAAAATTGCACAGGCACACACAAACATCATAAAAGTAGTAAATTAATCACTTACAAAAATCAGTATGGAAATGCCTGACTTCAAGATATATTACAAAGCTATGATCATTAAGACAGAATGGTCTTGGTACAAAAACAGACACATAGATCAATGGAACAGAATAGAGAGACCAGTAATGGACCCTCAACTCAATGTTCAACTAATCTTTGACAAATCAGGAAAGAATATCCAATGGAAAAAAGACAGTCTCTTCGAAAAATGGTGCTGGGAAAATCAGACAGCCACATGCAGAAGAATGAAATAGGACCATTTTCTTACACAAAGATAAACTCAAAATAGATGAAAGACCTCAATGTGAGATAGCAATCAATCAAAATCCTAGAGGAGAAGATAGAGAGTAACCTCTTCAACATCAGTCACAGCAACTTATTTCAAGACATATCTCAAAGACAAGGGAAACAAAAGCAAAAATGAACATTGGGACTCCATCAAGATAAAAAGCTTCTGCACAGGGGCGCCTGGGTGGCTCAGTGGGTGAAGCCTCTGCCTTCGGCTCAGGTCACAATCCGAGGGTTCTAAGATCGAGCCCCGTATCGGGCTCTCTGCTCGGCAAGGAGCCTGCTACCTCCTCTCTCTCTGCCTGCCTCTCTGCCTACTTATGATCTCTGTCTGTGAAATAAATAAATAAAATCTTGAAAACAAAAACAAAAACAAAAAAAAAGCTTCTGCACAGCAAAGGAAACAGTCAAAAAACAAAGAAGCATCCCACAGAATGGGAGAAGATATTTGAAAATGACATTACAGATAAAGGGCTGGTATCCAAGGGGCACCTGGGTGGCTCAGTGGGAGAAGCCTCTGCCTTTGGCTCAGGTCATGATCCCGGGGTCCTGGAATGGAGCTTCACGTCGGGCTCTGCTCCACGGGGAACCTTCTTCCCCCACCCCCTCTGGTTGCCTCTCTGCCTACTTGTGATCTCTGCCTGTCAAATAAATAAATAAATCGTAAAAAAAAAAAAAAAGGCTGGGGGGCTGGTATCCAAGATCTATAAAAACTACTCAACACCCAAAAAACAAATAATCCAGTCAAGAAATGAACAGAAGACATGAACATACACTTCTCTAAAGAAGACATACAAATGGCTAACAGAGACATGAAAAAATGTTCAACATCACTAGACATCAGGGATATATAAACCATAACTACAATGGGATATCACATTATACCATCAGAATAGCTAAAATTAGCAAGACAGGAATCACGTGTTGGCAAGAATGTGGAGAAAGGGGAAAACTCTTACACTGTTGGTGAGAATGCAAGTTGGTACAGCCACTCTGGAAAACAGTATGGAGCCTCCTCAAGACATTAAAAATAGAGGTACCTTATGACCCAGTAACTGGACTACTAGGTATTTACCCAAAAAGACACAGATGTAGTGAAAAGAAGGGGCACATGCACCCCAATGTTCATAGCAACAGTGTCCACAATAGTCAAATGTCTTTCAATGGATTAATGGATAAGTAAAATGTGGTTCATATATAGAATGGAATATTACTCAGCTATCAGAAAAGATTAATACTTACCATTTGCATCAACATGGGTGGAACTGGAGGAAATTTTGCTAAGTAAAATAGGTCAAACAGAGAAAGACAATTACAGTGTTTTCACTCATATGTGGAACATTAAGGAATAGCACAGAGGACCATAGAGGAAGGGAGGGAAAACTGAATGGGAAGAAATCAGAGAGGGAGACAAACTACCAAAGACTCTGGATTCTGGGAAACAAACTGAGGATTGCAGAAGGGAAGGGGTTGGGAAGATGGGGTAACCAGGTGATGGGTATTAAGGAGAGCACATGTAGGGATGATCACTAGATGTTATATGCAACTAATGAATCATTGATCCCTACATCAAAAACTAATGATGTACTATATGTTGGCTATCTGAACATAATAATAATAATAAAAATAAAAATAACTCTTTACTATTAAAAAAATCAGTATGAAATTGAAGCACAAAAGCAATAAAATAAACTATATTTATAGAAATCAGTAAAGGGATACACAAAATAAACAGATGTGGATTATACATCATATACATAAAAATTGCTGGGGGTGGGGCGGAGAATTAGTGTTTTTAGAATGGGTTCAAACTTATGTGACCATCAACCTATTATAGACTGTTATACACATAGAGTGTTATAAGCCTAATAATAATTACAAATCAAAACTGGTAACAAATATGCAAAAAATAAAAAGAATCAAAGATCACTAAAAATAGCCATCAAACCACAAGGGAAGAGAGCAAGAGAAGAAAGGAACAAAGAAGATCTTCAAAAACAACCATAAAACAAGTAACAAAATAACAATAAATACATACCTATCAATGATTATATTGGATGTAAATGGACTAAATGCTCCAATTGAAATACACAGTGTAACTAAATGGATTAAAAAAAAAAACTCATCTATATGTTGCCTTCAAGAGATTCATTTCAGACCTAATGGCAAATGTACATTCAAAGTAAAGAGATGGCAAAGTGTTTATCATGAAAATGAAAATGAAAAGAAACTCAGGGTAGCAATACTTATATCAGAAAAAAATATGCTTTAAAACAGATTATAACAAGAGAAAAGGGACACTACATAATCATAAAGGGAGAAACACAAAAAGAAGGTATAACAATTGTAAATATTTATGCATCTACCTTGAACGTACCCAAATATACGAAGCAACTATTAACAGACACGAAGGAAGAAATTGATCATAATACAATAATAGTAGGGAACTTTAATGCCACTTATATCAATGGATAGATTACCCAGACAGAAAATCAACAAAGCAACAGTGGCTTTGAATGACACAATAGACCAAATGGATCTAACAGATATATCCAGAACATTCCATTCAAAAACAGAAGGAATAGGGGCACCTGGGTGGCTCAGTGGGTTAAGCCTCTACCTTCAGGTCCAGGGTCCCAGGGTCCTGGGATCGAGCCCTACATGGGGCTTTCTGCTCAGTGGGGAGCCTGTTTCCTCCTCTCTCTGCCTGCCTCTCTGCCTACTTGTGATCTGTCTGTCAAATAAATCTTTAAAACAAAACAAAACAACAACAACAAAAAAACCAAAAAACAAAACAGAAGGAATAGGAGGAGGAGGGAGTTAAAATGGTAGAGTAGTAGAGGGACCCTGGACTTGCCTCGTCCCTCAAACAGAACTAGAAAATCATTTTAAACACCTAGGAAATGGATCTGAGGATTGAGAGAACAATCTGCACAATTAGAGGGAAAGAATGTGGCAGGTATGAGATGCAGAGATGTGAATTAGGGGAGAGAAAGACTGCAGTGCCCTTTTGCAAGGGAGCCTTTTTGCAGAGAGAAAAGAGACGGGGAAAGACAGAGAGATTTGTTGGGTTCACCCAAGAAAAACACTTCCCCAAAACCATCGACTGGGGAATTGAGAGGAACTGACTCATAAATTTTTTAAGCTGCAGAGCTCAAATTCTGAATTTTAGAAGTCTTCCCCATTTGCTGGAGTCAAGTCAGATGAGCACAGCCCTGCTCCTGGGGAGAAAGAGGGCAGAGGCCCAGGAGTGGACAACGTGATGTAGGGATCCCCTGGGTCACATTGGGAGAGAATGATTCCTTTCCTGGAGTACTTCCAGAAGAAGGTATATTGTCTTTCCAAGGACAAAAACCCAGGATGTACCACTGAAGGGATTTTTATCAGTAAGGGACAGAAACATGCACAGAGAGTAGATAATCTCGTTGCTACTTTTCCTCTGTGCTTCCCCATAAACTCCAAGTAACTGTGCAGCTGTGCAACAGCTTTTCTGGGACAAAACAGGATGAGACACAGCACATTGAGTCTCTCCAGTGGATCCATGCCTGCTGGGCCCTTTAAGATTTGGAGTTTTGAATCCCAGCCATGCATGAGAGATAGAACATAGAACTGTGGCCCCAGGTGTGCTGATGGCCCAGGCACAGACTCGGTGAGGGCAGGGACCTGATGGAAGCCTGGACACAAGAATGGAGATTGTTTACTTTTTTTTTTTTTTAAAGATTCTATTTATTTATTTGACAGAGAGAGACACAGCAAGAGGTAACACAAGGAGGGGGAGTGAGAAAGGGAGAAGCAGGCTTCCCACTGAGCAGGAATCCTGATGTGGGGCTCAATCCCAGGACCCTGGGATCATGACCTGACCTGAAGGCAGGCACTTAATGACTGAGCCATCCAGGTGCCCTGATTGTTCACTTTTCTGTGGGGGCATTCTGGATGGTGGAGGTCAGGAGATCCCTTTTCTGGAGTTGAAAGAGCAGAGAAGGCCATTTCCCCACCCCTGACCCAACAGCATGGTTAGACTTCAGTGAGCAACACAGCGCCCCAAGTGGAGGCCAGGGCCATTTATACCAAATGCCATTCTTGTGCCCTGCAGGGGCATCCTTTCTAGGGCAGGACTGTAAGCCAGTTCAGTGGGCCTATCCACCAGAAGGTCAGTATAGAACTCCTGCATACACCAAGTCTACTAATCATGAAGTACTCCAAAGCATCAACTTCAGTTCTGGTGGAAATAGGACAAGGTTTTCTTCCTCCCTTCCCCCCACCCTTTGGGAATCAGGCTTATAATTGTATGTTTGTTTGCTTGTTTATTCATTTGTTCATTTTGCTCTTTTTTCTGGATTAGGTTTCTTTTTTTCTTTCTTTCTTTTTCTTTGGAATCAGGCTTATGGGGTTTTTTTTGTTGTTGTTTTTCTGTATATTTATATTTTGTCTCATTCTTTTCCTTTTCCCTTTTCTTGAATCAGTCTTTTTTTTTTTTTAATCAGGTTTATTTTAATGTACAAATGAAATGAAAGCATACCTAGTTAAGTCCAAAATGCTCCCCACTGAAAGCAAAGGGGAACTCTGCAAAAGACTGACATGGGGGAAATAACAGCCAAAACACAACAGCAGGGTGCACACAGCATTACACTAGAAATATTTCATGAAGTGCCAGACCTTGGACAGTGTATGACCCCTTCATAGTATAGCATTACTTTCATGAACAGGAAACATAAAAAGCTTTCATAACATGCAAAAGACAGAAACCTAGAAAAATGAAGAGATGGAGGAATTCTCCCCAAAAGAAAGATCAAGAAGAAATCACAGCTAGGGACTTGCTCAAAACAGATATAAACAATATATCTAAACAAGGATTTAGAACAACAATCACAAGAATATTATGTGAGTTTGAAAGAAACATGGAAATCCCCAGAGATACCTTTGCTACAGAGATCAAAGATATAAAATTAGTCAGGCTGACTATAAAATGCCATAACTGAGATGCAGAACAGACTGGAAGTAATCACAAGGATGAAAGAAGAAGAGGAATGAATGGGTGATATAGAAGATAAAATGATGAAAAATAATGAAGATGAAAAGAAGAGGTAAAGAAAACTTTTAGATCACAAATGTAGATCTAGAGAACTCACCAACTCCATTAAGAGCTATAATATCTATATCGTTGGAGTCCCAGAAGAACAGTGAGGAGAAGAGGTCAAAAAGTCTATTTGAAGAACTTATAGCTGATAACTTCCTTAATATGGGGAAGGCAACAGGTGTTTGAGTCCAAAAGCCACAGAGAACAGACCAAAAAATCAATAAAAAGAGTTCAATATCAAGACATATCACAGTGAATCCTGCAAAATACAAAGATAAAGAGAATTCTGTAAGTAGTTACTGACAAACGGTCCTTAACCTATAAGGGTATACACATAAGGCTAGCAGCAGATCTGTCCACAGAAACTTAGAAGGACAGAGAAAGTAGCATGATATATTCAATGCACTAAATGGAAAAAAAATAAAATATGCAGCCAAGAATACATTATGCAGCAAAGCAGTCATTCGGAATAGGAGAGAGAGAGATTTTCCAAGACAAGCAAAAACTAAAGGAGTTTGTAAATATTAAACCAGCTCTGCAGGACCTATTAAAGGAGGTACTTTGAGTGAGCAAGAGAGACCAAAAACAACAAAGACTAGAAAGGAACAGAGACACTCTACAGGAACAGCGACTTTACAGGTAATACAATGGCACTAAATTAATATCTATCAATAACTAATCTGGATATAAATGGACTAAATGCTCTTATCAACAGACATAATGTATCAGAATGGATTAAGGAAAAAAAAAAAGCCCCATAGAATGCTGCTTACATGAGACTCATTTTAGACATAAAGACACCTCCAGACTGAAAGTGAGGGGATGAAAAAACATTGGGCATGCTAAGAAATTTCAAAAGGAAGCTAGAGTGGCTTCCTTTTGAAATATTTGTATCAGACAAACTAGATTTTATTTTTTTAAAGATTTTGTATATATTTTTTGACAGAGAGGGACACAGTGAGAAAGGGAACATAAGCAGGGGGAGTGGAAGAGGGAGAACAGGCTTCCCGTGTAGGAGGGAGCCCAATGTGGGGCTCGATCCCAGGTCCCTGGGAACATGACCTGAGCCAAAGGCAGACACTGAATAACTGAGCCACCCAGATGTCCCAGATAAACCAGATTTTAAACCAAAGTCCACAATAAGAACTGAAGATGGGCACTGCATCATAACAAAGGAGTCTATCCAACAAGAAGATCTAACAATTGTGACTATTTATGCCCCCAACTTGAGAGCAGCCAAATATATAAATCAATTAATAGCAAAGAAACTCATTGATAATAACACAATAATAGCAGGGGACTTCAACACACCACTTACAGTAATGGACAGATCATCTAAACAGAAGATCAACAAGGAAACAATGTCTTTGAATGACACATTGGAATACATAGACTTAACAAATATATTCAGAGAGTTTCATACTAAAGCAGCAAAGCACACATTCTTTTCAAGTGTACATGAACATTTCTGAAAATAGATCACATACTGGTCATGAATCAGCCTTTAACAAGTACAAAAAGATTGAGATCATATCACACATATTTTCAGACCACAATGCTATGAAACTTAAAGTCAACCACAAGAAAAAATTTGGAACAACCACAAATACATGGAGGCTAAAGAACATCCTACTAAAGAATTAATGGGGTAACCAGGAAATTAAAGAAGGAACTAAAAAAATACATGGAAGCAAATGAAAATATAAACATGGTAGTCCAAAACCTTTGGGATTCAGCAAAGGTAGTCACAAAAGGAAAGTATAGAGCAATGTAGGCCTTCCTTGAGAAGCAAGAAAAGTCTCAAATACACAACCTAAACTTATACCTGAAGAAGGTGGAAAAAGAACAGCAAATAATGCCTAAAACCAGAAGAAGAAGAGAAATAATAAATATTAGAGCATAAACAAATAATACAGAAATAAAAACTACAGCAGAACAGATCAATGAAACTAGGATCTGGTTCTTTTAAAGAATTAACAAAATGTACAAACCCCTAGCCAGACTTATCAAAAAGAAAGACAAATGACATAAATAAAATCACAAATGAAAGAGGAGAGATCCCAAACAACACCACATAAATATAATCATTAGAGAATATTGTGAGCAGTTATTTGCCAACAAATTAGGCAATCTAGAAGAAATTTGTAGATTCCTAGAAACAGATAAACTACCAAAATTGAAACAGGAAGAAATAGAAAATCTGAACAGACCATCAAAGAAACTGAATTAGTAATTAAAAATCTCCCACGGCCAGATGGCTTTCCAGGAGAATTCTACCAAATATTTGAAGAAGAATTAATACCTACTCTTCTAAAACTCTTCCAAAAAAAAAAAAAAATAGAAATGGAAGGAAATCATCCACACTCATTCTAAGAGGCCAGCTTACTTGATTCCAAAACCAAAGACCCCATTAAGAAGGATGATTATAGACCAATATCCCTGGTGAACATGAATGCAAAAATTCTCAACAAAATGCTAGCAAATTAATCCAACAGTACATTAAAAAAATCATCAACCAGAATCAGGTGAGATTTATTCTTAGATTGCAAGGGTGTTTCAATACTCACAAATTGACCAACATGTTACACCATATTAATAAAAGGATAAGAACCATATGATCCTCTCAATAGATGCAAAAAAAGCATTTAACAAAATGGAGCATTTTTTAATAAAAAACCTCAAGAATGAAGGGATAGAAGGAACATAACTTAGTAACAAAAAGGCTATATATGAAAAACTAACAGCTAATGTCATCCTAAATAGGGAAAAACTGACAGCTTTTTCCCTAAGGTCAGAAATATGACAAGGTTGTCCCTTCTCACCACTCTTGTTCAACATAAAAAAAAGAAAAAGAAAAAAGAAAAGAAAATTCAGAAGGTATATACATTGCTCTCAAGTGCATATGTGATATCCAGAGGCGATCTCAGCAATCAGGAAACAAAAATAAATAAAATGCATCCAAATAGGCAAGGAAGAAGTCAAACTTTCATTCTTTGCAGACAACATGATACTCTATGGAAAAAATCCAAAAGACTCAACCAAAAAATTACTAGAACTGACACATGAATTCAGCAAAGTTGCAGTATATGAAATCAATGCATAGAAATCTGTTGCATTTTTATGTACCAATAATGAAACAACAGAAAGAGAAATCAAGGAATTGATCCCATTTACAATTGCACCAAAAACCATAAGATACTTAGGAACAAACCTAAGCAAAGTGAGAAGAGATCAGTACTCAGAAAACTCTAGAACACTTATGAAAGAAAAGAAAGATGACATGAAGAAATGGGGAAAACATCCATTCCATGTTCATGGACTGGAAAAGCAAATACTGTTAAAATGTCTACACTAACCAAAGCAATCTACACATTCAATGCAATCTCTATCAAAATAACAGCAGCATTTTCACAGAGCTAGAGCAAACAATTCTGAAATTTGTATAGAACTAGAAAAGACCCTGAATAGCTAAAGTGATATTGAAAATGAAAAGCAAAAAAGGAACATCACAATTCCAGACTTCAGCCATGTTACAAAGCTGTAATCATCAAGACAGTATGGAACTGGCACAAAAGCAGATACATAGATCAATAGAACAGAAAAGAAAATCCAGAAATGGACCCACAACTATATGGTTAACCAATTCTTTTATTTTTTTAAGATTTTTTTTATTTGTTTATTTGACAGATCACAAGTAGGCAGAGAGGCAGGCAGAGAGAGAGAGGAGAAAGCAGGATCCCAACTGAGCAGAGAGCCCAATGTAGGGCTCAATCCCAAGACCCTGGGATCATGAGCTGAGCCGAAGGCAGATGCTTTAACCCACTGAGCCACCCAGGTTCCCCTGGTTAACCAATTCTTGACAAAGCAGGAAAGAATACCTAATGGAAAAAAGATAGTTTCTTAATAAATAATGTTGGGAAAATTGGATAGTAACATGCAGAAAAATGAAACTGGACCACGTTTTATGCCATACACAAAAATAAACTCAAAATGGAAGAAAGACCTTAATGTGAAACAGGAAACCACCAAAATCCTAGAAGAGAAAACAGGCAATAACCACTTTGACATCCGTCATAGCAACTTCTTACTTGATAACTCCTGAGGCAAGGGAAACAAAAGCAAAAAATGAACTACTGGGACTTTAACAAGATTAAAATTTTCTGCATGCAAAGGAAACAATCAACAAAACTAAAAGGCAACCAGCAGAATGGGAAAAGATATTTTCAAATGATACGCTGGATAAAAGACTAGTATCCAAAATCCACATAGAATTTGTCAAACTCAACACCCAAAAAACAAATAATCAAGTTAAGAAATTGGTACAAGACATGAATAGACATTTCTCCAAAGATGATATACAAATAGCTACCAGACACATGAAAAAATGCTCAACATCACTCATCATAAGGGAAATACAATTAAAACCACAATGCGATACTACCACACACCTGTCAAAATGGCTAAAATAAACAACTCAGGAAACAGATGTTAATGAGAATGACAAGAAAGAGGAACCCTCTTACACTGTTGGTGGGAATGCAAATTGGTGCAACTACTCTGTAAAACAGTATGGAGATTCCTCAGAAAGTTAAAACTAGAATTTCCCTATGACCCAGCAATTGCACTAGTAGGTATTTATCCAAATAAGGCAAAACTACTGATATAAAGAGGCATATGCACCCTAATGATTACAGCAGCACAATCCACAATAGCCAAATTATGGCTATTCTAAATATCCATGAACAGATGAATGGATAACAAAGAAGTAGGATATATATACGATGGAATATTACTCAGCCTCAATAATCATGAAATCTTACATTTGCAACATGGATGGAACTAGAGTGTATTATGCTAAGCAAAATAAGTCTTTCAAAGAAAGATAAATACCACGATTTTACTCACATGTGAAACAAATGACTCATGTGTTAATAAAACAGATGAACATAGGGTAAAGGAAAGAAAAATAAGATAAAAACAGAGAAGGTAAACCATAAGAGATACTTAACTACAGAGAACAAACTGAGGGTGGCTGGAGGGCAAGTGGGGGGGGATTAGATAAATAAGTGATGAATATTAAGAAAGGCATTTTTTGTGATGAGCACTGGGTGCTATATGTAAGTAATGAATCACTTAATTCTACTCCTGAATTCAATACTACACTATATGTTAATTAACTTGAATTAAAATCAAAACTTGGAAGCAAAAGAAAGATAATTTGTATACCATAAAAAAAAGAAAAAAAGAAAGTTCAGAAGGAATACACATTGGTTTCAAGTGCATATGTGATCTCCAGAAGAGATCTCATATTAAACCACAAAACAAATCTCAACAAATTCAAAAAGGTTAAAATCATAACATGCATCTTTTCTACCCACAATAGTATAAAGCTAGAAATCAACCACAAAAAAAAAAAAAACTCTAGAAAGAACATAAATACATGGAGGTTAAAATACATACTATTAAACAATGAATGGGAGAACCAATAATCAAAGATAAAATTTAAAAAATACATAGAGTTGAATAAAAAATGAAAATACAACAGTCAAAATCTTTCAGATGAAGGAAAAGTTGTTCTAATAAGGAAGGTTATACAATAAAGGCCTACTCAAGAAAGGAAGAAAAATCAATTATACAAGATAGGCTTACACCCAAAAGAGTAAGAAAAAGAAAAACTAATTCCAAAGCCAGTACACCAAAGGAAATAATAAAGAGTAGAGAAGAAATAAATGAAATGGATATTAAAAAGCAACAGAACAGATTAATGAAACCAGGAGCTGATTCTTGGAAAAGATCAACAAAATTGATAAACCCTTGGTCAGTTTAAAGGAGGAGGGGTGAATATGGACTGAAAAGGGGGAGAGGGGAGGGAAGGTAAAGAAAAGAAAAGAGGAAGGAAAAGGAAAGAGAAAGGAAGGGAAGGGAAAGGAAAGAAGAAAAAAGAAAAGAAGGAAGGAAGGGAAGGAAAATAAAAGAAGGAAAGGAATGAAGAAAGAAAGAAAATAAAGAGAAATGACTCAAATGAATAAGAAATGAAAGAGAAGAAACAATAATCAGCACCACAGAAATACAAGGGATTATAAGAGAATATTAAGAAAAATTATATGTCAAAAAATTGAACAACCTAGAAGAAATAAACTCCTAGAAATGTATAACCTCTCAAAACTAAATCATGAAGAAATAGAAAACTTAAACAGACCAATCATTAGTAATAACATTGAATCAGTAATCAAAAAACTCCCAACAATTAAGTCCATAAGCAGATGGCTTCAAAAGTGAATTCTACCTAAAAAGTTAATATCCATTTTTCTGAAACTATACTAAAAAAATAGAACAGGAAGGAAAAATTTCAGGCTTATTCTACAAGGCCAGCATTAACACGATACAAACACCAGTTAAAGACTAAAGGGTTGGGGGAAGAAAAGGGAAAAAAAGAAAAAGAGAAAGGAAGAGAGAAAGAGGGAGAGAGGGAGGGATAATGAACGAACTACAGGTTGTTATCTCTGATGAATAAAGACACAAAAATTTTCAACAAAATATTAGAAAACTGAATCTAACTACTCACCATGATCACATGATACTTATTCCAGGAATATTAGGGTGGTTCAATACTGGAAAATGAATCAATGTGATACATCACATCAATAGGAGAAATGATTTTAAAAAATGATAATCTAAATAGATGCTGAATAAGAATTTTACAAAATACAACAGTGATTCATGATGAAAGCTCTCATGAAGTAGGTC